>NC_138182.1:49951172-50677574 GCF_964194105.1 Spermophilus citellus | reverse complement strand
GGATATCCCCCTTGGTACTTTGATGACCATCCCTCCAACATCCCTTCAACTCCCTTACCCAACCATTCTAGTTCTTGGTAACCACTATTCTATCAGTCAGTCAATACAAATGCAATAGAACAAATAATCCAATAAATAAAGAAAATCACCATACTAGAATTTATTGGATTTTATATATAATTTTTTCATGAGCATATTGTAATTTCAAACATTTTTCACATGCACAAATATATACAAACACACAAATAAGTCCATGTACATGTGAATGAAATAAGCCAGACTCAGAATGTGAAGTATCAAATGTTTTCTCTCATATGAAGAAAGTAGTACAAATACAGAACAAAAGGCAGGATCATTCTGTGAAAATAGTAAAGACATCAGTGGAGTATAGGAAGGGATTGAGGGGAGGGGGAGAATAAGAAGGAATGATGGAATAAAATTGACCAAACTTTCCCAAGTACATATATGAATATACCACAGTAAAGTTCACCTTTATGTATATCTGTAAAACACTAAAAAAACAAAACAAAAGAAAACAAACAAACAAAAAACACTATTAATACATATATAACTCAATGGAAAGAAGACCAATAGAGATGAAGCAAGGAAACAGGGAGAGAGAGAATGGAAAGGAAAGGGGGTATTGAATTGGGGAAAACTATATTCCATTCTTCTATAATTATGTCAAAATGATCCAAATATTTTGTGTAACAATAATGCATTAAGTTTAAAAGCTCATGAAATATGAACAATATCTCTATATATTTTTGTTTATTATATTTTGCAAGTTTCAGTATCTGGTTTTGATACAGTGTTATAATTAGGTAAGATGTTATATTTGATGTAATAATACATACACCTTTCTTTATGTATTTTGCAACTTCTTATATTATTTCAAAACTAAAAATTTAAAAATAAGTAAAATTATTATAATTGCTGTAGCTATGTGAATTACAATAGAAAGCAAATTTTAAATTCAATGCTCTTATTAAGAACATATTGGAGCTGGGGTGTGGCTCAGTGGTAGAGTGCTTGCCTAGCATGCATGAGGCACTGGGTTTGATCTCCAGCACCACATGAAAATCAGAAAATAAACAAAATAAATATATTAAAAATGACACCATATTTTAAAAAGAACTTATTGATCCTCCAATTTTGAAAAGACATATTGATTTTTTAAAATTTAAAACTGTAAAAAAAGAATGTATAAATCTTGCCATGTTTATACTCAAAAGCAGTAATAATGAATTGCTGACTTTTACTAAATGGATAAATTTGACTTTGCCTCCTTAAGACCTGCAGTGTGCAGCATTTTGCAGCAGGCACACTTGAACCTGATATAGAAACTCATTTTGACCCAAAACACCAGTGAATAGTTTCGTAGTGACCTGCAGATGTGCTGCTTTGAGGGGTAGGAAAAAGAGGAGCAGCTCAGAAACTATCTCTAGAAAGGAAACATTCTGCTTCCTCTCTCCTGTATTTGTCTTAATTTCAATTTGTAAGGAATAAGACCACAGATGACCTTGGATGGTCTTGGACAACTGTTTCAGGCCAGTATGAAAACTTCCTTCATTGTAGTGACTATTAAGGCATCTCTTAGGAATTGTTCCAGTGTTCTCATGGAGTCAGTCACTGCAATGCTTTGAAGTGGGATGCTATGCACATTGTTACACATGAGGAAATAGGCTGTTTTATGTTTTGAGTGTACCATGGGGAATTTTTTAATCAGCCTACCTCCAGGATACACAAATGCATGAAAGGCAGGAACCCTGAGCCCTTTCTTAGCCCCAGCCAAAGTTTACCTCTGAGCTGTGCTTCTCTTGCCCGCAGCTCATAGCTAATCTGCAGTTAATCTTCCAAACTTAAGAAATTCTCCTTTAAAAATATAAATAGCTATTTTGTATTTATATTACAATAACTTTACAAAAAATAGTATGCTCAAATAAAAAGTAATAAAATTCCAAATGGGTATTTAATGGGGTATAATTTTAAGGTTAACTTTATTTTTTTAATTCAATATAAGTTCATAGTGTGCAAAATAAAATAAAATATTTTATTTAAAATTGCTCAAGTCATCAAGGAATTTATTCCTGTTGTAATAGATATTTAATTTACTCTTCTATCTTTATTTTGTAATGTTTATTTTGAAACTTTTTATTCTCTTAATTTTATCTTTAAGTTTAATGAAGGAAAAACACTGATTGGTTTAACCAAGTTCCTAATAGAGGATATAAGTCTAAAATATTTTATATCATTACTATTGTGCTTGTACTTACTAATCTTATTTCCTGACTTCAAAAAGCTACTTATCTGTTGAATTACGCTTATTGTTTTGTAACCTCTGAAAATTAGATAATTTTCACCATGAAAATCAATAGGATTGATTAGTTTGCTAAATTGGCGAATACCTTAAAAAAGTACATTTGTAATTATGATTTGTAAAAAGATGAATAGAAACGTATAAATAAGTAAAAACATTATTTTTATTATATTATTTACAGTGTTTATTTCAATACCTTGGTTCAGTTTACATTATAAAATTCAATATAATTTTAGTATTTAATTTTTATTATAAAGTGATTAATGTATTTTTTTCTAACAATGAGAGATATTCTCTCAATTCAAATAGTTATGTAAGTTACAATGTAATAATTTTCAATGTAAATTATAAAATGATCTCTAATTTTAATATTGAGAGTGAATAACTGAATATAAATCTGGTAAAAATGGTAGAAGGAATATACATCAGGTATGATTTGTTAAGAGGAAAGTATGAACTTGTAATAAGTACTAATTTCTTATGAATTACATGAATTAAATATTTAGTCTTAAGCATATAATTTCTTTAAGCTTTATCATTAAGAAATTAAAGCCAATATCATTGGTCCTGTCTAGGTGAAAAAATTGTATAAGGGTCAAATGGGGTGATATATGAAAATAGTTATACACACAGGGAATTGTTGAGCACAATTAATTATATGTGGCATTTTGGTCAAAAGCAAAAGCAAAGTATTTTATTTCATTATGAAACAGATGAGAAGACATGATAAAATTGTAATTTTGGATCTTAGAATAAGGATTCCTGGATCTGTTTATGATTTTTTTCCATAGGTTGTAACCTCAGATAAAAAGTCAAACAATAATTCAATGTGGAAGGGTCTGACCAAGTATGTAAAAATTAACAAAAAGGAAATCATAAAGAACAACAATTATTGTGTAATTGAACTTCTTCTGGATGCTAAGCATTGGCATAGGCATCATGGAATGAAAATATTAGACTAATCTTTCTGAAAAGCTTACACTTCAAAATACAGGAAAATGCAGATGCAAATCTTCTGAAGTATTTCTACAATTGTTTCTGGAAATGTCTTTATTTACCATGTTTTTTTTTTATTATTTTTGTAGCATCTGAGTTGTGATATACATGGATTATTGATAAGTGGAATTATTGTATGCATATTGTGCATGCAAATATATGTTAGAATTCTGCTTGAACATCTAATTCTTTGTCTCATTTCATAGCTCTCAACTTTTAACAGATGAACTCACATAATGTCAGTTACTTATACAAATCATAAATTATATTTTATGCATTTATACTAAGTTTTCTCAGTTTAAAATATCTGGTAAGTTATTAATAAATATTACATGAAATATCAGAACTCCTAATAATCAGAGAAGTTTGTAATAGTAGTTTGCTCTAAAAACATTGTTTATAACTTCTTTATAATAATAATGCTATGTATGTAGTGTGAAAAATTATGAGCAAAGATAAAAAATAAAAACATGAAATTATTCATTGTCATCATAATAATATAATAATTTTTAATGTTTGAGCATGAACTCACAATTTACAACAGTATATTTATAATGTAAATGCCAAAAGACATTAGCCTCATTATTTCCTAACCTCTAATAATATAATAATTATCATAAAATTATTTGATAGTATCATCTCTGAGAAATATATATAACCTTATAAAAATAGAATATCCACATACTGAGTCTGTTGTACAGAAATGTCAAACTAATTTAACCAGATAACAAATCTGTCATGTAAAGCGTTTACAATAGCTGGGATTAGTGGCACAGGCCTGTAATCCCAGCAGTTTGGGAGGCTGAGGCAGGAAGATAGCAAGTTCAAAGCTTCCAGCCTCAGCAATTTAGTGAGGTCCTAAAGCAATGCAGTGAGACCTTGTCTCTAAATAAAGTAGAAAAAAGGTCTGGGAATGTTGCTCACTGGTTAAGCACCACTGAGTTCAAGCCCTGGTACCAAAAAAAAAAAAAAAATTTACAACATGCAATTATGTAAATATATGCAAAACTTATTTAACCTCAGATGTAGTATAAATTATGAGGATTTAAAATGATGTTAAGATATTTCCACTACCTTTGAGAAAAAAGTATGCATTATTAATAAGTCTACTGCTTCCCTTATTTAATTATATTCATTTTTGGTTGAACTTTTCCATGGCTCAAGACACTGTAATAGCCAATGATGTGTGATAAAGTATACAGTGGTAGGAATTTCTTTTGTGCTTTTCAGTGTTCAAAGTATTTTACTACACATGATATTTTTTTTACTATCCATACCTTATTGAGTTATTGTTATTCCACAAATTGTTATGTTTGGGAATATTACAGGTTTTTCATTTATTAACGTAGGGGAAATGTATAGGAATTAATATATAAATCCCATCACCAAACCATTGGACTCGAAAGCTATTATTTGTCTTTATTCAATGTATTTTCCCAAAGAACAGATGTACATACACATTACTATAAAAAGAGCATCTTGGGGAAAGTTAAAATTTCTATGTCAGGGTAAAATAACTTTTCAAATATGATTTATTTCTTGTTTACTTTATACTACTGAAAGTCATAAAAAGAAAATTTCTGTGCTTAAAATCACTTCAGCTGTGAGAAAAACTTTATTTTGACCCATATTGTCAGAAGATGCATGAACTCAGAACTGCAGGGTATGGGTTTAAACATGGGGATCAAGAAAAAGAAGCTTGGCAAAACTGTAAGGGTCCATACAACAAGGCAAAACCAAATATTCAAAAATTAGAAAGGTAGACAATGAGAGGACAGAGGAAAGAGAGTCTGAAAGAGTTAGTACCTCCATTCAGTATGATGTTACTGGAGAGAATTATGCCTTGTCATACATATATCATTGACTATGATGTTAGCCAGAGAAAATATGAATAACTATGCATATTTGTATTTATAAGCCTTGACCCACATTCATATATGTATGATGATCTTAGTTACCTCTTCTGTTATTTGCACAGAGTGATTGTAAAGGGATTATTTCCTCCTGCATTGAGAAATTCTGAAATGATTTCCACATGAGCAGGAGTATTATCTCCTAGCACTGGGGAATGTCATTAGTTTCAATAGTTTTAAAGGACATATTTTCTTTTTTTCTTCTTTTCACCATTTCTACAAATGTCAAAAGAAAAAAAAAAGGAAAGGTGTTTCAGCTTTTCCCTATCAAATAAGTACTCAACACATTGTCATTAAAGCTGGTGACACTGTGAATACCTGTAGAACAAAGCTGAATACAAATAACATCTAATGATTCACATTTATTCAAATGATTTTATCAGCCTTTCCTTATTATTATTTTATTTATGTATTTATTATTATTATTTTTTTTACCAGAAAATAGCTACTGCTCAGAAATGAATCTCTGACAGTGTAGATAATAGCAATCACATGTCATTGTTGGCAGAAAGCCACTTCTTTCAGATTCTTAAGAGAAAACATGCCATTCTAGGAAACAAACCTACTCTTTTGATGTGTTCTTTTGCACCTTGGAGAATAAGTGTACTTTGTGATTTAAATTGCAGGAATGCAGAGTTTATCTGAAGAGAGAGTTTACAGGTCCCGTGACCACTGTGTGACCGGTTTTATGCCAGAATATGTCCTTTTTTTTAACCTCATTGGTTTCACAATTAGCCTCAAATTTAGTTTGACTTGCAAAATCCTGTAAAAAGTCCCTTTTGAAATAGCCATGACTTTGCTTTACTCTCCTCCTTTTAAATTCTACATTATTTGAAACCACCGTTCATTACAGATTAATGAAAAATAATTAATTATTAATTACTGGGAGGGAAGATTACATGCATTTGCCTTGGGCCTGACAAGCTGTCAAGTATTCTTGCCAAGGCTGCCAGGCTCAGCAAGTTCCAGAGAAGGTGTGTCACTGAACACTAAAAGTTAGATGACATTTTCAAGGACCTGGAGGAAAACAGTGTGAACAACAACAACAAAAACATTTCTTCTAAATTAGTCTGTCTTGCATGTGAAAAAGAAGAGAAAAATGATGGGCAATATTTTGCTCTATTTAAAAGTCATATTAACTGTATACCAAGTAAGAATACTTCTCAGTAGTATCCCAAAGAAATGATTCCTAAAAGCAAATATCACAAATGCATAATTAATTACACTCAGTGTGAATAATTTCTAATAAATGAAAATAAATATTTCTGCAAATAATGATGCATTTAAAGCTATATTTAGATTATGAAAAATCTGAAGCACATTAATGATAAGTGTGTCTGAGACACAGGCAGAATTAGGACTCTGGTGCATTAGTCACACTTTAAAATTTAATTTCTACATCCCAGATCTGCTCAACAGAATAGAAAATGAGATATTGTGCTATTCTGAGTAGGGGAGTCCAGCTTAACCAAAAGATTTTTTTAATGGTAATAAGCATTTGTATCTTTGATTATGTAAAACACATTTTTCCAAGCTATATTTTATCAACACGAAATCTATGTAGAACACAACACAACATGCTAATTCCTTCTTGTCGGCATCATGTCAGCATAACAAATGCTTTATTATTAATTACCAATTTTAACCAAAGTATTTCATAAGTCAATATTTCTATAAGTTTATTAAATCCTACATTCACTAACTTCACCATATAGTTAGGGTAATAATTTTTATTCTTAAATAAAAACAGGAGTAATATAAACTAGGAATTTTTACAAATAAATATAACCCATAATATTTTATCATATTACAAGTATTAATTTTTTATACTCAAGGGCCGTTTATATTATAAATAATTGAAAATGGTACTTTACAGTTCCAGGAAAAAAATTAGAACATTTTATAAATTATTTTTTAGAATATATTTTATTTAAGTAAAATCAATTTAAAGGTAATTTGAATAGAATATAGCTTTTTACCATATAACTTTTAATAACATGAAAAAAATAAACACTGGCACAATGTTTTATTTAACTAGTACGAATATATGTTTTATTTAACTAGTACGAATATATGTCAATTTCTTGCCATTGCCATGAAATTCCAGAACATGCTCATCTAAAGTAAGTTTTATCATGGTCTCTATTTAAACCTGCAGGCTTAAAGGATTATCCTATAATAAAAAATAGTATTTTGTTTTGCTTTTGCTTTGTTCTTGCTTTGGTGGTCCTTGAATATTCCTACTACTTCTTTATATTTTATACCTCTTTCTTCACATGCCTCCTGTCTTTTTTGGCATATTACAATCTTCTGTAGTAATGAATAATGTTAAACATTGTAGTGAACTAGTATGAAACATTTAATTTGGGGCATCCCTTAGCACTGTTCCTCTGGTAGAAGGCAAAGGGCAGTACATTCCTTGGGCCTATTATTTTGACTATAATTGGACTTGCCCTTCTGTAACCCTCTGAAACACAAAGTTTTGACTTTAATATCCTTTATATCATCCTGCCCTTCCTGTGCCAGAACTTTGATAACCAAATGATGAATTTTTGTGGAGACATAAAAGTATATGAACACATTTTCAGAATTTTTCATATCAAAATTTATTGACTCTTCTTCTCTGTATCTGGTCTGTATAAGATCTTTCAAGAGTGAGAATCAGAGGTATCATATGAGACTTGAAGCTATATACCTGGTATGAGTTCCCCATGTGTGGAATAACAATAGCATTTCTGTCTGCATGTCTGTGAAAGCTTTGAAAACATGAAGTAAGGCAGAGTTTCTTAACCTTCAGCATCTATGATATTTGGGGCTTGATAATTATTTTAGGTGTTATTATGTTTTGGATATGAGGTGTTCCCCAAAACTCTTGTGTTAATGAAGGAATAATGAAATGTAAAATGACTAAACCATGAGAGCTCTAATCTCATCAGTTCATACTAGTTTGAAGGGAATGACTGAGTGGTAACTGTAAGCAGATAGGGTGTGGCTGGAAGACGTGCATTATTTGAGGCATGCTCTGAAAGGATTCATTTTCCCTGAAACACTTTCCATTCCCTCTCTCTCTCTTTCATGACTTCTATAGGTAGAAAAGATCTCATCCAAAATGCCCTTCTGCCATAGTGTTCAACCTCACCTCAATCCCATAGCAATGAAAACTGTCTGACCACGAACTAAAACTTTGAAGTAATGAGCTCAGAATAAACTTTTTCTCCTTGAAGTTGTTATTTTATGGATTTTGTTCACAGTGATGAAAAAGGGATGAACAGGAGCTGTCCTATACCATGTAGGGCTTTGGGTAGAGTTCTAGGCCTCTATTCTCTAAATTCCAGTTAACATTTCACTCCAAACCCCAGTTGTGCTAGCTTTGGCAATGAAATATGTCTCCAGACATTTCCAGATCATCTCTTCAAGGAAAATTTGAACAAAACAACCAAGTAGAGAAACAATTAAGTAGAACAATAAGATTGTTAGCTTTAGGATTATTTATAATCAGTTTAGTTGAGTGATTCTGGGGTCTGGGCACTACAAGTTTCAAAAAATCTGTTACTTATTTCTAATGGATGTGAAAAATGGAAAAATTCACATAAGCAAATTGAACAAGATCCATTTTTTTAGGTAGTTTCTGCTTACAAGTGCTTATCTTTTTTTTTCTTACAGAGTTGTACACATATTTAGTGCTGTGTGGATTGAAATGTCAGCCAGTTCTCTATTTTGTGTAAAGAGAAAAAGCTTTTACACCTTTCTCAAAGAAGCAGATTAATTAGTGAATTATCATGGTGTCTTTATTATTGCCATCAAATGTAATTGTGGACAGATTTGGGGTATAGTATTGGAAATCACTTAAGCATACATGTGTACTAAAAAATAAAATTATTATAGAAAGAGTGATATTTGACTGCAGAAAATTTTAAAAAAACAAATAGGAATCAAGCTGGCAATTAAGAGTAAGAAAATATACTTACGAAAATTTTCATACAGTATTATAATAATAAGTGAAGAATTGCATCTTGATACAATTTTATGTAATAATCCTAAGTGAGATTAGTTATTGAACAAAGAAAACTTGTTGAATTCATTAAAAATAGAACTAAATGTATTTTTATTGAATACAACACTCTAGAATATAAACCCTACCTATGTAAATTTAATTCTATACAATGCTTTAAAATTATTTCTAAACAAAGTCTTAATTATTTTGACATCTTAAATTTTTCCCAGTAGCTTTATAGTGCAGAGAAGTTACTGTTATTTCCAGGAAACATTTAAAGTTCTGAGAATGCAAATATCTGTGTGTAATTAAGTTGACTTAAAAAAATAGATACATATACCAACGTAATCAATTCTAACTAACTTAACTTAGTTTATGGGTTGCCTGTGTAAAATTGTTCATAGACTCAATAAATTATATATATGTGTGTGTGTGTGTGTGTGTGTGTGTGTGTATGAATTGTGTTTCTCTAAAATGTAAACTTAAATATCATTTTCTAGATCCTGGGTTAATTGTTAAAATGCATTAATTAGTGAGGGTGTTTATTTTCATAAAAACATACATGAACTTAAACTTATGAAAAAAGAGAAGATTAATAGGTCACTAAGCAGTACCTTCATATTTGCTTTCATAAATAAGAGAATGAGGGAGAATACCTTTCCTTATACTATACATAAGATTAATTATATTTTAATTATAACTATAATAATCTATCCATTTAAATACAACCTTATACATACATTTAAAAATTTGTTATTTTTAGGTATACATGACTTAGAGTTTATTTTGACATATTATACATACATGGAGTATAACCTGTTCAAACTAGGATCCCATTCTTATGGTTGTACATGTTGTTGTGTTTTACTGGTTGTGTATTCATATATGAACATAGGAAAGTTATGTCTGATTCATTCTGTCTTTCCTATTCCCATTCCTCCTCCCTTCCCTTCATTTCCTTTTGTCTATAAATGGTATGTACATCAATAAAACATTTTTTTATAATGTAAATATATTGTAGTAATAATTATATAATAATCTATATAAAAACTTACATTTACTAAGTTTGAAGCTTGAAACAATGTTATAAGTGTGTGCATATATGCATACATATTCTGCAAATATATATCTGCATGTAGATATGTATGTAGATATTTGTGAACATTAAAAATGTTCATAAGTTAAATACTTATCATTTTAAAACTTATTAAAGTTAATAATATTTATAAATATGGATAATTGAAAGAAAATACTACATAGTTTAAACTTGTTTTTAGGCTATTTTATTTGCCTGCTAATAAGTGTTAGTAAAACATTATTATTACCTCAGTGAGATAACCTTGCACAACCTCTAGGATGTCTACTACATTTAAAAAAATCATCATAAAATAATGGTGTTTTTAATGACATAGATAAATTGAAACCCTGGGTGATGGGAATAGAAAACTATGCAGACACCATGAAAGTTTCTGTGGTGGCTCCTAAAAATTAAAAATAGAAGTATGATATGACACAGCAATTTCACTTTTGCTTTGATATTTGAAAGAATTGAAAGCAAGATCTTGATAAGATATTTGTACTCTCAATATAGCCTCATTATTCACAATAACCAAAAGATTAAAAGAACCCTACTGTCCTTCAACAGGTTAAATATAAACAAAATGTGACATTAATTTTTCATGTAATGGAATCTTACTTATCCTTAAAAAGGAAGGTAATTTTGACATACTACAACATGGATGACCTAAACAGACATTATGCTAAGTGAGAAAAAAAATGCCCAGTACTCTACAATTTCACTTATGGCACCAAATTCACAGAGAAAAAGGTAATATTAGAGTTGTAAAAGGCTGGATTTGGGAGAATATGAAGACCTCATATTTTTAATGGGTATGGAGTTTCAGCTTTGCAAGATCAGAAAAAGTTTTCAGATTGTTTGAACAAAAATGTAAAGGTACTTAGCAGTACTGAACCATACACTTAAAATTGTTAAGTTTTGTTTTGTACATTTTGCCACAATTTTTAAAAGATTATTTGCACTTCATGTGAACTGCCTAGATAGTAGAGTTTTTTTCTCATTATAGTATGTTATTTTAAGAATCTATTAATTTCTTGTGACTTTTATCATACTTCAGAGTTATTTGTTAAAATTATGAACAAAAGTTTCTCACTTCTGCATGGGCTGAAGTAATATTACTTTTAATGAGGCTACTAATGACCATTCACATGAGCTCCACCTGAACCTCCTGTAATAACTTTTTCTCTTATTGATTCAGAAAAAATAAACTGCCAGAGATCTTAACAACCAAAGTAACCTTTGGTTCTTCCTAGATGGCCAAAGTATGAAAAGCTTGCTCTCTCAAGCTGCAACTATCACTCAGAATCAAAAGGAGAGTTAGAAAGATTTGGGTAAGTTTTATAATTTTTAATAAGTCATGCTATTTAATTAATTTATAATGGAAAATATTCTGAATGAGAAAGGGCTTTAGAACTTATTAGACCCTAAGATATTTAGCATGGACTTATTTGCATCTATTGCTTAAATACTAAAAATGTTAATTACTTATTATAATAATATAGGAGTCTACTCTTCTCCAGACTGATATGATGTATTGATTAAAACAGTACAATAATAATTCAACTTTTTTGTCATCAAGAATTTTTTCTGCTTTCCTGTCACCTTGTATTATTTTAATCTCTGTCTTGGGTTTTCTGAGTGGAAGAATATCAAAGACAATATCAGAAAAAGAGGACTGTAGCAAATCCGTGATTATTGTTATTGCAGAGAATAGATCTCTGATGTAGACCAATATTGTTATAATGAAAAATAACCCTATTACTGAAGCAGGGGACTAAGTCAGGGCCTTGAGGATCATTGTCCAGGAGCAGATTCTTTGCAAACACACATTCCTGACACAGTATTCAGTGGCTTTTTATGGGCCAAGCTATATGTGCTTGACCAAACAAACTTAATTTTACTCTGAGACTCCATTTCGTATGAGAAATGCTTCTCCCCTGAGTAAACCCTGCCTCTACCATCCTGCTTAGCACATCCTGTGTGGCAAAAAAAAAAAAAAAAATGTTTCTGTTTTTCTTACACAATGTATTATTAAGAAGTGCTTTTATAAATCAATTCCCATTTTTCTTGGACAGTGTACAGTATCCTGAACTGGGTCATTTTGACCTACTTCATACATTGTTATGATTTTGACTAACAAGTGGCTTGTGTTTTGGGGCTATAAAAGAGATACCCTACCTTCTTCAAGGAGTCAAGGTGTGCAGAAGAAACTTGGTTGCTGTCCTTAACCCACCAGTGAATAAAGTTTCATGTGCTATTTCAAAACTAACCACAATAGCTTTGAAATAAATTACATAGGAAGAAATTAAACAGATTAAGGAACATTATTTGTAATTATTTACTTTGATTTTTTTTTCTTGCTATGCAGAATAATTTCCACCCCAGTGGCTAGTTTTTCTTTAGGCTTAAAGGATTCAGATCTTTATAAGCCCCTGGGTAGAGGTCATGGGGCAACAGCTGAAGGTCTAAATCAGAGTAGAGGTGTTGGGTCTTTCCTTGATTCTGGAAAATGGTCTCTGACAGCCTGGCTGTGAATGGCACAAATCATTTAGTATGTAGGTTCACATGCATCTTGGGAAACAGGTATGCATTAAAACAGTTGCTTTGTAAGTATTTCTGAGATGGCCTCTATTGTGTTTCCGTAGTGAACTTTTAATGGCCATGTGCTGGAGTACTCAGCAGTCCGAGCAGGTACAGCCAGTGGACTTCATATGGTCATGGCCTTTTAGGAAGGACTATTGTAGCTTCTTTCTCTCTTTATAATATACAAAGCAAGGACCTGAAAAAGAATGTGATGTTGTTTTAAATACTCTATTTTCTGATGTGTATTTGAAAAAAATATATTTCTTCTCATTTGTCTTGATTTAATAGATACCATTTGCAATGATGATATCTGGTTTCAACCTGTCCTTCAGGATTCATGAATTGTGAAGAATCTTAATGTAAATTATAAGACATCATTCAGTGAATGTAAAAAAAAATGACTCAGTAAAATATAGACATTGATTTCTTGGCCTTATCTGACAATTTCTCAGAACATGGATTAGCAATATATAGGAAGGAGAGAAAATGTAATACCTTTGGTAAGGGTCACTGCTGATGCTCCTTCAACAGAAGACAGATTAGGAAGAGAAACATATGATGAATTTATTTAATCAAAGTTTTACATGACACAGGAGCCTTCAGAAATGAAGACTCAAAGACCCTGGGAAAAACTGTCTATTTTCCATACTTAGGTTTGACCAAGAATAGACAGCAATGCAGAAATGTAATTGTAAAAAGGGGTGCGAGCTGAGGGTAATAGAGTGAGTGGGGGAAACCTTCAAAGTCTGTTCTGATTGTTCTTGGGATATCTGTATGACATTCCTTCCTCCTACACATCTGTAGGACCCCTTCTAAAATGAAGGTCTTACCCTCTGCTATCAGAAAAGGAAAGGGACAGAATTTCTTGATAGCCTTCTCCTACTCAGGTTAAAGTAATACTTTTAGTTGTTTTGTTTTGCTTTTTAAATATTTTTTTTTTAGTTGTAGCTGGACACAATACCTTTATTTTATTTATTTATTTATTTTTATGTGTTGCTGAGGATCGAACCCCTTTTAGGTATTATTTTTATGGAGTATCTTTAGGCTGCCTTGGAGAAAGAGGGAATCTAATTTCTATGACCTTCCTTGGGGAGGAGGAGCTCTAGTTTCTACAACCTGCCTTGGAGGAGAAAGGGTGGCAGCAGAGGATCCACATAATCTTGCCTCTGAGTCCCTTTCTTTCAGTTCACAGTATTCATCACAGTATTCATCAAGGTCCGAATTTCAAGGTACATTTTTCTGAGTCCTGACAATTACAGAGAGCTTTCACTCAGACCGCTTCATTGTCATGATGATATAATTATTTACTTGTGATTAAAACTCTGTCCTCATTGCCATCTGCCTATTAAATAAGTATAATTCATAATTAAGTGTATGCCAGACATACTAATTTGAAAGTACTTCTCAGTTTTATTGGATACAGTCTACTATAAACATACATTAATGATACTTTATTTTTTAAAATGATGATGGCAAAGTCTTCTGAAATCAGTGATCTGATGCCTGCTTTATTGCATGTGGAGCCATATTCATAGAGCTATTCATCCCCTGCTTGGTGATATCCCATGATAGCAGTTAATCTTGTAACCACGATACCCCATGGCTTGCTACTCATTGACAAACAATAAATAGGGTAATTAATACAACTTACTGCATCTATGGTAATGACTCACACAGAACAGAATATACATGATATGTTGTCATAAACTCACAGACCACTGCAGAACTAGCACATCAATTACTATACATATATTGTTGATATTTTGATTTATGAGTAGATTACTAGATAAATCTATATACTTTACTTTTTTTCTCTTTACTTACAAAATTTGCAAAAAAAAAAAAAAGTTATGACATGGGGTTTGTAAGATCAGAATTGCTCTCCTGTCAGACAACCCTCTGTGTGAAGGTATCATCTAATCCAAATGCCTCTTACTGAATTTTATTCAGGAAATTCCTGATTCTAGGCCCTTGCCCTCTCTTTTTAGAGATTTACTATAGAATAGTTGTGAATGTAAACTATTGTTCTGCCCTTTTGAGATCTAAGACTTTCCCTAGTCTCCTGCTAACTTTACCTAGGAATGTTTTTCTGAAATACCTAAAAGCTATCCATTTGAAATGTAATCACAAGGAAGACAGTGTCCCTGAGGACATGATGGTGCACACCTGTAATCCCAGTGACTTGAGAGGCTGAGGCTGAATTTCAAATACAAATCCAGCCTCAGTAATTTAGTGAGCCCCTGTTTAAAGAAAGGAAAGGGAAGGGGAAGGGAGGAGAGGAGAAGGGATCATAAGAAGGAAGAAAGGAAGAAAGTGGCCCTGCTTTTAGGAGAGCATAGAAGCCTCATTTAAAAAAAAAAAAAAAGTATCAATTAACAAACTCAGATGACCTAACCACATTGACCACATCACCTTTTATGTCTTCAAATATTTTTCTACCAATTTAATGTTAGTGGAATTAACACTTTAAAATTTTCCCCACTTTTCTTTCAGTACAATTGAGTTCAATCTCTCTCCTATTTTGAAAGTCTTGTTTTTCTCTGACTCTATCTAGGGATTGTGCAGTGATTCTTTTGTCTCCTGAGGAGGGATTACTGGAGAAACTCCATTAGAAACCCTCTTGTTCCCAGGCGACAATTTGCTTGTAAATGACTTTTTCTATCTCTAAATAGTCATAAAGCCTACCTGAGCCTGTTTAACTTGTCTGGTATAATTTTTCTGACACATTAAACTTTCATCATATTGTCTTGTTGATATTAGAAATTATAGAACACAGAAACAAAATTCATATTTTGATACTGCTGTGAATAATTAACTATCTTTTAATTCTAATCCAAGGGTCTATTCATAAAACTATGTTTAGCCAGTCGTAGCATAAAATTCTCAAAATGTTCACAGTTCCTAAAAGTAGTAATCTTATTTCAACATTCCTTTCCATACTATGTAACTTCCAGTTTCTCACACCCAATTTTAACAAGCTCTGCCATTCTGCTGGCACTCTCATTAATGTGTTAAATGTGACATTGACATATGCTCATTATCTATTTGTATGACAGGGTTTTAACAATTTGAAAATTATGGTCTTCGTATAATGTTAATATGCCAATGTCCACCTATCGTTTCTCAATGATCCATTCACATTATGGAATACTGTTGAAAAAGCATATGGCTGCTTATATGCAATAGGATTTGGTGACAATCAAGCTCCAAAATAGTTTTATTCTGTTCACTTGTAGGAGATAAATTAGTGTTAGATATTTCATGGTGTCTCATCTATCTGTGCTACCAAATTTCTACTGTTTTCATTAGTAGTAAAAAGTGTTAAAAGTTTTTCTCTTTATACTCAGTGATCAACTTGATTTTTTAGGTTGAAAAGATTTTTACCCAATGTTTTTGTGTACAGGTTTTATGATGAGGCAGCAACTATTTTCTGAGTATCTACTGTGTACTGAATCAGGCACTAGAGACACTACAATGATAAAGAAAAATTTTGTTTCTGTGTGAATGGAATTAAGCAGTATGTAGATGTTTAATTTGGTAAAGAGGTGTCAATAAATATATTTAAAGTATAAATAATGAAAGCAAAAATTTCTAATGTTTTAATTAATATAATCTATCACATTCTGGCCAGTAGTATAGATGGTAAACTTTGCCATAGGGAGGGATATAGTTAGAAAAAAAAAACATAACTTTTGCTTAAACAGACTATTAAAACAAAATAATACCAATTCTGCACAGTCTCTTTCAGAGAATAGATGAAGAAGAAACAATGATTCCTAAATCATTCTAGAAGGCCAAAGCCCAACTAGACATCTATGAAGTATAATTTCATGAGGCCTAATACAAAAATTAGTTATTCATTTCAAGGAAAAATGCAAAGAAGCAAAACAAAACAAAACAAAAAACAAAACAAAACAAAAACAAACCTAAAACTAAAGCTATCTCAACAAAATACTAGGAAATTGATTCTAATGATATGGTCATTTACCATGATGAGTCCTTGCTTCCCCGTGCTGAAGTATAACACCAGAGAAGCCTAGGAAAGTGTAGAGTGGAAAGTAAAAAGCTTCATTAAAGGATAACAGGAAACACTGTCCCTACCCCCAGGAAGAATGGGAAAGGCAAAATATATGTGTGGGAAGGGGAGGTATTCTGCCTTTTATAACTAAGATCTTCTTTTGTTCTTCTACATGCCTGTCCTTTATTTTGCTTATCTCCCTCTACCATGCATGTGATGGGGGATGCAGATGGGAAGGCCAAAAGGTGGAAGACAGGTGGGTGGATGGGACCAGATAGGAGTGATCTGGGAAGCAAGGGCCTAGGGTGATTTGATTAGCATCTCCATGTCTTGCTGAGAGCTGTTAACAGTTCTTTGGGATGGGCCCAGGCCTTGGGAACATTAACATTGCAGTCTCCCAGGTGCTCTTCTGGTTTCCAGGGCTCAGATTGACTTCATTTTCTTTATTAGACTTCACATTAGACTCAATTTACCTAACTACACTAACTACCTATCTTTAATCTGGCTTTACTAATAATGTATTTAATGAAATATATATCATAACCAAGTGGAATGTACTTCAGATTTGCAAGACTGATTCTGCATTGAAAAAAAATATAAACACAATCCACCATATGATGTGAAAAAGAAAAAAATCATGGCCATATTTATTCGGAGAAAACACTAGACTAAATCCAATATTCATTTATAACAAAAATATTCAACAAACTGGGAATATAGGAAATTTTCCAAAAACTGATCAAGAACACCAAAGCAGTCATAGAAAAGAATTAATGATGAGAAAACATATAATATCTTCATAAGATCATGAACAACATAAATATATTCTCTCTTACCAATTCTATTCAGTATGTATTAAAAATCCTAGGTAGTTCAAAGAGACATAAAAGTATGCATAGAGGAAGGCAAAAAATTTCAAACCAAAGAAAAGCACAATCTCTTCAACGAGATAATATCAGAAAATTTCAAAAACATGAAGAATTAATTGGAAAATCAATACAAGAGGCTTACATGCCACCAAATGTATACACTTACTACACATCTATACCAAGGCACATTATCATGAAAATGCCTAACATACACAATAAGAATAGAATCTTAAAGGCCACAAGAGAGGAATCAGCTCACATATGGGGGAGACCAATTCATATCTCAGCATATTTTTTCAACCCATATGCTCACAGCCAGGAGATCTGGAACAACATATACCAAGCTCTGAAAAATAATGGACTCCAACCAAGAATCTTACATCCAGCAAAATTAAGCTTTAAAGTTGATGATGAAATAAAAACCCTCCATGATAAGCAAAAATTAAATAATTTACAACTAGAAAGGCTGCACTACAGAACATCCTCAGCAAAATATTCCACGAAAAGGAAATAAAAAACAATGATTAAAATCAGTAGGGAATGGTATTACACTAAAGGAAAAACTAATCAAAAAGAAATTAAGTAAAATTAAAACCAAAAATAAAGAAAAATGGCTAGGAACACAAATTATCTTTCAATAATAACCCCAAATATTAATGGCCTAAACTTACCAATCAAAAGACATAGACTGGCAGATTGGATTAAAAAAGACCCAAAAATATGTTGCCTACAAGAAATTCATCTCATATAGAAAGAAATCCACAAGACTTAAGGTAAAAGGATGGGAAAAATAATATCATTCACATGAACTACGAGAGCAAGTAGGGGTTTCCATCCTCACATCAAATAAAGTAGAAATAAAGCCAAAGTTAATCAAAAGGGATGAAGAAGGACACTTCATACTGCTGAAGGGAGTCATGCAAGAACAAAACATAACAATTATAAATATATATACCCTGAAAAATAAAGCATATATGTTCATCAAACAAACTTTTCTCAAGCTCAAGAGTCAAATAGAACACAACACAATTGTAAGGGTCTGGCGAACGTAGGAGGAAGAGACCACCAAGAGACCTGCTCATGCAACAGCAAAAGGGGTTTATTGAGGATCCAATCCAGCGCGCTGGGGCTCCAGGCTCACTCAAGAAGGGAGAGCGGCCAAGAGCCCCGAGCAGGGGTTGAGCAGTGCTTAAGTACACTTTTTTAGGGAGGGCAGGGGCTTTACATACATCACAGTCTCCTTTAACAAATCACCATACACTGCGGGAAAATCAAACAACTATTCCCAAACATGATTAGTACATTCATTGGCGGGAGCAGGTCAGGCGGGAGTGATAGGTCAGTCCTAAGAAGGGGGGTACATTCAAACTGATTGGTTTGGGCCCTGATTGCCTACGTGCCAAACTGTACAGGGTCCAGGTTATTTAACAACTAAATGGTCAGTATCAGGCATTGTCTTAACTGCCTCAGGAATTTCAGGTTCTGTGTGCAGTTCAGAAACTTTACAATACCTAGTCCTTTATATTTTAACTCAGGCTTTGCAGCTTAGAAACTTTACCCTTTCACAATAATTCTGCGTGAGTGTAACACATCCCTTTCACCACTGTATAGCTCTTCCAAACAAAAGCTGAACAAATAAACTAGAGATCTCAATAATGCAATCAGTAACTTTGACTTAAATTATATATATAATATATCTGTGGGAAGGGGAGGTATTCTGCCTTTTATAACTAAGATCTTCTTTTGATATATAACTAAGATCTTATAACTAAGATCTTCATATATATATATATATATATATATATATATATATATATATATATAAAACTCACCTTTCAGTGAGTGAATACACTTTCTTCTCTAATCACATGGATCCTTCTCTAAAATAGACCATATATTATGCCACAAAACAACTCTGAGGTAAAATAAAAAAAAGCAGAGATACTACCTTGCATTCTATCAGATCATAGTGGCATGAAATTAGTAACCAATGATAAAATAAAAAATAAAATCTATTCCAATGCCTGAGACTTAATAATATCCTATTGAATGAATAATGGCTTGCAAATGAAATCAAGGAAGATATTAAAAAAATCTTAGAGGTGAATGAGAACACAGTTACCATATATTGATATCTCCGGGACACTATGAAGGTAGTAATATGAGGAAAGTTCTTTGAATGGAGTTCATTCCTTAAAAGAAAAAAATATCAACAAATAAATAACATAAGATTACATCTCAAAGTCCTAGAAAAAAAAAAGAACAAATCAACCCCAAAAGCATAGAATACAGGAAAATTAAAATTAATTTAAAATTAAAATCAGTCCTAAAATCAGTGAATTTGAAACAAATGAAACAATTGAAAAATAAATGGGAAAACAAAAAATTGACTTTTTGAAAAAGATAAATAAAATTGACAAATCTTTAGCCATGCTAATGAAAAGAAGGGGAGAGAAAACTTAAATTAATACATGATGAAAAAGGAAATATCACAACAGACACTACAGAAATATATATGATTAGAAATTATTTTGAAAACTTGTACTCCAGTAAAATAGAAAATATTGAATGCATTGAGTTTCTAGAAATTTCGAGTCATATGATTTGCCCAAATTGAATCACAATGATATACATAATTTAAACAGATCAGTTTCAAGCAATGACATAGATGATGTTATCAGAAGCCTACCAACCAAAAAAAGCCTAGGACCAGATGGACACACAGCTGCATTCTACATGACCTTTAGGGAAGAACTAATACAAATTATCTTCAAGTTATTTCATGAAATAGAAAAAGAGGGAGCACTTCCAAACTCATTCTATGAGGCCAATATTACCCTAACTCCAAAACCAGAGAAAAACACATCAAAGAAAGAAAACGTCAGACCAATATCTCTAATGAACATACATGCAAAAATTCTCAGTAAAATTATGGCAAATTGGGCTGGGGATGAGGCTCAAGCGGTAGCGCACTCTCCTGGCATGCGTGCAGCCCAGGTTCGATCCTCAGCACCACATACAAACAAAGATGTTGTGTCCGCCCAAAACTAAAAAATAAATATTAAAAAAATTCTCCCTCTCTCTCTCTCTCTCTCTCTCTCTCTCTCTCTCTCTCTCTCTCTCTCTCTCCCCTCTTTAAAAAAAATGGCAAATCAAATACAAAAACATATCAAAAGATCGCTTACCACAATCAAGTGGGATTCATCCCAGGGATGCAAAGTTGGTTCACCATACAAAAATCAATAGGTGTAATTCATCACATCAATAGACTTAAAGATAAGAATCATATTATCATCTCAATAGATGCAGAAAAATCATTCTACAAAATACAGCAACACTTCATGTTAAAAAACACTAGAAAAACTAGGAATAACAGGAACTTATCTCAACATTGTAAAAGCTATGTGTGCTAAGCCCCGGGGCCAATATCATTAAATGGAAAAAAATGAAAATGAAAAATGAAAGCATTCCCTCTAAAAACTGGAACAAGACAGGGATGATCTCTTTTACCACTTCTATTTAACATAGTTCTTAAAACACTGCTCAGAGCAATTAGAGAGATGAAAGAAATTAAAGGGATACAAATTGGAAAACAAGAACTCAAATTAGCACTATTTGCCAAAAATATGATTCTATACCTAGAAGACCCAAATAATTCCACCAGAAAACTTCTAGAGCTAACTAATGGATTCAGCAAAGTAGCAGAATATAAAATCAACACCCATAAATCAAAGGAATTTCTATATATCTGAAAGGAAAACTACACCATTTACTTTAGCCTCAAAAAATAAAATAAAATATATGGGAAACTTAACAAGAGGTGGAAGACCTCCACAATGAAAACTACAGAATGCTAAAGAAATTCAAGAAGACGTTAGAAAATGGAAAAATCTCCCTAGCTCCTGGATAGGCAGAATTAATATTATCAAAATGACCATACTACCAAAAGCACTATACAGTTTTAACACAATTATGATCAAAATCCCAATGGCATTCCTCATAGAAATAGAAAAAGCAATCATGAAATTCATCTGGAGAGAGACCCAGAATAGCTAAAGCAATCCTTAGCAAAAGAGTGAAACTGGGGGTATCATTATATCAGACCTGAAACTATTCTACAAAGCAATAGTTACAAAAACAGCATGGTATTGGCACCAAAACCCACTGGTAGACCAATGGTACAGAATAGAGGACACAGAGACTAACCCACATAAATACAGTTATCTTATATTAGACAAAGTTACCAAAAATGCACATTGGAGAAAAGATAGCCTCTTTAACAAGAGGTGCTGGGGAAACTGGAAATCCACATGCAACAAAATGATATTAAACCCCTATCTCTCACCATGCACAAAACTCAACTCAAAGTGGATCAAGGACCTAGGAATTAAACCAGAGACCCTGTGTCTAACATAAGAAAAAGTAGGCCCAAATCTACATCAAGTAGGATTAGTTCCCAACTTTCTTAACAAGACTCCTTTTGTGCAAGAATTAAAGTCAAGAATCAAGAGATGGGATGGATTCAAACTAAAAAGCTTCATCTCAGCCAAAGAAACAGTCAGTGAGGTGAATAGAGAGCCTACAGAATTCAGCAAATTTTTATCACACACACATCAGATAGAGCACTAATCTCTAGGATAATAACTCAATCAATAAATGTGCCAAGGAACCCAACAGACACTTCTCAGAAGATGTTGTACAATCAATTAACAAATATATGAAAAATGTTCAATATCTATAGCAATTAGAGAAATGCAAATTAAAACTACTCTAAGATTTTATCTCACTTCAATCAGAATGGCAGCTATTAAGAATACAAACAACAAGTGTTGGTGAGCTTGTGGGGGGAAAAGGCACATTCATACATTACTGGTGGGACTGTAAATTGGTGTAGCCAATATAGAAAGCGGTATGGAGAATCCTTGGAAAACTGGGAATGGAACCACCATTTGACCCAGCTATCCCACTCCTTGGTTTATATCCAAGGGACTTAAAAACAGCATTAGGTAAGGACACAGCCACAATGATGTTTATTACAGCACAATTTACAGTAGTTAAACTATGGAACCAACCTAGATGCTCTTCATTACCCTAAATACATGTATGCAGACACAGATGGTGTGCTACAAAAGTGCTACAAAGTGCTACAACAGACTCCTACATTTCATCCAAATTTCTGCAAATTTTGTCAGCAAAGGCACTGGCAATTTTTGTTTGAGACTTTCTTTTAAAGATGCTTGCACAGCCGATAGCCTGAAAGATAAAGTTAATGTCTTAATCTAGGGCAGAGGGTAGAT
Organism: Spermophilus citellus; assembly: GCF_964194105.1. Taxonomy (NCBI): domain Eukaryota; kingdom Metazoa; phylum Chordata; class Mammalia; order Rodentia; family Sciuridae; genus Spermophilus; species Spermophilus citellus. The sequence goes on along the minus strand of NC_138182.1, from coordinate 50,654,506 downwards.
TCAATTCTTGGAAAGCAAAAGAAGATAATATCTCCCTCTCAGGCAGCATGATTACTTAATGTCCTTTATAAAAGATGAGGGTTCATTCAATTTAGAATTTTTAAGCTATGAAACACAAGCACTACGTGTGTAACATGCATCTGTTCTTGCATCTACATCATCTGTATAAGATTCCAGAGACATGAATGATGGAAGAACTGATGGAAGAATAAGTAGTTCAGACCTTTGCCTGACTTTCCTTCTTCCTTCTCTCCTTCCCTCCCTCCCCTCCCCTCCCCTCCCCCTCCCCCTTCCCCTCCCCCTCTCTCTCTCTCTCTCTCTCTCTCTCTCTCTCTCTCTCTCTCTCTCTCTCTCTTCCTTCTAGCTTTCCCTGTTAAATAAACCAAAGTATTGTTAATTGAAATTTGCTACCCTAGCCTATGGAAAAAAGGACAAGAAACATCAAATGACTGTGACACCACACCAAAAAAAAAAAAAAGAATGAATGAATGAAAAAAAGAAAAAGATGCAATTCTGAAATTGTGTGATAAAGGGATGCATACACAGTCAGATAACTCCATTTTCAAGTTTTCATTGGCGAAGCCACCAGCAAAAAAACCAAAGAAAGTTCACCTTTTGGATTACAACACTGTTTCTCAATCAAGTATTTTCTGAATATAGTTACTGAAAGAAAACATCTGATAATATTTTTTTCAAATATTTTCAAATTATCCAAACATTTTCAAAACATTATTTGAGATAAATAACAGCTTTGTGTTAAACATACTGAGATACTAATGATTTTAATGAACTAATTAGTTTGTACCCATTTAAAATTATTTTATATAATTATGGTAATTATTTGAACCAGAGCTTACCTTTAATGTTCTCATTACAAAATTAAATAGAGCACAAATATGCATTAGGAACTTCCATAGCTATATTAATAAAGTTTAATTTGTAAACACTTGCTTTGTTTAATTTTATGGATATTGAAGCTGACAATGATTAGCCTTTTTTCTAAAAAACAAAAATATTGGCAAAAATCCTTCAGCATAGTTCTACTCAAATCAACACATATTTAGATAATACTTGAGAAAAAATTTTGGGGAATGTAAAAAGAAAACAAGTCACAGAAATATTACAGATATATCCTGTCTAGAAATGCTTGATTTTACACTGAAATAACTTCACATATATATTTTAAATTTTGGAAAATGTTTCCTTTGTATTGAACATCCACGTTTTCAGATTTATAATGCTTTTCAAAATAACCAAATAATCAGTTTAAAACATAAAAGAAAATTTTAGGAAACGGTGACAAGAATCAAAAATTTTATGTTAAATCTATGTATAGTATATTATATATTTCACATTAATGCAACCCGTACGTTTTGACTTTATAATAAAAAAGAAATTCTGTTTATAAACATAGCCAATGACAAAATAAGTAAATTTTATAAAATTAAGTTAAATCAAATGAAGCAGAATACAAATTCTTCTGATTTTTAATTCAAGACAAAATATTATTACAATAAACCAAACACTCCATATATTTTCTTAAAGAAAAAGATTAGATTGTCAGCAGAGACATATTATTCCTTGTCCATTCCCCTCAGTCCCTCATCTAATTCATCAGCAAAGACTGTCAACTTTTTCACATGTGCACAAATTTATTTTCATTTATTTTTCCTCTCCACTGCATTCCTATATCAACTTTCATCTTCTCTTAATTAAAATGCTACAACAGACTCCTACATTTCATCCATGATTCACTATATTTCATACATGACAACGCATAGCAGGTATAATAATTTATAAAGTAAAAATTCAACTATCTCCCTCCCCCTTTGTAATACTCTTTTATGATTTTACAAACTCTTTAACATATTTTCAAATATGTTTCTCTATGGCTTTTTAGTCTTGATAATTTCTGGATTTTTATATGGATCATGCTTTCCTTTTCTCATTACTCCTTATTAATCCTGTGTTTCTTTTACTCTTTTAACTTAGGAAACTCATCCTTACTCTTTTCCAATTTAACTGACATTCTTCAAAGACATATTTGTTCCTGACCACCATACCTAAGATTATTTCTCTTATTCTCTTTCAGTAGCTCTCCATTTTTCTTAATAGTAGTCATTATTTATGATATACAATTTTATCTTTTTATTATAAAATATGCAATGTAAATAATAATAAAAAAACCACCACATTGATACCTGGAAGACTTGTGAAAGTGAAAATGTTTGCCATAATTGTTTTAGCTCCTTTCCTTTAAAAACTCTTTTGTGCTCCAATATATACAGGAAAAAATTCCCATAAATTTTCATTGTCATTTTTGTTTCCTTTCTATAGGAATATTAAAACATACAAATCTTTATTAGTTTTACATTGCTCATTGCTATTGAATTAATTACTACAAACTTAGTAGCTTAATAAAAAGAAAAATAAAGAGGAGTTATACATATAAAATTAATTCTAGAGGTGAGACATCTAAAATCCAGGAAGTGATAAAATTGAACAGCTCTACAGGCTTTAGGGAAGAATACATTCCTTCCCATTGCAAGCTTCTAGTGGCAGTATACATCCCTTGACTTATGGTCCCACTCTTGCTTTTCTCTTACTTCTTGCTTCCTCCATCCCAAGGAATATAACTATTCATTGAAAGTTCCTGCCTCCCTCTTAGGAAGCCCCTTGGGATTTTATTAGAAGCATCTGGAAAATCCAGGACAAACTTTACTTCTCATGATCTTTAAATTAATTTTACCTACTAAGTCTCCTTTGTCTTATAAGGAAACATCAACAAATTCCAGCAGTTAGAACTTGGTTACCTTTCATAGGACATTTAGCCTACCACACTTTCCAAATATTTAAACAATCTCTAATTATTTCACTTTATAAATTTTAGTAGTGCCAAAGTTTTCAAGTACTCATAGTAGTTTAATAATAATTTTGAATACCAAAAATCTCCAGTATCATTATATTTTCAGAATTTCCTTGTAGCCTACAGTTACACATTTGCTTTTACAGTACAGTGAGCTTTATTATTTTCTTATCAAGTTATAAAATAAATGCTGTTGGATGAGTGGAGTAGACATTGGGAGGTGTATGTGCCACACACCAGTAAAGTATACATTTAACTCAAATGTTTTAATTTTCTTAAGAACAATTTAAACATTATCATCTAATTGTTGAATATTGTTTTTTTTTTTCATTTGTTACTATAAATAAGGTCTTTGAATTCAAATTTATTTTCTACTTCAATATTTTTAAAGATCACTTATTTAATATAAACTATTTAGTTCTTTATTGGATTTTTAAAAAAAATTTTAGTTGTTGATGGACCTTTATTTTATTCATTTATTTATATGTGGTTCTGAGAATCAAACCCCGTGCCTCATACATATGAGGCAAGGGCTCTACCACTGAGCCACAACTCAGCTCTTTTCATTGGATTTTAAATTGTTTTCTTTCTAAAAAAGACCTAGGTATCTTAAACAATAAAAGGAGTAGATCTTATGGAGTAAAATACCAATGAGTTAAATGCATGAGTTAAATGCATCCTGCTGTCCTATTACCATATGGATGATGTCACAGAACATTTCCTCAATCCTAAAGTAGTCCTTGCTTTTCTTCTATCAGTATCTCTCTTAGAGCCATTTCCTTTTCTTCCCTAATGCCTAGAAACAAATGATTTTCCTATATTTAGCTTCTAACTCTTGGGTTTGCTAAATTTAGTTTTTGTTGTATGCTTCTAAATCCACTGGCTCGTCTATGAACAGAACTCCATAGTATGGGAATAAAACAGTTCAATTTGTTTCTATATAGTCCTTATAATTATTTTTAAGACTCATCCACTGTGTAGGATCTAAACCGAATGAAAGTGGCAGGAGTAGACAGCCTTCTTTAATTCTGTATCTTAGGGAATAGCAATCATTGTTAAATTTGAGGTTAACTCTTGAGTTTTCAAATATATATTTTGAAAGATTTATTAATTTCTTCCTTGATTCCTAATTTGCTGATTGTTTTATTTTAAATGAACAATTGAAAGAACAGCCCTTATCTATGATGTCATTCACTCAAAAAGAGGGAAAGACGTAACTGCAGAAGTCAATTGCTTTTAGTCACATTCCATATTTCCAAGCATGTCATGTGGTTCTATCCCATGTATATATTAAGAAGAATTCCCTTTACACTAGAAAATTCCTCTAACAAACATCAGGTGTATAGTTTTGTTAGCACTTTGGATTAAGTGATTAAGTTAGTACAATATACTACAATCTTCTTCAAGATTCATAATATAAAAACTGGGTCACTTTCTCTTATTATACAAAATTTAATGTCTAGATCATTGCCATCCTCCATAGTGCTTCTTCATAATTCTTGGCAATTTTTAATATCTGACTAATCTTTCAAAATTCCTGGCTTTTCTTCTCATGCTTTGATCTTCCCTTCGAATTTTTCTCTATCATCCTCCTACCCAAATCACTTGTTATCTTTAATGATGTTGCCATCTGTTTCTGCCTTAGCTGCTTTCTCCCGGGTCATGTCCAAGATCTTGTTATTGACTAATGGTAATGTAATCCTTCAATAACTTCAGTTTTGATCACATTACTCCTCAACCACCTTCTAACCATTTTGTTCAAATATCCTAGTGTTCCTATCCAATGAATTATTATCTTATCTCATCAGGACAGATGTGGAACACCTATCAAAACTTAGATATAGCATATAACTATATAATAGTATATTGATATAATAATAATTTTAGCATGATAATATAATAATATATAATCATATGAATGTATATATCTCTGGGTTAGATTTCCAAACTACTTTAATGCATCTGTGTTAATTTCATTGAAACATTTGCAGAATTAAAACTTGTAATTAAATAGGTTAAACCTCACAGAGTGACATGTTCCTTTTAATACTATCAATCATCTCATTTCCTTTTCTATTGCCTTATTTTACCCTGCCCTAGGACCTAGTCTGTGGTGCTAAAAATGTGTCCTAAATAATTCAGTGCACAATAAACCAAATGATATGTAGGGATTTATATCATAATCATGTCTTCTTTGGAATGCTCATGATTTCCCTCATCATGAGCCACTCTGCATAGAAAATTTCCACTCATTTCCCCCATTCATGATGCTGTTTCCATTCATCCATTCTAGACAACTCCTGAAAACTGAATTACTCCACAGACTCAGTGTCATTCTGAATATACTGTATGAGTGATGAGGAGTGGGATGGCTGGTTTACATCATCTCCCATTGAGAAGTTGGCATGCTTTTTCTCATTCACAGAATTGTAAATGCTAGCAGAGAACCAAGGATGGACATTCTATTCCTAGTTTTAGGCCAGTGCCTCAGACTGCATATACTAAAAATCACTTTTTATGATGATTACAATTTGATATTCACTAGTTAATTTTAGTAGATTTTTCTCTACTATTTTTTACTAAATTATAAATAGTTTATTGGTTTAATAGAGAGGCTAGCTAGTTAGATATACGACCATATTTATATACTCATATATAACCATCCTGAGCTATTTGAATTGTATATATTATACTTATCTAAATGATAACAAAACACCATATTTATTTATTTAATGGGAAAGATATTAGTCAGCTCAGGCTGTTATATCATACAGAAAACTAGTTGGCTCAAACAATTGAAATTTATTTTCTTGTACTTCTTCAGGCTAGAATTCCAATATCTAGATGGCACAGTTCTCTTTTGTGACAGCTCCCTTCATGTCTTACCAATAGCTCTTTCTCTCTGCTTTCTTACATGGTGATGAGAGAGGTCTCTTTCTTTTTTTAATAAAGCTACCCATGATATAACAAAGTTCCCATTCTAATGACATAAACTAACTAAACTATAGTTACCGCTCAAAGGTCTCACCTTCTATTACCATTAATTACATTGTGGGTTAGGGTTTCAACACATGAATTTAGGGTAATAGAAACTTTCAATCCATTGTAAGGAGTACTTAAACAGGTTAGAAAATAGAGAATTTTTTTTTAAAGAATTGGATATCTTAATTTTCTTTTAAGTAAGTCAGAAAACTCTAATCCACCTAGTTTTTCAAGCTTTTCAGTTACAGAAATCATTAATTGAGGTTAGAATACCCTCAGTTTTCCTACCTATATGAAACATTTAATTTAATCAAGGTATTTCAAGTTTATATTTAATTAGCTCTCAAGGAGGGTGCCAAATTTGTATATCATACTCTCAAATGATCAAAAATATTTTGAGAACATAAATATGTTTTGAATATTGTATTTAATTTCACTGTCTTTACATTGTGTTTTTACATTTTCTGTCATTTTGACAACATTCATTTTTATTTTGTGTTTAAGAGTTTACCTTTGGGGCTGGGGTTGTGGCTCAGTGGCAGAGCATTTGCCTAGCATGTGTGAGGCACTGGGTTCATCTCAGCACCACATATAAATAAATAAAATAAAGATCCATTGACAACTAAAAAAATATTAAAAAAAAAGAGTGTCACCTTTGGTTTGTTTGTTTACTCCAGTATAAATATTCTAAGTCTCTCAGGCCCTAATTTGTTCACTCTCCAGATACAAATATTTTTCTAAGAAAATATGTCCATTGATTCAGAGACACTTAAGAAAATATATCCATTAATTTTAGGATATTTAAAAACAAAATTGAAGTAAATATTTATAGAATTTATATATTTGTTATATATGGAATATACCTATAGCCAAATAATTCTGTTAGAAAATAATTATTTTGTTTGGATCAATTGCTATGCATGTTATAAAGTGTGTTTTAAGAACATTTCCTTTACTGTGGTTTTTAAATATGCTGTGCTGACAACTGTTTTAATTAACAAAAGTTACTTGTGCACTGTAGTATAGTAGTTTTAGGTAAATAACCCACTTGATTCTAATATATGAAATATGATTTGTCAAGAGCTTTGTAATGTTGTGAACAACCAATTAAAAAAAAAAAAAAAAGAACCAAAGAGGTTGATGTGAATAAAACATCATGGCCAGGTGAAGTGGTGCATGCCTAAACTTTCAGGGACTTGAGACACTAAGGCAAGAGGATAGTAAGTTCAAGGTCAGCTTCAGAAACACAGTAAGAGCCTGTCTCAAAAATAACAAATAAAAAGGACTGTGTGTATTGCTGAATCATAGAGTGTTCCCGGTTTGATCTTTAGTCCCAGAAAAAAAAATATCTTTAGTGGCTTGTAATCACAATATTGGAAAAACTTTGCTTTACACAGTAGGAAAACTTTGTATATCAGGGGAATAAGGGTTGCATAAGTTCAAATCAACAGATGAATGATACCAAATGACATGAGTTCTCATCTACATTAGTTGGGTCATAGCATTAAACAATATGACATTGCTGATTCTTCACCCGACTTATGTCCTTCACTTAAGTTTCTTGTATATTTTTTAAGGGAATACTAAGATGCCGTCTTAGTATCTGTGCCTATCTGAAAACAATTTTCTCTTTTCTACATGTTATAATGCTGGGTGTAGATATTTTATTTCAAAGTTGGATTTGCGCAATGAAGTGACTAAATTAGTGTTTGTCTTTAAAGGAAGGGGAAACGTGGTAACTGTTCTTAAATAATACATAAAATAGTAGCATTCATTTCCTCAAAAATGATCAAAATCTTTGTACCCTGGGGCTGGGATTATGGCTCAGTGGTAGAGCACTTGCCTAGCACATATGAGGCATGGGTTCGATCCTCAGCACCACATAAAAATAAATAAAAGAAACCTTTTGTGTCCATCTACAATTAAAAGAAGGAAAACAAAACAAAACAACAAAAAAAAACTTTGTACCCAAAGATCAAATCTGAACAGAACATTTGACTTTACTAAATTTTAAGCCATAATATAATCCATCAATTAGGATGTAGATTCTGTAATAGGATAAGTAGATATTAAAAATTAAATATTTAATTTGCATCAATAAATACATTTTTGCCATTATATGCAGAGCACACTTATAATTGTTACCTATTCCAAATTTCTGAATGTCTGGCAAGTTTTAAAAATTCATAAATAACGCTTGATAATTTCACTTTTGAGCTTCTATGATATGAGGCATACATACATCTCATTTACATATATTTTGAATTTTGCTTTTTACAAATTTTAGTATGTTGAACAGACTCTTTCTGTGTTCACCATAACTTTGGGGTTCTCACCTATTCCTTAAGGAAAAAAATTACCTATCATTATATTGCTAATTCCAAATTAGTACTTAATAATTTTAGTTTTATTTTAAAGCATAGTTATTAATGACTTTTTGCAAACCAGAATGTCATATTAAAATTGCTAGAATAATTAGTGGCATTGAGAATAGATCCAGAAAGTTTAAAATAGAGAGAATTTGTTGACTGATTCAGGAAGGAATTGAAGACAATGGAGGATTAAAATAACTGCACGAGCTTTCAAGACCCCATAATACTCTTAGATTTTGAGCTGCAGTTAAGAGAATATTAAAAGAGAATGAGGTGAGAAGCTGAGGGTAAAATATTTTTAAAATCTATTTCTGACATTTTTGACCTGAGTATTTAAGAAAAATGTTTTATAGGATACTGGGCATAGGAAAATTCAAGTCATAATAATAAAAATCAGATATGGATATATGATTTAGGGGTTCAGTTCTATAGAAATAATAGTTGGAACTTTGAAAATGTGTAGTATTTTTCAAAACAGTACTATATAATACAGAAAGGGTAACAATTCTACAGTGAGGATTGATGAATGCTGTTATCAAGGGATTAGAATATGAATCATCAAAGGAATAATCCTCACATTTTTCTGATCTTTTGCTGCTGGAGATGAGAATTTCTCCATATGTTTCCATGAGATCATTTTTTATTCATGGTTTGCCTTGTATTGGTGATTTATTACCCTCAGACTTTCTGCCTTTCAAAAATTCATAATCTTTTGAAAGATGGCACAATCCTTTGAACGACAAATTTTTCAGACCTCTCAAAATCACCTTTGAGTACCTTCCCTTTCATGAATACTCCATCCCAGTTCATCTCCAGTTAAATTTTGACAATTTCAGCATGATTGCCTATAAAGTGGTATAAGTTTTCTTCCTACATTAACGATGCTGTTCTCAACACCAGCTTCCCAGTGTGTGATCCAGTCTCTGTTTGAATGTCTTCATTTTTAGACTGATGCTGGAAAATGGATGGTGACATTCTGATTTCCTCTCCTGTTAAGCATGCCCTTGTGTAGCATCTTCTCACACTGAAGATGTGTGGTATGTCTGCCTAAAAGGAATTCAGGAAAAGATGGTGTGTGACTTCTAAGGCTAGGTCATGGAAATCATCACAACATGGATCATTTGTTTTCCAGAAGCTCACTGCCATGCCAGGAAGACACTCAATGAACAATACGAAGGAGTCCACATGGTAAGGAGCGGCCACCTGCCAATAAACATGTGACTGTGCCAACTTGGAAGAAGATTCTTTATCCTCAGTCAAGTCTCCAGATGACTTCAACAAGCCTCATTAGAGACACTGAGCCACAGCCACCCAGGTAGACTGCTCTCAAGTACTTGATCCACACAAACTGTCTGAGATAATAAATGCTAATTGTTGTTCTGAGCCATAATTTTTAGTAATTTGTTACAACACAATAACTAAGGTGACTAACATAATTAAATCACCAATATCCTGTCCTTTTTGTTAAAGTGTACCAGTATCTATTATATATAAGATGGTGGAACATAGCAGATACACAAGTTCAGGGTCACTAATTTCCAGGTTTCCTAACTCTTTGGGGGTATTTTGTGACACTACCACTAGTACCCTGACTTTTCTCACTTGCCTAGTAAATGAGTGCTACATGGAATAGAATTTAAACCTTGTCCTAACTTTCCTGACAAGTGCAGTGGAGAATGAAAGGCAGAGATACACAAAGAGGAAAAAAAAATAACATGAATGATTAACAAATTTTATCCCAAAAGCTATTATTGAAAAAATAACTAAATTCCAGGAAGGAGAAGGAATACTGAGTCCAGCTCTCAATAAGGGTTTCCTTTGATACCACCGAGCCCAAGCTTAACTTAAATCCAAATTAATTTAATGCCAATGAGTTCAAGAAAGAAGGTAGGATTAGGATAATTAATACAAGGTTATAGCTACACACATCTTTCCCTATTGTGATGAGGTCTCCTTCTGATAGTGATCAATTGAAGGGGCAGGAAAAAAAAAAAAGAGCAACTCCTTTTTAATAAATTGTTCAGCCATGGAAATAAACAATTCCCAGGGAAACTTTATATGTAATCTCCATGACTTGAACAGTTGTTCCACAATAAACAAGGGCTTGTGGCTGCCACCTTGTGAATAACTCAGGAAGCACAATGCCAAAAGAATGATAGCATTAGAATTACTTTGGTAGGAAGGACAACAAAAAACTATGAAATTTGTAATTAAATAAAAGTGTAATGGAATATAAACTGCAAAAATGACAATGATCTATCTACCTGCTTCATTTACAAATCTTTCTTAAATATCTAAATCAGCATCTGACATACAATTGATGTTCAATAGATAATTACTAAAGAGAGAAATTAATGGATGAATGATTGAATGGATGAATATTTCTAGGTATCTGGAAGCTATGGATGATCTGTTTTGTCATCAAGATGATTTTGATTGCACAGCATCGTGGCACATATCTGTAGTCTTAGCAGCTCAGGAGGCTGAGGCAGTAGGATCATAAATTCAAAGCCAGCCTCAGTAACTTAGCAAGGCCCTAAAGCAACCTAGTGACACCCTGTCTCAAAAATTAAAAATACAAAGGGCTGGGGATTCAGCTCATTGGTTAAGCACTGCTGTGTTTAATCCCTGGTACCCCCTGCCCCCCCCCCAAAAAAAAAAAAGAGGGCTTGATAGGCTCTTCACAATGTTTCCGAAAGACTGATTTTGAGTCAGGTAAAAAAAAAAAAATGAGACAATAAATTCAGAAGATAGCTTAGATCAAGTGTCAGATACTACAACTACTACTTAGAATCTTTTAGAGGCAAAATAAATATGAATATAAGCATCTCAATTAATTTTTATAATAGGTTAATGTTAATTCATCAGCACTACATACAAATTCCTCAAGATTTTCTCTAGGAATTTCAAACAAGGGATGTCAAGTCAACATTTGAGTTATACATAATCATTTTCATGTTTGATTTTTAGGTCTTATATTAAGCAAACACTTTATAAGCAAATAGTGATAGTTGCGATGGCTACATAAAGGCTTATTGTGAGCACTTTCTGGGAGGATATTTAAATATTTGTCATAGACATATTTAAATTCTGTTTTTGTTATTGGTATTTGTGGGGAAAGGGATCAAACCTAGAAACTTTCACATGATAGGCAAATGCTATAGCACTGAGCTACATGCCCCAGCCCCTCTATTTTGTCATTTTTAAGGGAACAGTGTTTTGTTACATCATAAATGTATTTAAAATACAAATTGATAAGACATATATTACTGAAAGAAATTTAATTAATATAGATGTATGCTTTAGAATTAGGAGTAATATCAGAGACTATACAATTAAATTTCTGCAACACTCAACTTCATAGCAAACTTTACATGCATGAATTCTTCTAAATTTCAAGGAAAGCTTTAAAGTGCTGTTTAAGTATAATTTGCATATGCTTCCACATTCAGTTATATCCTCTGTCATGCAAGTTAGGTATTATTATTATTTTTCCATTTTACAGAAGAAAAGGATGAGGTAAAAATATCTTCCCAATTTCATAGGATATTAATAGGTATTTTCTCCACCAGGAATTATAGAATTTTGCAAACTTTATCATAACTTGGACAAAGTAGCAATGTGTTTTTAAGGTAATAGGATTTTTATATTTGAAGGATTAACCATTGTGACTCAAATCTAGGCATGGCTTCAGAATTCATTGCATTTAAATGATACCTTTAAAATAGCCTTTTTATCAATTAAGGCTCAAAATTTTCTGTTGATTGAAAATTATACCTGTACATTCCTTAACTGAACAATAAGCTTTTAAGAATGCTTTTTATAAAGTGTTAATAAAGTAGTAAGACTTCACAATCAGGAAAAGGAATGGTTTTGTATATACAACAGTGTTGTGATAAAGGTACACTTGAAGTCCAATGGCATTACAGGAGAGGATACTCAGTTCCTGGTTGTTTCTATGGGGAGAACACATTGAAGAGAAGGATGGGAAGTTAAAGTGATGAAAGGCTAAGAATTATGGAATAAGTGATAAGTTGGGCTGTGACAAGTGGAAATGGAAGATGATGATGTCTGTGGGAGACAATGAACAGTTTGATACTGTGATGGAGTAAAATTTAAGGAAGAGAATGACAGAAAATGATTGGATAAATGTAATAATGTAAGTGCTTGAGATCAAAAAGAGTTACTGGTGTTTGATTTCATTTTTACTCAGATGGAGGATGAAAAATTAATGAATATTGACATCCTTACAAAGTGATTTCTACTCTCCTAATTATAAGATCTTTTTACTGAGACACAATTGAGATGGCTAAAATATTCCATAGGTAGAGAAACTGAAAGAGAAAGAAGGGAAGGTATGTGTGTGTGTGTTGTGGGGGGCGGGGGATGGTGAAATTTCTTAATAAAATTCCCAGGTGTGGTAAAAAGATGATATTTTTTTGCTTATAAAAATCAAAAAATTCATGTGGAAAGTTGATGGTTTAATTAGTGAGACTAGGATATTCTATAATCTCACACACACACACACACACACACACACACACACACACACAGAGTCCAAAATCTTCGTTGTATAGAAACTAAAACAAGTTATTTCTCAGTAACTTGAAATCTGTTATGGACTTGGAAAACATCCAAAGTAACAGCTTTCTCAGCAGTGAGTCAGTGATCCAGGCTGGTGGAGGCTCCACCATACTGTAACTAACTCAACTCTAATATATGACCTCCCTAGTTAAAGTAGCAGGGGAAAGAAATGGAAAGTATCAAGTGTTGATAAATGTTTTGCTTTAGAAGTGGTGCAACTTCACAGATTCCATTATTCATAGCCAGTGATATGATGGCATGTTAAGTTTAAGTGGCTGTGGAAGTGAATAAAGGGAATAAAATGGGAAGTATTTTATGTTCAGCTTTTATGTGTACAGTTGAGATATAGAGATGGATAATGGAAAATCACCGGAAAGTATCTCTATTTCAGGTAGGGAATTCTTAATTTACTATACTTTTTTTTACATTTTCCATATGACAACAGAAATATTGAGAGAATTATGTATCATATTCAAGAAAAAATAGTGTTATCTAATTATAGTCAACATCATTTCTTTGTGATGAGGTAGAAGAAAAGTTAGTTTGGTCTAACCCTTGTCATCACAAGCTTTATTTCCAATTAGCTGTCTATCACGGAAAAAATTATCCATAGATGAAACTCAATTATTTTGTCATAGGCCAAAACTTATATAATGCATAATTCAGTATAAATCAAGGTTTCTGGATTTGCCTCAAGATCTCACATATATTAATTCTTAAATTTTCACATTAAATATGATATATATTTAGTTATATGAGGTTTAACATTTCTAAAGCCAGTAATTCCTTTAACTGAATTCAAACTGATCTTTTGGAATTAACTATAATACTTGACTATCTGTATTAATATTATGTCTGATAACTGTTCTGAGGTTATCAGCTTTATATTCTGGTTCTCATGAATATGAGCTGTTAGTCATAGTTCGGTGACTGTCCTAACCATACAACTGTTAATAAAATGTTCTTTGGAAGGTAAAAAATCTGCCACGGTATCAAAAATTGATATAATAAAGATTTGAGTAAATGTTTTGCATGTCCACTATTTTTCTAAAACTTAAAATTTATTGTTTTATATTTGTCTTAGGTGACAAGTAGAAATTAAAAATCAATTAAAGAGGTCCTATATAGTTTTCCTCTGGGGATCAATGATGATCATCTCTTATTTTTTTTCTTTTTATTCCATCTGTTATTTTATGATAAGGATAAAGAAGAATCTAAAATTAGCTCCTTTAGAAATCTGGAAGAAAATTCATTTTGAGCAAAAAAAAAAAAAAACTGCAAGCAAGATGCATTCATTTAAGGAAAAGTAGCAGAAGAAATCCTTAAGGCTAATATGTCCTGAGTACTATGTGAGTCATTTAAGCCGCCAGGAAATTCAATGGCTGAATGCTTCACTGGCTCTGCCACCCAGTGGGCAGGGCAGAGCACATAACTCACACTATCACCTGCTGGCTGATAGTGCTATACCTGCACATGTGTCTATCCTTTCCCACTGATAAGTGATTAACCCCATGTACTAGGCTCATTCAGCAGGACTCAAGTGGTTAAACTAATTAAATTGGAGGTGCCCTACATTAACCGCTACATGAGTTCCAGCTGCACTTCTTTTTAAGAGAGGCAAAAATCCCCACCTGACTTCAGGTCCAAAATGATGCCTGCTGAATTTCATGAAAAGAAAACAAATGTTGCCTATAATTCAAAGCTTCCCTTTAAAGTAATTTATGTCAACATTTAAGAATATTGTTTATTAAAATGATGGCAAAGCTAAAATATGAAGTCAACTATTGGACAAGGACCTTATAATGCTCTTATAAAGAAAGAGCTTAACCACACAAGCTGACAACTACTGGATTAGCCATTTTATGGTGAACATTCTTGGCATAAGTGTATTCATTTAATAATTCTCTCATTCATTTGTTTGTCCATTTAACTCTTTACATTTCCTAAATGTCTTATCTCCATTTGGAAAACAGAATACAATTTAAAAAAAATATAAAAATATCATAGTAATAAAGAAAATAAAAATTTAAAGGAAGAAAATACATGATAAAAATGAGGAAAAATAATGGTAAAGTCAAAAATATTGATAGCTGTGTTAAATGAGAAAATTTCAACAATGATTACTGATTTGTTTACCAATATAAGTGAGACAGCCAAATATTGTGCAAAGTGTTTAAAGATAAAATTTGTGGGAGGCCACCACATCATGTGACCAGCATTTTCCTTTCCTGATTGGAGAGGCTCTGTTGGTCACTTCCTGTGATCTGGCCACATCAAAGTGGCTGCAGATGGTGGACCTGATCTTGAAAGTCATAAAATGTGTCCTCGCCCAAAGTGTCTTCATGCATGGGTGTGCCTTCCTACATCCCCAGGGATTGAGTTACCCTACCTGTCCTTGTAACCCCATCCCTCTTTACCTTTACTGGATGGAAATTTCTAAAGAATCACAGTCCCCTAATAAAAGACAACTCCTGAAAGTACTTGTGGGTGTGCTTGCGCTCTCTGGCTTGCTCGCTTGCGCTCTCTCTCTCTCTCTCTCTCTCTCTCTCTCTCTCTCTCTCTCTCTCTCTCTCTCTCTCCAGCCTCTCCTGACATTCCTTGCTCTCCCATTTGGGGAGCTTGAGGCTGAGGGCAGAGGAGCCATCCAAGGGCTTGAATTAAAGGTAAATTGTGGGCTGGGGATGTGGCTCAAGCGGTAGCGCGCTCGCCTGGCATGCGTGCTGCCCGGGTTCCATCCTCAGCACCACATACCAACAAAGATGTTGTGTCTGCCAAGATCTAAAAAATAAATATTAAAAATTCTCTCTCACTCTCTCTTTAAAAAAAAAAAAAAAAGGTAAATTGTGTGTCTGTGTTTTATTTGATACCTTAGGAAATTCACTTGAGCAACCCTAGTTTAGCTGCCAACCAAGCTGGTGGTGGAGATAAAAATTACTTGCTTCCAGTATCTATTCTTTTTTTATTTCTGACCAAGCAATTTTATGTTGGCTAGCAATATATCTTGTTAAAGTGTCAGTTCCTCTATTAGTAATCTGTTTCTGTCAGATTAAAAAACATTGTATTATCTTCCTATTTTTCTAGGTCAAAAAAAATGGGGCACAGCAAAAATATGATCTTTGCTCAGAGTCTCAGGAGGCTGAGATGAGGACTTGGTTAGGATGCATTCTTACCTGGTGCTCAAGGTCTCCCTCCAAGCTCATTTGGGTTATACCAGAACACAGTTCCCTGTGGTTATAGAATTGAGGGACACATCTTATTTGGCATCACTTTCAACTGCTACAGGACTTGTTCATATCCTTTCCCACCATAGCAGCTTACTTTTTCAAAACAAGCAGAAGCCAAGTGCGGTAGCACGTACCAGTAATCCGAGCAGATCAGGAGGCTGAGGCAGGAGGATCACAAGTTCGCAGCCAGTCTCAGCAACTTAGGCCCTAAACAATTTGGAGAGAACCTGTCTCAAAACAGAAAGGCTGGGGATATGGCTCAGTGCTTAAGCAACCCTGGGTTAAATCCCTGGTTTAAGAATAAAAAAATAAAAAAAATAAGTATGAGCCTTTTCTAGCCTGTTCCTACAAGATCTCATATAAGAAAACAATGAGGAAAACAGCTATTTTATCATGTTCTCAGATCCTGCCCCCACTGACGGAACTAGCTTACTCAGGACTTGTATACCAGAAGGTGAGGATCTGGAAAGCCATTGGGGAAATGGGCAAATGGACCTACCACAGTCCCTCTGTGCCCTTTTAGACAATGGCTGTCACTGTTACCAAGCATGGTCAAAGAGTTATGTACAAATGTGTATAAAGAAAGTGTGTTCCTTCATGAATAAAGCCAAGCTTTGACTAAAGGGCCTTTATCTCTTTTCCCTTCTTTCCGAATAAAAATAAAAGAGAAGGGCTGGAGAAGCAGCAGAAATCTTGTAACGTAGAAAACAACAAACAAATAAAGACAAGGACAAAATGAGTCTGGGTTCCTTGTGCTTTTAAAGAACCACTTTATCAGCCTTGAGCTGCCTGACTCAGGGCTTTTTCTGAGAGAAATGAATACACTTACTTGTTTAAAACAATGTTATAGTACTTCCTATTATATAACATAGTGTTAACTGAAGAAATAAAACAATTTATCTACAAATATTTAATGGTGATTCTTTTTAAAGATGGCATAGATTGTGTACTTTCAAATCCATTATTTTTAGAAGTTATAACTATGGGGTTATTTGAAGTTTTAGAGCAGTCATCCAGTATGCTTGCGAGATCTCCTCTCTCACTTTATAGCTTTATATTTCTGCCTTGTCTCCACAGGCCTCCCCTTCTAGTTCCATTTTTTTTTTTTTTGAAGCGATCCCATTGTAATCCTTCAGGATGATCAGAATTCCTTATACATAAGCCAATAGAAATTATGTTACTTGTGAAAACATGATAATTTTACCAGAGAGATGATACAGTGTTATGTCCTTAGATATAGGCATACATGTTTAGGGCCTAAGTGATTTGTAAAGTTAAGAAAAAAAAAAGGAGATCCAAAGCTTATATTATATTTTCTCAAGCTACTCAGATTTACATAAATGTAACCATGCATGAATTTTTTTAAAGTTTTCCAATGAGCTTCCTGTGGCCCTTCTACTTGAGCTGCTATGTCAATAATTAGAGTCCAGGCTCAAGAATATCTTCTATTCATATCAAGAAAAAGATAAAACACATTCTGCATTTTTTAAGAATTTAGTTTTTTGACATTGCAATTCTTCCATGATTTTATTAGAATAATATGAATTTATTTATTATGCAATATTTTAGATCTTATACATTTCTTCCTTCAATCAATGTGGACACATACCTACCATAAGTCAAACATTTTTAGGCACAGCCACAGATGCCTGAAACAAAATCTTTGTTGTTGGTCATAATGATGCACAAACATTGAGAAGATTGCAGGAAGACTTCCCACAAGTTCCTTCAAATTTCATTTGCATTTGACAATAGAATATTAAAAATAATGAATGAATATTGCCACATTTTTATTGAATTCCACAGTTCATTCAACTTTCTTTATTTCCCCACCTATCTTTCCTTAGTTTTTATCTGACATGTTTTTTCTGTCCTAGTATCTCATCTAGATATCACCTTCTGTGTCTCCTCAGGCTCCTCAGTTACTTAGATCTTCCTTTCTCTCTCTCTTTTTCTTTCTCTTCATTCTTTCTTTCCTTCCTTCCTTCCTCCCTCCCTTCCATCTTTCCTTCCTTCTTTCCTTCCTTCATTCCTCCTCCCTCCCTCCTTCCCTCTCTCTCTCTTCCTCTTTCTTTCTTTCTTTCTTTCTTTCTTTCTTTGATGCCTTTGTCAGTTTTGAGCAGTGTTGTAAAATATCTTTGAATTGGCATTTGTCTGATGGTTTTCTTTGGTGAAGTGTCTTTTCAGATAGTTTTTACGTTTTCAATGAAGTTGGGCTCTTTGTGGGAGTGTTGAATTTTAATTGTTTGTGTCACTATTTTGTCATTTTTATTTTTACTCTTTTTCATCAAGTGTATATTTTGAAAATATTTTCTTCTAGTCTGTCTTTTCATTATCTTAATCTTATTCATCAAAGATCAGACGTTTCTAAATTTTAAGCAAGCCCAATTATCTTTTTCCTTAAAATTTTCTCTTGCAGATTATTCTTTGTGTTATGTCACCAAAGTCATCACCAAAGTTCATCAAGACTTCTACCTGTGTTTTCTTCTACAAATTTATAGTCCTGCACTCTAACGATAAGACTATAAATTATTGTAAATTAGTTAGTAGGAAATATCTGTATCTAGATCAATTTTATACGTGTACATGTCAAATTGCTTCAACATATTTATTTAAAAATCAATTATGTATCCACTGAATTGCATGTGTGTGTGTATATATATATACACACACACAATTATATAAATATGTATATATATATATATATATATATATATACACACATAGTTATATATTTATATATATAAATGGTATAATTCTTTAACTGCAAAATGAAGACTTGGTTAAATGTGTTTAATGGTTTTTTAGTTTCATTTTATTAATTTTATAATTTATCTTGAGATTTATTTGATCCAAATATTTTGTAAAAGTCATGTTTTTTAATAACCATATGCATTGTTACTGTATATTTATTGTTATTTAATTCTAATTGAATTCCTTTGTATTCTATCAGATTTTCTATGGTTTTTATTTCTTTAGATTTGATATGATACACTTTATAACCCAGAGTATGGACTCTGCCAGGAAGTGTTCCATGTAAGCATGAGAATTCAGGTGGTGGCTGTTGAATGAGTATCCTATATTCAAGTTGAACAATAGTTTTTTTTCAGGTCAATTATATTTTTACTGACTTTTTTCTATTTGATCTTCAATTACTGAAAAATGGCTGCATTATTCTGGCTATAATAATGAATTCTCACATTTCACTTGTCATTTCTGTCAGTTTTGGCCTGATTTTTTTTAGATGTGATGTCAATGCATATATTGTAAAAACTGTCATCTCATCTTGACTTCACCTTTGCATCATTATATAATAATTTTCCGAATCCTGAGAGTTTCTCTATTCTCAAGTCTAGCTTACTTGAAATTAACATGCCTACTCCATTTTTGTGTGTTTTACTTTGTTATGTGTTTTGCCATCTCTACTTTTAACCTGTGTCTATATTTTAAATGGATGTTTTTGTAGATGGCATTTTTAAAAAAAATTCACTTGGTTATCTCTATCTTTTAATTAGTGAATTCAGACCATTCATAATAAAAATGATTTTTGCTAGGTTTAAATTAACATCTACCATAATTGTAATTGTTTCCTATCAATTGCACTAATTTTTTTGTTTCTTCCCCCCTCCCTTTTCCTGTTTTTTTCTTGTTTTAATTGTATATGATTTTATTTTTCATCAATATTAGCCTCTTAATTATAGTTCTTTTTAAAGATTTTTAGTGTTTGCACCAGATTTTTCAATATTTTAGAAGTATATTGTCAACTTTCAAATATTACTATATAAGACTATAGTTACTACACTTACTATAAAACAGAGTATCCCCAGACCCTTGCTTCCCTATAAATTATTGCACTTGTACAAATGGTAAAAATCACATTATGCATTGTTACTATCTCTATTTTGTCATTTTTATTTTATTTTTACTCTTATATGTTTTTTAGAGCAAAATTTCTGCCAGTGTAATGTATTCCCCCAGTTTTGGTTCTCTGAGCAGATTTTTACTTTACTTTAAAAAGATAATTTTGCATAACACACAACTCCAGATTAGTGGGGATATTTTTTTCTTTTAACCTTTAGATAATTCAGCCCACTCTCCTTTTTTGTGTGTGTGATTTTTGTTTTTAAGAAGTGTTGTGTGCTCTTATCCTTTCTATCCGAAGTTTTAATGTATTTTTCTCTGACCTCTTTCATGATGTAGTTTGCATTTATCCTCTCACAATTTACCTATGCATAGCATATTTTGGTGACTTATTTTTTCTTTCTCATATTCCTATTATATAACTGTTACACATTTTATACTTATCCTACAGTATTTGGATAGTCTGTTGGTTATTTTCATTCTCTTTTTCTTTGCATTTTAATTTTGAATGTTTCTATTGACCTAACTGAAACTATTTTTTCAGACATGACCAATCTATCAATGTGTCCACTGAAAGCATTCTTTACCTTTACTTCTGTATTTCTGCTTTATAGAGTTTCATTTTAATGTTTTTGTAGGGTCTTTTCTTTATATGCTCTGTCTGGTTTTGCATGTTGTCTACTTTTTCTATTATAACTATACAAAATTTGGAGGTAGTTTTTAAGACTACTCTCACTCTTAATACTAATTATAATTTTGGAGACCCAAAAGAACCCAGGCTCATTTTCAATGATTTGCTCTAAGGGCTCATAGAACACAATGAAAGCCACTATGCTGATAGTTAGTTTAATACAATGAGAAGATACATATCAAAATCAACCAAGGAAAAGCACAAGGAGCAGTGACTAGGAGAATTCTAAACATGGGGTCTTCAGCATATGTCCTAATATGCTGGGAATATTTCAAAGCAGAAAGGGCATCTGAGACTTGTTATCCAGGATGTCCAGAGTTCTTATGGGAATTTGGTCACATTAATATGGTTGTTTGTGTGGATTTTGGTGTTCAGTCTCTCAGGTGATAGAGCTGATTCCTTGAATCTGAAAGTACCAAACATAAATTATTAGTCTATCTTATGTAGCTCAAGGATCCCAGGAAACCAAAGATACTCTTATGCAGATCCTCTTTAGAATTTAGTAATTATAGCCCAAGAACTGAGTGCTAAGACCTCTCTTTGGATAAGGTTAATTCTTTACTACAGAAGAGATTAACATCTTAACCATAATTATTCTAAACTCCCTCTTTGAAAATTGGGAAGTTTGTATCAAACCCAACAACTTCTGTTCTAGGTGACCTGATCTCAAATATGTTTTTGTATATTTTCCTTTGTCCAAGTTGGAGGATTGCAATTTCCTGGTAACTTCAGTTCTCTCAGGAATCAAGAAAAGTCATCTGTTGAGTTTGCTTAGTCTTGTTCTTGTTGTACACAAGTCAGTGAAAACTTACAAGACTTTTAAATATTGGAATGGAGGCAGATAGAATGGGAAATAGATCAAAAAGTTGATGTAGGAGAAGGGGTTGTAGTTTAGTGATGGAGGGCTTGCCTAGCATGTGTGAAGAACTGGGTTGCATTCTCAGTACCATACATAAATAAATAAAACAAAGCTCCATCAAGAAAATATTTTTAAAAGTTGATATGGTAATTACAAATATAGACCACTTCTTGAAAAGAAATTTTATAGTTTCGTTGGACTTGATTTGAATATATGACAGCATTAACTACATTGGAATGTAATAAGCAGAAGCCCAGAGCTTTTATTGTGGTGACGTTTTCTTAAATTCTTTATTTTTGATCTAGTGTTCAATATCCAGTGAAATGTACATTAATCTGAAAGTATACTATTTTAATTTAAAAAAATAGAATTCAGTCTATTTACTAAAAAGGGAGAAACAGGTTACTTTAGTATGCAGATATTCATAATTCAGGAAATAGCAATTGACAATATAGACTTTGTAATATAGAACACAGTGCTATAAATCCAGCTTGTTTATTTATTTATTTAGGAAAATTAAAGGCAGTAAGGACAGCAGAGCTAGTGAATGACAAAATATTCACAAAGTTCTTCATGATTTATGTGAACTGAACACAATTAATGTATTCTCTCTGCCTTGAAAGTGAAATGTTTTCTTTTTTTTTTTGACCTGAATTTGAAAACAAAAATCTTATTTAAAAATTAATGTCAGGGCTGGGGATAAAGCTCAGTTGGTAGAATGTTTGCCTTGCACGCACAGTGCTCTGGGTTCCATCCCCAGCATAAATAAATAAATAAATAAACAAATAAATTCAAAACCATAATGGACATACATATCTGTAAATCTATAGTCATGATACAATTTCTAAGTGATGTTTTTAAGCTTATATTTCTAGGCAAATATACTTTAATAAAAAACGAAACCTTAAATGAACCTTAAACGAAACCTCTAATGCTTGAGAAGATTATGGTTTTTTAATTTACACATTATGGTATACAACTCTTCTTAGGAATAACAACTTTGTTTTATGATTTTTCTATCATTAAACAACATAAGAAAGAAATGTAAACAGACAGATAAAAAAATAAAGGTCCTCATGTGTATTTAAATAAAGTAGTTGCTCTTGAGAATGTGTGTAGTGAGCTTAGTAATTCAACACTGAGGATTGATCTGCACTAGGAAAAAAAAAATGAGCATCCAAATTCATATGGCTTATCATGAAATTCAGAAATCCTATCAACAAGAATAATGCACCTACCATTCCAACACTGCATGAAGTGAGAGGACACGAGACAAGGGCATTCTCAAACAACAAATTCTGAAGACAGACCAAAGCGTTATGCATATCAAGCAGGTTGTGAGGTCAACGTGCAGAAAATATCACAACACAAGTTAATGCCTGCGAATGACACCCTGAAAACACCTTTGGAAAGTAGCCCTGACAACTCAAGCATCTTCAGACATTACCTCCACAGGAACGTCACTTGGTGCTGCAGAAAGGGCCTATTGTTAAGGGATACATTTGACAGGTATACAGAATAAGCGTAAGGTATAAAAAAGAAAACAGGCTATGTTTTTCTGCATATTTTAATGTGACAAGATTTCTAAATGTTCTTTATTTTCAGAAGCAATTTTTAAAACTGTTATTTTATATTCATTTCAAAATATTCTATTAAGAAATTTAGAGGCCTGGATACTAAAAAGAAAAAAAAAAAAGCAGTGTTGAAATTTATTTAGAATTTCATCAAGAGATTCCTGTTTAAGTTTGTGTTCTGGGGTCTTTGGGTGTGCCTATCCTACTAGCATCCCCCTTTCCAGCCACTCCATGTTTCTTATAAGTTCCACTCACATTATTAAGTATAATTTTTGCTTCATTTCGTTAGGTTTAGGTTGATCCTTAGTTGTCAATGCCTTTCTCTTTACTCTGAATGACTAATTACTCTAACTTTTAATACTCTGGTATTTTATTTCATATTCAATAGCACTTATTCAACTATCATATAAAATTGATAGTTTAAAATATATAGAACATCAAATGTGATGGATAATGTCCCTTCAAGGGACATTAAATGTATTATCTACTTTACTAAATATTGTTTCTAGAATAAAGTTTTATGACAATAAGTTAAATATTTGTAATCTCACTTTAAAGATGAGTGAACCTGAGGACAGTGAAGCAATTCCAAATTTTAATATCAGTAACAAAGCTTGAGTGTTTCATTTTTTAAAACTGTAGACTCTGGGTTTATTCAATGAGGTCTGCACTTTGGAACTTGTATTTTCCTCTCAATATTTCTTGGTAAAAATGGGTTACCTTCCCCAACCTTCTAAGTTTCTTTTCTAACATGTCAAAGAACAATTCCTGTATGGAAAAAAAAATTAGAGAGCCCAAGGGAGTCTCTATAAGGTTTGATCTTTATTTTCAACTATAAAATGAGCCCTAACTTCTGTAAATAAAAATGTTTCCCAAGCATAAACACAAATATTTTGTTCATACTGCTATCACCAATTCGAAGTTCTTGAGAAAAATATTTCAGAAAAAAATATTAGATAAAGAAAAATAAATTTTAATAAGCAGGAAAAAGTTTCTACTTTCATCTTTGCTCTCCAGAGTCAAGAGCTGTGGAGTTAAACTCAACAGAGTAGAATTTTCCATCAGAATACTTATTCTCAGACCATCATTCCCATAACTTCAGGGAAATTATTCAGTCCATACAGACCATCATCTCTCTTAGTTATTGCTTTCAGAAGGGTTCTCATTTTACTTCAAAATTTAGAAATATTCAATCAAAGCACTCGGGTCCTCTGGTCTTCCATAAAGCCTCTTTCTTTCTCTTAGTATTTACTGTTATATATTTATGCTTTAAATTGACTTCTCTACTTCATCCTCTGTTTCAGTTTTTTAGGCATTCTATTATTTCACTCAGGAGGACTCTGCAAGAACACAGCCTTTGCTCTGTCTTGTAAAACCTTCTGCTTGCCTCCTATTAATCACCACCTGAAGTCTCAAATCTTCAAAAGAGCCAAACTGGTCTTTCATTACTTGTATTCAGCATTCTCCTACATTTTCTTTTCTTTTTCTTTTTTTTGGACGGGGGTGGTGTTACTAGGGTTTGAAATCAAGGGCACTCGATCACTGAGTCACATCCCAAGCCTTATTTTGTATTTTATTAGAGACAGGATCTCACTGAGTTGCTTAGCACCTAGTTAAATTGTCAGGGTGGCTTTGAACTTGCGATCCTCCTGCCTCCACCTCCGGAGCTGTTGGGATTATAGGCGTGCACCACCACACCCAGTCTTACATTTTCATTTTCCTTGATGCAACAAAAACATTTTAGGGACAAATATTCTTCAGAGATTTTGGTATTTTAATGCAATATTTATTTTAATTTTGTTATTTACCTAGGTACTAAGAAGGTCCTATGCTCTACAATAAAAGAGCATCCATTCTTTTTGTTTGTAAGTTGATTAACTCATCCTTACACTATGTTTATAGTGCATGCCAATTTTTTGAAACTTGTAGACATAGTTTGAGTTTATCTAATAACTACAGAATATGCCTGGTTGTCTTTACTGAAGTTTGTTTTGTATCTCCAGTACAGTTGTACAGCAGGTAGAGCAGTCTAAATATAGAGTTAAATTTAAATATGGGTAAGTATCAAGATGAGGGCATGCTGTATGTTTACATGTGTTTAATTTTATTTATCCATGGGAACAAAGGAAATATCTATTGGGGGAAATAAATATAAAAATGAAATTACTTGATATGATAATAAATGCATCCTATTCTCTTAAAGATCATAATACATGTCAATATTGTCTACACTTAATATTTTTGGTGGTGTGTTATTCAGACTACAACTCCAAAGGGGTCAATGTAGGTAAAACTGAGTTAAATCAGTCATTGAATAATGTAACCTTATCTGTTATTACTCATCCCTTAACAAGTTTAGGAATTTTATAGAGCAACATCAAAGAGTCATTAATAAAAACTTTGATGAACTTATTTGTTTAACTCAGTGATCCCAAATGTGCTCTTGTGTGCATGTGTCTTACATATGAGAACTAGAGATGGAGCTCTACTAAGATAAGGACAGCCCTCTGTTCAGTAATTCATCAAATTATTTATTTATACATTAAAATATAACTATTAAATATCTCCTCAGTGCTGGATTTTTGTGGAGCACAAAGTTACAGTAGTCAATACCACGAAATACCGTTTCCCAGCATCACCATAGAAGTTCAGCAGATGATTTCCCAGAAAGAAAATTATACTGTTGGCTGGTACAGCTTTCTTTATAAAGTCCATTTTCATCAAATGAATAACAGAGAAAAATGAGAGGAAATGTGGTCGGAAGATTTCATTCATCTGCAGCACGTTTTCCCTAAATTCAATTGTAACTCTCAAGAAACCTTTCAACAGTTTTATCAAGATTAAAGAATGCTGCTTTCGCCATATTTTCTATGCAGTGAGCCTAGAGAGATGAAAACAAATTATACTTACTCAAATGTCCTTTTTTACTCCAAAGCATCTTCTGCTTTCTTTTATTTTTCTATTTACATTTCTTTCTTCCCATATGGTCTTAAAACTCTTTAAGAGTAAGGGCTATTTCATTCTCACCATTAAAATACTATCAGATGGGGCTGGGATTGTGGCTCAGCAGTAGAACGCTCACCTAGCATGAGTGGGACCCAGTTCAATCCTCAGCACCACATAAAAATAAAGGCATTGTGTTGTGTCCATCTACACCTAAAAATATAATAAATGTTTAAAAAAATACTATCAGAAATGAGTATCTGTGTAGCAAACAAATAGTCTGTGACCAAAAGGAAAGGACAGAATGTAAGCACAGAAGAAGATGCCATTGAGGTACACTTAAAGCAAGCAAAATGTTAACCATCATGCTGATTCACAGGGCTTAAGACAAACAGAAATAGAGAACCAGCCTTCAGCAATGGAAATGAAGCAAAGGCAGAGAGGTAGACAGAGCCCAGAAAGGGGAGCATCTGTAATAGCCACAGCATCTCTTGTTTAGGACTTTGCAAACTCAACTGCAGGCAGGGATAAAACTCTTATGTATTATAAGCCAACTTGGACAGATGTTGAGAAGACACCATTGATTAAAGGATACTTGTTTAGCTGAAAAGTTAATTCACTTTGATAGACGAGTACTTCACTGCAAATGAAGATTTCATTTTGCTTTATATCATCACCTTCCATAGATAATTGGAAACTAACTGACTTTGATGTTATTTTTTTTCCTGAAATATTTTCAGCAATTTGTAAATCAATTTTAATTTTAATGCTATTTTTTTTGTAAAGAGAAAATTAAGAAGTACTTTTTGCATCTTAAAACAAACAATTCTGACCCATTTCTTAGGATTTTATTTATGATCCAGTTCCTTATGAAATAAATACAATATAAGTGTAGTCACATACAAATACATACCAGTTCGGTTACAATACCCCAAATGATAAAATTGCTCAAGATATCTAGCAATCCCTTTGTCTTTAAAAAAAAATACATGAATTCTGATATGGAAATATAAAATGATATTGGATCCATAATTTTAACATAAATTGGAATCTGAAATTCATTAGCATAATTATTAACTTAAACATTTTAAGTTGTATGTTTAGTATTGTAAAAATAAGTTATTAATACTCGCAGAGAGACTCCATTGAAAAAATAGCTTTTTATGAATAGGATGAAAATGGAATAAAACTGCAATAAAGAAAAATATGTAAATTTATGATTTGGGATACAGAATTGTAATGATATTAATCTCAGCATCAATATTTCAGGTAACTTATCTAATTTGTGCAAAACTATAAATATATTATCATGGTGTTAGTGTTCAATTTTTAATTGTTGTCACCTAGTATTTTCCCCAATAAAGTGATATCAAGCAGTTTATCAACAGATTTATTAGTGAAATATTATATCATTAAAACCACATTACTGATAAGAATTACAGAGATCAGACTATATATATACATATATATGAATATATATATTCGCTATTTAAATATAGGGTGTCACAAATTATAAGGTTCCTTCTATTTTCTCTTCTTTTCCATTTTTCTTGTCACATCTAGAAGTGATAGGTATTACCCAATGAATTCAAATGTGCCAGATACTGGGCTATGTCATTCCCATCTCCCTTTTGGACTAAGAACTTGTAATGCTTTGGATGTGATGTGTCCCAGAAAAACTCATGTGTGAGACAATGCAAAAGGTTTAGTGGGGAAATGATTGTGTTGTGAGAGTCTTAGTCCCCTGATGAGACTAACTGAGTGGCAACCAAAGGTGGTGAGTGTGTGGCTAGAGGAGATGGGTCATTGAAAGATGTGGCTTTGGGATATGTATTTTGTACCTGGTGAATGGAGTCTCTCTCTCTGCTTCCTGATCATTACTTCCCTTCACCACACTCTTCCACCATGATGTTCTGCCTCACCTCAAGTCATAAGGAATGGAGCTTCCTGTCTATGCACTGAGACAATGAGCTCCCAAATATATACTTTTCTTTCTCTAACATTGTTCTGATTGGGGCTTTTAGTCACAGCATCAAAAAAGCTGACTAAAACAGTATTTATCCCCCCAGCTGCCAGAAATTCTGCCAGCAGATGGTCCTCATCTGTCAACCAGCTTCACTTGTGTCTTATGTGAAGACAGGTGCTTTGACCACTTCACATCACCTTCACAGGGCAAATTTAGAACTAAATACTGATTAGGGCAGGAAGGGAAAACCATTACCTCTGCCCCAAATCTGGGCAGCATTAAGGGATCAGCCAGCTCTACAGTTACAATACAATCAGCAGATACCTTTTTATTTTCTTTCTTTTTTTCTTTTTTTTTTTGTTACCTGGTACAAGGGTTTGAATTTATGGGCACTTAGTCACTGAACCACATCCCCTGCCATTTTTTGTATTTTATTTAGAGACAGGTTTCACTGACTTGCTTAGGACCTTCCAAAATTGTTGAGGCTGACTTTGAACTTGTGATTCTCACATCTCAGCCTCCCGAACTACTGGGATTGCAAGTATCCACCACCGTGACTGACAGCTGATGCCTTTTTATGAACAGCACTACAACCAAACTTCTCTCTCTCCTCAAATATGTTTTTCCCCTCATCCCCACATGTTTTATCATTAGGAAACACCCTAATGTGTACTCATATTATGCAGAGTTGGCTTTCCAGGTAATCTGAGATAATCAGAAATTCTCTATAAATACCATTTATTTTATCATATACATAAAAACATAGACATAAGGGACTTTAAATTCTACTCCCATCATATCTTTAAGTCCTTGTTTATTCCAGTCTTCACAAGGAGCCCATGATACCCAAGACAGTCCTCTTCATTAAACTTGATATGTTTCCTACAATCCCCACATTTCCCACTCACCTTCAACTCCCCAAACACTTTCACTGAATTCTTAGTAACTCACAGACAATTATCCAAAAAATTCTCAAAAAATTCTAATCCCTTTCTGAACAGTGTTGACCTTCTGTCTCTAAACAACAAACATCTTCTTCTCCCTTAGCACATCCTTTCTTGTGGAATTCTTTCCATTCATAACTATTCCCTGTGTCATTGCTCCAATCCAGATGATCTCCTTGCTTATCTTCTACATGTTCAAATGATTTTCCCTGCTCCAACCTCAGACATTGAGGGTGTTTGTGTTTGTAAGCCCTACCTGTCATGTAGTTAGAAAAAGAAATCCTGTAATTATTTCTTTCAATTATTTCAAAATAGAGTCACCTAGATAAATTTTACATTTTTTTCATAATTTTCCTCTCTAATTTTTGGTGATTTTAATATCCTTATAATTGATTCTCCCTATAATCTCACTCTTTATTACTTGAATTGAATTCTTCATTCAAAGGTCTTGTGCACAATATTTTTCTGCCACTCATCCCTTTGCTATACTGTGGGTGTTGCTATATACCAGTGGCTCCATACCTTTAATTGTAAGAATCATCTTCCTGCCTTTCTCCAAACCACTTATGTTTCTAACCATTCCCTCAATTCTAACAATTGTTGGCCCATATGGGAAACATCACTGCATTGAACTGGACAGCTTTCTATCTATAATCTTTCTATAAACTCTTTATCTCAAGCTCACCCTAAATAAGTATGTGAAATGTAGGTTACTGGGAAGCAAGGAATACCAACATTTTAAAGAGATTCAGGATTGTGATGATGCTGAACATCTATATTTTATTTTCTCCATTTGTTTTCTCAGGAGTAAATTGACTCCAAAGTGTCTGGAGCAGAGGTTCTACTAGATTGGAATGTTGGTTAATGAGATTTTGTAAAATTGGCAAATCTGAGGAGTCCAGCTGGTTTTTCCTAATAACAAGCACATGGATGGTATTACAAGTAATGCTGTTGCTACTAAGCTTTACTAAACACTTGTCTGTAAATAGCACTTAGTGCATTTATTATTTTTGGTTACTGCACATCTGTATACATGCACAAATGCAACAATATGATTTTCTAAGCTTAGAGAAGGTCTTGATGTACTTTGACATCATCTCTCTTTTTAATTTTGCCCACAATTTATTCTGAAATCCAGATTTAAAAGTTACATATCCTCTCTCTATTAATGCACCAACATTCCCTCCCTCTGGAATTATCACATAGATCTTTTAACTCTGTAATATCACTGCATGTTCGAGAAGTCTTTCCACATTGTCTTCTAGCCCCATCACTCTGATCCTCTTCTGAGTAAAGCACTTAAAAATTCATTCAAATTGTTCCCTCCATTTCATTCCTCAAATATCTTAAAACCACCATGTGATCATTTGTTCTTACATGTCTCACCATATCTCTGGGCAGCACACATTTTTACCATAATTTATAATGAAATGACAAGTTTCCAAGACCAGACTTGAATCTCCTTTCCTGATACCTCCTCATTCCCTAACCTATATACTCTGGAAGCCCAGGGACTGAAATCACTTATGCCATCCATCTGTGCTCAATCAAGATCATGACTTTAAATACTTTCAATATGCTGATGATTCCAAATTTATATCTTGAGAATCTTATTTAACCTGGACTCCAGACTTGTATATCTTATTGTCTTCCTCTATACTTCAAGTTGGGCAACTTAAAAATCAAATTTTTAAAAATCAAAGTCCTGATTTCTACCCTTCTATAAGTAATTGACTTTCTCTTGCTATTGTACCCTCTTCAGTACTGCAACACGCAACTGAATCATTCAGGGTTGTGGCAGGTGAATTGGGCTGGCACTAAATAGTCACACAGACACAGAAAGTACCTTTTTTGTGGGGGGGGGAGTTCAACAACAGCTCCTCAGCCCCAGCTCCCACAAGGGAGGCAAGAGAGGTAGGCAAAAGAGAGAGAGCATGCCTGAAACCATCCTATTTATTGGGGTCCTGGGGGGGGGATGTTCGAGAAAATTCAACCCAAATAAGGCAAGGTATTGGGTTTCAGGGGGTTGCTTGGTTATGTCTTGCAGTCAGCAAATTGACTAACATCTAGGAAAGCCACACCCGTTGTAGGTGCTGTGTGGAATCAAAGGCAGAGTACTCGAAAAGGGCACATATGTCACACAGCCCAGTCAGAGCAGCAATGTCAGTCCAGTCCCCTCATGTGCTCAAATGCTCAAAGCTCACACACACAGCTCATGACTGGCTTGCAACACTTCAGTAAGCAGAAATTCTATTCCTTATTTATTCAGGTTAAGTTTCTGAAATGAAACCTGGTTTCTCATCCTCTACATGCATTAAGTAGAGCTTTGTTTTTAAGACATTTCCAGGGTTTGACCTCTCCTTGCCACCTCCATCATTGTCTGACACCAGTGTTATTGCAATTGACTCCTGAATAGTCCCTCTGCTACAACCTTTACTCTTGTATTTATTCATCTCTCCACTGATGGTTCCTTCTATTAAAAAAATCAATTAACACAATTTCGATCTTCCATTTGCTATCGTCCAATGATTAGTCTTAGTAATCAAAATGATATCTAACTATAGACAGTAATAAATAACTATCAAAAATGACCCAGCTGGTCCCCTTCTCTTCCTCTTCAACCTGTTTGGGGCCTTTGTCTAGCTCTGGTTGTAGTTGACAATCCAATCTTCAAAGCCTTGTAGAGTTATTTATTTATTCTAGGCCTCTACTTCAAGTCCTTCCTCCTGAGAATCCCCCAAACATTCCAGCTTCCCAGTCCTCATCCTCTCACCTCTCTTTGTTCATCTTTGTTTTCCTATGTGACACCTGTAGCTTAACATATAGAAGAATCTCTCTCTCTCTCTCTCTCTCTCTCTCTCTCTCTCTCTCGTTCTCTCTCTGTTTTTTGGGTTTTTTTTTTGTTGTTTGTTTGTGTTTTTTTTTTTTTTTATTACCTGTTTCCTTTATCTAGCATAAAAACCTTGGAAAGACAAAGGCTGGTTTTTGTTTACTTATTTTTTTTTTCCACTGAGTTCACAGTACCTGGAACAATACTTAACCCAGAGTATCCATTCAATTGCTATTTATTGAATGAGTAGATCAATGTCACTCATATTTGTTATACTTAAATGGAATATTCCTTGATAATTTTTCCAGTAAAATAACTCCAAAAATATATATTGTAGAATTTTCTTCATTGACATTTCCATCCAAAAGGAGAAATATTATTCACTTTTCCTTGTTTGCCTCATATCACTATGAGCTGCCTCTAACAAATTGCAAAGGCATTTTGTTAATGTGTGAAACATGGCTGACATTGGTGACAGAGTTGAAAGTTCCTGTGCACATCATATTTATTTAAACTTAAAATAATTTACACAATTCTTATTCAAGTGATTCAGTTTGTAATTCATGAGCTCTACTGGCTCTATTGCAGGGATAAATTCCAAATGTACTGAACTAACATTTATGAGCAACTAAAATACAACAAGCATGATGCTTGGTATTTTTAAAATGTGCTTGATCTCTATCATAATGCTATAAATCTATATAGTTATACCCTTCACAAAGTAAGAAGATCCTTTATGATTGTAACCAAATCCACATAAAAGTGTAGTTCTCATAATATGAAGTATTTTATCTTTCTATACCTCATAAATTATGAAACTTTAAGTGCTAAAAACTCTATTCAAAAAAATATCAATTTGAGGAGATTCCAATTAGAGCAACTCACTGAATTAGACAGCAAAACATGAATTCATACAGATGTTTATTTTTCAGATTTAAATCACATTGTAATGACTACAATAAATTGAACAAATTGTTCATCAGGTTTTTTCCCAATTTAGTGTTTTGTGTCATAATGACATAGTATTTCTACTATTAAATTTACTTTTATTATAGTATTTTCTATACATTAATATAGAAATACGCACATCAACCTTACATTTGGGAAAAAAAAGTACTGCACATTTTAGAGTATTTGAACCTTCAAGAAGTGTCCAAATTCTTTTTAAGATTTTTGCTAGTTTGTTT
Source organism: Spermophilus citellus (assembly GCF_964194105.1). Classification (NCBI taxonomy): domain Eukaryota; kingdom Metazoa; phylum Chordata; class Mammalia; order Rodentia; family Sciuridae; genus Spermophilus; species Spermophilus citellus. The sequence goes on along the minus strand of NC_138182.1, from coordinate 50,621,623 downwards.
TTAAAATGTTAGTATTCTTATTTTGTTTCTACTACTTTAAACATTAGCATTTTTCCTCAAAATTTATTGATTTTCTCTAACAAATTATATACATATATAATGATTTATTTTTTTCTTCTTGATGATTATAACCTCTGAAACTTCTCTTTTAAAATAATTTTGCTATCTTAATTGGTGTTGGCAAAACTTCCAATTTGATATCTGCTACAAATTTCATTAACATACTGTTTTCTCCATCTTCCAGATCATTAATTAAGTTGTTAAATAAGATCAGCCCTCATACTGATCCCTGTGGCACTCCATTAAATACATTGACATTTTGTTTGTTATACTTCAGTCAGTTTTATATCCACAAGGCTCTGCTTTTATCCAAGTCAATTTGAAATTTTTATCAGTACTACATGACACTAGGAAATATTTTATTTGCTATTTTTAAGTAGATATAATCCACATCCTTGACATTATTGGCTTTTCCGAAATGATTCTAGGGTGAAAGCAGTCTAGAATTATCTTCCTATTGTAGCTTTTTAAATTATGATTGCATGAGTAATAAAATCTTAGATATTATCATTACACTATTTTTTTTCTTTATGACTGATGTAACTATTTTACTCAGTTTGATCTTTGCTCAGACCACTATTGCTTTTTAAAATTAAGGTTTCTCTTTTATTATATATATATATATATATATATTTTTTAAAGCATGATTAATATAATCCTTTCATTGAAAATTTCTTTCACACTAAAATATTTATGATATCCAGAATCATTAAGATAAATTCATCATATCAGTTTTGTGTTAAAATCATTTTCCTTTTCTCGGTCCTTTTATTCTTTATTTTTCAAATCAAATACTTGGAAATTTAGTGGCAAACATGCTTGCCATTTTTGATTAGAATATTTATGTCACTTTCAAATATATACTTAATATCTTTATACAGATTCACTTATGACAAATAGTTGCATTTCTATAAGTTCTAAAATTATGCACATAGATTTCATTTGGAGACTGTTTTATAATATATGATAGTATAAGATTCTATCATTTACCAAAATTAAGCCCACTTGTTTATATTGACTCTTAATAAAATACGTATCTTCCTTTTAGGAGATTTTATATGAATTTATTATTTCCATACTATTATGAAAAGTATATTTGCTTACTGGAATATTGAATTTAAAATAAGACATTCGTTAGTTGATAATGAGACTTTTGTGAAGATTATACCTTTTGTTTATAATTTAAAAATTTATGGGCCACAGAATTTTATATTCCAATAGATAACCATATAGTTATAGAGAAACTTGTATGTTTCAAAAAGTATGTTGAAAACTGAGGACTCCTTTATAGAAGAGACAACCTTTGGGAGAAGATAGTGCTGGAAGTGCAAAATATGAGTGAGACAAGAATACGAAGTAACCTTGGTTCTTACAGAACAGATGTTAGAGGAAAACCAAGCAAACTCAGTAGCAGAAACTCTAGAAGACTCAACGGTTTAAGGTGCAAATTGTCAGGTTAAAACAGAAAAGTAAGAAAACTATCACAATTAAGGCCACAAGTCTCCTCCCCTCCACTCTCAATCTGCTGTATTCTCAGCTCCCATTTAGTGATGTTTATCCATTTTCTGGAAAATGTTTCAGGTCTGTTTTCTTCAGATGAAGCCCAAAAGTGGGTTTTACAGAGACGTATAGTTGAAAACTGCAAATTTAGGTGGAAAATATGTCTACCCTTAGCAATGGACAACCAAGTTTCATCTTTTTGCTTCGCTTTCAAGACTCCATAATCAGATCTTCAGTTGGCAGATACAGGGAGGGTTTTTTTATTATTATTATTGATGTTGTTTTTCCCTGGAAAAGACTGATGTGCTCTGGGGAATTTTTATATTTCCCCAAAGCATGTGTGTGTGTGTGTGTGTGTTTGTGTGTGTGTGTGTGTGTGTGATACTCATTTCTATATTGTTATGTTGTCAGGATAGTCTAACTGTTGACAAGTGCTAAACATATAATAATTTACAAATAAAAATGAATGAAAAAAACCAATAGGGTCATGTGAGGGAATATTTTCATATTAAAGAGAGAACAAATTAAATTATATGAAAGCAATTTTCTGATTAAATTGAAATATAAACATGAGGAAGAATTACTAGAATCTGTTTTATATTCACAAACATAGAAAAAGGAATTAATAATATGAAAATTACAGAAAATAAAAGGGTCTTCAAATGAGTAAATACCAATTTTTAATGTTTTAAAAAATTTGTTCTTATTAGTTATACATGACAATAGAATGAATTTTGATACATTGTACACAAATGGAGCACAACTTTTCACTTCTCTGGCTGTACATGGTACAGAGTCACACTGGTCGTGTACTCATACGTGTATATAGGGTAAAAAAGTCTGTTTCATTCCACCATCCTCCTCATTCCCATACCCTCTCCCATCCCCTCACTTCCCTCTGCACAAAGATCCTTCATCCCTGCCCCCCCCCCCATTTTGAATTAGCATCCTCTATCAGAGAAAACATTTGGCCTAGGATTTTTGGGTCTGGCTTATGTCACTTAGTAGGATATTCTACAGCTCCATCCATTTACTGACAAATTCCACAATTTCATTCTTCTTTAAGGCTGAGTAATATTACATTGTGTATATATACCACAGTTTCTTTATCCATTCATCTCTTGAAGGCATCTGGGTTGGTTCCATAGTTTAGATATTGTGAATTAAGCTGTTATAAACATTGGTAAGGCTGTGTCACTATAGTATTCTGATTTTAATTGCTTTGGGTATAAACCAAGAAGTGGGATAGCTAAATCAAATGGTGGTTCCATTCCAAGTTTGATGAGGAATCTCCATAATGCTTTCCAGAATGGTTGCAAAAAACAAATAACTCAATCAATAAATGGGCTAAGGAACTGAACAGACACTTCACAAAAGAAGAAATACAGTCCATCGACAAATATATGAAAATAATGTTTAACATCTCTGTCAATTAAAGAAATACAAATCAAAATGACTCTAATATTTTGTCTCACTCTGGCCAGAATAGCAATTATCAAGAACACAAGCAATAATAAGTGTTTATGAGGATATGAAGAAAAAGGTACACTCACTGCAAATTGGTGTAACCACTGTGGAAAGCAGCATGATTGTATGAATTTAAATCTCATTTGATGACTAAAATCAAGATTAACTTAAATTTAAAATGAAACAAATGAAAAAAGCAAAGCAGTAACACTTGAGGGAAACAATTAGATAATTAAGAATTCATTCTAAGAATCAAAGAATAACAGTGATGGGAAGAAGTGGGAGGTGTGGTGGGGAGAATAAATAGAACACATATTTATACTAAAACACATAAAAAAAACTTTGCAGAACTCACAAAACCTGAGTTTTCTAGTGCATTATATATTCATATGCAAACTCATTGGACACAATACCTTTATGTATGTTTATGTGGTGCTGAGTATCAAACTTAGTGCCTCATGTGTGCTAGGCAAACACTCTACCACTGAGCTATAACTTCAGCCCCAGGCATATATTTTTAAAAGCAGCATTTAACCCACAATTTTAATCAAAGTTTTAATCAGGTGGATATATAAAAGAAAAAAAATTAATAAAATTAGTAGAATTACCCATGCACTTGGGTATTTGATACATATATGTCTCACCAAACCATGAAATTCACCAGGAACTACTATTAAAAGTTATTCAGTAAATAGCTTTCTCATAGAATATGTTGGGACAGAAATTTTGGAAATGAAAGGAATATCTCATGACATTAGTAAGGCTTAAGGCCAAAGAGTCTAGATGGGAGCATATACTAATATGTTGCCAAGAAAGAAGATGCTAGTGGGGGAAAAAAAACAGAATTTTCTCAATTGAGCATTTTGAAAGTATCTGTACATGTTTGGTACACATGAAATAGCAAAAATAGTAATGTGTATTTTACAAATAAAATTAATATGTGTGAAAAAAATATTAACTCCAGGAAAAAAAAAATTCATAATAAAGAAAATAAATAGGTGGTGGTTTAAGCCGTGAAATAAAATATACAATATAATATAATGTATAATATAATGTGTTATACATGCATGTTATACTATATAACGATATAACGTGCTATATATGCATGTTATACTATATATATATATATATATATATACACATATACACACACATATGCACATTAGTTACTAATTTAGCTAGCAATTGTAGTAAAACTAGATTTGAAAGAATGGAAGGAGAAGTGATTATAGGAAATTATTGGCATGAAAAATGTAAACCTCTCTCTCCAGGATACTGAATGTTAGTAGAGAATGTTAGAGTTGATGAAGGAAAAAATAATAGTTTTTCTTGTTACTTGAAAGTGTGAAATGAGAAAAAAATGGGAAGGAAAGAAGCATATTAGGGGTTTACCCTTTTTTGTCATCATTTTGTTATTTTGTTCAGTGTGATTTTTAACCTATGTGCATATATAACTTTAATTATAATTTTAAAAGAACATTTAATAGTATTGTGGTGAATGAACTTATCTGACATCTTTGTTAATAATGTCATTTCAAATTTAGAGTACTTAGTAATTTGTAAATTACATAATTTGATCCTTTAAACAATCTTGAGGAAAAGTAGATATCATTAGCTTTGATGCTGATGATATTTGGAAAATAAGTGGCATTTCAGAGGCATATATCTAGTCAATGGCACTGTGATATTGCAGTCCGATCATCTGTATATAAACTTGATCATTTTCCTACATAAATTACTCTATTTAATATAGAACAATTTCCTTTCTCATTTAAACATTTATTTTTTTATGACGCAAGACATCAAAACATTTTGGGTTTCTTTCTTTTTTTTTTTTTGTTTTGTTTTGTATATAAAATTACTTGGAACTTCCCTATGAACTATTCTCTATGACATCTTATCTTTTTTTTTTTTCCTGGAAAGCCTTTAAATTTGGCAAAGCATTGTTGTCTCTCCTCTATCTATACCAAGAATCACATGGATATCATATGTAGTTGGGCAACCTGACCAAAACTGCACCCATAAAAGTAGAGCTTACATTTTCAGATCGTACATTTTTCATCTGAAAATGATTTCCTTAGGATGTTTTCACTAAGTATTGTCTCATCAGCATTCAACAGCACTGACAAAGCATTAAAGAAGGAAGAAACCAGACACATAAGAAAGGATGAAAAAAGACTCCAGAACAGAAAAGCAATACCCACAATGCTTCAAGGACCCTGCTGAAAAATCTTTGTTCTCTCTTTTTAATGGAACTCTTCATTTTCAAATCCATCTCCAGACAAACAAATCTTGTGCCTGTTTTGTTTACTCTGCATAACGAGCATCCCTGCACAACTTTTACTACAGTTTTCAAAGGGTGTTTTTTCATGCCTTTTTGTTTGTTTATTTGTTTTTTCAATGTTTTACTTTGAAACAAAATATAGGTCAGTATTTGTATTTGTTTTCCTCTTGAAAAACTGCTGCTCAGTGTCAATCAATAAATAATAATTTTTACTTATCTCTACATCACTATATTGTGTTATCTCTTTCATTTCTCATTCATTAAAAAAAAATAACTAAATAGTCCTTTCACCAGAATGAGCTGAAATCTATGACTTATTTCCAACAGTATTCTGTCATATATCCATACTCACAGAGTGAAAAGTTAAAAAAAAAAAAGAGAGAGAATTGTTAAGTCTTTCTGTATAACTCTTTTAAAGAAATTAGATGTAGTAGAAGATTTGATATTAGAATAAAGAATATAAAAGCTACCAGGAATCACATTTCATTCAGGATAAATCTCACTTGCCTGTTGTGATCCTAAAACCAGACAAAATGCAAGTGGATCTCTTACCTTTAAATTTAAAAACAAATTGTATTTAAATTATGCATGCAGTTTATTATGTGCAAGTGTGTGTGCACATGTATCAAGTATATTGCTTTATTTTTGTGTAAGTACTAAATCAGATGAGGGGCTAAAATGTATGCCCCATGTGAGAAGATCAGTAGGAACTTCTTTGTTGTTATAATGCTATCATTACTAGCCTAACTTTGAGAAAACTTTAAGTCTAGCCAAAGCATGTCATTAAACTCTAATGAATTTAAAATTGGAAAATAATATTAAGACCAGGTGATCCTATTTTATTTGGCCAGAATATTTTGGAATTATATAGTTATTCCAAATGTGCTACTTCAAAAAAATAAACATTATCTCACAATTTCTGTGAATGTGAAATCTAGGAATAGATTAGCCACATGATTTTAAACCATAGTCTCTCATAAAGTTAGGATCAACCTGTGGATCAGTTATTCTAAACCTCAAGTGAGGGACAGTACTTTCCCAAGTTCACTTACTTGGTTTTTGGCAGGCTTCAGGGCATCTGCATGTAAATACACTCACTTCTTTGCTGAGGGTTGGCTGCAGGCTTTAGCTCTTTGTCATGCAGGCCTTGTGTAGTCTGCCCTGGCAACAGAGCCCTGGCTTCCTTCAGAGAGGAGAGAAGAGATTTGAGTTCCAAGAGTGAAGTTTAAGCCTTTTATAACCTGCTTTGAATGCACCATCAGACTCTCCTGCTACATTCTCTTGGCCAGAAACAAATAACTACAACTATGTCTAGACCACAATCAAGGAGAAGGGAATTAAGTTTCCCCTCTTGAGGTCACAGGTATCAAGAATTTGTGGGCCTATTTTTTTAAACCACTGCAGGAATCATTTTACCAGCATGCAAATTTAAATTGTCATACTCTTGAAAGAATCTAAGCTTCTGCTTGTGTTACAACAGGCAACCACTGACATCTTTTAGTCCTTGCTGCCTTTGATGCCCTTGTGTACTTCTCACTGTAAGGAGATTCAAAGAGGGCTCTCTACAGATGCAGAGGTGATTCTACTCAGACCTTCTGGGCTCTTGACAAATTACACAAAGGAAGTAAGGATACATCAGGTTTTAGCAAAACAGGAAGAGCTTAATTAGAAAGTAAAAGGTGAAGATAGGTATTCACAGAGAAGAATGTGGGCTCTCTCAAGTGAAATGAACATTTGGGGTCAAGGGCTGGGCTCTTAAATGAAATTCTGTGAGGTGTGGGCATGGAAAGACCTATGGGAAACTACCTCACCCTGTCAGCCTGGTGAACTCCGTTCTTTAATCATGGGTCACAAGACATCTACAATGGTCTGCTCTTGTTTCGGGATCTTCAGGTTGACATTTTCTCTTCTATCTAGATAATACTGAGAATGATCCCCTGTCATGAAATTCTGAAAATACCTCTCCATTTGCTTTATCTAATCTGAAAATGCATTGTGTAGTCTCACAGTGCACTTAAGCTTTAATCAAAATGAGCCCATTTTCATGGATGAGTGAATTTACAGTAACTCTAAGATTTGTAGATTTCTCAGCAATTTGGGAGTGACTAGAGAGAGAGAGAGAGAGAAAAAAAAAACAGGTCTGGGGAGTAAGATCATGCGCTTTGAAAGATTTATAATTATAGTCTATTTTTCCTCTCCTATGGTCTCCTAAATTTATCTATCCTTTTTCCTTTATACCTATGTATTAGCAGCACAAATGGTACTAAATTATCACTGTTAAATGACAAGAAACTTCTAATCTTATGATATTGATGTTTAGGAAGGGGTTAAAAATGTCAACAAGTTAACTACAGGGTCACACTGGGAAATCCTTCATCAGAGAGCCTCCCCTTGTTCACTTGTTAATGTCTCATCTGGTGTAGAACATCTGATACTACCTGATACTATCAGATTTCTATAAACACATACTGAACACCTGACATCACCAACTTCTTCCATAAAGAATGAATTTCTCAGAGAATAAGCAACAATGCCATTCTACTGTGTTGTCCTGATGCAGGATGACTACCTTGAAATATAAGGAGACTCTGTGTCTGCCATCCCTGCATGATCAAATTTACTGATTTATTTATGGTAATTCTAGCATTTCTCCTATTAGAAGGTTATTACAAACAAGGAGTTATCCTGCAGCTAAATGGGATATTGACTGAACAATGCGGGAACTAGAAAAATCTCTATCGAGGTGAGTAGGAGATAAAATACAACCAACTCATTGCCTTGTTTGGGTAATGAAACCTTCTCATTATTTTTCTAATTACCCTGTCACTTCATGATACCTGCATCTAAAATTTGTTGAAAAGGTTAAGAATAAAAATTAACTAAAGTGATTTAAAAACTAATAATCTCAAATAGAAATAGATTTAAAAAAACACAGTTTTTTTTCTTTTTTTTTTTTAAAGAGAGAGTGAGAGAGGAGAGAGAGGAGAGAGGAGAGAGAGAGAGAGAGAGAGAGAGAGAGAATTTTTTTTAATATTTATTTTTTAGTTCTCGGTGGACACAACATCTTTGTTGGTATGTGGTGCTGAGGATCAAACCCGGGCCGCACGCATGCCAGGCGAGCGCGCTACCGCTTGAGCCACATCCCCAGCCCGTTTTTTTTCTTTTTAATTAAGAAAAATAGATTTGGAAACAAAAAGAGGCACATATATGTATTCACTAACAGAATTTAAATGATTTAGTGCGAATATTCACCATCCATGTGCATAGAACTAGTGATATTTGAAGGATGAAATTCATAATGTTCAAAGTTAGAATAGACATCCTGGAATGTCCCATTATTTTTATTCATTTTTATGGATATATATTTGATTTTGCTGAATTTGGGGCTAGCAACCATTCTTGAAATCTATATCACAGTATCCTTTTGTTTTCTATGGGTAATAGGGGAAAGAGATGTTAGTGGTGAAAATAAGAGGTTAAAGGATCAGTTCTATAAAATTGGACCAAAATGCTGACCCTCCACATGCTTTCTTTTCCAAGAAGCAATTTACCTACAGTCCTGCTTGGCTTCAGTGGACAGGATATGTCACATTCCTCACCAAACTACCTATTATGAGTAAGAGAAATGCAGGCCCCAAATAATGTCACGAGGAGAAACCCAATTTATCCTGAAGGCAAAGACTTTTGTGACCCTTTTCCCAAACCAGATCCTAAATAATTCCTCCTACCCGTAAAATATATAAGAATTTAAGGTTAAGAAACCAAATAAGAATAAAAACCCCAACAGTCAGCATGAGCCAAAGTGACCAAGAGTGTCATGGAGGTGGGGACTTGAAGTCTGATGTCATTATGCTGTCAGTCAAAACCAAGAGGTAGACCTGGGCAGTACTCTCTGGACACTACTCATTGGGATCCTCAATAAAACTGGAAAGCAGGAGATGCACACCGTCCCTCTCCTCTCTGAGAGAACCCACTTTCTCCCTTGAGAGTGTACTTCTTCAATAAACTCTTGCTTATTACTTGGGAGACATGTCTTAACTCTTTCTGACCTGACTGCAAAAATTAGGATTTTAAAGTCAGGGGTGGGGGTGGGTGGGTCTTTGTGCTGACTCAGTTTTCCAGAGAGCCGCAGTTCCATAATATTTGCACACTTGATACACATTTAATACTTTATGTCCACTTTATTTCTGCCACTTCTTTTTACATTTGTTTCCTAGAAATAAAACTCAGAGTTTTGTCGAACTTTTTCTGTCACTCAGTTTTTATTTATATAAAACTTTCTATTCACACTTCTTAAGATCTACTTGTCAAATCACAATATGCCTTTAGATTTGACATAATAATATGATAAAAATTTTTAAGTGGTACTAGTGCTCAATTGAAATGACTATGTTTAATTGATGTCATTGTACCTAAAATATTTTCTAAGTTTTCAAATTTTAATCTAAAATAGAATATTTCCATAACTGATAAACCTTTTTCAATTTTAACCATTAGTATGCTTCCCTGAATTCTTCTTGACTTGTGTGTTGCCTTGTAACTATTTTCTTAATTGTAATTGTCAATTAGAAAAATGGTGTAAAATGTATGACAGATAATTTTTACAGGAATTACTCAATAAATATTAGCTTTCTCCATCTTCTTCATTTTTCTACATGGGTATTAAAATAATAATCTTTGTTTTTTTAATCAGATTCTAAAGACAAATATGTATAATTTTTTTTTAAATCTCAAAAATTGACACTATTATTTTTATATGTGAACATTATTATAACCATCATTATATTTTTAAAAGTATAGATTCATTCGTTACAAAATACTCTCAAATGAGAAATAACTCTCATTTATCTTTCATAAAAAAAGTGAGATTAAATTACTTTCTAAAAGTTCTAGACAGCAGAGAATTCATAATATTTTTTGATACAAAGTGAGTATTCATTTTAATTAGCCAATAAAGTCATATTTAAGATGAAATGATATTTAAACTTATCTGATTCTTTCAGGTGTGTAGGTAGACTATAGATTCTCACAGTTTATCCACTCTCTCTCTTTATCTGTGAAAATGTTTCTGTGTCTCTTATCATCAAATACCTCCAGTCCTGCCTGGCTTCAGTGAACAGGATATGTCACATTCCTCACCAAACTACCTACTAATGAATAAGAGAAATGCAGGCCCAAAATAATGTCAATGTATACAGTGTGTATACATGAAAAAACATTTGAGTAGGAGTAAAATAAAAAGGCTTTAGAATTTGCTCTTCCTAACTGGGTAGATGACTTTCATAATTGATTTTCAACAATCTAATCCCTTGTTTTCTCAGCTTCATAATGAATATGATTTATATGATTTCTGAAGATAAGTATGTAATTCTACAAATTATCTGATTCCACTGATTTGAGATTAAATATACACTATAATTTAAATGTAGTTTGTTCCCACCAATACTCATGTTGAAGCTTAGTCCCCAGTGAGGTTATATGGGAGATAGTGCCTGGAAGGCATTACCTGGAACAGGCAACCAGGTGATTTAGATGGATTAATGCCTCCCCCCTCCCCCGCCCCGGGAGTGTATTCTCACTCTCCAGATGAGATTGGTTACTAGAAGAGCAGGTTGTTACAAAGCAAGTCGAACTTTCTAAACTCCCTGGCTTGGCTCCCTTGTTTTTCCCCACTATGTGATCTCTCTGGAAGGAGCTCCTGTTAAGTGATACTATATACCAGGAGGTACTCATGAGACGGTGATGTCAGTACCTTGCTCTTAGACCTACAGAATTGTGAGTTAAACAAACATTTTTTTCTTTAAAAAGCACTCAGCATCATGTATTTTGTTATAGCAAAACAAATGAGGCAAACAGACAATCTGCAATATGAATTGAAATAGAAACCTAGCTTCTTCCTTAATCTTATTTCATGGAAGTTAATTTCTGAATTTAAGAGAAACATTTTATATAGAATACCTTTTCTTTTGTTTCATCTTTTATTTTTATGTGACTTGCTGACAATCTTCTAGATTCTTACTGTGGACCTATAGCTTCACCAAAGTCAAAAGAACATGTGTTTCAATGGAATAATCTTACTGAGTTCTCTAATAATGAGTTCTATTTCAAGAGATATATTATATTGATTAGCCCTCCCATGGAAGCATTAAGACATTCACATTAGTTGTGCATGACACCAGGTATACTATTTGTAATATAATCTAGAAGGAGTCTGTTAGTAGACATTAGAGCTCACTCATTACAGTGACAGCAACAGGTAATGCCTAGCTGATCAGCATGTGTCTCCACAAGTTCCCCAGTAATTTTTCAGATATTAATTATAGTTTGCTGGTTAAACTTACATCTTTGAAACATTGGTTCTTTTGTAAAATTGAATATTCCACTTTTGCTCTATTCTAGTGTATGCTGTAAGAAGAGTTGTAACATTTTTACATGTTAGCTATCTTGATTTCTCTCATGTGTCTTCTCTGAAATCATGTTCTCTGTAGAAGACACATCTGAATGGTTAGTTTACAAGATCATGGGTATGTGCATATAACTACATATAATGTGTGTATGTTGAATGGTTATTTATTTCAATAACTGAGAGAATAGGCTTTTTATACATGGCTAATTAATAAGCTTTTATTTAGCAAACATAATGGTACCAACAAAAACCAGTTGCTAATTAACTTAATTGGAGATTTTATTATGATAGTTTTGCAACTGCTAATTGCAGACCTGGGACATTATGATACTTCACATATCTTAAACTCTAGTAAGTGAAGAAGAATCTCAAAACCAATGACTACAGGCAAGAGATGGTTAGGATTCTGTTAAATAAGTGCCTGAATCAAAATGAGGTTTGGAAAAACACCATGGATGAACTTTCAACAAAAGATACAAAAGAAAGTTTGGATCTTTGAAACTTCTATTTGTCATTATGAACTATAGCATAGAATTTCTCCCCAACTCTCAAGATTATATTTGAGACCCTAACTATAGGATAATTATCACTAGATGAATTAAAGAATTGTTGAAAAAATATATGTGGTGACCAAAATTAATTATGAGTGAATTAAAAGCACGTTAGCTTAAAGTTTATTTCTAAAGTCAAATGGTTTATATAGTACAATATTTATTATTAATATCAAATAATTAGTTGTTTAAAATTGACACTCTAAATTAATCCCTCATAACCATATGAAATTCCTCTTAATCAGGTTCTCCAAGAAGTTTTTTTTTTTTTTTTTTCTGTTTCTTTCAGGTTTTGCTAGATAATATTGTGGTGGCAAACAGACCAAATGCCACTGCTTATCAAAATGAGATTTATGTTTTTCTCATATTACATGTCCATCATAGTTTGGAAAGGAGACTTGATCATCTCTGAAACTTGGAGACGCATGCTGATAGAGATTCTATATCATGTGCTTTTATGCTCACTACCAATGATTCAGTGTGTTTCCCAAAGTTCATGTGTTGGAAACTTAATCCCCAGCGCAGCTGCATTGAAAGTGGACACCTAAAAGGGTGCAGGTCACAAGGGTTCTGCTATCATGAATGTATTAGTGACTTTATCATGGACATGGACTCCTAATAAAAGGATGATCTTGGTTCAGTCTCATCCACTTCTCTGTCTCTCTTCCTGTCTTGCATGTACTTCTGCTACAAAATGACTCAAGAGGAAGGCCCTTTATAAGATGCAAGTCCCTTTATTTCAGATTTTCCAACACAAGCCCATTTTTTTATAAATTATCCAACGTAGGTATTCTATTATTATTGCACAAAACATACTAGGATAATTACAGAAATAAGGCATATATATCACTGTGAACTATACTCAGGATCTCAAAACTTCATAATGGAATTCAGTGATGACTCAGTTTCTGCACCAAAGCAAGTGAGATAGCTAAGAGTAAATCTGAGGGCCGGGATGTATAATACTCGCACAGGGAAGGACTTAAGAATTTGTGAGCAAGGATTCAGTCTACTACATTAAGACAACATGCAATCTAATGGTAGTTTTCATTAATTCTCATCCAACCTCAATTTACATATCCATTCAGTGAACATCTATTAGTCCTCTATGACTACTACCAATTGTAACTATGAGTAGTGATATAGATATCAAAATGTTAATATTTGTTTTGATGGAAAAGAAACAAATAAATAGGAAAATGTAAAATGATGTGATCTTCTAAAATTAAGAGCACTGTATATTCCAGAAACATAAAATCTTTAGGACATAAAAATATATTGTATTATTGCTGTCTTCACCTCTTGAGAGCATATGTATGTCACCTGAAATGTTATGTTGTGGTTATGAATAACAAAAAGGAAACCTCAAATTGTTTGGATCAATAAAAAAGATAGCAGTGCTTGATAAACAAAAAAACAGTGTTCCACGTAAGAGATGCTAATCTGTCATGTCTATTTGTTCAGCTGCTCAATGAAGTCTCTAAGAATCTAGCCTGCTCTGTCTTCCATTCCAAGATTATTATCTCTGATAGTGAACAAATGCCTACATCAAGGTTCCACTATACATCTGATTACCTCAACAATCACCAAGGGAAAAGATAATTATTTAACTCTAGAATTCCCCAGCATATATATCTTAAAATTTTATTTGGTGGTTTGGGTCACAAGTCTCTTCGGGATCTAATAAATACTGCTGATAGAATTATACTAAATAGCTTAGATCTAAAGCAAAGAAACAATTCTATTCTCCTAATCCACATAAGGCTTATGGTAAAAAGGTAAATTGCCAATGAAATTTCAATAGACAAAAAAAAAAAAGGAAATCATCACTAAGGCTAATATATTGCCATTATTTTTCCACCTAATTTTTATCACATGGTTTTCTTAATGGTATCTAAATGCATTAACTGTATCTTAGACACATTCAATTCATATCCAAAAATTATAAAAAACTAGGACATATGCTATACTTTCAAATAAATGCTGTGTTTGCTTCTGAAAGTAAGTTATATTCTACCCTAACATATAGGGAGAGAAATGATTATATATTTGGCTAGTGAAAACTTGAAATGTAAATACAAAAATCTTACATCTATTATACCTCAATAAGTTTAGACGAGGCTGAACCATCCTGTATGATGATGAAGGTGAACAATGAGGGTAAGAATCTACCTAAAATGCATGGACAGTGGAACAAAAATCATGTATTTTGGCAGAAAGTGGAGAAATGGAAGTATGTGTGGTGAGCCGTTTCTGCGGACTGTGGTCGCCATTACAAGATGGCGCTGGCTCCGCTGTGGTCTGTAACAAACAACTCCTTATTTGGGAGAGTTGGCGCATGGTTTTTTAACACCCTATGAGAAAGCTCCACGTGGCAGCTTCGCATTGGGGCTTGAGATGCTTTATTAAGGCTGGGAGAGGCATCCGAGGAAGGAAGAAGAAGAAATATCAAGGACCTGAATAAACGGCTGAAAGAAGATTCCTGTTGTTGCGTCTTCCTTGCGGGCAAGGGGGTCGCGACAAGTGGTGCCGAAACCCGGGAACCAGAACTTTCAGACGTCAGGGGTGGTGCACCGGATAGTCCCAGGTAAGTGGGACCCGCGACCAAAGCGGGGATAGTCCCAGTAAGTGGGATCCGCGACCAAAGCGGGGTCAGCTCCTCTACAAAGAAAGAGAGAGCCTCATATTTTATTGCAGCTGCAATGTGTACTTTCACTTTTGTTTTCTGTGTTTCTTTTGTCGTCTGTGTCTTTTGTTTTCTGTGTTTCTTTTGTTGTTGTGTCATGGGTGCCGCATCTTCAAGTCCGCTTCTCCTGGCCCTAGATGGCCTGTTACGTTCCAAGGGCCTGGAAGTGAAGCATCGTACTTTACAGAGATTTTTACAGAAGATAGATATTGCTGCACCGTGGTTTGCATTTTCGGGCAGCCTTACCATACCTAGTTGGGATAAATTAGGCAAAGATCTTGACTTTGCTTCTGAGCAGGGCATATTAGAGGGCGGGGTGATACCCCTTTGGAGAATAGTCCGTAGTTGCCTCACAGAGGACAGATGTCATGACGCACTTACTAAAGGACAGGAAGTTCTAGAACAATTACATGAGGAGAAATCAGAGACGGCAGGAAGTGAGGTATCTCGGGAGGATGGAAGTGTGCAGAGCGTGAAACAGGGGAAGAGGCGATTGTATCCAGATCTCAGTGCGCTGCGCACACTTCCATGTGAAAGTGGGTCAGAGGAAGAGGAGAATGAGGAGGAGGAGCTTGGGAGGCTGTCTCGCCAGCTAGGGAGTTTAGCTGTAGGAGAAGGGAGCAAAGATAAGCAGGGGCTCAAGAAATGTGATCCTCCGGATCCACCGCCGTATGGTGGGGGTGTTTCGGGGAGAGCTTTCCATGCTCAAACATGGAAGGCTGTTCACGCTGAGATGGGTCTTGCTTATCCAGTTTTTCAGGACGATAATAGGGGAAGATTCCATGAGCCTTTAGATTTTAAAATTGTGAAGACCCTGGCGGAGTCTGTGCGCACTTATGGGGTGGATGCCGCCTTCACACTAACTCAGGTGGAGAGTCTGTCTAGATACTGTATGACTCCCTCTGATTGGGCTAGCCTTGTTCGGGCTTGTGTTTCCCCAGGTAAATATTTGGACTGGAGAACATTTGTGTTAGAGGGCGCAATAGAACAGGCCGCCCAAAACCATGCGGCGGGACATCCTCATTGGGATAAGGACATGCTTTTGGGGCAAGGTAGATTTGCTAATCAACAGACAGGATTCCCTCTTGAGGTATATGATCAAATTAATAACATTTGCATTCGGGCATGGAAGTCACTTCCAAACAGAGGAGAGGTATCTGGTAATTTGACCAAGATTATACAAGGCCCTACAGAACCCTTTTCAGACTTTGTAGCAAGGATGGTGGATGCCGCTGGAAAGATTTTTGGGGATCCTGATAGAGCCATGCCCCTTGTTAAGCAATTGGTCTTTGAGCAATGCACCAAGGAATGTAAAGCAGCAATCGCTCCTTATAAGAACAAAGGCATAGAAGCATGGATGAAGGTGTGTAGAGAGATTGGAGGACCTTTAACTAATGCAGGTCTTGCAGCTGCTGTCCTTCGGATTGCAAAAGGGGGCGGTCCTGCCGCCGGAACGTGCTTCCATTGTGGTCAACCCGGTCATGTCAGACGTGAATGTCCCAAAAAAGACAATTTTACTGGACCTCCTCACGGTGGCCCTTCCAATGGCTTTCGTCTACCGGGGTTGTGTCCAAGATGCAAAAAGGGGAAGCATTGGGCAAAAGAGTGTAGATCAGTGAGGGACATTCATGGACAACCTATTTCAGCTGGGCCAAAAAACGGCCGACGGGGCCCTCGACCCCAGGGCCCACAAATATATGGGGCAGTGGAGAATGTTGCACCCGAACCCGAGACATGGCCATCTCTACGCCATCCCATGAAACGCGGAGAGCCACTACAGGTGCCGCGGGATTGGACCTCTGTTCCACCTCCAGACTCGTATTAACACCTAAGATGGGAGTCCAATTGGTGGAAACTGAGTTCAAAGGGCCTTTACCACCTGGCACTGTAGATTTGCTAATTGGACGTGCATCCTCTATTTTACAAGGTCTTCGTGTTTTCCCCGGAGTCATAAGTCCTGATACTGTAGGGATAGTAAAGGTTATGGTGGAAGCTCTAGGGGGCATTGTGTCCATCTCCCCAGGAGATCGGATTGCTCAATTACTAATTTTGCCTAGTTTGCATAATCACTTCCCTGCTGACTCAAGGTCACGGACAGGGAATGAGATTGGTGCCACCGGAGGGAATTGTGCTTGTTTGTCAAAGACCTAGTGAAGTTGTTAGCTCAATATGGACTGCATATTGCACCTGAAAAGGTTCAAACAGGGGATTCTATTAAGTATTTGGGAGCAACAATTGGGTATGGCAAATTACGACCACAAAAAATCACCATACGAACTCAGGATCTCCAAACTCTAAATGATTATCAAAAACTGCTGGGAGATATTAATTGGATACGAGGATATTTACATATTTCTAATGTTATGCTACAGCCTTTGTATGCTACTCTTAGGGGTGATCCAGATCTTACTTCCCCTCGTAGCCTCACTAAAGAGGCTAGAGCGGCCCTTATGACAGTAGAAGAAGCTATACAACATGCTACTTTATGCAGGCTCCAGAGTGATAAACCTTTCCAATTATGTGTGCTTGCCACTATGCGGCAGCCTACTGTTGAGCGTGCTCATCGCACCTTAAAGGAAACTTTACAAAAACAAAAGGGGGGAATAGGAGCTGAACATACTCCTAAAGAACGCCTGTCTTTAGCTCTCTTTACCATTAATTTTTTGAATTTGGATATTCACGGTCGCTCTGCGGCCGATAGACATGTGTCCCCTCAGCCCTCTGTGATTGGCTATGTTAAGTGGAAAGATGTTCTTACGGGCCAATGGAACGGCCCCGACCCCGTGCTGACATGGGCACGAGGATCTGTATGTGTTTTTTCCCAGGATCGCACGGAACCATTGTGGGTCCCTGAACGCCTGACAAGAAGAGTCTTGACGCCAGCTACTCAGCAACAAGAAATACCACAGCAACCCCGTGATGAGGATCTTCATTCTGCTGAGTGCTCTGGCTCTGGTGCTGGTGCCGATGACATGGACGACACCAATGCAGTGGTGGGCAGCGGCACGGGCTTGGCCAATGCCGATGCCGGTTCATGATTTAATGATTCCAGGAATGCCTCCCGTATCATTGGCGAATATTTGGCCGGAAATTGGTCCAGATAAAGCTATGATCATACAAGCTCTTGCAGCTTTAGAAAATGGCATCTCATCTCAAGTCTGGCTTGCGCAGATTAAACAGTAAATCTTTGACATGGTCGTTGCACCCCAAGTTTTATGAACATTGCACTGGGATCGACATGTCTTTCTTTGTTATTCTCTTAGTGTTGGAAAGCCCTTGCACTCTGCCGGCTTTACTGCCATTGCACGCAGATGGGTTTCCACACTAGTGCTTTTCTATCGCCTTAAGACCCGTGCCTTTCTTTTAGGGTGTTACCAACTTGTTTATCGTTGTATTTCTATACAGCCACAGTTCAGCCTCAGCCATCCCCCTTCGTCCACCATCATCACGATACAGGATGCGAGGCAAGGCACTGCACTTGAGTGATCCTTGAAGTGGACCTCAAGGAGAGCATGTCCTATTGCATGCGGGTTAGACGCGTCCACGCCCCGTCCCACGAAAAAAGGCGTCGGCTGATATGGCCTCAGATCTGGGGAAGGGCCCTCCTTGGGGCTGAGCCATACTATGCAGCCACTTCTGCACAGTGGGATAGGACCTCTACTCTCGCCTGTATTGTTTTTGGAAAACAAAAGGGGGAACTGTGGTGAGCCGTTTCTGCGGACTGTGGTCGCCATTACAAGATGGCGCTGGCTCCGCTGTGGTCTGTAACAAACAACTCCTTATTTGGGAGAGTTGGCGCATGGTTTTTTAACACCCTATGAGAAAGCTCCACGTGGCAGCTTCGCATTGGGGCTTGAGATGCTTTATTAAGGCTGGGAGAGGCATCCGAGGAAGGAAGAAGAAGAAATATCAAGGACCTGAATAAACGGCTGAAAGAAGATTCCTGTTGTTGCGTCTTCCTTGCGGGCAAGGGGGTCGCGACAAGTATGGAGTGATTTTTTTCCTGTATTGATTGCATTAACCTGAGGGAAGATCATGGTCACAGCATAGAATATGTTAGCTAAATATCTCATAGAAAACTGTCATTTCTGGCTTGAAGAACTAAAGAACAGACACTAAGAAAGTATAATGACTAAAAAATGGTGGTGGAGAGGCTGAAGTGGATGCTGGAAAGGAGAGAGAGAGAGAGAAAGAAATGTGAGAACCCCAAATTCTGTATATATACTATTAAATTCTCCAGACAAATTTCTTTGCTACTTAGGTCTGATTGAAAACAACTTGTAGCTAGGAAACAAAACAGAACAAAATAAAATAAAGCTTTTATGTTTGGTTTGCCAACTATCTTAGAAAAAAAAAGAAAAAAGAAAAAAAGCTGAGTATACATTTGGTTCCTATCAGGTTAATTGCCTCATTAGACAAAAACTAACAACCCTCTTAAGAGGAATGTAACACTATCTGAAATCTAACACATCAATAACAGTAAAGGTACAGCTCAAAGTTATGCAACAAATACATACAAATAAAGTCAAGAATGCCATATGCTCAAAGGAAAAGGAAAATCTCATTCCAAGATGACTGAGTTATTGAAATCATTAGAAAAAGTAGTAGTTGGCTGCATTTTAACAAGAAGAAATGTCAGCACAAAGGGTGTTTTAGTCATCTTTTTTTTTCCCCTCTTGTAAACAAAAAGGCAAACAAGAATAATTTTAGTGGAGGGAAAGTTTATTTGGGGGCTCATGGTTTTATATGTCTCAGTCCATAGATGGCCAACTTCATTACTTAGGGACTGAAAAGAGGCAGAACATCATGGAAGGATGACGATGGAGAAGAGGAGCTAGCAACTTCATCCCAGGAAGCAGACAGAGCTCAGCTCAACAAGGACAAAATACATACCTCAAAATATATCCTGCCTCAGGGACCAAGCTCCTCTAGCCACACCCTACCTGTCAACCACTCAGTTAATCCCTATCAGGGGATTAACACACTGATTAGGCTCATGCTCACATAACCCAATCATTTCACCTCTAAACCTTCTTTCATTGTCTCATGCATAAACTTTTGGGGGCCACCTCACATCTAAACCATATCAAGGGATGAAAATACAGAAAATCTAAAGAAAAAAATTAGAATAAAACCAAAGTAGAAATTTCAATACTGCTAGCAAAATACATTATAGAAATTTCCATGTTTACTTAAGAGCAGGTTTAATAAATTCATTTTTAAATATATTCATATCAATATGTTGTATATACTTATCAAATTTACTGTAAATATAAAATATTTTATTAAAAGTATCAACTAAGAGCTGGATATTCACTCAATTTTTCATTTAATTTTATTTAGAGATATATACAGTAATCAGTTTGTAGAAATAAAAAAAGTTGGCATAAAAATTAAGGCCATCTATACTGATGAGACTCGGTGAGCGAGACCTGCACTAGCAGCTAGGCGCAGGTGTTTCAGAGACAGGGAATAACAAAGTAGGAAAAAGGCCAGGCGGTGGTGCACACCTGAAATCCCAGCGGCTGGGGAGGCTGAGGCAGGAGGACTGAGAGTACTTCTTTATATTGTTTGATATTATTCTACAATGTGTTTTTAAAAAGGGATTTTTCCCCTTTCCCCTCACAAACTCTTATATGTAATTTTGTGTAACAATGAGGGTCTCCTTCCATTTCCATACATTTTCCCTTCTCTCTCCCTTTCTCCCACCCCACTCGTCTCTGTTTAATGTTAATCTTTTCCTCATGCTCTTCTTCTCTATTCTGATCTTAGTTGCTCTCTTTATATCAAAGAAGACATTTGGCATTTGTTTTTTAAGGATTGGCTAGCTTCACTTAGCATTATCTGCTCTAATGCCATCCATTTCCCTGCAAAATCCATGATTTTGTCGTTTTTTAGTGCTGTGTAATACTCCATTGTGTATAAATGCCACAGTTTTTTAATCCATTCATCTATTGAAGGTCATCTAGGTTGATTCCAAAGTCTAGCTATTGTGAATTATGCTGCTTTGATCATTGATGTGGCAGTATCCCTATAGTATGCTCTTTTAAGGTCCTCAGGGAATAGACCGAGAAGGGCGATAGCTGGGTCAAATGGTGGTTCCATTCCCAGCTTTCCTAGGAATCTCCATACTGCTTTCCATATTGGCCACACCAATTTGCAGTCCTACCAGCAATGTACAAGTGTACCCTTTTCCCCACATCCCCGCCAGCACTTATTGTTACTTGACTTCAATTAAACAACAGCAGATGGGGTAGAGAGGGAAAATGAGAGGGAAGGGGAGGGGGGATAGTAGGGGATAGGAAAAGTAGCAGAATACAACAGTCATTAATATGGTATTATGTAAAAATGTGGATGTGTAACCGAAGTGATTCTGCAACTTGTATTTGGGGTAAAAAAGGGGAGTTCATAACCCACTTGAATCAAATGTATGGAAGATGATATGTCATGAGCTTTGTAATGTTTTGAACAACCAATAAAAAAAAAATAGTGTAATAAATACGATGAAAGAATCTTAACTGGAAATCCCTCCCTGCTGAGTTATCAGTGATCAGTGGGAGATTCTGAGCATTATTAGGGAGCTATTCGTATTAATAAAATTTTAAATAATTTTATGTTTTTACTTTATTTGGGCATACTTCTCTAAAAAATAAACATAAGGTAACATACACATAAAAACAACAGTGAAATATTAGTTTATATCTGAATAAAACAGGAAGACAAAACATAACTCCAAACAAATGTCTGAATGATGCATCACTCACTGAGTAATTAGGCAAAGAAAAGCTTGAGGAAAGGTAGTTTATAGAATGTAATCCTCTAAGAGAGGATTGGTCAACGGGCTTACCTCCACCGTTAAAGTGTTCCCTTACCTATGTGAGTCAAAGAGCCAAATATGTTGATATGTTCAAATGATTCCTTCTTTAAAAAATGGAGGAAGTGCAAGACAGGATTGCAGAGAGGTCCTCTTTCTTCTCCATGCTGCAGTTGAATGTGTCCCCTCATAGTGTGCTTGGGGAACATCACCAACAGTGCAGCCAAATTGGGAAGTGCAGCCTTTGAGAAGCCATTGGACCATGACGTCCCCACCCTTGTGACTGCATCAGTGCTGTTACTGCAGAAGGGAGACCCATTAAAAAGTGCAACCACTTTGGAAAGCAATGTGGAGATTTCTAAGAAAACTTGGAATGGAACCAGTTTGACCCATCTATCCCACTCCTGGGTCTATGCCCAAAGGACTTAAAATCAGCATACTATAGTGATGTAGCCACACCAATGTTTATAGCAGCTGGATTCACAGTAGCTAAACTGTGGAACCAACTCTAGATGTCCTTCAATAGATGACTGGATAAAAAAAACTGTGGTGTGTATATACACGATGGAATATTACTCAGCATAAAAAGAGAATAAAATTATGGCATTTCCAGGTAAATGGATGGAGTTGGAGAATATTGGGCTAAGTGAAGTAAACCAATCCCTAAAATCTAAAAGCCAAATGTTTTCTCTGATTAGTGAATTTTGATCTATGCGAGAGGGTTATGAGAAGAATGGAGAAACTTTGGATTGGGTAAAGGGTGGGGTAAGGAAGGGTTATAGGGTAGGAAAGATGGTGGAATGAGATGGACATCATTACCCTAGGTACACGTATGTTTGCATGAATGGTGCGTCTCTACACCATGTACCACCAGAGAATTGAAAGGTTGTGCTCTACTTGTGTATGATGAATTGAAATGCATTCTGCGGTCATGTACAACTAAGAAGAACAAATCAATAATAATAATAATAATAATAATAATAAAGCTGAGTTTGACCTAAAAAATTAAAATAAAAAAAAAATAAAAAGGGATTTTTGTTTTTCTAAAAGAGCTCTCACAACTACTTTATAAAGTTCAAATCATATACATTTCCAAAACAGTGTTCATGCTTTTATTGGTTATTACTACAGAGTCCATAAAGGTCTTAGCACCATGGTAGTGTTTTTAGAAAGCAGAGACATGTAATATAATCTATACCTTGGCATTGCCTTGCTCAGAATTTCTGAGCAAAACTTGTTACTGTATTCTGACTTGGTTTCCTTGTCTTTAAAATATAGATAATGTTATTATCTTTTCTAACCCCACTAACTTAACATGGTTATTAGGATGAGGAAATAAAATAATGCCTGTGAAAATTGATTGGGAATTGAAGACTATAAAAATCAGAATCAGTGAGTGCCCATTGACTTCTCACAAGGTAATTTTAACCACTATAACTCTAAAAGGAGAACATTTTATGTCACATTCTATAAGAGCTGTCATTTTAAATGCTGTAAAAAGAGTAAAGAAGAATGCCTTATTCACAATGCTCAGCAAATATTGAACTGCTATTTCTCCCATGATACACAGAAGAAATATATATATGTAGTCTAGTGAACACAAGCACAGATAAGTCTTCCCAGGGAATTCACTATTTTAGATGGCAAGGAAAGTCAAAGGTGAGAAAACCCAGAACTTAAGAAGCATCTTGAGAAGTTGTGAAGATGAACTAGCAGAAAACTCAGCAGGTAAATGTGAAAGACAAGGGGTAAGCCAAGCTATACAAAAGAAAATTGGAGAAAAATTTGGAATAAATCAACTGGAAATAAGCTCCAGAGGAAGCAATAATCAATAAGCACACAAAATGTGCTCCACCAACCTTCATTTCTAACGGGCACTGGATAAAACTACCTTGAAACTTCCATTTTTAATCTTCCTCTCACCCTGACTCCAAAGTATTTTCTTTTCTTTTACTGAATGGAAGCTTTATGTTACCAAGACTATCACAGCAAGATTTGATATAGGAAAACAAAGCAATAACAACCAACAAAAATTTTGAATCTCTCTTGTCCAGTAGGTTTCCCTACTAATATTGGAGAATATTCCATCTGAACCTTCCAGGGGAAAATGGGGAAGAATTTATAGATATTTTGTAACTCTCTAAAATATAGTTGAGTGATTATACATGGCCACTATGTCAAAAACCAGTCATCAAATTAAAAGAAAATTATGTTTGCATAAATTATTTTAGGTGGTATCTGTAGCATCCCTCTTATTTCTATCTTAACATTTTCCAGTGTTCTTCTTTAGAACTTTTTACATCTACATATTAAGTACTCAAAAACTTATCTGAATTTGGTTAAATATTTTTGGAGTTGTATATATTTTCATATGTTGCCTGAAAATTGAAATACTTTCTGTTAAATAGAAAATAGTTAATAAGGGCTGGGGTTATGGCTCGGCTGTAGAGCACTGGTTTAGCATTGTGAGACCCTGGGTTCAATCCTCAGCACCACATAAAAATTAACAAAATAAAGATGTTGTGTCCAATTACAGCTAAAAAAATATATATTAAAAAAGAAAATAGTTAATAATATCTCTGTTATTAAGTAATGCTTTAAATCTCTCATATTTTTATGGTCACTACAATTATCTAGATTATATAAATGTCTGAAAATTTGTGGACTATTCACACATAATCATGAATTCTACATGGAAAGCATGTTAAATTACTGTCTAAATTAGTATTTGAAAGTTTCCTTATATAATCTTTCTTAGCCATTCACTAAAATAATTATTAAAAATCAAATGTCCATAATTTCACAGGAGTCCCTCCTTCTGAATGATCTAAAAGATAACTGTAAGAAAGCAAAAGGGCATAAAATAATGTATATGGTGTGTGCGTATTAAGAAATCGCAATGTTATGTTACAACCTGGAAAGTACAGCTGCTAGCCATACTCTTTCCAGGGAACAAAAGGGATGGATACCTTGGATATTTTAGGGGTTACAGTTTAAATGTGGAATTTTATTTATTGTTGTCAAGCTGGTAAGATGTATTTTAAGCTATGTAATTTCGACATATTTTAATAAAAGATGAAATATCCTAAACTTGAGAGATATCCTAAGACATAAAAAAATATATAAAATTGTTAGACACAGTGTCACACGCCTCTAATCCCAGCAGCTCCAGAGGCTGAGGCAGAAGGATCACAAGTTCAAAGCCAGGCTCAGCAAAGAAAGAGAGGGAGGAGGAGCTGGGTATATATTAACAACCATGAGTTGACTCTCTGGTGCAAAAAAATAAATGCATTTATTTGTTAAATGCAAAGTTTATGGCTTTACATACAATATTATATAAATAGAATCACCTTAAAATGTAGTTTTATTAAAAAAATTACATATTCTTAGAGATATATTTATAACATTATACAACTTTATAAAACATTACATAACACTCTTAAAATCATAATAATGTTTAAATTATTAATTTTACAATATTAGGTAAAGGGAACCAGAGAGCTTAAACATGGCAAACATATAATTATAATTACTTAATCTTATTTTTAAGTGATGTAGATGGAAATACTTTCAAATATGTTTATTACTTTGACTAGTGTGGGTATCAATATATTTCCACACACATGACACATATGAAAGATACTACTCTTAGAAATACATGGTTAGATATCTTATATATGTAATTTTACATACATATGTTAATTTATATGAATGTATAGACATAAATATAAATACATATATATGGATACACCCCCCCACACACACAATACACACAAGAGGTCCTCAAACACACTTCCTCCAAAGTGGTAACTTAATAATGAAAGTACAATAATATTCCTTTTTTTAAGTAAATTATAAGTTTATTTTAACTAGTATAAGAGTAAATATTACCTATTAAGCATGGATATCAAGAATCAATGTAACATTTTTGAAGAAAAATCATCAAACATTAAATGAATACTTGTTCTTGATCTGAGAAATACATTTGTAAAAATTTGAAAAAAAAATAACAACTTTTGTCTTCATAGTTTCAATGGGTTTAAGTAGACAGTATTGTTTTCTAAATGGCAAATTATTGAAAAGATCAATATTTTTTTTCTAGAATAAGATGTTGAATATAGATGTTGAGTTAGTTTGGCAAAACAATGACTATAAGAAATCATTCAAAAATTCAAAAAGTTGGGATTTTGGTAGATTTACATTAATAGATTCACATGAGCAGAGTTTTTTTTTTTTTTTTTACTATTTACTTCTGAAATAACTATCCAAGTGTTTTTATTAATGCCTTATGTAATTCTGTGAAAATTGTGTAACTTCCTGAAAGTATTCTCAAAGGCGCACATTTTTAAAAACTTATTATAATTTATAAATGCAACCTAAGATAATTTAAAATGTTTTCTCTTGTAAATCATCAGCTACTGCACAATTCTGTGAAAGTGCTTCTTTGCGTGCAATTAGTTATCTTAATCACAATAAAAATATTCTGCATATCTAAACAACAGATTTATAGAATAAAAACAAATTTAAATTGATATGAATATTAACACAATGTTCTGCTAAGCATACTAAAATGCTTTATTCTTCTAGGCAAATTACATATAAAAAAAAAGGAAAATTAAACATATAATACATTATTGTCCTACAAGATTCAAATATTTATTGAAATTTTATCCTTTGTAATTTGATAATATGCTATAATTTAATTTTCATTATTCACAATTTATCAATGATACCATCTGCACATTTTTAAAATTTATTATATTTTTAAATAGTAAGTTGAGCATTTTGTGTTTGCTTGTTTTTCATTTGATTTACTCTGATGTGTTTTCCAACTGGAAAACAAAACATTAGTAATATTGATGAAAATAAAGCACATATATTAGATTTTGATCCTCTCTGAAGATTTATGCTGTGTTTCATGAAAGCCAACAAAGTACTAGTTTCAGTAATTTTTAAAAGGAATGAAAAACAAAGTATGGACCTATATTTAATAAACATTAGAATATAATGGGAATACTTATTGTTGAGTTTCTCTGAGAGAAATATCATGTTTATAGATGAATCGTTTAATATATTATTTATTGATTAATATGATATAATATTATAAATATATTTTTAAAACATTATTTATATTATGCTAGTCAAAATTACTGAGAAAACTCTGAAAATCTAAAAGACACAGTTTACATTTTCATAGTCATAAAGAGAAGAATCCTACGTGGCCCTTTTGAATCTGCTCCGTCTCTCAATTATCTTTTTTGGTAAAATTAACTTTTAAATAATGCATTTATGCCCTGAAATCAATGAAAGTTCTGCATACTTCATATAAAAATTAAGCAGAAAGTTTTCAGAGGTTTTTCATACTACTCAGTTAAAGGCTGCTTCTGAGGCTTGAAATGATGTGATATTTTTTAGCCATTCATCTGTGATGAAAAGGGATAGAGAGGGAGCCTGG
The DNA here is from genome assembly GCF_964194105.1 of Spermophilus citellus. Taxonomy (NCBI): domain Eukaryota; kingdom Metazoa; phylum Chordata; class Mammalia; order Rodentia; family Sciuridae; genus Spermophilus; species Spermophilus citellus. The sequence continues at coordinate 50,594,400 of NC_138182.1, read as the reverse complement.
GAGCATTTTTTGTGTGTGTTCATTCTGCAAAGGTTGTGTTCAAAGAAAAACTGAAGTTTTCAGAATCTCTGTATGAATTTTCTAAGCTTCAGTTAAAAGGTTATTCTGAGTTCTTGGCTTAAAATTGAGGTCAGTTAATACACCAGCAGATTTTTTAAAATGGCACTAATTTTCAGAATATAAAACATATTTAAAAATACGGTGTGGCCCAAGACAAAAACATAAAGCCATAAGTTATATTTCTAGATATGATGTGCCAAAATCATTATTCTTTTTATGGATATACCTATCTTTATTTTTAAAAACTCTAATTCCTGTATTTTCTCTCTTTCTCCTCATCCCTCCACATTGCAGGAATATATTATGTGTGTTCTTAGTCATAACTTTTCCTTGAATATCACATATGAATACTTAACAATAATTTTACCTATAGGAAGTCATTAAATATCTATATTACACAATTTTAAGTATGTAATTTAAGAAAATTATGGAAAGCGATAGAACTTGTATCAAGAATAAGTAAATGTGGAAAAAATTTCTACATAAAGCCAATTTTTAGCTATGCAAAGTTAATGGACACCAGAAAATAGAAGATTATGGTTTTAATCTAAACTTCACTGTAACTCTGACCCTGAGCAAATAAAGTGTACTGAACCACAGTTTTCCCAATTAGAATAAATTAGAATAGTTAAATTTATCTTGTGATTGTGATGTTTTTCTCCCCTAATACTATTATTAAAGCCTATTGACCAGGAAAAACCAAATTTATTAGACTTATTGAGGTCAGGGTGAACACCATTTTGACAGAGATTTAGGATTATATTAATTTGTGAAGGTAGATGAAGATATTTTCGGAGATTTGGGACCTGTATGTGGTAGATATTCAAATTTTGTTTAACTTACACATAAAAATGTTATATATTTATTGTGTTTGTGATGCTTTGAAATATGTATACATTATTGGAGTGTCTAAATCAAACTCATTAATCTATGCAATAACTAATGCTTATCACCTTTTGTTGGCTAGAAATTTAAAGAAGTACTGTATAAGGAGGGAATCTAGTTGGAGTTAGCCAGAATTTATAAAGTAATAATTTTGGACTGTTGGCCATAGCAAGGCAAGTATCTTACAATCAATCCATCACAATTAGAAAGAAGTTAATCTTGATAAGATTTTTGATTGGTTTGCAGTCATTCCACAGGCAAATACATACTTCTTGAAGAAGACAATGACTAGGTTAATTTTTTTGTGGTCACAGGATTATAAAAAAATATGAACAGAGAATGCCTGATCTTGGTATGTTCAATACAAATTTCAGAAATAATATTATTTGCAGATATTATTGTTTTTGGAGAAATTTATTTGAGAACACATATACTCAGAAATTTATACAAAACCTGATTGTTAATAAATGCCAAAAAATTACTAATTTCCCTTTTCTAAGTCCTAACACAGTAAAAATCTGGACTGAATGTTTAAAATCTTGGGTTTAACACGTGATTTTACTACTAACCATCTAAGTGATGTAAGAAAAACTTATTGATGTACATAGTCACATGAGCTAATTCCTGTATTTTCTCTCTCTTTCTCCTCATCCCTCCACATTGCAGGTATGTTCTTATTCATAAAATTATTACGCCCATAAAACAAGTCAGAAACTGGGCTAGTCAGCTTTTCTTTGCTATGACCAAAATATCTGTCAAGAACTGTATAAAAGAGAAAATTTTTATCTTGGGTTGATGATTTCAGAGTTTCAATCAATGATCAGCTGACACACTTCCTTTGGTCCTGAGATTAGGTAGAACATCACAGTGGAAGGATGTGGAAGAGGAAAACTCATCAAGTTGTAGCAACCAGGAAGAAAAGAGAAAGAGAGTGGAGAGAGGGGGGGGAGGGGAGAGAGAACTCCCAAGCAAGAGTGAGCACACGTGCAAGGAGTCAGAGACAGGAAATAATCAAGAAGGGCACAATACCAGTGACTACTTCTTGCTGTACACTACCCACCTATGCTTACCATCCAGGAGTTTCTTTAAAATATTAACTATTAATTAAATTATTAATTCATCAAATGGACTGTTTCACAAGTGAGGCTACAGCTCTTAACCTAACCATTTTACTTCTGAACATACTGTGTTAACATATGAATTTTTTCAGGGACATTTCCAGATGCAAACCATAACAGGGAATATGGATTATATCTATAGATAGGCTTATGTTAAAATCAATTAATCCACTTTAGTGCTATGAATATTCCCATCCCTGAGTATGAATAATTCATTTTCCAAATGTATATTTTATTTGTACTGAACAAATCTAAATAAACTATTGATATGCCTACCATAATCATGGAATATTAAGTGAGATTAGTTTTGTGTTACTTATCACTGTGTTTTCTAAATATAAAAAAAACTTGATTGGTTTTGAAAAGAAAGATAATGTATACAATTTCCAAAGTCTAGTTTTTTTTTTCTTTTCTCACTCCTCTCATTATCTCCCTCTCTTTTTCAACAGTGTTGTTTCAGAGATCTCAATCCATAGACAGCAGACTCCATTTCTCAGGAATCAAGGTGAGGCAGAATATTATGTTGAAAGAGTGTGGTGGAGGGAAGCAGCTCACATGATGATCAGGAAGAAGAGAGAGAGAAAATTCACTCTCCAGATATAAAATATATAACACAAAGCCATGCCCCAATTCCCACCTCCTCCACCTACACCCTACCACTTCAATTACCACTCAGGAATTAATTCACGAATTAGATTAAGGGGATAGCCCAATCATTAATCCTCCAAACCCCTTGCATTATCTCATATATTATCTTTTGGGGGATACCACATCTGACCCATAACAAGTAGCAATAAGGTATATATGAGCAGGAACACTAGATAATGGAAATGACATGATAAAAATAGCCTATTTTTCCAAACTAACAGTTAAATAATTATACCTAAAAATTGGTAAAACAATAGTTCAGCTGGGAGTAGTGGCACACAACTGTAATCCAAGAAGCTCAGGAGGCTGAGGCAAGAAGATAGCAAATTTAAAGCCAGCCTTAGCAAAAGAGTGGCACTAAGCAATTCAGTGAGACCTTGTCTCTAAATAAAATACAAAATAGGGCTGGAGATGTGGTCAAATGCCCCTGAGTTCAATCCCCAGTATGCCCCCCACCAAATAATAGTAATTCAAAAAAAATGTCCAAAATGACCCTTTTTTTTAAGAGAGAGAGAGAAGAGAGAGAAAGAGGGAGAGAGAGAGAGAGAATTTTTTTAGTATTTATTTTTTAGTTCTCGGCGGACACAACATCTTTGTTTGTATGTGGTGCTGAGGATCGAACCCGGGCCGCACACATGCCAGGCAAGAGCGCTAATGCTTGAGCCACATCCCCAGCCCCCCAAAATGAGCTTTTAAAGGTGCTTTTCTCTTTGCTTTTGCTACATCAAGTTTTTCTCATTGCTTCACATACTGTGCATTACCATGGGCTCATCATGTATGCTTCATCTCCACTTATTTTCCATCTTGCTTTTGCATCAAAATTGACTTGTCACTGATGCATTCTTTCTAATCTATTCCCTCTTATCTTTTTCCCTTCAGCACTTACTTTAGATACATTATATGAGTAAATTTACTAATTAACTTTAGCTATGAAAGACATCACAAATTACTTATCTGAGAAACATTTTAGAAACAAATTCTATTTAGATTTATTGTTTTTTTTTTTTTTTAGTATTCTATGATTTTTCCTAAAATTTGTTCTGGATGATAATTGAAGTTCTATATTGAAATAAAGACATGTAACATATTATTTCACTGTGCCCCCTAATAAAGGGCAAATGTTGTATAAGTATGCCACATTAATTAATTAAATATTCAAGTTAATTTAACAAATGTGCTAGTATATGGGAAATTATGATAATGGAATATGAATGAGAGTGACATTACTATAATTAGTTTCATAGTTAATTCCAAAGCAATTAATAACTATTATGACATTATTTTAAAGTTCCATTTTTGTATAATATTAAGGTAAAAATTATTAGAAATGTTAAAACATTTTATGTCAAAATGTTATGGCTACATAACATCAGTAATCTTTCGTTTTTAAGTTCATTTTAGTATTGTTAGTAATTAAAATCATTTTAATTTGTGTGAATTAAAATAGAATGTCTAATTTGCTAACAATCACAGTTAAGGTATGTATAAAGTACAAAGCACTCTATTTTCCCTTTAGGTTTTTTTTTTTGTTGTTGTTGTTGTTGTTATAATTGTGGTATTCTACTATTTTGTAGATCTCTGTTTCCCTTAAACAATTTTATGTAGTAATTTTGAAAAAATAGATGTTGAAGAAAAAAACAACTAAGAATATTTATTTCTTATTCATTAATTCATTCAGCAAACATTTATGGAGCTTATAATTTTCAATGCCTGTGATGCAGTTGCAACTGAGTTAGAGTCATACATTGTCATTGACAAATTGATTTAGAATCATACCTCTATGTAGCAAAAGAGAAACAATCATAAAACTTTAGAATTGAACTGAAAAATTAGTAGGAAAGAAAGCTCTCAAAATAGCAGGAAGAAAAGATTAGCATTAAACAGAGACATGAGGCGGGAGGGAAAGGGAGAAAAAAAGGGAAATCAAATGGAAATGGAGGGAGACCCTCATTGTTATACAAAATTACATATAAGAGTTTACGAGGGGAATGGGATAACAAACATGGAGGGAAATGAATTACAGTAGATGGGGTAGAGAGAGAAGATGGGAGGGGAGGGGAGGGGGGATAGTAGAGGATAGGAAAGGTAGCAGAATACAACAGTCACTAATATGGCAGTATGTAAAAATGTGATGTGTAACTGATGTGTTTCTGCAATCTGCATTTGGGGTAAAAATGGGAGTTCATAACCCAATTGATTCTAATCTATGAAATATGATTTGTCATGAGCTTTGTAATGTTGTGAACATCCAATAAAAAAAAAAAAAAAGAAAAGAAAGCTCTCAAAATAGGAGAAGACAGGCTGGAAATGTGGCTCAAGCAGTAGCGCGCTCGCCTGGCATGCGTGCGGCCCGGGTTCAATCCTCAGCACCACATACAAATAAAGATGTTGTGTCTGTCGATACTAAAAAATAAATATTAAAAAATTTCTCTCTCTCTCTCTCTCTCTCTCTTTAAAAAAAAATAGGAGAAGACACCATCTTTTTCCTCCTTCGAAATTTCACTGGTCCTTTATTATATTGCTTAGGAATCTGACAATCATGTTTTGCACTGAAAAAAAATTAAGCTGGTGATTTCCTTGCTTGGATTCTAAAACTGGTTATTCATCTATATTTATGGATAAAATGAGTCAAAGGTACCAAAATTTCTACATAAAATATAATAAACAGTTTCAGATTGTAATAACTTTTATTAAAGGAGTAACTCATTGGCAAATATTTAAATAACTAGTATTAATTATTTTCAGTTCTTCACTAGTTATTGATACATAATACTTAGTATTTCTTTCAATTAAGACAATGAACATACATTTTTATATTCAGTCCTCAAATATCTGTGTATTGTCTAACATTTTCATGGGAGTTAGTTGTTATTATACACATTTTGGGTGAAAGGAATGAATCTTGAAACTATCTGTCTCATCAGAATTACCAGCTACTTGATTATAAAATCTATGATTGCTCTAGAAGGAAATTTTGGTAAGCAGCAGACAGCAGAGAATGGAGTCATATGTGTAGGTTATTGGATATGTTGTTTTTATGAATCATGGAAAATAGCTGTTGGAAATGCATTCATATTCCAAGAAGGTTCAATGGGTTAAGACAAAAGCTGACAAAATACTGTGATAGGAAAATAATTCTGAAACTGAGTCCCCAGTTTGTAATCTCAACACATGTACAAGGGAGAATAAGATATTTATTTGCTTTTATTTTAAAAGCCTGATGGGAAATGGTATTGGGGAAAGGTAGTTTTAACTATGGACTGAACTATCAATTTTTAAATATGTAAACATTATTATGATTATGGTTCCTTACAGAAATAGAATGCATTTGGCAATATTGGTCATTTGCTACTTAAGATCCTTGCTTTCTCTAGCCTTCTAGAAACAATGGAGGTGGAGCCCCGAACTGAGCAGGCGCAAAGGTGATTCTCTAGTGACGGGGTCGCCACTGAGTTGGCAAACTGCGCACGCCCAGTAGCCTGATCTGAGACACTCTTCTTCCTGCTGTTTAGAAAGATCTATTGACATAGGAGGACAAGAGAAGAAGAGGAGAGGAATAGAAAAATTGGCCTCCTTATGACTCATGCTTATGGAGTCTGGCAATGAGAGTTTTTTCCCTAAGTAATCTGCAAGGAGACTTCTGGAGCCCTACTTGCCAGATAGGAGGTTGTGGGACCCAACATGGCGGCCGGCAAGGAGGCAGCACTTTCAATGCCTCCACAGTAACGGGATCAGAGAGACCAGTCAATACACCTACATGCGACCTGCTGAGAAACTTCTAGCAAAATTCCACTGAAAGGAGACCTGCCGGGAATTATGACTTCTTCCCTTCCCTTCTAATACCTTTCCTCCCAAGCATCAAATAAATTTATAGGAGTAAACAGTAACTCAGCAGTCAAACAGAACAAGAAGCAACATGAGCAGCATGAAAAAGCAAGGAAGAAAAGGAGTACAAACAATGCAGGACAGCCTAAATATTCAGGAGGACCTAGAGTCATCAGAAAAATGGTCATATAAAGAACTCAAGGAACACCTTAGACAGATGGAATGGAACCTTAAAGAGGATACGAGACAGCAAATTCAAGCAGTGAAAGAACACATTGAGAATGAATTACATAAAGAGATAAAAGAAGAAGTTAAGCACCTTTATCAGGAGATAGAGATTATAAAAAAGAATAAAACAATAATCTTAGAAATGAAGGAAATTATAAACCAAATTAAAAACTCAAATGAGAGTATCACTAATAGAGTGGAGCAAGTAGAAGCCAGAATGTCAGATAATGAAGACAAAATATATCATCTTGAAAAGAGTCTAGCCAACTCAGATAGGCTGGTTAAAAATCACGAGAGAAACATCCAAGAGATATGTGATAACATAAAAAAAAAACAAATTTAAGAGTCATTGGGATAGAGGAAGGTACAGAGATTCAAACTAAGGGAATGAGTAACCTGCTAAATGAAATAATTACAGAAAACTTTCCAGAAATAAAAAAGGAAACAGATACACAAATTGTAGATGCATAAAGGACACCAAGCACACAAAATCACAGTAGACCAATGCCAAGACACATTGTTATGAAGATATCCAATATACAGAACAAAGAGAAAATATTAAAATCTACAAGAGAAAGGAGGCAGATTACATTCAGGGGTAAATCAATAAGGTTAGCAACGGATTTTTCATCACAGACGCTGAAAGCAAGAAGGTCATGGAACAACGTATTTCAAACACTGAAAGACAATGGATGCCAACCAAGAATTCTGTATCCAGCAAAATTAAGCTTCAGATATGACAATGAAATAAAAATCTTTCATGATAAACAAAAGCTAAAAGAATTTGCAGCCAGAAAACCAGCACTGCAAAGCATCTTGAGCAAAACACTATACGAGGAAGAAATGAAAAACAATAACCAAAGCCAACAGTGGGAAGTACCTCAGTAAAGACAGATGGGGGGGGAAAAGCTAATCATGGAGAAACAAACTAAATTTAAAAAAAAGAGAGATAAATAATCAAACATGACTGGAAGTACAAACCATATATCAATAGTAACTCTAAACGTTAATGGTTTAAACTCTCCAATAAAGCGACATAGGCTGGTAACATGGATTAAAAAAACAAATCCAACAATATGCTGCCTCCAGGAGACACACCTGACTGGAAAAGACATACACAGGCTGAAGGTGAAAGGGTGGGAAAAAATATACCACGCACGGTCCTCACAAGCAAGCAGGGGTGGCCATCCTCATATCGAATAAAATCGACTTCAAGACTAAGTTAATCCAAAGGGATAAGGAAGGACATTACATACTGTTAAAAGGAACCATTCACCAACAAGATATAACAATTATCAATATTTATGCACCAAATAATGGTGCTGCGATGTTCATAAAACAAATTCTCCTCAAGTTCAAGAATCAAATAGACCACAACACAATAATTATGGGTGACTTCAACACACCTCTCTCACCATTGGACAGATCCTCCAAACAAAAGTTGAATAAAGAAACTATAGAACTCAATATCACAGTCAATAACCTAGACTTAACTGACATATATAGAATATATCAACCATCATCAAGTGGATATACTTTTTTCTCAGCAGCACATGGATCCTTCTCAAAAATAGACCATATATTATGCCATAGGGCAACCCTCAGTAAATATAAAGGGGTGGAGATAATACCATGCATTTTATCTGATCATAATGGAATGAAACTGGAAATCAATGATAAAAGAAGGAAGGGAAAATCCTATATCACATGGAAAATGAACAATATGTTACTGAATGATCAAGGGGTTACAGAAGACATAAAGGAGGAAATCAAAAAATTCTTAGCGATAAATGAAAATACAGACACAACATATCGGAATCTATGGGACAAAATGAAAGCAGTTTTAAGAGGGAAATTCATTGCCTGGAGGTAATTCCTCAAAAAAAGGAAAAACCAACAAATAAATGACCTCACACTTCATCTCAAAGTCCTAGAAACGGACGAGCAAAACAACAGCAAATGTAGCAGAAGGCAAGAAATAATTAAAATCAGAGTGGAAATCAACGAAATTGAAACAAAAGAAACTATTGAAAAAATTAACAAAACTAAAAGTTGGTTCTTCGAAAAAATAAATAAGATTGACATACCCTTAGCCATGCTAACAAAGAGAAGAAGAGAGAGAACTCAAATTACTAACATACGGGATGAAAAAGGCAATATCACAACAGATGCTACAGAAATACAGAATACAATTAGAAATTATTTTGAAAACCTACATTCCAATAAAATAGAAGATAGTGAAGACATCAATAAATTTCTTAAGTCATATGATTTGCCCAGACTGAGTCAGGAGGATAAACACAACTTGAACAGACCAATATCAATGGATGAAATTGAAGAAGCCATCAAAAGACTACCAACTAAGAAGAGCCTAGGACCGGATGGGTATACAGCGGAGTTTTACAAAACCTTTAAAGAAGAATTAATACCAATACTTTTCAAGTTATTTTAGGAAATAGAAAAAGAGGGAGCTCTGCCAAATTCATTCTATGAGGCCAACATCACCCTGATTCCGAAACCAGACAAAGACACCTCAAAGAAAGAAAACTACAGACCAATATCTCTAATGAATCTAGATGCAAAAATCCTCAATAAAATTCTGGTGAATCGAATACAAAAACACATCAAAAAAATTGTGCACCATGATCAAGTAGGATTCATCCCTGGGATGCAAGGATGGTTCAATATACGGAAATCAATAAATGTTATTCACCACATCAATAGACTTAAAGATAAGAACCATATGATCATCTCGATAGATGCAGAAAAAGCATTCCACAAAGTACAACATCCCTTTATGATCAAAACATTAGAAAAACTAGGGATAACAGGAACTTACCTTGACATTGTAAAAGCTATCTATGCTAAGCTTCAGGCTAGCATCATTCTGAATGGGGAAAAATTGAAGGCATTCCCTCTAAAATCTGGAACAAGACAGGGATGCCCTCTATCACCACTTCTATTCAATATAGTTCTCAAAACACTGGCCAGAGCAATTAGACAAACGAAAGAAAATAAAGGCATAAAAATTGGAAAAGAAGAACTTAAATTATCACTATTTGCAGATGACATGATTCTATACCTAGAAGACCCAAAAGGGTCTACAAAAAAACTACTAGAACTAATAAATGAATTCAGCAAAGTGGCAGGATATAAAATCAACACGCATAAATCAAAGGTATTTCTGTATATCAGCAACAAAACTTCTGAAATGGAAATGAGAAAAAACACTCCATTCACAATATCCTCAAAAAAAACAAAATACTTAGGAATCAACCTAACAAAAAAGGTGAAGGATTTATACAATGAAAACTACAGAACCCTAAAGAGAGATATAGAAGAAGATCTTAGAAGATGGAAAAATATATCCTGTTCATGGATAGGCAGAACTAACATCATCAAAATGGCGATATTACCAAAACTTCTCTAAAGGTTTAATGCAATGCCAATCAAAATCCCAATGGCATTGCTTGTAGAAATAGATAAAGCAATCATGAAATTCATATGGAAAAATAAAAGACCCAGAATAGCAGAAGCAATTCTAAGCAGGAAGTGTGAATTAGGCGGTATAGCGATACCAGATTTCAAACTATATTACAGAGCAATAGTGACAAAAACAGCATGGTACTGGTACCAAAACAGGCGGGTTGACCAATGGTACAGAATAGAGGACACAGAGACCAATCCACAAAGTTACAACTATCTTATATTTGATAAAGGGGCTAAAAGCATGCAATGGAGGAAGGATAGCATCTTCAACAAATGGTGTTGGGAAAATTAGAAATCCATATGCAACAAAATGAAACTGAATCCCTTTCTTTCACCATGCACAAAAGTTAACTCAAAATGGATCAAGGACCTTGATATCAAATCAGAGACTCTGCGTCTGATAGAAGAAAAAGTTGGCTCCGATCTACATATTGTGGGGTCGGACTCCAAATTCCTTAATAGGACACCCATAGCACAAGAGTTAATAGCAAGAATCAACAAATGGGACTTACTTAAATTAAAAAGTTTTTTTACAGCAAGAGAAACAATAAGAGAGGTAAATAGGGAGCCTACATCCTGGGAACAAATTTTTACTCCTCACACTTCAGATAGAGCCCTAATATCCAGAGTATACAAAAAACTCAAAAAATTAGACAATAAGATAACAAATAACCCAATCAACAAATGGGCCAAGGACCTAAACAGACACTTCTCAGAGGAGGACATACAATCAATCAACAAGTACATGAAAAAATGCTCACCATCGCTAGAAGTCAGAGAAATGCAAATCAAAACCACCCTAAGATACCATCTCACTCCAGTAAGATTGGCAGCCATTATGAAGTCAAACAACAAAAAGTGCTGGAGAGGATGTGGGGAAAAGGGTACTCTTGTATATTGCTGGTGGGACTGCAAATTGGTTCGGCCAATTTGGAAAGCAGTATGGAGATTCCTGGGAAAGCTGGGAATGGAACCACCATCTGACCCAGCTATTGCCCTTTTCGGACTATTCCCTGAAGACCTTAAAAGAGTATACTACAGGGATACTGCCACATCGATGTTCACAGCAGCACAATTCACAATAGCTACACTGTGGAACCAAACGAGATGCCCTTCAATGGATGAATGGATTAAAAAAATGTGGCATCTATACACCATGGAGTATTACGCTACGGTAAAAAATGACAAAATCACGGAATTCGCAGGGAAATGGATGGCACTAGAGCAGATTATGCTTAGTGAAGCTAGCCAATCCTTAAAAAACAAATACCAAATGTCTTCTTTGATATAATGAGAGCTACTAATAATAGAGCAGGGAGGAAGAGCAGGAAGAAAAGATTAACATTAAACAGAGACATGAGGTGGGAGGGAAAGGGAGAGAAAAGGGGAATTGCATGGAAATGGAGGGAGACCCTCATTGTTATACAAAATTACATATAAGAGGTTGTGAGGGGAATGGGAAAATAAACAAGGAGAGAAATGAATTACAGTAGATGGGGTAGAGAGAGAAGATGGGAGGGGAGGGGAGGGAGGGATAGTAGAGGATAGGAAAGGTAGCAGAATACAACAGTTACTAGTATGGCATTATGTAAAAATGTGGATGTGTAACCGATGTGATTCTGCAATCTGTATTTGGGGTAAAAATGGGAGTTCATAACCCACTTGAAGCTAATGTATGAAATATGATATGTCAAGAACTTTGTAAGGTTTTGAACAACCATTAAAAAAATAAAAAAACAAAAAAATACAAATTCTGAAACAAAAAAAAAAATAGAAACAATGGACCCTTCCTCCTATGTTTGCAATCACTCCTTCCCCTACCCTTGATTCAAGTTCTTCTTACATTACATTTAAGGTTCTCATTACAATCACCTCACAGATTTATACTGGATAAACTCCTTTATGTACCTCTCCTCCCTTCACTTCTTATTAACATGGTAATACAAGTATTTAAGCTTTCTGCATCTTAAGTCCAGTCTCAATAGGTCTTTGTATTTGTATATCATGTAGCATAAACATTTCAATAATCATCCTTTCTCACAAACTTGCTCAGTTAACACAGCAAGTCTTGGCATTCAAGAAATTATGCATGATCAGTGATCACATCACCATATATGCTGCCATACAATATCAACATATTAATGAAACAACACAGACAAGTTGTCTCTCTTACCATGAATATCAGAATATTGATTTTGCAATAAATTAAACTTTTGATGTACTCTTTAATTAAAATTATTTCTCATAATTTACATGTTTAAAGTGTATATCAGTTGAAATAAATCATAAGAGAAAAATGCTGCAATGATTAATGCACACTGGGAAATTGTCAGATTTATAAACAAAAACAATAATTAATGTCCTTCAAATAAATACAAAGGTACAGTATATATTTATATTGAATTCAAGAATTTGGAGGGTGATAGGTGAATATTTTTAGGTAAGTTGTTACATTCATTTTGTGAGAACAAGTTTAAAAATGTAAATGCAATTATAAACTGAATACAAAGGATTTTGAATATAAGAATTTTAGATTATATTGAATTATTTAGAGAATTAGTATTCATGACACTCTTCAAAATAACCATTACAACTCATGTAGAGTCACTTAATTGCATTTGTGTCAGCATGTGTCTTACAAGAAACTAAAGATTATTATTTATTATTATTGGATAGGGTTAGTTAATAGATATCTTTATCCAGTATATGTCACAGTGGGATATGGGCATCCACTTAGGATTAAAAATATATACTACCATAAATATAACCTACAGTGAGGATAGGATAAACTTATGACAAATGTTATGAGAACTTATTAGTCCTGTATCATATCTTAACATTGTAACATTTTAGATTTCTTCTAAATATTACTTCAAAATATGCCTAAAACAGAATTTCAGATCTGTGCATGTTTCTCTCCATGATGATAAATTTGGGACTTAGAAGATTTTATGGTTTGGATCTGAAACGACCCACCAAAGCTCATGTGTTGAATGCTTAGGGTCAACATGGTAGTGCTAACACAAATGAACACTGATGTTCATCCTTTGGGCATTTGGCTTTTGGTTGAAATGCTTATTCTCTATATCTCTATTATATACTAACACAGTGTCCCATTCTTAACAATAAAGAGACTTATATTTGCAAAATTCATCAATTAAGAACAAGTCTAGACTGGGCACAATGGTGAACTCCTATAATCCCATGCGTTCAGGAGACTGAGGCTGGAGGACCAAAAGTTCAAAGCCAGCCTCAGCAAAAGTGAGGCATTAAGCAAGTCAGTGACTACCTGTCTTTAAATGAAATATAAAATAGGGCTAGGGATGTGGTTCTGTGGTCGAGTGCCCCTGAGTTCAATCTCAGGTATTCTCCACCCTTGAAACAAAAATAACAAGTCCAAATATTATATTGGTTAACTTTTAATTCTACTTCTTACAGGTTTTAGCCCTTATAAGTTATAGGATGCTAAGGAATTACTTGCTATAGCTGTACCTGTTTCTGTCTAAAAATGATAATAGTAGAATAGATAGAAATTCCATCTTTTTAATGTATAATTGCTTGTTCAAGTGTTACATAAAGAAAAAATTTAAGTTCAGATAAAATACTCGAGTATCTTATACTTTTGTAGGTCCAATACTGTTAAGATATACTGCCACTGACTTTATAATGATTCTAGTAACTAAAAATCTTTTGCTAAATCCAGTGTCATTGTTATATTTCATATAAGTAGCAGTCTAGAATTCTCACTGAACTCTTATCATTTCTAAATCTATGACTTAAATCTATAAAATAAACAAACAACGAAACTCTTTAGCTCCAATTGCATATTTAAAGTAAAGCAGAAGAAAATCAGAACATAACATAGTTTCATGGAAAAAAATAAATATGGGAAAGAAAAGAGAACTTTGGCTGGTCATTCTCTGCCTCTCACCAAAAGCCATAAGTCAATCATATATTAGACACAGGGGCCTGTGAGAAAAAAATGGTATATTATATTGACTCTTTTAATCAGCCAGAATCCTTCCACACCAAAGGAATGCAGTTTCTCAGATACAGTGGAAAAATAAGCTCAGATGTTCCACTTGGCTATTAATACATGCTATAAGATCATCCAAACTGAATGTATGTATTATCTTGCATCCAAGATATTTGCCCACATGTCCATGTAATTTTACATTATTTTTCACAGATACATGTCTCTAAATGCCTGCTGAAAAATTTATTCTAACACTAAATAAAAAATAAGAAGATTCCTAATAGGGAGAGGTACTTGTAAGAATAGAATTCACTTGGAAGACAGGGTAAACAAAGAGAAAGTACTCAAAACATTCATAGGATACAAAATCCCTTCCTTTTCCATCCACAGAATAACAATGTAAAAATGTAGAAGTACCTTAATTGACTCATATGTATGATTTCATTCCCATTTTGTTAGTTGCTTGCCTTACTAAGGGAAAATTTGTTAAACATTTTTGGTTTGTTTTTACCAATTAGTGTCATAATAAGTACTTTGAAAATTTAGATATCTTTTATAAATATCAGAGCTTTAAATCTTTGTCATTTTGCAAAGATTCATGTTCTATATAAAAATCCTCCTTTGATTTACTTCAAAACCTATGTACTTTCAAATAATAATTAACCTATTCTGGTATCCCACAATAAAACTACTACTAATATTATTCATAATAATACAAACTGTAATTAATTTTCAGTTGAGTGCTCCTGATATAATTGCTTAATACTCATAATGATGCTTTTAGATAGGAAAAAAATATTTGGAAATGAACTATATAATATCCCCAATTGCTCAAAGTATTAAATTTTCAAACCATTATATATTCATCAAATTGTTCAAACCATTATATTTTTATCAAATATTTATTGAACATCTTTGCTAGAACTGAGGGCACAACTATTAACATAAAATTGTTGTGTTTCTAGAGATCACAATTACATGGATTTTCTGTGAACTACTTTATAAATTAATAATATCATCTTTCTGTATTTTCCTAGAATAATATATAATCTTTATCATTTTTTTGAAACAAGATAGAGAATAGGAGGGTGGAGGAGAAGGGAGCATCAATTCTCCAATCAAGTTTGCAAAGTGTCTTGTGTAAGTACCTCTGGAGTAAAAAGAGGTCACGAATGAAACTTGTAGTCTAGTCCCATCAAATCTGATCACACTAGCATCAAATGGATCTATTTTTTTCCTTTCCTATCTGAAATAAAACAATCTTCTACAGCCCAAGGCATAGTTTAAAGAAAACATTAAAATGTCCACTAAAATCTGTGATGGGAAACATACAAATTTTGTTAAAAAAACACTAAACACACAAAATGTTATGAGCTAACAGGAAGTAATTAAGAAGATTATCATCTGAAAGTTTCAGATTTTGAATTCAGATAGGCAGGCATGCATTACCTACTATCTTGTAAATCTTCAGTTGCAGAGGTAATACTCTGCTTATTTATCTAAACTCAAAATCAAACCCTAAAATTGAATATTTGTACAAGATGCAATATCTGAAGCATTGAAAATTGGTGATGGAGTCTTGATAATGAAACTGCGAGTTACTATAATTCCAAGGCCTTAGGGTAGAAAACTAAGCAAGAAAAGAACATAATGTTTTTAGGATATCTGAAATTGGTGCATTTATATACTATTTCACTAAATTAAATGTAAAGTATTCCATTAAAAATAGAAAGAAAGAAAGAAAGAAAGAAAGAAAGAAAGAAAGAAAGAAGAAGAAAGAAAGAAAGAAAGAAAGAAAGAAAGAAAGAAAGAAAGAAAGAAAGAAAGAAAGAAAGAAAGAAACTTTTTTTCCAGATTTAACCTGAATTTAAAATTTTACACATGGTCTTATGGTACTTAATAATATTTCTCAGTCTGTTTAAAAATTATCTGAATTATCATTGTTTAAAAGCAAGACACAATAAACCATCCTGAGAAGAAAACTGTATGCTTATGACCCATGGGAAAGGAGTTTTCAACTTCATTCTTGCTATTAATATTTAAGGTCTATTGCATTTGAGGATCTTATAACTTTTGGAGCTCTTTTCTGATTGTGATGGGTTTTGGATTGCTTAAGTAAACTAAAGAGGAAGAGATTTGGGAAATGTTCTACTACTTGCTCAGGATGATCCCTTTCTGACCCATTGCCTTTCTCCTTTTTTTAAAGTTCCAGAAAAGGGTTATTTGATAAGGTACTTCTGTAAGAAATGCAAGGACATGAAATGAGATCCTCCAGGACAAATGTTTGAAATGCCCTTCATTAAAAAAATCCTATTCCCTCACTCTCACAGTTCCAATATCACACGTGTCCCACTAGTGTTCTCATCACCTGATTCCTGAGAGTTAGGCTCAACTGAAATCCACACAGTATAAAGAATAGGTCTTCAATCCTACCTCAGGATTGATTACCTGGGCGATTATTTAAATGTGAAAAATCAGATCTTTCCTACAGAGAAGCTCATCCAGTAAATTTCAGTAATTTTAGTAACAGGCATTTGTATTTTAGCTAATTTATTAATTTTAGTAGCAAGCATTTGTGTTTTTATTCCACCCTTTACATTACTCTGTTGCACTTTAAAAGTCGCATCACAACCCATCTCAGCCTCAGTTGTGTGTAAAATGAAGATGATGATGCTTGTTTTACTGTTACAGTGATCATATTGAAAATCAAAGAAGGTTTATGCAAAAATGCAGTTAGTGGGCTGTAGTTACAACAGTTTGATCCCACAGTAAAGCATGGTATTCTCTTGCTTTTAAGTATGACATGTCTGTTTTAGGATGAGTGCCCACTGTTCGATCAATTCTAGCCTAAATGCATTTAACAAATATTTTAGTCTCTCTTTTCCATGACACCCATGACCATTTTACAGGGGAATCAAAAGATATCAGTATTTTGCTTAAAGGAAAGCAATGATCCCTCAGTCCATTGACAAAATCTATTACTATATTTGTATCATAAAATCAAAATTTAAACCAGACTCTTCAGACACCAAGCTTATTAAACAATTGAGCAACTAAACTCCATTACGACTGCTCGTGTGGAACTTTAGAATATTCTTACTACATGTTCTTTAAAACACCCTTAACAATGAAGTAATTCACATATTATAGACATTCAGTCAGAAAGAATAGATGGAATGGAGGTTTTTCATTTTGGTACATTATATTTAATCAGGCTGCTAAGTCCATAAAGCTGATATGGCAAATTAGTTCCAACTGGCTCTTCTGGATTCTGAAGTGAGAGTGAGTCCAAGTATCTGATAATGACATGAAAAAACACAATGAGGGCATCTCACTGTTAGAGGCCACAAGCAGTGACTGAGGCTTCCTGGTTATGCCCTATTAAAGAACACAGGCTTTTTTGTTCAAAAAGGTTCAGCTCATTTAACACAGTGAAAGGAACTGTGATAATGATCTAATGACATTACTTTCCACAGAGAGGATATTAGAAGCAATGGCTTTTTTTCCCCCTCTCCTTTTTCTTTTCTTTTCTTTTTTTTTTTTTTTTTTTTTTAAGCAGGGACACCTTAAAAGTACGTTGAAAAGGGTAATGTCTTTTTCCACATCATAATTTCTCAATGGCCAAATAATATAGATGCTTCCAATTGAGCACAATTCTTGAGATAGGAAAGTAACAAGAAAATATCTTGTTTAAAGCAATGATGGGGAAAAAAAAAAAAAACTAACTTCATTTCATTCTTGCCACATGAACAATATGCTTTCTTAACATTTTATTCAGTAAGGCTAAATAGTAAATACTTTGACAAATATTCATCTATGGTTCGATGATGATTGATTTCTCCCTTTCTCTGTCTCAAAACAACTTCTCAAATGAAAGCTCAGGGGTTGAGAAAAAGCTAGATTCTTGCAACTTTTATGAATAAATTTCTTGCAACATAGGACTGAACATTATTTCACTTTGTGATAGTCTTTGTCTTTATCAAGATTGGAAGCTTAATTTCTGTACTTAGACCTTCCACACTCTTCCTGCCACTTTTTATACACTCAAGCCTTTCTCCTGAATACTTTTCATTCCTGTTTTTTAAACAATATTTTTTTTATTTTATTCTGTTAAGTATCAATTTTCATATTTTCTATGAAAATAAGGAACAAAAATCTTTATTTTGAAGATTAAATATGATAATTGCTCAAATATATCTACCTATTCTTTTTCGAACAATGAATGTGGACATTTAACATATTGTTAATATAGCGAATAATTATAATGGTAACAAAAAAAAACCCACAAAATATTCTGACATCTTTCCTAAATGCTTAATATATACGGTCTAATTTATTCCTCACAATCACAGTAAGAGAAGGGTAATTGCCATCCTTATTTCAGAGCTTGAATTTAAACCCACTCATTCTGATTTGCATGTCTGGAATCTACTTATCAATTGATCCATTTTTTTACCTTAATCCACTTAAATTTTCATCAAGAGCAAATGGCATTAAAGAAATACTATCACTGAAAGCATCTCTCATTCCAAACAAAATCCAAACCTCAATGCCTTGTTTAACCCAGTACACTAAATATATCGGTTGAAATCAACACATTGCTAGGCACTTGTTTAAAATTTTTAACAACCCTGATGTGAAGTACTCTGTAGAGTTTATTCATTGAAGTAGAATTTTTTTTCTAATTAAAAAAAAAAATTAGTTCACCTCATTTCCCTTCTTAGTGGCAAGTAGACTTGGAGGAAAGAAATTAAACCTTATGCATTTTCCCTTTCAAACATTTGGTACAAGGTTTAACCTTCAGAGAAGAGGGAATACTCCCAAACTGTGAAAACTACAAAGAGGATTATGCAGGAGAGATGCTCCTGGGATTACAGCAGAAGGTAGGCATGGCCAGTAACAAAGTGGGAGTCACAAATCAATATTATATTTCTTGGGGATCAGGTATTACTAAATTTGAAATAGAAGTTGTTTTTAGTACTTTGTAACTTACAACTTTTCAATAAAATTTGCAACTTCTAAAGTTTCAACTAAGAACATTACATATGTGTGAGCAGCTTGGTGGTGTGATAATTGAAGAGGGTGTTTAACTGAGTGAATATCTAGTGTAGGGAACTGATATGGATAAGAAATATCAACCAAAGGAAGCCAATGACAGATTCACAGAAGCTAACAGCTTAGAAACGCCCTCTCCAAAAAGGAACTAAATGAGTGGGGAAAATTGGGTTTACCATAGTGCAAGGAGTGCAGGAATGAGCCACTTCTAGTTAAATTTCAGAAAGTAGGAAGTCTTATAAATATCTGAGCTAGAATTGTGGAGATTGCATATACTGTTAAAATGAATTATTTAAAATGTAGAAATATGGCAAAAGATTATTATGTATTCTTTAAAATAACTCTTGGATATTAATATTTAAATTCTAAGAAATTTTAAGAAACACAAGAGAGAACACCAAATGCTTTCTTGTAGAAAATTAAACATTTTAGTATCTAATTTAACAATCTTATTTCTGTGTTTTGTTTGTTTGTTTTTCTTTGTTTCATTCTGTTTTTTTTTAAATCATAGACTGCATAAATTCATATCTTAATTCTCTTTGCAAGTTTGTTTATTACCTTACTGATTTCCTCACTAAAGAGATAAGTGTTTTGTTTGTTTGTTTTTTCTCTTTCCACATTGGTACATTATAGTTGTACATACTTATGGTACTGTTGTTACATATTTTTACCTGCATACAATATAACAATATAATTTGGCCAATATCACTTCCCAGAACTTCTCTTCTACCTCCCCACATCCCAACCCCAGGTTGTTCTGGTCTACTGATCTCCCTATGTTTTCATCAAATCCCAGCTTTTCTCACCACTGTTCTTTTGCTTTTTCTTCTCTAACTTCCACATATGAGAGAAAACATACAACTCTTGACCTCCTGAATTTGGTGTATTTCACTTAACATAAATGTCTCTAGTTCCATCCATTATCCTGCAGATGAAATAATTCAGTTTTCTTCATGAATGAATAAAACTTCATTGTGTACATTTTCTGTATCCATTCATCCACTGATCAGCATGGAGGCTGGTTGCATAGTTTGGCTATTGTGAATCATGCTCCTATAAACATGAATATATTTGTATCACTGTACTATGATGACAGGAGATAAAGAAGTCTTTGACACATGACATACTTACATGTCATGTTTTTGACTATTTGTAAAGAATATTTTACAGCATACATATTAATCCTATAATAGTTGCTAGTAAAAATGCATAACATGTAATATTTATAGATGAATATTCAAAAAATATAAGAAACCTCAAAGGTGTCAGAAATAAAAGAAATTACCTTTTTCTTATTAAAGAGGAAAAGAGAAGAAAATCATATTAATTGACAAGCCTGGAGATGATATTTCCTAAGTTTTGGAACACCAAAGAAGAAATATGGGGGTATTCCCAAGATCTAATCCATGTCACAACCTCAAATCATTTAAGCTTCAATAATTGGCTTTTAGGTGGAGTGTACTTTTAATAGTCCATTGTTCTCATGATTATAATATGCAAACTGAATATTTACATCTCATAGCTATAAATGGTAAAGCACACACAGAAAAACTGTTCATTCTCAGTGGGGCCTATCTAATATCAGCTGAATGTCTTTGTCATATTTATAAAATAATATTTAATAACATCAGGGATGACATGAAGTTGTACCACACTCTTGTTGATGAGAACACATTTTTATTTTTGATTTATATCAGAATATTTGAAGTTTCATATGAATTTGACTATGGTTCTCTCTCTCTTCTCATGGCATCAACTGATGTAGTGGGATTGTACTTTATAAAATAATTTCTATGTTTCCCTATAAGAAGCACAGTCTCTGGAACTATGTGGCTTGAGCATGAATTCTTTTTCTAAACAAATATCTGTTTAACAGGCATAATCTTCATTTCACTGTGTTGCATGCAAGTCATAAAGAAATAATGGAGTCTGTTCTCCTAAAATAGACAAAATTAGAGGTCAGAAAACTCAAAACTCCTAATAACACAGTGCCTGGTCGTTGTGACTTTTTTGCAATATAGAATAGTTCCTTCTAAGAATAAAACATAAATAATGTCTTGTCAAACCACATAAGCTCAATATAAGCTAACAATTTTAGATATGGAAAATAAACCTAGCAACGCATTCCATGACTAGCCTGAGATGCTCTCCAGTGACCACTTGACGGAGACTGACATCCAGGCTTTAAAACAGCTGTTGACAACACTGCTCCATTAGGTTCTGACCTTACACTTTCTTATTACATTCTTCTGATGTATTTTCTACTACCTTGCAACCTAAACCTGGATTTTAAAATGAACACTGTTAGGTTGAGTTCAGGCCTTTTTTTCTTTGTAATTCCCATGCTTATGTTTTAATAAAGTAAAATAAAGTACCGCAAATTAAAGAGCTGTGATATGATTGATATCAGATCTCAAGAGGCAGTATCATTACCAAGCAGACTTTTACCTCCTGAGTGCCAGATATTTGGTTAGCGAGAATCTGACATGGACCAGATTATATGTATAAATGATATTTGGATTACAATATTAGGCAACCATAGGTTAGGACAGAAATCACTAAGCCAACAATTTTGACCAACATATTGGTACAGGCGTACTGGAAGTATATTACTTGTAAGCTCTGAAAATTCACATGAGTTAGCTTTTTTACTATGTAATAAAATTAGAAAAAGAGTAAAACACAGTTGAAACTTGTATTTCCTATCCATAATGCCACTTTTTTATGAAAGGCTTAAATTTAGAATCATTTTGATAACTAAAAATGTAGAATGAAATAAAGTAACTCAGTTTCGACGTATTTCAAGTAAAACAGCTTACATGGTCATTAAGATAACTTAGGTTTTATATGTTTAGGCTTTATTTTAGGATACTAGGCACCACATTTTTCAGTAAAAAATTCTAAAAACATATAAAAGAAGAATTTAGAATTTTGTGATCAAGGTCATAGTGGATTTCTAACTATAGGTGAGAAATCATTACATAAAAGATCATATTAGTGAATAACATTTCATTTAGGGTAGTTTATAAGAAGTAACATGAAATGTAAAGATTCTTGTAAAAAAATCAAAACTTTGTCATTGAAAATATTATATACTAGAAAATAGCTGTATAATGTTAAATAGCAATAGGGCATGACCACAAAAGTAATTTTTTTCTAATTAATGGTTTGACAATTTCTAAATCATTTACCCCTGCACTCATTTATAAAATGTTATAATATATGCTAAACTATCAAGATTAAAGAGTCACCATATTTTCTTTTCCTTTTTTTTTTTTTTTTGTTTCCAGGCATCAAACTCAGGATCCTAACCACTGAGCAACATTCCAAGCCCCTTTTTTTTATTATATTATTATTATTTTTTGAGACAGATTCCTGCTAAGCTGCTGAAAGCTTTTCTAAGTTTCTGAGACTGGCTTTGAATTTTCAATCTCCCTCTTGAGGTGCTGGGATTACATGCATGCAAAAACAACAACCTGCAATGGTCACCATGTTATACATTTTTTGAAAATTGTAAATGTATAGAACTCATGTTCTAATAATGTATAGATATTTTTTTTTAAAGAGAGAGTGAGAGAGAGAGAGAGTGAGAGAGAGAATTTTTTAATATTTATTTTTTAGTTTTCAGCGGACACAACATCTTTGTTTGTATGTGGTGCTGAGGATCGAACTTGGGCCGCACACATGCCAGGCGAGCACGCTACCGCTTGAGCCACATCCCCAGCCCAATGTATAGATATCCATATGGTCCAAATAAATTATACATGTGATATATAATTATATGTATTATTTATATGCTCATATATAATCTCAATGAGGAGAATATAAGACAGAATATTGTATATTTTGTATTAAATAGAAATGTCTGATTTGACATATTAATTTCTGGAAGCATTAACCTTTGTTCCTTATTTATTCCATAAAGAAAACATTTCACTTGAATTACGCAGATGCTACATGAATAAAAGGTAATGTAGGAAAAAAAATCATTCCACCTTGATATTCCACACAGACTGGTTCTTTTTATATCGTAGAGCTTAATGCTTTATTGAAGGTGCATTTGGTAAAGATTTTCTCCCAATTTGTAGGCTCTCTTCTCATGTCATTAATTGTTTCCTTTGCTGAGAAGAAGCTTAAATTTGAATAGATCCCATTTATTGATTCTTGATTTTACTTCTTGCACATTAGGAGTCCTGTTAAGGAAATCAGATCCTAGCCTGACGTGGTGAAGATTTGGGCCTATTTTTTCTTCTATTAGGCACAGGGTCTCTATTTTAGTGCCTAAGTCTTTGATTTTTGTTCAGAGTAAGAGATAGGGGTTTAATTTCATTTTACTACATATGGATTTCCATTTTTGCCAGCATCATTTGTTGAATAGGCTATCTTTTCTCCAGTGAATGTTTTTGGCACCTTGTCTTGTATGAGATAACCGTATTTATGTGGGTTTGTCTCTGTGTTCTCTACTCTGTACCATTGGTCGACAAGTCTATTTTGGTGCCAATACCATGTTGTTTTTGTCACTATTGCTCTGTAGTATAGGTTAAGGTCTGGTATAATGATGCCTCCTGCTTCACTTTTCTTGCTAAGGATTGCTTTAGCTATTCTGGGTCTCTTATTTTTCCAATTAAAGTTTGTGATTGCTTTTTGTATTTCTATAAAAATGCCTTTGGAATTTTAATAGGAATTGCATATATAACATTTTGGCATAACATTTTGTATAACATTTTGGTAGTATGGATATTTTGACAATGTAAATTCCGGCTATCCAGGAGCATGTGAGATCTTTCCATCTTCTGAGGTTTTCTTCAATTTCCTTCTTTAGTGTTCTGTAGTTTTCATTGTAGTAGTCTGGTACCTCTTTTGGTAGATTGATTCCAAGGTATTTGAGACTAATGTGAATGGAGTAGTTTTCCTCATTTCCCTCAGTGGATTCATCGCTGATATATAAGAATGCATTTGATTTATGGGTATTGATTTTATGTCCTGCTACTTTACTGAATTCATTTATTAGTCCTAGAAGCTTTCTGGTGGAAGTTTTTGGACCTTCTAGATACAGTATCATGTCATAAGCAAATAGTGATATTTTGAATTCTTCTTTACCTATTTGTATCCTTTTAATTTCTTTCTTTTTCTAATTGCTCTGGCTAGAGTTTCAAGGATGATGATATATAGAAGTGGAGAAAGAGGACATTCTTGTCTTGTACTAGTTTTTAGCAAGAATGCTTTCAATATTTCTCCATTTAGAATGATGCTGGCCTTGTGTTTAGCATATATAGCTTTTACAATGTTGAGGTATGTTCCTACTATCTGTAATGTTTCTAGGGTTTTGAACATGAAGGTGTGTTGTATTTTCTCAAACGCTTTATCTGCATCCATTGAGATGATCATATGATTCTTGTTTTTAAATCTATTAATATGATGCATACATTTATTGATTTTCATTTGTTGAACCAAACCTGCATCCCTGGGATGAATCCACTTGATCATGGTGCACTCTCTTTTATATGTGTTTTTATATGTGATTTTCCAGAATTGTGTTGAGAATTTTTGCATCTATGTTCATCAGGGATATTGATCTGAAGTTTTCTTTCCTTGATGTGTCTTTGTTTGGTTTTGGTATCAGGGTGATATTAGCATCATAGAATTAGTTTGGTAGAGTTCGCTCATTTTCTATTTCATGGAATACTTTGAGGAGTATTGATGTTAATTCTTCTTTGGAACTCTTGTAGAATTTGGCTGAGAATCCATTTGGTCCTGGGCTTTTCTTGATTGGTAGGCTATTGATGGCGTTTCTATTTCATAACTTGAAATTGATCTGTTTAAAACATGTGAGACCTCCTCATTTATTTTGGGTAGACGTAAAAGACATATATAGAATATACCCTTCATGAAAGAATAAATACAGTTTCTTCTCAGCAGCACATGGCTCCTTCTCTAAAATAGACCATGTGCAGATGTCTTTGATATTTTCTATTTTATTATAGTATAAATTTTCAAAATAGTTTCTAATTATCTTCTGTATTTCAGATGTGTCCATTGTAATATTTCCCCCTTCATTTTGTATTTTATTAATTTAAGTTTTCTCTCTTTTTCTCTTTGTTAGCATGGCCAGGGAGTTATCTACTTATTTTTTCAAAGATCCAACTTTTTGTTTTGTCAATTTTTTTAATTGTTTCTTTTGTTTCAATTTCATTAATTTTAGCTCTGATTTTAATTATTTCCTGTCTTCTACTGCTTTTGGTATTTATTTGTTCTTCTTTCTAGGGCTTTGAGATGTAGTGTTAGGTTATTTGTTTGTTGACTTTTTATTCTTTTAATAAGTGCACTCAATGCAATAAACTTTCCTCTTAGTACTGCCTTCATAGTGTCCCAGAGATTTTTATATGTTGTATCAGTGTTCTCATTTACTTCTAAGAATTTGTCTTATTTCATCCTTGATTCCTTATATTATCCATTCATCATTCAATTGCTCATTACTTAGTTTCCATTTTTTACAGTAGCTTCTATTTTTTATTTTATTGTTGATTTCTAATTTTTTATTCCATTGTGGTCTGATAGAATGCAAGGTATTATCCTTGTTTTTTTTTTTTTTTTTTTGTATTTACTGAGAGTTGCTTTGTGGCATAAGAAATGGTCTATTTTAGAGAAGGAATCAAGTGCTGCTGAGAAGAAATCGTATTTATTAATTCATGGATGGTATATATATATGTCTTTTAAGTCTAAATTATTGATTGTATTATTTATTTCTATAGTTTCTTAGTATTTATTTATTTTAGATGATCTGTTCTTTAGTGACAGCAATGAATTAAAGTCACCCAGTATTATTGTATTGTGGTATATTTGACTCTTGAAATTAAAAAGTGTTTGTTTGATATACATATATGCTCCATTGTTTGGAGCATAAATATTTATAATTGTTATGTCTTGCTTATATATACTTCCCTTAAGAAATATGAAATGTCCTTCTTTATCTCTTCTGATTAACTTTGGTTTGAAGTCTACTTTATCTGAATTGAGAATGGAAATCCCTGCTTGTTGACACAATCCATATGAGTAATAAGTTTTTTCCCATACTTCAACCTTCAGCCTGTGTATGTCTTTGCCCATGAGGTGAGTCTCTTGAAGACAGCATATTATTGGGTCTTGCTATTTAATCAAATCTGCCAGTCTATGTCTTTTGATTGATGAGTTTAGGCCATTAATATTCAAGGTTATCATTGAGATATGATTTGTAGTCCCTTTCATTTTGATTTATTTCTGTTTTTTTTTTTATTTGTCTTAGTTTCTATTTTGTTGAATGTCCTTTAATGTAGATCCTCTTTTGCTGGTTTTCACTTTTTTTTCATGTCATCCTCATAGAATATTTTGTTGAGAATGTTCCACAGTGTAGGCTTTCTAGTTGTAAATTCTTTTAAATTTTGTTTATCATGGAAAGTTTTAATTTCATCTTAAAATCTGAAACTTAAGTTTTCTGGGTATGAAATTCTTGGTTGTCATCTGTTTTCTTTCAGAGCTTGAAATATAATATTCCA
This sequence comes from Spermophilus citellus, assembly GCF_964194105.1. Lineage (NCBI taxonomy): Eukaryota > Metazoa > Chordata > Mammalia > Rodentia > Sciuridae > Spermophilus > Spermophilus citellus. Next base: position 50,567,584 of record NC_138182.1, on the reverse strand, counting down.
GGATCTTCTAGCTTTGAGGGTCTGGGTTGAGAAATCAGTTAAGATCCAAATTAGTTTACCCATATACATACTTTCATTTTTTTCTCTCACAGCCTTGAAGACTTTGTCTTTATTCCATGTGTTAGTCATTCTCAGTATAATGTGTCTTGGTGTGGGGTTGCTGTAATTTTCTAATTTGGGGTCCTGTAAGCTTCTTGTATTTGATTTTCCATTTCATTCTTTAGGTTTGGGAAATGTTCTGCTATTATATCATTGAAAAAACATGCATTCCTTTGGTTTTATCTCTGTTCCTTCATGTATTCTGATAACTCTTAAATTTGGTCTTTTCATGTTTTCCCATAATTTTTGGATGTTCTGTTCATGTTTCTTTTTTTTTTTTTTTTAACCATCTTCTCTACATATTCAACTCTACTTTCAGGCTTATATATTTTGTCTTCATTGTCTGAGGTTTTGTCTTCCAAGTGGTCTAGTCTGTTGCTGAAGTTTTCTATTGAGTTTATAATTTGGTTCATTGAGTCCTTTATTTCGAGGATTTCTCTTTCTTTCTTTCTTTCTTTCTTTCTTTCTTTCTTTCTCTTTCTTTCTTTCTTTTTTCATGAGCTCTAACTCTTTATTAAAGTGGTCTTTCACTTCTTGTATTTTTTCTTTGATTTCACTCCTTATTCTATCCTTTACTTCATATGTCAGTTTAACTGTATGCAATCTGAACTCCTTCTTGGACATTTCTTCTCCCGTGTTATCAATGGCTTCTGTTGTTGAAGCATCTTGGTTTGTTTGGGGTGCTTTATTCCCTTTTTTTTTCGTGTTGTTAGTGTGTTTTCTCATCTAAAATCATGGATGTAAGGCAGGATAAATTTTACCCTGTAGATCTGTAGTGTCCCTGAAGATTTCCACTGCTCCACCTTTACTGGTGAGACCAATATCAACAGCACCCATTTTAAGCAATATATAGCCTTAAACATAATAGCTCCCACTAAGGCATCTTGCTGCTTTCTCACATTAAACCAAAATGATGAATTTACTAACTATAGTACAAAAAGAATATTTGTTAAAATGATTTATAATCTCAAATGGTGGATGAGAGAACAGAGGTAATGTAGTATGCAATATTTACAAGGGATGAAGAGAGAAGCTAGAAGTAAAAATTCACAGGAAGAGTGGAAGAGGAACCAACAGAGATTGGCTGTTGGTTGGAGAAAAGCTGGGAAGAAAATCCAAGAAAATAGACAAGAGAGAGAAAGAATACAAAGAAAGAGAAAAAAATAATGACATAAGAATACAACAAAAATGCAAAACACCATTTATATATCATTGTCCTCCATACACTTATGCAAAAAAATCTTGTTTCAAATATGGTAAAAAGATTAGTGAACGAAAAAAGTAAAATAAAATAAAACAAATCTTCCTAGAAAGTCAAATGGTCTCTGTCTGTGTTCAACAGTTTCTCAGTCCTTTCTCTGACATCTCCTTGGATCTCCAAACCCAGATCAGCCCTCACAAACCCAGTCTCTATCCCATCGATCTGGGCTTCAGTTACTTCAGGTTCTGCCACGCTGCAGTCCCAAGATCTTAATACTGCTCCCACTTGCAGAGAGACCACCAGGGATATACTCGTGCAAAGGAGCAAACCCAAGATGCAACTGCAAGACAAGGGCCAACAGCACTCTCAGCAGGAAGACTCCAGGTTCCTCCAAACCTGAAGGCACCCTCACACTAGACCTGTAGGTCCCAGCTGGAGTCCCTAGACAGAGGCTCTTGTGGTGGCAAACCTGTTACCCAATGCCCCAGGCCCTGGCTGGTGTTCCAAATGGGCACAGCCACATGCAACCAAACCTGGAGTTTCCCCTGAAGAAGTCCTCTAGTTGTTGCAGCAGAGGTACTGGCAGTGGCTGTTGGCAGAGGCAGCTGGCCAACAGCAACAGTGGCTACAATGGCAGCTGCACTTGCAGGGGCAGCACCACCAGAGGTATCCGGGGTTCAGCATCAGCATCAGCATCAGCCTCAGTGGTATTGGGACATCCATCTGCCTGGGACAGCAGCATCCATAAAGAGGATTCCCCAGGTGATCCCAGGGTGTCAGCAGCAGATCCAGAGGCAGCAGCAATGGCAGTAGTGGTTGAACAACAGGAGACCTCTGGCTCAGTGGCAGCAACCCTAGGGTAGCATCTGAATTCACACTTGCGGCAACCCAGACCATGCCCAGAGATGAGACCCCTGGCTTTGGCAGAGGCAATCATGGCAGCAGCATCTGTGGTAGCATCATTCGCCATATATTGTTCTTAACAATGGAGTGTATAGGACAGCAATTTGACTTTCAAAATTTACCTTGCATTGTCATGAATAAGTGAATAAATAGAAGAAAACAATTAAGCATGCTGCAATAGATGTAACAATGACACATATATAGCACATATTAAAGAACATCCTGTAAATGATTTGATACCTTCAATGATTTGTTTAGAAAAAATAAATAGACTTTAACATGCATGCACTAAAGCAATGGTTTCTGTGGTGGAGTCAGTGAATACCTTACACGAAGGTCTTCAGGAATCAGAAAGTATGCTCTAGGAATGCTGCCAACAGACATAAAAGTAGAAAATAGTAAAAAAAAAAAAAAACTTAAAGACTTGGGAGATATAACAAAGATTATATATATATATATATATATATATATATATATATATATATATATATATAATTATACATATATTAAAATTGCAAAAATGAAGGGATTTTTCAAAAAGGAGGAGAACCATTACACAAAATGACTGTGGTAGGCAAATTAATACTACCCCCAAAATGTTCACATATTATTCCCTGCAACCTGTAATCAGGCCACCTGCCATTACCAAAGAAATACTACAGATGTGATTAAGGCTACAGACCATGAGATTGTGAGGTTATCTTTGCTTATCAGAGATGTTACAGACTAATCACATTAATCCTTAAAAACTGATTCCTCTTGACAGCTATGGTCAGAGAAATGTGAAATAACAAAAGGGTTAGAGAGATGCTACCTTTTAAAGACAAGACCCCACCTATGTTGGCTTTGAAGATGGAGATAAGAGGCTATAAATGTTCAACTTCTCCAGTAATTAGTGAAATGCAAATCAAAACTACTCTAAGATTTAATTTCATTTCAGTCAGAATTGCAATTATCAAGAATACAAGCAATAATAAGTTTGGTGAGGCTGTAAGGAAAAAGATATACCCATACATTGTTGGTGACACTGCAAATTGGAGCAACTACTATGGAAAGCTTTATGGAGGTTTCTTATAACTAGAAATGGAAGCACCATTTGACCCAGCTATCCCACTCTTGTTCTATAATCAAAGGATTTAAAATCAATGCACTATAGTGACATAACCACATTGATGTTCATAGCAGCTCAATTCACAATATCTAAAATGTGGAACCAGCATAGATGCCCTTCAACAGATGAATAAAGAAAGAAACTGTGGTATATAAAAACAATGTAATATTACTCAGAATTTAAAGATAATAAAACTATGGCATTTGCAGGTAAATGGATGGAGTTGGAGAATATCATGTTAAGTGAAGTAAGCCAATCCTAAAAAACCAAAGGCCAAATGTTTTGCCTTGTAAGTGGATGCAGATCAATAATGGGGAGGGGGTGTGGAGAGAATGGAGGAAGTTTGGGTGAAGGGGAGGAAAGGGAGAGAAGAAGGAATGGGGGCAGGAAAGATGGTGAAAAGAGATGAGCATCATTACCCTAGGTACATATATGACTACACATATTGTGCAACTCTACATTGTGTTCAACTAAAGAAATGCAAATTTGTGCTCCATTTGTGTACAACGAATGGAAATGTATTTCGCCGTCATGTGTAACTAATTAGAACAGATTTTTTAAATGTAGACACCTTTAGGTACGTAGACATGCCTTGAGCTTTCAGTCACAATCAATGAAATAGTGGGAGCCTTGATCCTGGAACTGACAGAAACTGCACTCTGTTCACAGTTTTATTTCACAGAAAAGTGTTCTTCACCTAGAACCTGCAGAAAAGATAGCAGCCCTGTCAACATTTTGTTTCTAGAGAGTGATATCCATGTCAGACTTCTAACCCACAGAATTCTAAGATAATGTATTTATATGGTTTAAACTCATGAAATGTTTGGTAATTGATTATGGCAATAATAAAAACTAACAAAAAAGTTCATATTCCAAAATGGAAGCATTGGGTGGCTCAGCAAATCATTGCATGGCATAAAGTTGAAAAGCAAAAATTCAATTCAGAAACCCTCAAAGAAGGTCTCTTAACTTAATAAATTGCATTATGGTGGTCACTGATTCCCTAAAGAGTAAACACTGTTTCCAAGTAACTAAAAGCATCTACAGTTCTAATAAGATCTTAAGGCAAAAATAGTGAAAAGCATAAATTACCAGAAAAAATTCAAAGTGAAACAATTATTTATAAATAATACTTTGAAGCCTGATCCTGTGGACCCACAGCAGTTTTAGCTCTCATGAGATTGAAGCAGCAGGATCTCTTGAGCCCAGAGATTTAGGGTAACCTCAGAACCATAGCAAGACCCCATCTCCAAATAAATAAATAAATAAATAAAATGATATTCTTAAGTACCAGACATACAAACAGTATATAAATGTATAAAATTCAAACATGTTTTATCAAAGATAACTATTGGAAAAACAAGGATCAAAGTTATAACTGCATAGCATGAATGAGTTATTAGAAACAATTACTGTCGGAAAGTCTTATTTGACTAAAAATACAGACTTCCTCTCCTGCTTTAAAAAGGAGAAATTAATGTTATAAAACTGATGATTTCAAGACATGGCAAGACACAAAACAAACCTTAATTCTACCCATGCCAGAATTGAAGGAAATTATGTTTAAAGCAGAAAACAATTAGCTGAAACCTTGATTAGTTTTAAGAGTTGCAAGTTGGAATATTAATATCCTTGAGGAAGAGAAACTGGCTTTAGGCTCACATAACACTGTACGTTTTTATAGTGTTCCTTTATGTTCAAAGCTGGTAACCTGAATTTTGGATCTGTAAATGCATCCTTATCTTTGAAAGGATACTAGAAAACATCTGGCAATTGTGAATAACAGAAACTTGTGTTATGTCCTAGACAGATGGGTTAAATAAAAAGTCACAGTCAATTAGTGGCAATGAATTATGTATAAACATGTTTTTGAATAGCATAAATTGAAAAATAATGTTAAAAATAATATTAATATTATGTATACATCAGAGATATCCCAAAGATCTAGCAAGAAACATTTTATACAACTATAAAGCACTGATGTTTCTATAACCCAGGACCTACTAATTTAAGTCCTATTGGTACTCATTTATAAAAATTTAAAAAAAGAAACATTTTATACAACTATGAAGCACTAATGTTTCTATAACCCAGGACCTACTAATTTAAATCCTAGTGATACTCATTTATAAAAATTTTTAAAAATGATTTTAGAAATAAGGCTATAGTTCAGTGTTAGAGCATTTACCAAACATGTGGGACCCTAGGCTTGATCCCCAGCACTGAAATAAATCAATCAATAACTTTAAATTTTAGAGACATTTTAGGCTCACAGCAAAATTGAGCAGAAAGTTTTTACATACCTCTTCTGCATTACTGCTCCTCCAACAGCACCACCTTCTTTCAGAATGCTGCATTCATACCATTGATAAATGTAACATTTGTCACCACACTGACATCTTATTATTACCCAAAGTCCATAATTTACATGAAAATCCAAATTCAATTTGCATATGCTATTGTTTTTTTACAAATTTATGAAAATATGTATGCATTATTATAGTATTATATAGAATATTTTCACTGATTTGACCACCCTCTTTCCTCTACCTATTCATTCCTCCTTCCCTCCAAATCCTGATAATTTTTCATCTTTTCATTTTCTCCATAGTGTTGACATTTTCATAATGCCTTGAAATCATAAAGTATGTTGTCTTTTTACATTGACTTCTTTTACTACTAACATGCATTTAAGATTCTTGCATGTCTTGATAGCTCCTGTCTTTTTTAACACTGAATAATATTCCATTGTTTGAATATTCCACAGTTTATCCATTACATGAGGTTGCTTCCAAGTTTTGAGGATTATGAATAAAGAAGCTATAAATATCCATTAGCTAAGGTTTTCAGCCCTTAGCTAACTATCAAAGAGCATGATTGCTGGATCACATGCTTAAGAATATAATAAATTTTGGAAGACATCTCCCTGTTTTCCTCTAAAATGTCTCTATCATTTTGCATGCCTGCTGACTATGAATTAAGGATGATGCTGTTCCACATCCTCCACCATATTTGGTATTGTCAGAGGGTTAGTGTTTAGCTCCTCTAATAGGCATATTGTGATAACTCTGTTTTAATTTTCAATATAGTAATGACATATGATGTTGAGTATCTCTTCTCCTACTCTTGTGCTATCCCTATACCTTTGTCGGTGACATGTCTTTCATTCATTTTTTTTTCAATTGAATTATTTATTTTCTTATTCTTGAATTCTAAGAGTTTTAATATATATTTTAGACAATATTCCTTTATGTGTTGGCTTCTAAAAATATTATCTTCTACTTTGGCTTGTCTTCTCAATCTCTTTATAGCATTTTAACAGTGCAAATATTTTTAGTTTTCCTGGAGTTCACTGTATCAGTTATTTCTTTTTAGGACTCATGCCTTTTGTGTCATATCTAGAAAATGATAGCCAAACTGAAAATCATCTAATTTTCTGCTATACTATCTATTTATTATTTGACTATTATTATAATATTTAAAGTTTTGCATTTTATACCTACATTTGTGATCTATTTTGGTTATTTTTTTGTGAACTGCATAAGGTTTGTGTCTAGATGTTTTATTTCTTTTATTTATTTATTTATTTATTTATTTATTTTTACAGTGCTGGGGATTGAACACAAGGCCTCGCACATTACACGCAACAGGCTAGTCTGTACCACTGAGCTATGTTTGCAGCTCCTAAATCCATCATTTTTACATGTAGATATATTGTTGTTCCAGAAGCATTATTATGAAAAAAAATGTATCTTTTTTTTTTTTTTTTGCTTTGCATTGCCTTTGCTCCTTCTCAAAGATCAACAGTATTATTTATGTGGATTTACTGCTTGACTTTATAGTCTATCCCATTAATCTATTTGTTTAATATTGGACCAATATCACACTGTCTTAAATACCCTTGTTTTGTTGTAATTCTTGAAATTGTGAAGTCACACAGGGAAGACCTTTTTAAAAATATATTCTGTATTTCAAATAATTTACATTAACAGATAATGATCTTCTCTTCGGGGTTATAAAGGGTAGAACATAAATATTTCTATGTCTGTCAGATTTGTTTGAAGTAGAGTTCAAAATTATTTTTATTTTTATTACAGAGTTCTGGAAGTGATTGGAGGGAAATGATGATTGACATGGAAGCATATTTTATTTCCTCTCTTTTATTAGGGAGTATTTTAGCAATTTTCATCTTAATTTACTTTCTCCGGTTTTGACATGCTTTCCTTTTAAATAAAAAAAAAATGTTGTTTATATCCTAATGGATATATAATATTCTGTTTTATAAATAGATGCCAACATGTACAATGAAAATAGGTAACAGGTCAGTTAAATTCTTCCTCTTGTAAAATCCCATGAGTAGTTATTTATTCACAATTTCAGAAATTTATAATTTGGAGTTCTGAGCTTTGGGAAAAAACTTTTATTCCTAAAAACTAAGAAGTTGTGTAGCAGCTGTTTTTAATGATTTATGTACACCTGAATTAATGAGTATTATAGTAGATTGTAGTTAAATAATAAGATATTAAAATACTTTGCTAAAAATGGAATTAAAATATGTAAGTATTTTATTCCTTCATTTATTCTTGTTGATGTTTTTTTCTTTTCTTTTGTCATGGCAGAATATACAATTAAAAACTGCATAACCCTTATCCAATTTTTCTTAATAATTTATGAGTGTTTCTTTTTTTAACATTTTTCTCATTTTGCTCTGGTGTCAGTTTCTGTCTTGAAATAAAAGCTTTTTGGACATATTTAAGGCCTTTTCTATTTACTTACTCTTCTATACTATCCCTCCCACCTTTTTTCTATCTTTTAATTTACTTTTATCCTTTAACTGTTTGCTCTTTATCTAAATTAATTTTTCTTTTGTCCCATGTTTTTACTTGCTCTCAGGTTCATGTGCATTTATACTTATTTTAATCCTGGTAATGTTCCATTTTTCCCCTAAAATTCTCAAAAATAAGTATTCTGGTTAAATTAACTCTTTTTACATATTTGGTAATTTTCATAACAAACATAAACCAAGGTTCAATAAAAATATGACTAACTTTCTCTGTGGAAATAAAACATCTAGGTATTAATGACTTTGTTTTGAAAACACTTTATTTTAAAAAAATAAAAGAAATATTCATAAACTATTAAAACACTTCTTTAAGTATTTTTTTAATTTAACATCAACAGATCTGGAAAGATTATGAAGTCTAAAACATTGTATATTTTGGGTATTAATATATGTTTCAAAATTTCTTTTGTAAAAGGAAGTCTATATTCAATAAGCAAAGGCCATGTTTACACTTCTGGCTCTACTGTTGCCTAAATACTACCATTTTTATAAGGGTAATAGCTATTGTACACATCTTAAAATTTGCACTGAAGTTTTTTAAGGTCATATGGTACCAATGCTTAGTTGATAGCTGTGTATGACAAGAAAAGCAATAAAATACATAGACATTTATAAATTAATGTGTCTTTTTTGAAATAAATTTTACCTCATCGTGATGAGATAATTTTATCATCTTGAAATCTGAATCCCAGTTACTGAAACCTGCATCCCTGCATTGTATCCACTGCATTCTACCAAGTGATCATTCAGATGATCTTAGACACTTTGTTAATGGGGAGTCCATTGATACTTGAATTAAATGTTCATGTCTTTTCATAGCTTTTTTTTTTAATGATTTTGCCTGCTTCAGAGGTAGGACTGCTTATTGTTGCTAGAAATAGCAGAATGACCGTGGTCAATTTAGCTTTCATTTTGCAAAATTTATGTTTTCAAACGCTATTTTCAGCTCTTAATAATTATTAGTACAGGAAAATAGAAAATTTTATGTTTGTGTAATATTTTCATGAAGGACTTTTATGTCATATTCTATACTTAATAAATGCTATAAATAGCTTGAGGTAACTCTGACTTTTTAAACAAATTTTATCAAGAAAAGTTAATTAAAATTTATTTGAAAAAGATTAAATTTCTCATAAACATACTGTTCTCACATTTAGGGTTCTATTTTACATAATATTTGATGATATCAAGTTCCTTGTTTTCCCTTTTCCACATGTATTGTTTTCCATAGACGGGGTTAGATCAAAAAGAAATGTATAACTTAACAACAATCTATACATATGCATTTAGAAAGAAAAGAAAACTATAAGCCTGGAGACCATGAGACTGTGTGTGTGTATGTTGTGTGTGTGTGTGTATTTATATTTCTATACCTATATCTGTATCTGTCTATATGTATTGTTTAAGTTAGTGTTATGGTTTGGATCTTGAATGTCCCCAAGAAAGCTCATGATAGGATGTCAGGAACAGTTGCTGAATTATGGGTTTTGAAACTGTCCTGTAGAGGCGATGCCCCTCTGGAGAACTCTCCATGTGAAGGTGCCAATGGAGATAGCCCAGTTGCTATGGTGATGACTGGTTAAATAGGGGATTCTGTGCCAGTCATAGAGCTATTCATTTCTTACCCTTGAATTTCAGGTGCCAGCTACTTAGGGATAGAAATTTATGGGTGCAAGCTTATATTCATAATCTGGCTGCTTGTACTCATGAGCTTGGCTCCATTTACTTTGAAGAAACTTTCCCGCAATTAGCCCATGTATGATAAAACTTATATAATAAATGTACTGAGTTGACTCATGGTCAGGACACTTCATCAGGGTGTGCTGCCCACTGGGACCCAGCTTTCTTTGTATTTGTGTGTCTGTTTGTTTTTTCCGAATTTCCCATAATCTCTTGTCCAGTTTCATGAATTAACCCCCCTGCAGGTTGTGACATTAGGAAATACAGCAATGTATAAAGGGAAAAATTGTTAAATAATTAGAGTAATAACCTCATCAGGGTATTAATTCACTTAATGGATGAGCAATTTAAATGAATTGGTGATAACTATTGGAGGTTCAATGGATGGAGAAGTAGGTCACATGGGAGGTGTCTTTAGGGATTATATATCACATTTCATCTGTGGCTCCTATATTTTGCTCTTTGCTTTCCAGATGCCATGAACTAAGAAGATTTCCTCAACCACACCCTTCTACTGTGGTGTTCTGTCTCACCTCTCATCCAGTGAAGTGCATTTGGCCAAAAATGGACTGAACCTCTGAGCACAGGATTGAGGAAACTCTACCAGGTAATATCTCTGTAGTGGCAATGTAGCCTCAAGGTGAGCCCAGATAAACTTTTTCTCTTCTTAGTTGTTTTGTTAGTTATTTACTTCACAGTAATAAGAAGCTAACAAAGAAGTTATTCTTGATGATATGGTTCAGAAGCCTTTTGAACTGGTTTGAGGGATAAGTTTGGAAAAGTTTGAAGATGAAAGTTTGAGAAGTCTTAAAATGTTGTAAGCAGAGTTGAATGAGAGATTCTGGTAGAAGCTGAGAAGTCCAAAATGCTGATAGAAATGTGGACAGTAAAGACTGTGCTCATGAGGTTTACATGGGAATGAAAAATCTATTGAGAAAGGAAGTAAAATTTGTGTACCATTTTGGGAAATAACTTGTTTAGTTTTTTCATACTTTTTTATACTTTCTTTATATTTTAAAAAATATTCTCTGTGAGGCTGAATTTAAAAGTGATGGGCTAATTTATTTGGAAGAGGAAATTTTAAGCTAGCACAACAGTCATTCAGTGGCATGTGTATTTCTCACTGATTTACTGTGATAGTTGGGAGCTGAAAATGGAGTGGAAAGACTTTTAAAACTTATAGTTTTGCCAGAAAAGTACTCATAAAATTGGGGCTGAAAACAGTGTATTTGCTGAAGAGTGCTATAAAAGAAAGAAAGAAAAAAAAGAACATTTTGAACAAAGACTATAGGAAAATGCTAAGGCTATCTCCTGAAAATGCCACATCCATAACAGGCTCAAGTGTTTAAAAGTAATAACTTCTTTGACAAAACACTTTGAGGATACATACATAGGGGTATTACCTGGTGGAGTTTCCTCAATTCTTATCTTACTAAAATAAAGATTTCAGTGAAGATATTGTTAGAAAAACATAAATGGTTTAGATAATAAAACAGAAGTAATGCTCTGAGGTGTGTGTAGCAAGCTACCTCCAAGAAAGAAAAACTACCTGGTGTTTCCCACATGACTTGGACATGTTCTTCCTCATGTAGTATACATTTTAGGTAGTTTCCTGTCATGTCTTAGGGTACTTGCACTAATTTTTCCATGTTCAAATTTTTCCATGTCTATCTAGCTACCTACTCTAACAGGGTATCTAAGAAATTTATTTCCCCAGGATTAATTTCATTGAAGTCAGCCATTCAGGCATGTAGATGCTACTACAGTCATGATCCAAAGGACCTTGAGTATTGCACAATATGGTGACAAATCTTGTCATCTGCATGATGCTGATTCTGTAGGAATGCAGGATGCCAGAATTAGGAGGTCATGGAGGCTTCCACCAATATCTCAAAGGAAGGCCTGGGAGGCCAGGAAATATGTAGAAGAATTGGAATCCCTATGGACAGCTTCTGAGAGGGTAATGCATGAAACTGTTAGAAGCCAAAGTTGCAATGGAAATCTCAGGAATTAAGATATTCAGGAATATGGACCGTGTTGTGAGTCAAGCTTTGGGAAATGAATAGCACCTGGTCAAGAGAGAAATCATTAAGGCTTCACTGGGATAACCATATAGGCAGTGTTTACCAAGCTCTTTGGAGACTATATCTTATCACCACAGGTCCCAGATGCTGGACATGGAGCTACACAACACAATATTTACCCAGGGTTTCATTATCTGCTTGATTTGATGCTTTTGTTTTATACTCTTATCCCTCCCTTTTGGAATCGGTGTGTTTACTCTGTGCTATTGTACATTGAAAATATGCAACTTGCTCTTGTTTTTTTAGAGGGGTTCATAGCTTAGAATTTACCTATGTCTTGTAAGAGACTATAGGCAAAAAAATTTTGAGCAATGCTGGAACTCTTAAGACTATGTGAACACTTGGAGAGGAGCAGAATGTATTTCTTATTATTAGACAGGCATAAACTTGGGGCCCAGAAGAAAAATGTTATGGTTTGTATCTTGAATGTTCCCCCCAAAAACCTCAAAAGCTCATGTATTAGGTAATGTAGCAATATTTGGAAGTGAAACGATTAAATTATGAGGACTTTCACCTCAGCAGTGGATCAATCCATTTGATAGGTTAATAACTTGAATGCACTAGTAGGTCATAGCTTTACGGAGGAAACAGGTCACTGGGGATGTTCTCCTGGAGTCTAGATCTTGCCCCTGATGTACTTGCGTGCACTTTCTCTCTTTTTTTTCTCCAATTTTTGGCTGCCATTAGTTGAGCAACTTTCATCTATCATGCCCTTCTGCCACGCTGTTCTGCTTCATCTCAGGCCCAAAGCAATGGAATTGTCTGACCATGACTGAAACAAAATTTGAAACCTCTGAATGAGTCAAAAAAAAAAAAAACCAGATACAGTAGAATTTATGATCTCCTTTCTTTATATCAATTTTGCAAGCTCTGGTATTTTTGATCATTGATGGGGATATGGGTTGCCAGCTTTTGAGCCTTACTCAAGGACACTTATGAATATTAACTGAGTTATTCTTGATATTTTATATTTATTGCTTAACTAGCCAAAGTTCATTATTCAATTTTCTACCTTAATTTCTCTTTATACAGATGCTTAAATATCAGAATTTAGTGCCATGCAATAACCCATATGAGGCAAAGCAGTTTAACAATATTAAGCAAAAATGCAGAAAAAGTATTGATAAGATATCAGAGATGACAGTGTTTCTATGGCAACTAAAAATGTGCAGCGTGACTCTCCTTTTTTAATATATTTTACCTCCACTTTTTAGAGTTGCATTTGTTACATATAAAATAATTAATGATTAAATTTGCATCATATCCAGAAAACATAAATTTAAGTTGCATGTTTATCTTAGCAAATAAACATTGAATATGCAATAAATAAAAAGAGTGAGCAAATAAATGTATATATGTTGGAGTACATCAAGATGTGTACTTAAATAATTATTATTTTATGCTGTTTAATAGGTAAAAGACTTCATTCTACACCTAGCTAATACCTTCCTTTAAAAACAAATGATGATTTACAAGCCTAAATGGGTATGCAGAACTCATGAAATAGCATGTTATTTCTTAGGTTTCTGTTTCTGATTATCTCACCTATTCAAGTAGATGATGCAAAGATATATGTCTTATAGATTTGTGTATTTTAAGCATTGTTTTTTTAGATGAAAAAAAATATTTATTTTTTTTATTTTGATTTGTTATATATGACAACAGATTTAATAACAGTAATGACTGCAGAAAAACCTGAAAAAAATCTTCAGAAAATATTGAAATTTAAAAGGTAACATTGGTTAATCTAATATATGTCCTTCCCTCTTATGGAGAACCTGAAAATGGAAATATAGCCTTTATTGTGTTGTAGCCATTTTGATAATAGACCACTGGGGTGCTTGTTCCAGTTTTTATGACAGGAATAAAATGTAATAGTGGAAGTAGAATATTCTTAAGGACTATTATATGCCCATGCAGCCCATATTGCTTTTCCTTATAAGAAGTGAACACAATAGCAATTACTTACTGTAATTATTTATTTACTTTTTTGTTTTGCTACCCTATGAAGTTTATCCATCATTGATAAAGGATATTATATTTACTAGAAATCTCTGACACACAGTTGCAACCTGTATGTTAGAAATGCAAAAATTGAATAGTGAAAGAATTAGCAAGCATGAATACATTTCTCTCTATTTTCTTCTTTCTTTCTTGAATGCTTAATTAAAATCATGTCTTTCATTCTTTCTACATATTTCTCATTATGTCATATATTGAGTAACACATGATAGAGTAACTGAATAAGAGATAATATACTAGCAGTAAGGTCTATATTTGAAAAACAATGATTGCCTGGGTGGAGTCACACTTGTATGCAATGCCAGTGATTCCAGAGGTTGAGACAGAAGCATCTCAAATTCAAAGGAAAACTCAGCAAGTTGTGAGACTCTCAGTCAGTAGCTTAGCGAGACCCTGTCCCCCCCCCAAAAAAAAAAAAAGACTGGGAATGTAGCTCAGTGGTAAAGAGCCCCCAAGTAAAATCTTCAGCATATATAAATAAATTAATTAATTAATATAATGATTCCATGACTGAGTAATATATTATATATTATATATATAAATATATAATGTATGTATAAAAATATGGATATATAATTGTTACATATTTTATTATACATTTTGTAAAATAATGCATATTATTATAATGTGTGTATATAATATGTATTATATGTAATATTTTATGTATATATGTGTGATGAAATATATAACATGGCATAATAATTATATAATAAGTATATAACTAGGCATTTCTTTTCCTTAGTGGTAATTTTGTTGAAATTAACAAAATAAATTCATAATGCATTATAAGCAGGTTTATCCTACCATTTACATTTTGACAAAAGTCAGGGTCTCTAAAATTCATATGCAACAAAATGAAATTAAACCTCTATCTCTCACCATGAACAAAACTCAACTCAAAGTGGATCAAGGACCTAGGAATTAAACCAGAGAATCTAGGTCTAATAGAAGACAAAATAGGCCCTAATCTTCATCATGTGGGATTAGGCTCCAACTTCCTTAATAAGACTCCTGTAGCTCGAGAAATAAAACCAAAAATCAATAAAGGGGTGGATTCAAACTAAAAAGTTTCTTCTCAGCAAAAGAAATAATCTGTGAGGTGAACAGAGAACCTACATTTTGGAGCAAATCTTTACCCCCTCACACATCAGAGAGAATACTAATGTCTAAGGTATATAAAGAACTCATAGGGGCTGGGGATGTGGCTCAAGCGTAACACGCTCACCTGGCATGCATGGGGTGCTGGGTTCGATCCTCAGCACCACATTAAAAAATATATATAAAAATAAAAGATGTTGTGTCCACCAAAAACTGAAAAGTAAATATTAAAAAATTGTCCGTCTTCTCCCTCTCTTTCTTCTCTTTCTCTATCTTTAAAAAAAAGAAAAAAAGAAAAAAAAGAAAGAACTCATAAAGTTAAGGACCAAAAAACCAAATAACCCAACCAACAAATGGGCCAAGTTTCTGAACAGACACTTCTCAGAAGAGGATATACAATCAATCAACAAATATATGAAAAAATGTTCATCATCTCTAGCAATTATAGAAATGCAAATTAAAACTACTCTAAGATATCATCTCACTCCAGTCAGAATGGCAGCTGTTAGGAAGACAAAGGACAATAAGTGTTGTCGAGGATGTAGGGAAAAAGGCACACTCATACATTGCTGGTGGGACAGCAAATTGATGCAGCCAATATAAAAATCAGTATAGAGATTCCTTGGAAATCTGGGAATGGAACCACCATTTGACCCAGCTATCCATCTCCTGGATTTATACCCAAAAGTATTAAAAACAGCATACTACAGGGATACAGCCACATATATGTTTATTGCAGCACAATTCACAATAGCTAAACTGTGGAGCCAACCTTGATGCCCTTCAGTGGATGAATGGATAAAAAAATGTGGCATAAATACACAGTGGAATATTACTAAACAATAAAATAGAATAAAATCATGACATTTGCAGATAAATGTATGGCATTGGAGAAGATAATGCTAAGTGAAGTTATCCAATCCCCAAAAAACAAATGTAGAATTGTTTTCTCTGATATAAGGAGGTTCACTCATAGTGGGGTGGGGGGGCATGGGAGAAATAGATGAATTCTAGATAGGGCAGAGAGGTGGGAGGGAAAAGGAGGGGGTAGGGGATTAGCAAGGATGCTGGAATGTGATAAACACCATTATACAAAGTACATGTATGAAGATATGAATTGATGTTAACATACTTTATATACAACCAGAAATATGAAACATTGTGCTGTATACATGTAATAAGAATTGTAATGCATCCTACTATCATTTATTTTAAAAAATCAATAAAAACATCATTTATCAACATAAAAATATAAACAAGCATTACCATGGTAAGATATTAAAAGTTTTCAATTTTCTCAGTTTACAAATATTTGCTTCAGGAGCAGTTCAGTGGTTTAATAGAAAGGGTATTGGAAATGTTTTCATTAATATGCATCAAATAAAACAATCATTTGCATCTTTGATTATCCCAATGTACCTATTCCAAATATTATTATTTCTGTGTTAAAATTTTTCATACTATTATCTATCATAATATTTAACAAAAGCAATATTTTCTATCATTTTTAGCAGTAAAAATAATTCCATAATTAAAACCTCTCACTCTTTTAATCATATTCTTTATTTTGTTATATGGAAAATAATATATACTACTCTACCATCTGACATGTCAGCACATTTACATGCTATTTTATATAAAAGCTACTACGTCTTACAATAGAATTCAAAAGAATAACAATACACAGATAAGTGTGTCACCTATGGAATTCGAAAAATGCTTTGTTACAAGTACCCTCCTTATGCATTGTTTTATTGCTGTCAAATAAAAAGCAGAGGTCCCAACTACTTAGGAAGTAACAAATTATTACTTGGAAGAACAATTAGATTGACAGTGAGATGTCTGCTCCAACTATTGAGCCACTATAAACAAACTCTGGCATTTGCAATCAGAGGGATTTTGAATCAAGAAAATGAATATTTGTATTACAGAAGCACATTGTGTGCTTCAGATAAAAGTAATTGCTAAAGACCTAAAGGGATGATTATGTAGATGAATGCAGTTTTGTTTTCAAAATCTAAGATTTCTGAAGTCCAAAAATCTCTCTTCCTTCAAAGTACTAAACAGACATAACTTAATATTATGAGCTATTTAAAAGAAACTTTAGAAAAGCAATTCATCAGGCATCTATTGTTTTCTGTCTCAATCTTGCACTTGAGAACATTCAAAGTTCACAAAGTTCTACTTTTCCAGTAATTTGCTAGTTTCCTTTAAAAATTATGTTTAATTATCATTATCCTCTTTCAGATAAAGAGACAATTGAACTCAAGGAATACACATATGATAGAAATAATAAAAGTCAGATGATTTTATTTTTCATTAAATATCAAAGTGGAGGATGGTAGATTGAGTTTGGCATAGTTATTTTATCCTAACATAAATACTAAAATATAGATCTCAAGTTTTTTATATTGCCCATTTTCTTTTTTTTACTTTATTTCAAAAAGGATTTAAAAAAGCATTATCCCCCAATCCCCTCCCCCCCTGAAAATGTTCGGTTATAGTCTCCTCTCATTATCATCAATTAGTATCTATTTTGTTTTAACAACAATGAATTGGGAAATTAGGTATTTTACACCAAATGTTCATGGTTTCAGTTTTAAGTTTCAATGAATAAGCTCAATAGAGTATTAATATTACTAATAGCTAGACATGAAGAAATTAAATCTATTTCTTTTTTTCAGAAATTTGTGTACAGTCTTTGTTTCTATAGACAGTCATGTACTTAGCAAAGCAACAATATTGGGTCTCCTGAACACATGTGGCAGCAAAATTAAGGGAAAAAAAGAGACAATGTTAAAGCATGAGGAATTTAAATTTCCAGTAAGACACAAGGAAGATTCTCATCCCTCTTTTCTAGAGTAAGTAAGAATTTATGCAAGTCAACAAAAGAATAGAAGGTACATAACATTATTGTTACACATCTCTTTGTATTAAATGCTTCACAGATGCATTGTTTTATTTTGAAAATGACTCTGTGCAGGAGAAATGATTATACTATTATACAGAGGATAAACTCAGAACCTTAGAAATCCTTTAACATCCAGAACATATGAGCAACACTTCTGATATGTAAATACCTATCTCAATCTTTTGAGTTTTTCTTTCTTTCTTTGTTGTTTGTTTGCTTTTTTTGATACAGGGGATTGACCCCTGGGGTGTCTTACCACGGAGCTACATCCCTAATCCTTTATAGTTGTTATTTTAAAATGGTTCTGGCTACATTGTCAAGGTTCTCATACTTTGCTGAGGTATCCTTGAACTTGCAATCTTTGTGTCTCAGCTTCCCAAATCACTGGGATTAAAGGCATGTTCCACAGTACCTGACTGCAGCTCAATCTTAAATTTTGGTTTTAATTATATATCATGGTTTGTAATGTATTTAAAAATACTTTGTCCATGAAAAATAGAGATAATGTATTCTAAAGAAATATTCACATGGGGTTATCTTCTGTGCTGAGCCAAATTGACTGGTTTTGCCTTTCTGCCAAGAAAATAAGCTAAGTCTATGTTGCAGGGTATGTAGGAGGAATGGTGGTGTACGATTAAGCATGCATTTGAGTACTTTTATTACCATATCCAAAATTCTTGTCAGATTTAAGCTGTTATTAATTTTCTTGGTTTTATTTTCATGCACAGAATTTTGTAAAAAAAAAATCTGACCATGAACCATCCTGACCACCATTTTTTTCCTCCCAATCTGTCAAAAAACATTGATTGATTTCCAAAATATTTTATGTATTATTTGACATAAGGAAGATAATTGTGTTCCAAATTTTATCACCTGAAAGCATGCAAAAAGGGACTATTAGTAATAGTACTCAGAAAGTAATAATAATGACAAATATTTTTTTTGTTGTTTTGTTTTTAATATTGTAGAGACTGTTCCAAATAGTACTTACATCAAAGATAATTCTTATTTTCTTCAAAATGTGAAAAACTCAGTACATAGCATTTTCTGATCTCAAGTGACTTGTTGAAACATGTTGCTTAAAATTAAATTCAGTACTTCAAAAACCTGATCCTATCACTTAGAGCCAGAAGTGATTCAATATTTTTTAATGGGAAAATAAAACATCAGAATTTCTTAGGTCAAACAGTAGAGCAAATAGCATAATGCTTAATGATTTTCTTCTTTCATCAGAAAAAGCACTCAGTGGCATATCATTGAGCTCATTAAAAAAAAAAAAAAGCCAAATGCTGCAACTCAATGCAAAGAAATATTTTCCAAAGTTAAAATCAACCAAAGGGCAGATTAATAATCTATTACTACTATCACTAAGTTGAAATTTTCAAGTTCCTGCTTTCAGATCAACTTAATATGATATGCAAAACTTAAACTGCTTCTCGGCATGAAAATGTGTCAGCATGTCTCAGTTTATATAAGATTGCCATGACAGATTCACCACATTTTCTATATCCTTTGGTTTGTGTTTTTGTATTATTGGAAATAAAACTCAGGGCTTCTCACATTCTAGTAAGCATTCTGCCACTAAGTATTTGCACCCCTGTCCTTTTCTGTGTTCTCATGCAAAAAGCACTCATCCTTTAAAAATAGTATTAATTTTAAGTCCAATGTGACAACTGCTTTTAGTTGTGTTTATTTTATTTACATTTACTATGATTGCTGGTATATTTGCATGTAAATGTACTTACTATTTGTTTCCTATGTTGTATATTTTATTATACCATCTCACCCATTTATAGCCCTAGTAATTATATATGTTTACTATTATCATGGTGAAAACTTAAAAATTTCTATTTATATCCTTGAACTAAAAGTTTAATATAAATTAGTATTTTCATCACTACTTAGCCAAGCCATCAGAACACTATATATTTACTGTCCTCACATATTTTGTAGTAATATGTCACATAATTTGAGTTTATATATAATTTAAAAATATAAAAAATTAATATAATTTTATTATATTGATGTTTATTTCAATTTTTAAATTTAAATTTATCAAATTGTCAATTGTAATCTCTCTCTAATGTTTCCTTGCATCTCCATATTTCCATCAATGATTGTTCTTCCTCTTAAGAATTATCTTTAGTTATTAGTGAATCTGCCACTGACAAATTCTGACATTATTGATTTGTCTAAAACTGTTTTAACTTTCTATTATTTATATTTATTTATTTATGTCATGTATGTTGGATATAGGATCATTCTACTATCTGGGAAGATCCCTCCCTCCCCCACCATTTCTTAAGCCATAGAATTTGCTTGGCGTTTTTTGTTGTTGTTCTTAAGAATTCATTTCCTTATAGTTAAAATATTTTTGATCTGGCCTATTTCCTTCAATGTCATGTGATTTTGTGAATCAATAATTTGTTTTGAATTACAATGCATACTCTCCCTATTTATGGGATTTTCATCCTTGAGTTCAACCAATCACCTATCAAAATATTTTTTTTTAACTGTATCTGTATGGAACAAGTACTTTTTTTCTTGCCATTCTTCCCTAAACAATATAGTGTAACAATTATATATATAGTATTTACGTTGTACTAGATATCATAAGTAATTTACACATAGGAAATGTGTGTATTTTGTATGGAAATACTATGCAATTTTGTGTAAGGACCTGAAACCCCCAGAAATTATGAACAATTTAATTGGTTTACAGCATTTCAAAATGTGACTATGCCTTATAATTTACTCTATTAAGTGTTGATCAGTATTTTGTTTGTTCCAGTTGGGATTATTTTGACAAACCTGTTGTTATTAGTCTCATACACCCATACTCATTTCTATTACTTACAAAGGCAAACACCATTGCTGAGCCACAGATCAGGTACATTTCTAAGTATAGAGGATGCTCCATGTAGTTTTTGAATTTGTTTTTAAGACTGTTTGATTCATACCTCCAAAAGCAACATGTTTGAGTTTCAGTTGATCTGCAATTTCAATAGTAATTTGAGGTAGAGTGAGCCTTTAAAAGTTTTACCATTATGTATATGTGTTTGTGTGTGTGTGTGTGTGTGTGTGAGAGAGAGAGAGAGAGAGAGAGAGAGAGAGAGAGAGAGAGAGAGAGATTGCATTGTACTTTTAGAGTATACTGATGATAAAAATTGGGAAATACACATTAACACATTTATTGTTCATTTTAAAATTAAATTTTCTTTGGTAAAGTGCCTTTTCAAGCCTTTAGCCATTTTTTAAAATTTAACCTTTTGAACTTATTTACATAGAAAAGTTTACTGTCAAATCTGTATGAGTAGTTGGTGTAATATTTGTATAGTGAGACTTCATTTTTTTCTGTGGCCTGACTTATCTTCTTTACCTTCATCTTTAGATAAAATAATCTAATTTGCATTAAGTTAAATTTTCATTTTTGGTGGTGGAGGGTACGGGGGATTCAACTCAGGGGCACTCAAACACTGATCCATATCCTTAATCCTATTTTGTATTTTACTAGAGAAAGGGTCTCACTAAGTTGCATAGCACCTGGCTAAATTGCTGAGGCTGGCTTTGAACTTGAGATCTTCCTGCCTCAGCCCTCTCACCCTCTCAACCACTCAAATTACAGGCATGTGACACCACACCTATTCTGTGTTTGGTATGAGGTAGGAGCCAAAGTTCATTAACTTTCAATATGGAAATAATAAAAGTCAAAAACTATTAAAAAGATTTTCCCTAGTGAATTGCTAACAAACTGTATCAAGTGACTATTGTTAGAACTCTTTTTCTAATGCATTTTATTGTCTGGCATTGAACTAATGCAACTCTTTTTTTAGTACTAAAAAAAAAAAAACATTTACTTCAGAGTAAATGTTGATATTTAGTTATCTGAATTCATTAGTTTAGCCCATATTCTTTAAAATTTTATTTATTAAAACAGATCTTGGCATTTTAATACAAATTTTAGAAGTAGCATGCCAATACCATGCCCCGAACAACATTAAGCACAACAAAGGTGGGTGGGGGTATTTACAAAGATTGCATAAATTCTCATCTACATATGTTCAAGACCTTATTACCATATTCTCCAGGTCATAATGATTAACTTGAAGCAACTGACTAACAGCTTTGATGATATTACAGACCAGCGACCTATTTCTTTTCAGTTTGAGATAAATAGTGTGACTGTGATTGACACATCAAAACTCTCAATGCCTTCAGTGTGAGACTAGCCTTTTCCTCCTCTATCATTCTTCCTTCATTCTGATACAAGTTTCTATTGAAAGAAATCCTTTAATAAATCACTTTCATAAAAATCTCCATCTGAACACTTAATTTTAGGGAATCTAATGTAAATTAATTAATTTAGTTATTTATACAGATTAGAATAGTATTACAAGTTTAGTAAGATTTAATTTAGCAGTTGTTTTCCAAGATTTGTTTGTGTGCCTTGAAGACCACTGTGAAAAATTTTAAGAACATACTTTTACACAGCAAAGATTTTGAGTTTAGGAATTTAATCCATTGTGTGGAATCGCAAAACTCTTCAAGTATCCAATGAAGAAATTTCCTTTTGGGGTGAAATGTCTCTCTCTAACAAGACTCTTCTGTATATACCATGAGATTGCACAGAACTTGTTGCAGGACTTCCAGATTTATGGCTTAGTGTCCTCAGTTTTAAACACCTTCTGGAGCTTGGAATAAGTTCTGTAGGGGGAAAAAAATTCATGTGGTCTAAACTTCTTTCATTTCTAATCTATCACACCAATTTCTGTTTTATGTATAATGTTAAAAATGACACTAGTTTCCCTTTCCATCAGTAGAATCTCTCTGACCAGGATTACCTTGAATCTTTTTTCTATGCTCAGAATCAGCAAATTCTCTATTCTATCAAATTGCTGGTGATTATTGGAGCACCTAGGAAGAATTTGTTCTATGTATAATTTTAGTTAATGTAATTGTTATTCACCAGCTATCTTTTAAAATATAACTTAAATATAATCCTATTGGGCTGGGGATATAGCTCAGTTGGTAGAGTGTTTTCCTGGTATGCACAAGGCTCTGGGTTCAATCTCCAGCACCACACACACACACACACACACAAAGTATTCTGTAGGAGTATTGTATTTCCTTACCAAGAAGTACATATAGTTCTTTTATTAGGAAATACATAACCACTGGGTGCTATACTTTGAATGCATGTGTCTCTCCATGTAATGATGACCTATGACAGGTTTTCTAATAAATATTCTTGTCTTACACAAATTAAATCTAATTGTTCCTAATGTCTAATGTTTTATTTAGGATATTTACTTCAGTAATTATGAAATAATTTGTCAAACAGTGATAAATATAGTTTCAAAATCTTTTATAAGTGATTTAATTAAGTATCTAAGCATCATTTGGATTCTTTGTCTTGAAACTCTTGGGTGAAGTTACATTAATTGTGTTGTAACATTAATTGTGTTGTTTTTCAAACGGAGTCACAGAAAATTGTTGATATCCTTTTTATTTTCACCTGAAGAAATTGCTCTGAACTTTTTGCTTCTTCTAATGGCATTTGTGAGAATCATATTTTTCACCAAGTATTCTACTTAATGAGGATTTGAGATTCATTTGCATATATTTGGTCAAAATTTTGTTTTAAATTTCCTTCTTAATGAAATTGTTTCTTGTTAGAGTCTGTAAACAAGTCAGGATGGCGCCTGGTATTTTGCCAGGGGGAGTGGTTTGTGAGGTGGCGCCATCGAGCCATTAAGTGTGGAGATTTCTTATTGGTTGACTGCTGTATCTAGTTTATGTTAATTAAGATAAGCTGTGTGGAATGTATAAATACCTCTGTTGTCCTACAATAAATGGCTCCTACTCCTGCTGTATCAATGTACACAAGTTGTTCGTCACCCCCCGGTTATTTTGCTGCAGCAGGGCTGCGGCAGTTTCTACTGTATCATTGAGTTTGGGGGCAGTTTCTTTGTAATATAAACAAAAGAATTAAGCAAGTAGCAGGCACACCAATCATTGGAGCAGTATGCACAAGGGAAAATGAATATAGAATCAGTGGCAGGTTTTCAGGACACTATTCACTGTAAGCGTCACACAAATGTCAAGGAGAGATGGATGTCAGTTGCCAGAAAAAGAAACCTGTCCCATGGCTGTGAATTTTGAATTTTCATTTAGGATAGTTCAGGTCATCTCTGGTATGAATAGGATTTAGCCAACAATAGTATGGTTGATATTCCCTAAACTTTCAAATCTAGGTTTATTTAGCATTAAAACATTGTTTATGATGCTCATTGCAATGTTTAAACATTGTTGTCCAGTCTTTCTTTAACCATTAAGTATTTTTTTAAATGATAGCCATGTTTATTGAACACTTACGTTGCCAATTATTTTGAGCATAAATTAGTTAATTTGATTCTTTCAACAATTCTACAGACACTTCTATTATCTCCATGTCATAGAGGGAAGACAAAAAGCACAAGGTAACTAAGTGACAATAAATAAATAAATAAATAAATAAATAAATATTTGGGCATATTAAAAAAAAAAAAAACCGAAAGCTTAATGTTACTTGAACCATAGGTAAAACAGCATAAGGTTTTCAGACTACCTTTTCCTAGATTAGATCACCAGAAATTAATTTCACTGTGCATTTTTTCACATAAATCTTTATGAGCTTGAAGAATCTCCTTCCTTTTGTAATTTGTTAAAATTGTAATTTGCATTCCATTGCTAAAATTGTAATTTGCATTCCATTCATTGCTTTTAAGATTTCAGATTCAACTTGGTGCCTTCATCTTCCTTCCAATTTTTTAAATTATTTTTCATTTGTAAAAGCATTCAACTGACACGTACTTCCAAGGACTCACATTTTATTCATTAGCAGATAGAGATAAAATTTACAAGTCTTAACCTATTTTCTGTAACTATAATAGAATGTCTGAAACAGGGTAATTTATAAAGAAAAAAAGTTCTTTTGGCTCATGGTTCTGGTGACTGGGAAATCCGAGATCTGGCAGTCACATTTCCTGAAGCCCTGCTTGCTGTTTCTCCTGTGGTGGAAAGCAGAAGAAAAGTGAGTATATGAGGAAAATTCAGAATACAATTTGCAGCCTTGCATTGTAATCTCATGCAAATTAATGTATTTTTGTGAGAAAAATTAATTCCTCTTATTGACCTATCACATTTTCAAGCTCTCAGACCCTACAACACCTCAAAGTTGAGAGTTAAACTTCAAAATGAAAGTGTAATTACTTGGAAATCCACATGAATATACATGTGACATTCTTTAAGCTCTTTTATTTGAGTGGACTGCAAATATTGATTCATACCTCTCTTTATCTTAAAAAGTTGTAAAAAAAAATCATCTACATTTTGAGATTTTTAAATATTGTTCAGACAAACACTGTCATTTTGTGCTTGGATCTGCTCTCTGAATTCTTTTTGATTTTCTTAATAGTTAATTGGATTTGATCAGGTATTTTTCTTTCTTTCTTTCCCTTCCTTCCTCCCTTCTTTCATTTCACTCCTCCTTTCTTCCATACTCAGAATTGAACCCAGGGTCTCTTACATGTTCAACAAGCACTCTGCCATTGAGCTATATTCTTAAAACTTTTCACTTTATTTTGATACAGGGTCCTTTCTAAATTGTCCAGATTTGTCTCAAGACTTGATCCTCCTAACTAAGCTACCTGAGTAGCTCGGATTACAGATTTCTACCACCACGTGTAACTTTTTTATTTTGTCTTTGATATTAAAATATTTTAGAAATATACCTTGCAACATTTTATGCATTTTTAGAGAGAGAAAAATAGAGCATGTTGATCTGAATAACCCAGGCTGTCATATTCAGGAACAGAAGTTATCTGTATCCTCCTTTCATCTATTCCACTCAAAGCATTTAATACAATTTTTTTTTTACATTAGATCCCTGATAACTTTATAAATACACGAAAATGCATTTCCTTTTCTATTCTCCATTCTGTTATTAAAAAATAATATTTATTTCATCATGTTGTACATGTTTATAAAAGCAACTTATGTTAAATCAGAGTTATGGATGACTATTGGTGCAAGTGATAAGTTATAATCTTAGGTTAAGTATTTAACTAACTTGTATGTAAATATTATTAATGACTAATAAATCACCAGACTATTAAAATTCAGCACAATAATATGAATAAGCAGGAAAATAAATTGTATATGTCAAGCAGTATCTCATTTTTTATAAGAAATAATTTTACATTCCTACTGAAAATGCAGTATATTAAATGGAAGCATGAGAGACTGGTTTCAAAAGCACATAATTAAAAGAAACACTCATTTATATTGACAACTGATGATAAAACATAAATAGGCTAATTCAGAAAATAGGGTATATATTCAAAGGAATAATTTACCAAAATTAATCAGTAATTATGTGAAAAATTGTTTTGTGATGGCTTCAGCTAAATTATGTCTACAGCTGATAGAGATGAAGAAAATAAGCAAAGGGGATTTAGAAAGTAAATGTGTTTGTTTAATATTTGTCTATCAACACCTGGCTGATCAAATTATTTAAGTAATAATTTTCTTTTAATACCCAGTAAATGTTGGTTACATATACCAGAGTTGTTGTTTTTGAAAAGGAAAGAATACCTAGCCTGGGATAATCTCTGTTATGGACATATATTTTGTACTTAAACTTCAATTCAAGCATCTATTTTTGCTTATGTTGAAAAGAAATTAACACAATAAAATCTTAAATTCTGCAATACAGTTCTAATGTGTATGGATGTTTTAGCACAATTTATTTAATTTAAACAAATTAACCAGGAGTGATAGAAACTGTACTAGTTTGAACTGTATTATTTTGATTTTAACAATGGTAAATCATAAAATATATTAAGCTTTTATCTAAACTTTGCTATCTTTGACAAATAGAACCCAAATAATAATTGTAAAAGAAATATTCCAATTCCATTAACTATATTTTCTTCTTTAAAATGATTATTTGGTTTCTATACTGCTTGCTATGTTAAATATTTCTTTCTTTTTTGGGTAAGGCAATGTATACTCTATATTTGTTCCAAACTTCAGTGGCTAGGCATATAATTAGCAGTTCATGCTTTGTTAGATTATAATTTTATTTCATATTCATTATATATAATGATCACCAAGGAGATGATAGAAAAACTATAAAAACTTATAAAATCATGTCCAAACAAAGTATTAACAGAATCTCCTTTTCCTCTTCACATTTTAATGAGGTACTCCAAATTAATATTAAAATAATTCTTCTTAGTCATAAAACTAAAGGAAGCACTTTATTAGGTGTGTTCACTCATTAAGATGTGGCTTGCTTAATAATAGGTAGAGAAATCTTTCCAAGTTTTTGCTTTTCTTTTCTTTTTTTTTAACACAAAATAATGAGAGGAATTGAAAATACTCTAAAAACATGTTATACTGTGAACTTTTCTTGACAAAACTTGATGTGGACATATCTCTAGAGCCTATTTAAATGTTCTGTTTGCATTCAAATTGGAATATATTGAAATTATTTGACTATCGTTATTTCAATAATTCTTCATACTTTTCTTTTTGGATTCCTCCTGCATAGGCAGAAGAGTATGAATCCCTTCTCTCAAAATAGAGATGAATACTGTAGCACCAAAATAAGAAAGATCCTTAATTGAGATTTCAAGTTACCATGAATAAGTATATTATTTATTAAATACACGCATATATATTACTGTCATCATCTATGTTTTAATTGTGGCCATTTAAAATATTTTGGAATCAATGTAACAAAAGAGGGAAAGGACTCTACAATGAAAATTGTAGAACACAAAAGAAAAAACTTGAAGAAAACTTTAGAAGATGGAAAGAACTCCAGTGTTCTTAGATAAGCAGAATTAATATTGTCCAAAAGGCCATACTACCAAAACAATATACCCAGTCAATGCAATCCCCATCAAAATACCAATGACATTATTCACAGATCTAGAAAAAGCAGTTGCTACTTCAAGTATTTAGAACCAGATAAATATCCTAGGTTTTAAATATCAGAATTATACACATGGTTAAATCTAAAATTTATACCATACACAAGGCATTATTTTAATAATCATACTTGGGAATGTCCTATTATGATTTACTTTCTGTTATTTGTATACAAAAATTACCTCATGTACTAACTCAGTTAGCAATGATCCATGAATTAAACATTCTAGGATTATACAAATATGGTCTTATAAATCAATTTTTGAGGTAAAAAGACGTAAGGGAGACTCTATAGAAAATTGAATCATTATCTTAGCCCATAAAAAATTTTAAAAAGCATAATTTATAAAATAAAAACAAAGAAATAAAGCCAACAATTTGCTCAGCAGTAGTTGATTATGAATACCTCTTATACACATGAACATGTACACACATAGACACCATTATGATAATTACTATTTGTGATCATGCTGTACATATTATTTTAAAGTTTATCTTGAGGTATATTTTTCACCATTCTGAAACCAAATTATAAAATGTGAGACTGTATACATTGTTTTGGTTCATTATTTGTTTCAAGTATTTCCTAAAGAGACTAATGTATTATATTCATATATCTTTACTCTTTGTTTTTTTAAGGATAGTATTAATAAATTTTTATATTTTTTCACATTCTTATAATTTTGCATTTTCATATATCAATCATTTTTGCTTATATATATAAGTGAAAAAATAAATTTCTCTTTGGCTAATATTGTTTTTCTGATAAAAAAAAGTCACTTCAGTTATCATACTGGAGTATGCTCTCTATAATATACTCTCTTTGATTTGTACACAAATTGAAAAATAAGTCAATTTCTTACGACAATAATCTGATGTAAAATCAAGTTACTATGTACACATATACTAAACATATTAGAAAAGGAATGAGTAGTTATTCAGGAGACAGAGTTCAATCTTTCTCATAAAAAATAGATATGATTATGCCAGCAAAATAATATCAGTCAGAGTGACATCAGATTGTAATAATTTAAAGTCATTAATAGTCAGAATATAGTTGCATTTTTTTTAATTGGAATGGCTCATGAGAAATAGCCTTCATTGTGGGATTAGGTTAGAAACTGACATTTTAGAAAAATATTTTTAAAGTAATTCTCAACTTCTGTCCCCAAACTTTGTTACTCATTTAAGAAAAACCTTGATTAAATTTCACTGAATAAATTGGATTTTAAATCAAGATTATATATGCATGTTATATACATAATTTCTCTAATGTACTTTGAAATATACATAGGCTACCAGAGAACCTGTATCTAAGTGTGTTTCTTTGTGAAATTATGCATTTTAAGCTTCAGAATTAAAATCAGATAAAGATGCCAGTTCAGTCATCATCAGACAAGTTTTCCACATAGAAGAGATGAATGAAATTTAGATGCATATTAGGATGTGAAGCCAAAACTTCAGACAATTTAAAGAAAGTATGCTCAGTTTTCATATGACAACCAGCCAGACCTGGGGAAACAGTAGTGTTTTAGTCTGTGAACATAGTTTCTCATGAAGTTAGACACATTGGAGTTTTCCTTCTAACACTAATTAGTTCTTTTGTTGTTGCTGACTGTAAATGTTCTGTAGTATAATGGTTGGGTAAGAGAGTTACAGTAGTGCTAGAGTAGCAATCAGGAAATGAAAAACTAGAGTTCTTGGGAGTGGACAAGAATTGCCAGTTCTGTAAGGTACAAAAGAAGCACATCAAATATAAATCTTTATGTGTATCCTGTTCTTAAATGTGGTTAGAATTCACTTTTATATGCACATAGTGTATGACTTGTGATCTGAAACATATACACTCAAAACTTGCCATATAAGAATTGGAAACCTCCATTGAGCTGTAAGAAAAAATTACCAGTGGTTTCAGAATTCTATCAAATTTAAATTAGCTGAGGAAATGAGCAAATCTTTCTACTGGACTACTAACAATATAAATTATTATATTTAATATTCCATAGATACTTATGTAAAAATAGATAATTTTATTACTTTATAAAGAATAATTTATTTTTATACTGTTGTCCCCTCTGTTTTAAAACCCTAGAGGAAAAGCCAGGGTTCAGTAAGTCACATCAAGAATTTTAAGGGGGCTTTATATTTGCAGTGATTTATGCTCAACTAAATATTTGAGGAGAGGTCTAATGGATGTACACAGATTTCTGGTGACGTTTTAGTGCAAAGTGTTGGCAAAAGTTATGGATGAGTCCTGAAAGCTGATGAAGGGAAGAGGATTGTGATGAAGTGCTGGTGGGAATCCCAAATGAATTTTCTATAGAAACAAGGCTCAGGAATTTTGGAATGCAAGGACCAAAGACCAGGGCTGTAGATCAAAAGGTCAGGTACCTGAGTTGTCACCAGTTTACAAGTCAGCAAGTTCACAGCATCACCTCTACATCCACACTATCCCACTAACTGTACTTGGAAGGAAAATATGTATCTGTGTGTGTGTGTGTGTGTGTGTGTGTGTGTGTGTGTGTGTGTCTGTGTGTGTATTTAAAGAAGATAGTGCCTCTCCATCAACCTAAGAAAAATAAATACCATTTTAGTAGCTCCCATTATCCCCAAATCTCCCATCTAAACTCTTTCTATAATGAGTGGAGTATACACATGTAAGGGACATGAGACCCCACCTTGGAAAACTAACAAACCCCATTACAGTTTTTATAGATACTGACCACAAGAATCATCAAAAGCCCAAGATCCATAGCAAGCTGGTCCCATCAGGCTCAGGAAAAGTGCAGAGACTGGAGGGAGTCTTGTTAGTACATGTCTCATTTTGCATCCATTTTCCTGGGAATCCCAAAGAAGTATACTGTGAGTTTTGTAGCATGGTCACTACTTGGATCACTAAGCATAACAATTGAAAACTATCCTGTTCTAGAAGGATCCAGAACAGAGCCTTTCTTATTCTGTAGTTTCTTCTTATCTCAAGTCATGCATTCTCTGAAGATCATGTGATCATTCTGAGAAATAATAGCAGGAGGCAAAGAGTCATTTGGGCCAACTCTCTCTTTGTGCATTCAAAGATCTGCAGTAGCCAAAATTTTAAAAAGGAATACATCTTGTGCAGGCTGAAAGGATTAAGGCTGTCGCCCTCACATATTCTTTTCCTTTCTGGCTGCTGGCACTAGGGTAGTGTCTTCTTTGGCTCATGATTTTGTATGAACTTCTGATAAAGGACAGGCAAATGGTGGGAACATGAGATTAATGGAATAATTCTATAAAATGGGCCCACTGTGCTGATCCCCACATGCTTTCTTTTCCAAGAAGCAATTTACCTGCATCCCTTCTTGGTTTAAGTGGACAGGATTTGTCACATTCCTCAAAAAACTACCTGCTATTTGAAATAAAAATACAGGCCCCAAATGATGTTGATAAGAGGAACTCAAATTATCCTCAACGGGAGACTTTAGACGCTTTTCACAAACAAGATCCCCAAACTCAGGATAACAAGAATAATTACTTCTAACCATCAAATCTGTAAAAATTTATGGTTAAGAATCCAATTAGAACCAGATAGCATGGGTCATATTGACCTAGAGTTGTCATAGCAATAGGGACTTGAAAGTCTGAAGTCATCTTTCTGTCAGTCCAATAGTCAAGAAGTGGAACTGGGTGGGACACTCTGGAAACTACTCTGGGATCCCCAATAAAAATGAAGTGCAGGAGAGGCACTGTCCCATAGGAGCCACCCTTGAGATTGGCCCCTTTCCATTTTCCTATCCCTTCAATAATTTCATGCCAGTTTTCTAAGTGAGATGTATGAAATCTTTCTGCCTCAATGGTAAGAATCAGGGTTTGAAGCAGATGGCTCTATGCAATGCCTCAGTTTCTCAGAAGGCCACAACCTGTAGCACTTCCAAGATTAAACACACTTATATTTTGTTTCCATTGAACTGTGCTTTCCCATCCAATCCAGGAAGTATGACTATCCTATCTGTCTATGGTTTCTAAGTTAGAAGCACAGACATTTCTACTGGTCTAAGTGTGCAAGATATCAGCGTCTTTCGCAATGTCTGGTACTCTCTCCAAAGTTGCACTTACAAAAGAGGAAAAAGGGATGCATGACTGTCTCTGCAATCAGGCTCTCTGAGCTCTTAATGTGCCAGCTGCATACAGAGGACCATGATCAGTGTCCACAATTGATTTTTCAAATTCAACAATCTTGCTAAACTCTCTTACTAAGTAAATCAATGTACTTTTAGATTGCTTTTAGATTTGAAGGAATAGATAATATTATCTCTGTGAATAGTCCTGGTTTAGTTCCTTTTTTTTTCCTCCATCCTTATCCTATACCTTACCTTATTTCACTAAATCTTTTAGGAAAATTGAATGGATATAACAGCAGGAGCCTGAAGAAAGAAGAAAATCTTTAACAATTTGACCATTAAGTATAATGATTATAATGAACATTTTGTATACTCCATTTATCAGACTATAAAACTGTTCTGTTCTAAGTGTTTAATCACAATTTAACATTCAGCTTTCACAAATGTTCATCCTGAATCTATGGAGATCATAATATAACATATCTCTTTTATTTTTTTCTATTGATGATTTTTCAATTTATAGCAATTTTGAACTTTGCATAAGATTTTTGTGGCTTAGTATTTTGCCTATTGCCTAATTGTATTTAGAAAAATTTAATTATATTTATAAAATAGGCCAATAAAATCTCCTTTTTTATACTAGTCTTATCAGGTTATGCTATCTGTATTATTCAGGGTTCTCCAGAGAAACAGGGCCAATATACTGTACATATATGTACATATAGAACCAATAGGATGTGTGTCTTTATATGTGCATATATAAAGAAATTCATTATCAGCAATCTGCTCTTATGATTATGAACCTGATGAACCCTAATCTGAAACAGAAATCAGCAAGCTGGAGATCCTAGAGTGCCAATAGTTTAATACCACTCTAAACCTAAAGGACTGAGAACCAGGAGAGTTGGTATTTAATTTAATTTTTCTTTATTTATTTACTTTCAGTATCTGGTACTGAACTCAGCAATGTTTAACCACTGAGCAACCTCCCCAGCCCTTTTTATTTTTTACTGAGATAATTATCTAAATTGCTGAGGCTGCCTTTGAATTTGCCATCTTCCTGCTTCAGCCTCCTGAGTGGCTGGGATTACAGGGCAGTGCTAACTCACTTGGTTTTATTTTTAATCCAAAGTTTAACAGCCTCTAGTTCCATCAGTAGACAACATTTCATTTCCCATTCAAAGAAAGTAAAAGCCAATTCATGGTTTGAGGATCATTAAGTGATTGAGTGAAAAGAAATTTCTCTTACTTGGAGGAGAGAGCATTTTTTTTATAAGCCAATAACTGATTGGATAAGACTCACCCATGTTGTGAATAACAATTCATTCTATTAGCTCCATCTATTAATCTTTTTAAAAAAAAAAACAACTTTACAGAAATATCAAGAGCATTTGAACAAGTATCTGGGCATTCTATGGATCTGTCAAGTTGACAGGTAAAATTTATAGTACATTATTATAATGGCACCAATAAACGAGTTCACCCAGTATTTGTATATTTCTATTATCTTAATTTATGTCAAGACTGACATGCTTTCTTTAAATATATGTTTAGTAAAATCCCACACAATGAAACCTTGTAGAACCTTCATTTTTGCTGTAAGAAATTATTTGACCAGGGATTGATGTATTGTTTATAGAATAATTCTGATGTTTTCTTATGTCAACTTCAATTAGAGCTAATTTTTTCTAGTAATATGAGAATTAAAAGTAATTTTAACTCTTATTATCATTTTATGCACTTTTACCATTATTAGGATTATTGGTGATGTCACTTTTTTCACATACAGTCAGCCTTCTATATCAGAAGATTCTGAATTGAGGATAAAACTTACTATAAATTAAAAAACTATTATTTTTAAACTGTGTCTTCTTTCCTTTTCATTCCCTAAAAAATATAGTATAACAACCTTTTACATACCATTTATATTGTATTA
Organism: Spermophilus citellus; assembly: GCF_964194105.1. Taxonomy (NCBI): domain Eukaryota; kingdom Metazoa; phylum Chordata; class Mammalia; order Rodentia; family Sciuridae; genus Spermophilus; species Spermophilus citellus. The sequence goes on along the minus strand of NC_138182.1, from coordinate 50,533,621 downwards.
GACAGTATAAATAATATGAAGATGATTTAAAGTATATGAGAGGCTGGGCATTGGTTATCCACACATACAGTATCATTTTATGGAAGAGAATTTAACATCTAAGGAGCTTGCTATCTTAGAGGGGTTCCTATAACTCACCCACCCTGGATTCTGAAGGGTGATTATATTTTATAAGTTATTCATGTCTGAAACAAATTTTTCTTGATGAAGTTTTCAGCTATTTATTTTTGTACATGTGCGTGTACTAACATTCCAAGGTGAAACCCACTGTTCTACATAATTAATATGCATCAGTAAAATTTTAAGAAAGAATTTTAACCATTTTATTTGGCTTTAAGATTTCTGAATATCTTATTTGCCCTTACATTTCATATATTTGTACAAATATCTTTGTTTTAAATCTGAATTTGCTTTCTATGAATTTAATAATGTCTTTAAATTAATTTTCTCTTTGACTTTCAAATTGTTTTTTCTAAAATATTTAAGTGCAACAATCCTTTTTTTTTTTTTCTCTAACCATGGAGTCATAACACTAGCCCTTTTAAAATTTTGTTTTGAGATGGGTCTCACTAAGTTGCTGAGGCTGGCTATGAACTCCTGCCTCGGCCTCCTGAGCTACTGAGATTACAAGCGAGCAACACTGGAGCCAGTTTAGCAAATCCTGTATCTATATGACTTCAGCTGAACCCTACAAATGTAAGGCATTTCTCTTTTCAACCATTTAAAAATAATTTCAAATATATACTGAAATATCTTCAGCACTATTGGGAAATTTATAAATGTGTTTGTTATTTTTAAAAGATGAAGATTTTCTAAATGTCTTTTAAAATAGATTTTTAGATTAATTCCGTTGTGGTCAGAAAGTATTCTTTCTATAACTTCAATCCTTTTTTTTTTCTTTTTGTTTGTTTTGTTGTTTATGGTTCAAAGTGTGGTCAGTTTGTATAAAAGTTCTATGGGTGCTTAGTGACAATGTATATTCTGCGATTGTTGGATATAATGTCATTTAAGTCTTGATTATGATGGTTATGTTAATATTACTTTTTAAATAAACTATATTATTATGAAATTTCTTGATTTCTATTTGTTTATCAATTTATAAGAAAAATGTGTTAAAATATTCAACTATTGCTATGCAATACTCTCTCTCTCTCTCTCTCTCTCTCTCTCTCTCTTTCTCTCTCTCTCTCTCTCTCTATATATATATATATTTAATTTATTTATCCTAAAGTTTAATTTGTCGTGAATTAATTTATTTTAATCAACTTCCTATTAAGTATTGTTTGCTTAGTATAATTTTGTCTTTACTAAGTCACAATTGCTTGCTCATTTGTTTTCTTTAAAAACTCACCTCCATAATTTTATATATTATGTATCCAATGTTCACTTAGATTTAATTTTAGAATTTACCAATTTTTACTCTTCAGCTTTTTTCCTGAGCCTTCATCTGTGATCATTCTCTCTACCTGAAAAAATTCAGTGCTTCCTCAAGTTAGACATCATATTTCAGTATATCTTGGTATAAAAATTTATTTATTTCATGAGTATTCATGTATCTAAAACCTAGATAAGTACTTTTTATTTTTTGAACACTTTAAAAATATTCCATCATCACTGACTTTAATTGTTACTATTGAGAAATAACATTTTAGTCCTACTATTTATTTAAGGAGAATCTATCATTTTTCTTTTTCTGACTTTGAGATTTTTTTTTTAATTTTATTTTTTTTATTGGTTGTTCAAAACATTACAAAGCTCTTGACATATCATATTTCATACATTAGACTGAAGTGGGTTATGAACTCCCAATTTTACCCCAAATGCAGATTGCAGAACTGACTTTGAGATTTTGATCTCTTTTTTTTTTTTTAAATTCCTAACAACTGTTCTATTTATTTATTTATTTAAGATTATTATTTTTTTATTAGTTACACATGACAGTACAATGATCTTGACAATTCATATATTTGAATCAAATGGGGTATAATTTCTCATTTTTCTGATTGTACAGGTTGCAGAATCACATTGGTCATACAGTCACCTATATACATACAGCAATAATAATGTCTATTTTATTCTGCTGCCCTTCCTATCCCTCCTTCGAGATTTTGATCTCTTATGATGAACATTAACAATCTTGCTATGAAATGCTGTGTTATTTTTTGTAGTTTTTCTGCTATAGTGCTTCTAAATTAGACTTCATGTTTTAGAAAATTACCATCAATTATTTTTCTCAATGTTTCTTCTGTCCTATTGTCAATCTTTTTTTCCTCTAAATCTCTGTAACTGAAAAGTTAGAATGAGGGTTGGGGATATAGCTCAGTTGATACAGTGCTTGCCTTGCATGCACAAGGCCCTGGGTTCAATACTCAGTACCTCTCTCTCTCTCTCACACACACACACACACAAAACACACAGACAAACGTTAGAACTAATTTCACAAATTCTCTCTCTAGTTCTAGTTCATGTTTTAACCCAGGATTATTAAAAACTGTTATTATTAATTTCATTATAGTATTTTGGGGGTGAATATAAATTTTCTTCCTGGTTTTAAAGTTGTGGTTTCTAAACATTTGCTGAATTCAAACCACATTTTATATAGTCAAGTAATAAACATAATTCTTACAATAATAACATTTAGAATACTATTGATTTTTTTTTCTTAATATGATATAGTGTTGTGTTGGACATTGATTATGTTCTGGTAAATATTCATGAAAAATTTTAAAGGTAATTTGTGACTTAGGTTGCACTCATCTTGATATATATATATACACACATATATAAATATACACACATATTTATTTATTTATTTATTTATTTATTTATCTATTTCTGGAATTGGGAAGTAATTTTAGTGTTAAAGCACTATTCCCAAATTTCCAAATAATTCTCCAGGTCTTTTGGAAGTGACGAAAAAAGCTTTATTTTCTGGCCATGGCCAAAAGTGCAGAAAACCAAGTAGTTGTCTGCAACCCTTGACCCGATTAGGGGTATGTACAAATATGATATCATGGCTTAAAACCACAAAGAAAGGGAGCAAGCAGTAGAGGCAATTATAATCACAAGATACATTTCATAAAGTGGAAAAGTAGCAAGCTACATTTTCTCAGAAATTACATTTTTAATACATTTTCAGAAAAACAAGCTTGCGTTAGTTCCATAGTTTAAGGATATTGTGGTCAGGGTGCAAGTGGGTGATGGTGGAGGTGTTAGCTTCTATGTGAGTGGGCTCATGTGGAAAGAGGGCCAACTTCACACAGGGTGAGGTGTTTGAACAAAATGGGGTAAATCTGGGCTAATTTTTAAATCAGACTCTAACATTAACCATATTCTAAAGCAGGCTTGTGATGCTTTGAATCTTACTCTCAGTTTCTGTGAAGGATATCTTTTATTTATCTTCATAATAGAGCATTTTGGATTTCTAATCCAGAGTTTTAGGGCTTATCAGACCACATTCTCTGGGACATTGAAGTACAATTTTTATCTCTTTAGCTCCATGAGTCTTCCAAAACTTCCACTCATTCACTTTTCTACACAGTCTCTTCTTAATTATTTAAATTATATTATTGTTTTCTGCCATAGTGCAGAATTGAAACACTGTCCCTTAGCCACTTCATTCTTGGTATGTTCTTAAAGGCATATGTTCACCCACTATCTAACAATTAAGGCAAGAGAAAGTGAGGTCAGGGCACATGGAGAAATGAGGATGCTGTTTAACCACTGAGTAGCCAGTCTTTCCCTGGGTTATATTGGGTATTACTGGCATATTGTGTGAAAATCAGTCCATATCAGTGGCATATTATTCTATGTCCCAGAGACACCCCACTCTTATATACCCACATGGCCTAGGTAAATTGATACAACCCTCAGAGGGGACTGAAGAAAGGGTCTGCATAATTTTGACAACACTGTTTGAGAACTATCATAGAAGTCCCTGTGTGCAATTAGATAGTAATGTAGGTGTTTGGAGGTCAGTTGTGAACACGTATGGTTGAAGTGCTCTTGAACATTTCAGTACATATATTCAGTAGGTCACAGAATAGCTGATTCAAAAACAAAGTCTGAGGATCACTATGAGTAGTTAAAAGTCATCAGTTCAAAAGTCATGGTAAGTCATGCTAGAGGTGTAAACAAATTAGAAAGAGAAAAGTATTGAAGGGAGATCACTGAACTACTTTAATATTTATGATATTCAATGAGGAAAACATGGCTTTATGGCAAGAGGTTATAATGAAAACAGAGATCTGTTTGTAAAAGAAAGATGACAGTATTCAAGGAGAAGTGAGGGTCTGGTTATATCAAATGTCATTGATTATGCACATCTGGGCAACTTTGAATGAACCCAATGAAGCGAAATAAATCAAATCTTTTTGCTAAATGTAGGTAAGCTGCATTTAGGACGAAGCAAAATGAAAATTTTCAAACAAATGTATAAGCTTATGGAAAAGTTAGGTTTGCCTGAGAAAATATAAGCATATTTCTAGAATCACTTTTGTAGGCAAATAAAGCACAGGAGTCCCTTGAAATTGCTCTTCTTTATTTTACCACATAAAATTGAGGGCATTGGATTAATTTGGAGAATAGATGAGAAAACACAAATGACTTGGATAATAATCAAAAGATCAATCTTTGGACTTTAAACAGTTTTTATTTTTATTTTTGAATAAACTTTCTATAAATTATATGGAAAGAAAACAGTAAGTTTTTTTTTTCATAAGTTAATGCAATCTAAACTAATTCCAGTGTCCTGTGTATTTAAATTTAGTTTAGGACAAGTAGCACAAGATGATGGCAAACCCATATTTCTCAAAACAAATAAAATTCATTTTAGACATAGAATTATCCATATTGTTTGATCACTATGACTTATTTCTATAGGAAATGCTGATATGAACTTGTATATAAAGAAATTCAATAACATTGATCGTCATTAATTGTTTTTTATTGTCTTTCTTGCTGCTAAAGCTGTTATACTTTGCAACTACATTTTAGGTTCACAACTACATCTTCATTCCCTTTGGCTCAAGTGACAGTGTGACACATGATCTTCCTAAAGCCCCATAATTATACTAAGAATACAATCAAAGTTATATACACAGAGAGACTCACTTAGGAAAACAGCCAACAAGGCACGTGGATCTGTAGATAGATTTAATACTTAGAAATGCCTGTTACTTAAGTGAGAGCTTTATTGAGTAGAGCAGAAAACAAGGATTAAATTAAGATTTATGCATGAAATAAATCATGCCGAACCTTCCTCATTCTATTTTCTTGAAACTCAGACATGAAGACAATAGCAATTATAGCTTTCACATATATATTCCAGCATAATAGTTACCCTCTCATATAGAAGTTTGCTCCCCACTCCATCAATCTAAAGTGAATCTTCTCAGAAGACAATCCCAGACATAAAAAACTCCTATGTGTCTTTTTCTAAGAATTAAATTTGAAAAATAAACAACCATCCCCCAGTGTAGTGAATTTTTATTTTTTGTCATTTTTATTCTGCAGGATGTAAACTGTTTCTATCAGAATCATTCCTACACACACGATTATAAGTATCTCCTCTCTCTCTCTACCTCCCTGACCCCTCTCTGACAGTTTAGAGGGTTATTGGTTAACTTCTGACAGAGAAGTATGAGAAATTATAAGACAATGATAATAAGAAACCAATTCAGTTTAGAGGTACTTATTTTTGAAATCAACACAAACTTTATATCCTCAGCCTGGAACAAAGTTTTGAATTTAGTGACTGGTTAATGAACAATTATTTGCTTAATCATATAGAGTAGGCTTTGATTGTTTACAACTAAGATCACTGATTGATATAAGTATTAATAACTGGATTAATGTAGGCAAGAAAATTTTGGGACCATTATAGGAACCTAGATTTGATATCTGGTTTGTTTGTGGATAAAAGCAGAGAATATCCATGTTGGGTTAAGACATGGGCTTCTGGCAGCCTGTGGCACAAAGTGGCAAAACAGCTAGTTAAATTATTACCTGTGGTCACCGAGAATGAAATGTCTATTGATGACAAAAATATGAGAGATGGAGTCACTTCTCAAAGAGAACAAAATGAAAAGCATAGGAATTCAAAGCTCTAGGGTGGGCTGCTTGCTTTTAATTTTGCTGGGCAACTTAAAGAAAAGACATGACAAGCTCAAGGTCTTAAATTCTCATCTAAAATCTCAAGAAAGACAACCAAGGATTTTCAGCATCTCACATTTCTTTTTGCCTTTAGGCTGAGATAGATGAAAATCAAGTAAAAGTTGCATCCTAAGGGTTCCAACTTATGTAGGTTGAATTAACAGTCTGACAATACATCAAATATGACAGAGCTTTGATAAAAAAAGAATGTAAGTACTGAGTGTAGGTATAAGGACATATTGAGGAATCTGAGTGTCTTAAAATATAGCAAATAGCCATACTCCAAATCACCCTGTTTCCAACTGAGACATGTCTTATGTGATATACCTTCCCTACCAAGAAATACCTACGATTATTTGACCAAAGCAGTTTCTGGCAAATAATTCAATCTTTCTTTTACTCTTCAGACCTATAGGAAAAATCAGATTTCAGCAAATTTATGTCAGTACATATTCAAACACAGAAGGAAATAAAAAAAGCTTTCAATCCAAAAAATACAGGATTTGGTTAATACATATCTTAGAAAACTAGAAAACACATGAGAACATATATTTTATGCATACTAAAAAAGAAGAAAAAAAATGAAGACCATGATTTTAGGGAAAGCTGAACTACGAGTGTGCTAAATAAAGATTCTGAATTTATTGTGCTAGCTTGCCCTTATGTAGTCATTTGCTTTTATGATTATTTTAGTTTTGATTACAAGACTATTCTCATTCACATAAAGAGCAAATCTAGAAATTTCTTAATAGAGAAAGTGCAGAACTTGGCAATATAATTGCCATGTGTAAGATTCTAAACTAGTTCCTAATCTAAGAAAACCCAGAAAATACTTCCTTCACCCTGAGTATGGTGAGACCCTACATATGTGAATAGGATGGGTTTGGCAATTCTTGGTATCAGATTGTTGATGGTTAATGATGTACCATATGAAATTATTGTCAGTTACAAAGTAGACACTATACCAGTGACATCAGAGAGATGATCAGAATGATGTGATACATAGAAATTTTAGGTCTAAGATTGATATTTACCAAATATATTCTTCCTTGTTGTTAATAACTATTTGATACATTAGATACAATGTTCAAGCCACATAGTTTCATTCTTTATGAAACTCCTGGGACACCAGAGTTGAAGGTGTCAATGGTGCCACTGAAGTTGAGGAGTTCTGACCTTCCCAATTATATGTAGTAATCCTGACGCTATTAGTGATGATGACTGATGATTATATAATGGAGTAAAATTCTGTTTAATTATGTGAGAAATTACCAAGTGGGATCTAAAGCATATTCTGCTACAGTTTGGCAGCAAATGTATGGTCTCTGGGGAGAAAAAGAAATTGCATTTATCATTTCTGGACAATGAAGAAATCTGAATGCTTCACTCAGGATTCCAGGTGATCATAATACTGAGTATCCATAATGACTTGGTTTTTATCTGATCTTTGAAGACAAAACTACAGATAAATATTCACTATTGAATGTTATAGTTTGGACCAGATTCAAATAGCTCTTGAAGGCACAAGTAATCTGCATGAGCCTAACATAATTGGCCTACCATTCTTTTCTCTATCTACATTTATAGTTTCACAGACATTACACACGAATAGCCGACTCAGAAAAAAAAAAAAACTAAGATTATTTTATAGCTAGATCAACATTTTGTTGCATATGTTATTTCCAGTTTTTCCAGCACCATTTGTTGAAGAGGCTATCTTTTTTTCAATGTATGTTTTTGGCACCTTTGTCTAAGATAAGATAACTTTAGTTATGTGGGTTAGTCTCTGAGTCTTCTATTCTGTATCATTGGTCTAAAAGTCTATTTTGGTGCCAATACCATGCCGTTTTTGTTACTATTGCTCTGTAACATAGTTTAAGGTCTGGTATAGTAATGTCACCTGCTTCACTCTTCTTGCTAAGGACTTCTTTAGTTATTCTGGGTCTCTTATTATTCCAGATAAATTTCATGACTTGTTTGTTTATTTCTATGAGGAATGTCATTGGTATTTTAATTGGAATTGAAGTAAATCTTCATAGTGCTTTTGGTAGTGTGGTCATTTTGACAATATTAATTCTGCCTACCCAAGAACCCTATGTACATGTATGAAGACATGAATGGTGTGACTCTACTTTGTGTACAACCAGAGATATGAAAAATTGTGCTCTATGTGTATAATGTGAGTTGTTATTCATTTTGCTGTCATATAAAACAAATTAGAATAATAATTTAAAAAGCTAAGTCAACATAATTTTCTAGCACTAGCAAAGAATGAAATGCTGTCATATTAAAGCTTTAGTATGAAGGTAGCAGAGAAGAGAGAAGTCTTCTTGAGCTGAAGATGTTATTGATATATTTCACTGCCATTTTTATTAAGAAAAAAGGAAGAGGTGAAGATATCGACTAATTGGGGTTAATTGTTCAACTACATTTGAATGAGTTAATAATGGCCATACTGGAGTTTCAGTGATAAGCTTTGAGAAACTGTTAAGAAAATGGTCTGCTTAAATGTGCCTTAAATGTGATATCTGTGTCCTGTGCTCATTATTGGCTCAGCTATCAAGGAGCCAATGGTGTCAACTAGCCTTTTACACTGTTACCCTCATTCTCATACAAAGAATTCATGAATTAAGTTACAGTGATGATAAGGCAAAAGTCATACACAGGCTCAGCAAGATTAATGTCCTATTTTTTTTTAAAGAGAGAGAGAGAGAGAGAGAGAGAGAGAGAGGGAGAGAAAATTTTTTATTTTTAGTTTTTGGTGGACACAACATCTTTATTTTATTTTTATGTGGTGCTTAGGATCGAACCCAATGCCCCATGCATGCCAGGCGAGCGCACTACTGCTTGAGCCACAGTTCCAGCCCAAGATTAATGTCCTCTTACCAAGCCTGATTTGGTTAACATTACTAGTAAAGGTACAATTTGCCATGACATGAACCAATCCTATGTGGCATTATACCCTCAGGGAATCAGCAAGTACAATGGTAATTTTTTTTTTTTTTCACTAAATATTTTTCATTATGGGGGAAAACCCCCCCACTATTAGTTTGAAATTAATGTTCTACATATTTTAGTTAACTTAACCTTAAAAAAATTAGCTGAAAAATTTATTTAACATCTGATCTAATCCATAATATTGATTGTAACCAAAAATAATTTTTATGTTAAAGAAATATTCATATCTCTTGCTTATGGGATTATTTGATCTTATTAGGTACTCCATCTTTCAGAAGTTGTTGCCCTTAGAGTATATCATAAATTATATAAAATATTTAATATTACCTAGATTACTGTAAGTTGCAATTATTTTTTTTAATAAAGATTATAAACTGACTAATGCAGAATGTTATTTCCCCTTCTACCCCAAATACATGAGTTCTGCAGTGAAAACTGGAAATGGAAGAGGTTTCTCTCACAATCATTTTCATGACCTACCTAAAAATAAGTGGTCTCTTCTATGTGAGCCAATACTCTGCTTATTCACTAGTGTCATACCAAAGAAAGATTATATGTATAAGGTAAAATATCTGGGTTTCCTTTGCTCTGGAACACCATTTTAAACAATACATGCATTTATATATCCAGAAATGTATAATGTATAATAATTAATCCTTATTCTAAAGGTGGTAAATATTAATATGAGAAGGTTTATAGGAAAAACCCCAATATTCCCAAGGTATATCTGTTTCTGCTATATCCATTTAATTGGATACCACATTCATTCCATGATGGCAATACCATCAGTTGCTGAGGAAATTTATTAGGGAGTTAGATTTAAAAAGTGTTCACCAGAAGAAATCTATTCATGGTGTCTAATAACTCTTGCTTTATCTATTTATCCAGATATCAGTCTGAAGCTATTTCAAACTCCTGGTATCTATGATTCGCTTTCCTTCATAACATTTATTTCTGTATTTGCTACTCAATATTTAGCCTTGTCCACTGTGGTCAGCTAAAAGAGCTGGTAGTGTGTTGAAGAAGAATAGTTGATGGAACCTCCGATTACGGAGCCTAGAAAAGTTTGAATTTATGATTACTAATGATGAATATTAATCCATATTACTACAGAAAATAATTCATTAAGGATATTTGTATTTTAAACACTGGACATATTAATAGGTTTAAGTTCATTTTTGAAGAAATAGACATTGGTGGGGACAACAAGAAAATTTCAACTTTGTGTATCACATTTTTAACATGAAATAATGTGTTCCATAGGTTCTTGAAATGTTCATATGATTTAGAAATCCAAATTTTTAAAATTAAGAATAACCTGGGTGAATCTGGAGGTATAGCAATACCAGAGGTCAAACTGTACTACAAAGCAATAGTAACAAAAACAGCATGGTACTGGTACCAAAACAGGCAGGTGGACCAATGGAACAGAATAGAGGACACAGAGACTAATCCACAAAGTTACAACTATCTTATATTTGATAAAGGGGCTAAAAGCATGCAATGGAGGAAGGATAGCATCTTCAACAAATGGTGCTGGGAAAATTGGAAATCCATATGCAACAAAATGAAATTGAATCCCTTTCTCTCGCCATCCACAAAAATTAACTCAAAATGGATCAGGGAGCTAGATATCAAATCAGAGACACTGCGTCTGATAGAAGAAAAAGTTGGCTACAATCTACATATTGTGGGGCCGGGCTCCAAATTCCTTAATAGGACACCCATAGCCCAAGAGTTAATAACAAGAATAAACAAATGGGACTTACTTAAACTAAAAAGTTTTTTCTCAGCAAGAGAAACAATAAAAGAAGTAAATAGAGAGCCTACATCCTGGGAACAAATTCTTACCCCCCACACCTCAGATAGAGCCCTAATATCCAGAATGTACAAAGAACTCAAAAAATTAAACAATAAGATAACAAATAACCCAATCAACAAATGGGCCAAGGACCTGAACAGACACTTCTCAGAGGAGGACATACAATCAATCAACAAGTACATGAAAAAATGCTCACCATCTCTAGCAGTCAGAGAAATGCAAATCAAAACCACCCTAAGATACCATCTCACTCCAGTAAGATTGGCAGCCATTATGAAGTCAAACAACAATAAGTGTTGGCGGGGATGTGGGGAAAAGGGTACACTTGTACACTGCTGGTGGGACTGCAAAATGGTGAGGCCAATTTGGAAAGCAGTATGGAGATTCCTGGGAAAGCTGGGAATGGATCCACCATTTGACCCAGCTATCGCACTTCTCGGACTATTCCCTGAGGCCCTTAAAAGAGCGCACTATAGGGATACGGCCACATCAATGATTATAGCGGCACAATTCACAATAGCTAGACTGTGGAACCAACCTAGATGCCCCTCAATAGATGAATGGATAAAAAAAATGTGGCATCTATACACAATGGAGTATTACGCAGCACTAAGAAATGACAAAATCATAGAATTTGCAGGGAAATGGATGGCATTAGAGCAGATTATGCTAAGCGAAGCTAGCCAAGCCCTAAAAAACAAATGCCAAATGTCTGCTTTGATATAAGGAGAGTAACTAAGAACAGAAGAGGAAGGAAGAGCATGAGGAAAAGACTACAGTAAACAAAGACGAATGGGGGGAGAGAAACGGAGAGAGAAGGGAAAGCATATGGAAATGGTAGGAGACCTTCAATGATACATAAAATTATAAGAGGTTATGAGGGGCAAGGGGGAGGGAAAAAAAGGGAGAGAATTGAACAACAGCAGAGGAGGTTGAGAGGGAAGATGGGAGGGGAGGGGAGGGGAGGGGGGATAGTAGGGGATAGGAAAGGTAGCAGAATACAACAGTCACTAATATGGCATTATGTAAAAATGTGAATATGTAACAGATGTGATTCTGCAATCTGTATTTGGGGTGAAAATGGGAGTTCAAAACCCAATTTGAGTCAAATGTATGAAAGATGATATATCATGAGATATGTAATGTTTTAAATAATCAATAAAAAATAATAATATACATATTTGAAATAATAAATTGCTAATCCAAAACATTATAGTATAACTGTACCTACCTACACTTACAGTCCTATATCAAAGAATATAATGTACCTGTGTAAAAGACAGCTTGTCTCAAATTTCTTGATATGATTATGTGTCATAATTGGGTGTAGCTATATTTTAAAAATAGAATATAAAAGCAAAAATTGTTAATAGTATAACAGGAGATGAAAAAGGTAAGCTTGATGATTATTGATTTAATATATCTGATAGTCTATTGAATCATCTCCCAATCTTCACTAGTGTATTTCCCTTTTTCACTCTGACACATTTATGAGTTCTACCCAAAATACGCTCACATTCTACAATTCAGTGAATCAGTCTCTACTCATTATCAATTCCACATTTTTAATTTCTAAATCTTGACTTTTCCTCAGGGATTTTTGTGACCAGTGTTCCTTTGATCCATTTTTTAAATCCCTACAAGATAATCCCTTCATACCTTCAGGCTGATTTTGTCATATTTTATGCAAATTTCTTAGTGAGCATATGTCTTGAATTTTTCTACTATATAGAAAGACCTGGAAATAAATTTCAAGATCAATATTTTATTTGTATTCATCTCAGTACTCAGTATTGAATATGTAAAATAAATTTCCTAGCATGCAGATTTTGAGTACAAAAATAAGAAATACATAAATCTGAGTATTGATTTTCACCCAAATGAATTATATAAAAAAATTTATGTGCCTGTGCATTTACAAAAAAATAATAAGCGATATTGTAATAGTCTTTACTTTACCAAGAAATTTCTGCTTTGGAATTATTAGACTTAGTCCTCAGTTTTAATAAATATCTTTTTAAAACTTAACCAGTATCATACACTTACATGTCAGCGTTTAAACACACAATAAATTACATTGCATGGATGTTTAAAATGAAGTATGTCATCACATAATATGACATAATTTAATGAACATTGATTATAAGAAATTCAAAAATTTCTAAAAAAACAAAATCATTTTCTCTATATGATGAAGGACACCTGAAATTCATGAAGATAACAGAGAAGTTATAAACCAGGGAGCAAGGATGTTCATTCTTTATTCTTTCTCTCATTAACGTATTTGTGTTTTAATTGTGATGATTATTTTCATATTTCAGCACATATATTTTATTTTTCTATGAGTAAAAGCAAGATGGAAGGGAAGTAATTTTGTTATTTAACTTTCATCTCATTGGAATTCAACCATTTCTCCTCAAGCATAGGCTTATAACTGCTAAGCTCTGTGTCAAAAAACTAGTATAATTAAATTGCTATTTTAGCAATGAGTAGGCACATGACACTATGACATGTCCAGCTGAACAACATGGACACAAACAAAATGGAACCAGCTGCAAAGCTCTTCTCTCAAAAAACAGCCTTGCATATCACATATGTTAACTATTAATGATTTATTTTTTTTCACCTGATTGCAAAATTTCCTTGATGGTAGGTTTTACATCTTATTTGCCTTTTATCACCAGTTTTTCCAGCTTGAGGATAGCACTAAATTAGTTTGTTGAATGCATAAACATCAATAAGATGGTTTGATAATTGGCTTATTATCATCAACAAGATCCAAGCTGTGAGTTTAGATATGATGATAAAGTCTGGTCTTGAAAGACAAAAATTAAAATGACAGTAGGGATGTATTTTCTGCCACTGGCAAGGGCTTCAGATTATGTTTCTAAGCAGAAAGGACTAATACAAAACTGGGCCAGTAATAGGGACAAAAGGAGAAGCTTAATTCTAGAAATGTGGATAAGTCAGATTGATAATAATATTGAGTGAAGATTTTTCCATAGATTTCCTAAATGATGTCTGCTTATATAAGGTGACTCATTGGCATTGAAATTCAAAAGTATGAATGGGCTAATATATTACCCATAGATGGGGGTGTGATGAAAATGGATATCTTTTGAATATTTTCTGTATTTATTTGGAAACTGAATTGAGATTGATTGGAATACAGCAAGATTAAATCCCATATCTTAACAATTATCTGCTTTAGGTTTACATTCACATAGGATCACTCCAAATCCAGGAGCTGATGTAAACATGTTGACCTAGAATAATTATTGTACATTGTGTACTCTCAAAAGTGTCTTAACTTCAATAATATATTGCATGTTGGCCCTATTTACACTTTATTTAATTATATTTACTTATGAGACTTTACTTGTAGTCCTTAAAAAATTCAAAATTTCAAATAAGTTCCATGAAACTTCATATTATTATAGATGATTATGTTAAAGTTTTCTGTTCAAATTGCTATTCCACATGTATGCGAATTTGAAAAATTTTACCTTTGTGATATAGTTCTGTCATGTGAAATATGATAATACTTACATTTTCTAATGTATATGGTAAGGTTTTAAACAATTCACTCAGAATGTTGAGCCTGGTACTTAGAATATTTGTTACATACTACCTTAAGCATTTCAGTTATCATAACAGAAATTAACTTAACATATTACAACAGGTTTTATGATAGGATAAAAGTTGTAACTTCAGAGAAAATGGCTTGTTTTAGTCACCTTTATCCCTACTGTGACTAAAAGATCTGACCAGAAAAATTTTAAAGGGGGAAAAGACTATTTGAAGGCTCATGGTTTCAGAGATCTTGGTCCATAGAAGGCTGGCTCCATTCCTTGGGGATCAAGGTGAGGCTGAACATTATGGTGGAAGAGTGTGGCAGAGGGAAGTAGCTCATAAGGTGATCAGAAAGCAAAGAGAGAGAGAGAGAGAGAGAGAGAGAGAGAGAGAGAGAGAGAGAGAGAGAGAGAGAGAGAGAGACACACTTCAGTAGCAAAATACAAATTTATATCCCAAAGCCATGTCCCCAATTCCCACCTTCTTCAGCCATACCCTAGTACTTCAGTTACCACTCAGTTAATTCCTATCAGGAGAATAATTCACTGATTTGGTTAAGATTCACAGCCCAATCATTTCTCCTCTGAACCTTCCTACATTGTCTCACACATGACCTTTTGGGGGACAGCTCACATCCAAACCATAACAGGGCTAAAGTTGTGACAAATAAAATCTATGGATGAAGACAACATTTAAGAACTTTAATATGTGGATATTGTAGAGGACAATCTGAATAAGTAAAATAAATAAGTAAGTAAATAAAGGAAATATTGTACTTAATACAGAGAGTGACAAGTGATTAATCTGATAGAAGTTCATAATAAATGAGCATGAATAAAAAGCAGTAAGAATTAAAATACCCGAATTTGGAGTTGTTCCTTTCCAAGCTGTGAAGATAAATGCTATCATAGTTTGAATCATGTTTTTCTTTCTTTTTTTGTCCTGCTAACTACATAGGTATCTTGAGTAGGTTATATAGGCTTCATGTTTTAGTGTCTTTAGCTATCTATAATGACGAAACTAATAGATTTTGCTTCTTTTTTAAGAGAGAATTTTTATAATATTTACTTTTTAGTTTTCAGTGAACACAACATCTTTATTTTTATTTTTTGTGTGGTGCTGAGGATCAAACCAAGCACCCCACGCATGCCAGGCGAGCACGCTACTGCTTGAGCCATATCCCCAGCCTAAGAATTTGCTTTTTAAGTTTTTTTTTTTTGAGAATTAAAAAAAAATCTATATATACATACATGCCTATGTACATACACATGCATGTTTTATATTACTAAGGGTATTTTTACCATGCAGTAATTGTTAATTAAATGTCAATTATTTTAAAATCACAAATATTAACAATTTAGTCTACGGTATCACTAAGACATTGATAGGCAGGCTCATGAAGAACTGACATTTTAAACCTGAATTGAAGATATACCTTTGACTCAATTAAAACTATGTGAAAAAGAAGATATTTATGCTGAAAAGGTAGAATATTCAGTTTGGATGGTATTAAATGTAAGGTGCTTATGGAAGACTCAGTTACACTTGTCCATGGAGAAACTTAGCATTTTAGGGATAAAGGCTTTTAGAGTGATGGGAAATATCATATGGAGTGGTCAGTGAAGGTAGGATGTGCAAAGTTTCAATAGAAAGCAAGCTCATGGATGAAAGACACTAGGCTAACTAATAAGTGGCAAATCTTGAATGCAGAAGTTAATTTAATAAGCTAAAGTATTTGTAGCCTAATGACCAATAGAATAATGGGAAAGATTTAGAGAATATTTTGTGCTCCTCTAAAGAGGCTACTAAGTTTTACAGAAGCTCTCAAACTAACTTTGTGTGGGGACAATTGATTTAAACAGTTGATCTCTTAACCCAGATAAAACGAAAGGTTTGATGTTGTGAAACATGATATTTTAAAAATTTTTTCATGGATTAGCCATTTTTTTATTAAATGATGATGTTATAAATTCTTTCAAAAACTTTTCATCTTTCAAATGTGGACTACTATTTTTCGAATTGAAAAATATGTATGTAAAGAATAATGAAGAAAACAGAAGATAATATATGTTGAATAAGAATATTGCACTTTGTGTAGCATTGTAGCTTTCTCTGACCTATTACATACACAGTGTGTGTGCATATATATACACAATTATGAAAACTTTTATTTACCTCCATCTTAAAAAGTTTAAATTTAATTTTTTTCTTATTGTAGTACATTTTCTTTCAAATTTAATAAATGTTTGTGCTTTCAATTTCAGATATTAATATTGATAATTTTATCCAAAAATATAATTTTATGCTATGAAAAAACTGAACTATTATACATCATTTTTAGACTTGAGGTACTGAAAATTCATGTTCAAATAACTGTCATATATATTTAGTGAATATATTTAGTCATATATAGTAGTTTTCTCTATTATTACTTTTTCTTTTTTATTGCTTTCCTTACTATCTAATTTTTTCTATCAAAAAAAATTAATATTTATACACAAGTTATTTGCCAAAATATTTTGAAATAGATCTGTGTTCTTGGGAATAGATGTGAGAAAATTATGTTACTTCTTTCATTATGAACTAATGCAAAAACTTGTTTACAAATCCTCTATACATTTTTAAATTGCTTATAATTTACTGTTTTTAATTGCTTTCTCCCCAAGTTATCAGGCCCCCTTGTGATCACAGTAACTCAGAAACTGGTCATTCTGCAAATATTTGCTATATGCTCTCTTTAAAGAGTATTTTCCTATTTTTTTTGTATCACCTTCCTAATTTTCCATTTTTACCTCAATACATCTTTATTTAGACTTTGCTTTAAGTCCTTAGTAGTAAAATAGACATATTAATCTGCCATCACATTACAATTGTTAAGTCCAACCCACTTAATCCCTACTTACATTCTCTGCATTTTCAGCATTTGCTCCATAACAAATTATTATAAACCTTAATGATTAAACAAACATTTGTTTTGCTACATTTTCCATGGATTAGGACTCTGCATGACTTAGTTGAGGTTTTTGACTCTATGTCTCACAAAATAATGTAATCAAGGCATGAGCTGAGCCTGAAAGCTCTTCCACTGTCAGCAGTTCCCTAAAGTTCCTCATGTGCTTATTGATTCTATTGAATTCACTGTGAGGGAAATGAGGATGAAAGTTACCCTTGAAAAAATAATTATTGTATGCCAGATACTGTTAAGGTATATAACATTAAATATTTTGCTTGGATCGATTTTATTAGGAATCATGTATTACTATTTTTTTAACATTATAGGTAAGTATAGCAAAAGGCATGGAATAAAAATTGAAAAAACAGACAAGCCAAAGCAAAGAAGAAAAAAAAAAAAGAACAAATATCATCGCCTGAAAACAATCACTGCACATATTTGCTATATATCCAAATATTTTGTTATAGAACATGTTTAGTTGTTTCCTTTCTATCATATTGATCTGTGCCTCGTCTCTTTGCTGTTTTGCATAGTCAATTCTGATTTTTCATGGTACTTATGTTCTATCAAGTTACTGTAAACAATAATAAATGAACACCTAAATCATTGCTGCTACGAAAATACTGGGTTAATTCTTGGGAGCCTTTGTTCAGAATTTTTTCATCAATTAATAATGATCTTTTTATTTATTCATTCATTTATTAATATATTTCATTTATTTATGTGTTCTAATCAGTCATATATGACAGCAGAAATCTATTTGATTCATTATACACAAATGGAGCACAATTTTTAACTTCTCTGATTGTACCCTAAGTATGGTCACACCATTTGTGCAATCATACATGGTCCTAGGGTAATGATGCCTATCTCATTTCACCATCTTCTCTACCTCCATGCCTCCTCCCCCATTCTCCCTCCCCTTTGCCCCATCCCAAATTCTCCACTCATCCCATGTCTCCCCCCCCCATTATGGATTAACATCTACTTATCAGAGTAAACACTGGGCCTTTGGTAATCATGATCCTATACATGCTTGTGTTTAAATATATAGTTGATTCATTGTCATTGAATTCATGGCCAACAGCAGTATATATCTCTTGCTTGAACTAAGTTTAGTTAACACAGATATTTTCTCCAATACACATGAAAAACTTCTTGAGCTCAGAAACATTAGTGAGCACTTCAGCATTATGTGTGTAGGCCCTGTTAAACAGCAAAACCACCAACCAAAAGCATAGAAATAGAAGACAATTGGTACTAAATAGTTTGTAGAAGTGATACTTGCTTACAGTATAAGAGATGAAACAGGAAGACAGAACTTGCCTTATTCTGCTGCAGCTGAGTATCTGTGCTTTGGGGACCTCCATTTTCTTGGTAGCTCTGAGAATGTCCAAAAATAAACTCAAAAGCACTATGTTACTCATTTGGGGATCACAAATACAATTTAGAAATTAAGCAAGTTTACAAATATAGAACTCATAAATAATGATCGCTCTATTAAGATTTTTGTCATTCTCTTTCAATGAAGTCAGTTATGTTCCATTATCGAATAGTAAAGTACAACTTGTTTTTTAATACTTTATCCATTTACATTGTTTTTCAATTTTTCTACTGTGTGTCTTAGAGAAAACCATTCTTTCCTCCTTCATGGTTTTCTACCTTCAGCCATTATTTGCAGTAATAACAGCAATGAGAAGAGATCTTCCAATTCTTTCTTCTTCTTTATGCCTTACCGAGTAAAAGAAAAATGATTTCTAAGTGGTGGGGCTGAGAAGCAATTGGACAGGCAATGTTAATCAGGCGTATCTTGTTTTTATGCAGTGCTTATATTCTCATACAATTAGAAATTAAAGTTTCCTGGTTTCACTGTGTGAGTGGGTTAACATATTGAGCTGAATACTGTTCCCACAAATTCATGACCACTGGAGCTAGTGAATACGACCTTCTTTGAAAATAAGGTATTTGTAGATTTAAACAAGTTAAGATGAGGTCATACTGGATAAGGATTGGCTCCATATCCCACGTCAGCTATCTTTATAAGGAAAAGGTGTTTGGAGTATCATAGAGATATAGATAGAATAGCCATATGAAGAATTAAGGCAGAAACCAGCTACAATACCCGTCCCCTCACCCTCCCCCAAAAAGTCAAGGATTTCTGACAATCACCAGAACCTAGGAAGAGGCAAAAAAAAAAAAAAAAAGTTTCTTCCTAGAGCAGTCAAAGAAAGTATGTACTATTTTAACACCTTGATTTAAAACTGTTAGCATCAAGTGTTCTGAGAGAAAAAATTGTTATTGTTCGAAGTCTTCCAGCTTATGATAATATGGTAGCCTTAGGGAACTAACAGTTAATTTAATTCTGGAGTGAAATATTAGGGAACTGATTTAAATATAGTCTTGTTCCAGGCTCCCTAAGTAGTTCAGTCAAGGCTGGGTACTTATTTCTCTTCCTTCTTTTCAGATATATACTTGAGTAAGAGGGGGGAAGAAGAGGGAGCAGGTATAAAATTTGTTGTCTGAATAAATTATTAACATATTGTTTACTCATTAGGAAAACTGAATTTACGAACATAAATACACCAGCAATTATAAATAAACTGGATATTTGCTAACAAGAACATTCTAAGAATAAATTAAAAACACTATCCAATATTTGGAGTTGTACCTTGCTAAAGTTGATATAGTTTCTGCCGCTGATCACTTACTACCATTTTAAGTATTCAATATCTATTTTCCCTTTTAGCTTATTCACCTCTTATTTGGAGGGACCACATCCATTATTATCTCTACTTTACCCTTTGATTCTTTATCAGTGTTTGACACATAAATATCAATAAATATACATTCAAGTATAAATTATTGAATAATCATAAAATGTGAGATAATCTTAGAACCCTAACCCTAACCCTAACCCTAACCCTAATAGTGTCTCTCAGTACATTTTTTAAGTACTCAAACATGTAATCATGACACTGGGAAAACATTTAGTATGAAAACACAGAAATTGGAGAACAGAAATAATACAAATGGTGTGTGTTTGTGTGTGTGTGTGTGTGTGTACGTATGCACGTGTGCTCACACGTGTTTAAATATTCAAAATAACAACTTACAAAATTTCTATTTGATTGACCAAGAATGAGAAAAACTGTGTCTAAAAATGCAGAGAGTCTAGAGATAAAGAGATGGCCTACAAAGTGTTAAGAAGGCAACCATACAAATTGCATGCTTACAAAAAAACAGGTTCACCTCTGTTTTGGGATGGTGTGATTTTATTTGTTTATTATTGCTATTCTATTTTTGGCCTTTAGCCTACATGTATGTATCATTTTACATGAAAAAAGACAGCTCATAAAAACCTATTGAAAATTAATTTAAAAATAATATTTAAATATCTTTTTTAACAAGAATTGATTATGATTTATTGGTGACTGAATTAGTTAAAATATAAATTCATTGCTACAATAAAAGTCAACATATATAAACAAGATAGAATTAAACTCTTCCTTCCTCCCTTTATTCCTGCCTTTCTTTTTTGGTACTGGAGTTTGAACCAGGGGCATATTACCATTGAACCATAACCCCAGTCCTTTTAAAATTTTTTAATTTTTTCTTCATGAGACAGGGTCTCATTAAATTGATAAGGGGTCTTGCTAAATTGCTGAGACTGGCCTCAAATTTGGGATCATTCTGTCTCAGCCTCCTGAGAAATTGGTTTCTTTTTCATAATAGTTTGCCACTTGGGGTTGATATGATGTTGTAATGTATTAGACACCTCGTCTTTCATTTTGTTTTTCCAGCAATATACTTTCTATCCTTTGGCACAAGATGCCTAGTCCAGTCTCTTTCATCACATTTGCATTTGAAACATCAGGAAGAAGGAGATGAGGAAATAAAACACATGCTCACCAATCAAAAGACATAGGCTAGCAGATTGGATTAAATTTCTTAATCAGCGCATAGCACAGAGGCATTTTTTTCCATAGATGTAGCAGTTATTGTTGTCATTACCATTATTAGAAAACAATCAAGGGAGAATATGTATTAAAAGAAATCATAGGGCTAGAGATATGATCCTGGGGAGTGGCAATTGACAATCATAGACAATGAGAGATTATAAATTTATGGGTAACATACACATGCATGTTTACTTAAACCCATTGAAGAGACTAGGAATGTATTTTTGGGTTTTATAATTACAAATAAAGTCACTAAGCATTTGATATGGTTAGAAATTATATTTTTACAAAAAAGAAGTATTTAAAATCATATTACTTTAAAAATGCATAGTATTTAAGCAAGAAATAGTGCTAAATAAATCTATTTAGAGAATATGGATCATGTAAAATGATCTTCCCATGGGCAGTATGATTTATGCCTTTAGATATTTTTCAAAGATATATGATTATTATCTTTGAATATATTCTCAGTAGCTCTCATTAATATCTCCCAATAAAGCTATCCAAATATACATGTTTGGCATTATACTTCTACATCTTTTGTAATCTTATATTTCATGAATTTAGTAAATGGCAGTAAATACAAAGCGATGGTGGCTCATGTACATTGGTGAAATTATAACATCAATTTCTGCAAATATTCAAACAGGATAATTTTTAAGAGATTTTCATTTTAATTACAGTAATCATTGATAGTGAGTCTATTAGATATACCTATTTTTCTGTGCTAAAAGTAAGAGTAAAATGTGGTTTAAAATATTAGTAGTCTGTTTATCAGGTGTCTCATGGGAAATTAAAATTCTATAAGGAGGGGGCATCTATGAGGAACAACCAAACCAACAATCTTCAGTGGGGAATGAACTGATAAAATGATCAAAATGATTCAACAGATCCAGGCAAATTCAGATTATTCCAGCTAATGGAATGTAATTTTAATTAAATATCTTGAAAATCAAGTAGCCTCTTTTAAACTTGAATGTTATTGATTTAAGTACCACTTAAATCCAATAAAGGTACAATTGGATGTTCAGATATCTTGGTTTTTCTTCGGAAATATCTGATACAAAAAAGAAGATATCTAATTTGAAATTAAGCAGCTAAATCCTTAAAAACTTAAAGCTAGTTTAAATTAAGAAGAAACAAACATTTATTTTAAATAATCAAAGGTATATTTTATAGATATAAAGTTAACAGCAGCATTCATGCCAAAACAAAACAGGATAAATTCAATTCCATAAGTATCAATTAAGAAACTATTATTTTTACATTCCAAGACTAGTAGGTCCAGAAAATAGTGTATATATTTACATTATTTCAGTTGCAATGAAATAAAAGTGGCTTAATGTAAGCTCTCATTCAATTTCCAGTGGAATATTTTTTTAAACTTGTAATTAAATAATAAAATAAGATTTTAAAATTAACTGCTGCCATTCAAAATTAAGTTTTTGCAATACTCTTTAAAGGATAATATAAATGTTGAATTTCTACTCTAAGTACTATTTCTTGCCACATTCTTATTTTTGAAAGCCTGTTCATCTGCATATAGTGAACACATTCATCATATATGTTGCTGTTTTAGGATTTTTAAGATGGACAATAGCTCTTGAACAAACAGAAGAGATGGGAGATGAAAATAAAATTTTATAACTGATAGACCCAGGGATTTACACAGCATACATAAAGGCCACATAATGTAGGTCTTGGAGCTCGAAGAGGAAGAAAAAGACAAGTAAATGAATAAGCTGCTTTAATGGAGTCCAGGGAATTATCCAGGTTTCCCATGGAGAGTTTTAATTGGTGGCTTAAAGCAAGTAGGGACAAGTTCCAGGATACGACTCTGTGATTGAGCAGTGATCACTGTGGAGTACCTGTACAGTTAATGAAAGGTGTGTGAATAAATAGGCCCAGTGAAGCAGATGGTTTCAAGCCACCCCATAGGAAAGTGGTCACCAGTAGTCAGTTGTGTAAGGCAGATATCTGGATCTACCAATTTGAGGAACCGGGAGGAAAAGCAGTACTGTAGAGTCTGCCATGTGTTACTAAAACCTGTTTAAGATTTGTGAAAGTTGAATTATTTCAAAATGGATGCTGAGGCAGTATAGAATTATGATAAGTCACGACCATTCTTCCTTAGGTTCTGCAAGATTGATAAACTTGTATTTACAGAACTAATCCCATGGTCAGGTTAAGATTCATGGTTACAATAAACACAGTCACACACACACACACACACACACACACACACACACACACACACGGATGAACACCTATGATTAAAGTATATATTCTAATGCTGAAAACAAAGGTGATTGGTATAAACACCAATATTCTCCAGACAATTATACTGAGAAGCGAACAAAAGAATTGTTTTTCTCTTATTTTCAAGAGAGAAAATGTGAATCTCATGAAAAATTACTATCTATTCAGAAAGAGAGTCCTTTAAAACTACTTCAGAATATGTGCTTTTCTTGGGACAAGACTGAAGTAGACATTGGGGACACAAATGCAATTTGAAACATTTCATTTCTATATTACTTATGTAGTCTCTGTTATTAAAGCATCTCTCATAGTTAAAGAAGAAATGGAGTACTGTAACTTTGTGTCAAGCAAAGGGAATAGAAAAACAACCCCAAACTCAATACTGTTTAGACCAATTTATGGAGTGATTTAAGGCAGGTAATTCAGATACTGGAAAAATTGTCTTTCACTTAAGTACCAGAAAATCTAATTTAATGCAATTGATATCTTCATTCCAGCCAGGAAAGCAGTTTCATCTTCATTTTAGTCTAGATTGCTACTATATGAAGTGACAATGGGTTTACATGGTCTGGTTGTATATTTGCTTTCTGAAAAAAATCATAGATGCCATCATTTTTTCAATTCTATCTGCTGTCTCATTGCTTACTCTAGGAAGGCTCAAAGTGTGAAATGGACATGACGATCTCATTATTTCAAATTAAGTCAACTCCACAAATAGGAAGTACCAATTAGTTAAGTAATTAGCACTCATTTAAAAACTTAGGATGCTCACATGTCTTCTATCCTCATATTATAAATTAATGAAACATATTTACTAATGCTCAGTCTATATGTTTAAATAACTGCTTTCAATGTTTGAATGACAAGTCCTTGTGATTTTTTTTTCTCTCTCTTCCCTAGTGTCATGTTTGTTTTGTTTCAAGTTTTACATATTTATTTATCATCATCTGCGTCTCTGATGTAAAAAGCAATTTATTATGACAAATAATAAAACACATGAGTAGAGAATACTACAGACAAAAAATTTAAGTTTACTACAAATGGTATAAGATGGATAAGCAAGCTTTGTTTACATGTTAGAATCATAAATGACATTTTGGACCAAAAAGGCCAACTATTCCAGTGAAGGAAAAATAAGAAAGTGAGAAATGGATTTTGACAATAGGAGGTATATCAGTAGAACAATAACAAAATTATACTATTATTGGTTTTCTGTCCACATTAATTCATATACAACGTGTTTCTAAGTCACTTATTAGTGTCTTTTCTGGCATGAAATGTACTTCATTTGTTCCTTTCTTCCTACTGTGGTCCAGGCCATCAGTACCTCATGATTATACTACATTTGTCTCATAAAATGGCTTTAAAAAAAATCTTTCCATCATTAATGGACTAATTTTTTCTGGAATAGTTAATTATTTCTATGTCTGTGAAATCAATCACATTCCATTCCCAGCCTAGGTTTACCAGATAAAATGTAAACATGTCTACATTCAATTAATTCTTTAATTCAGTCAATCTAGCACTGCTCAATATTTTCAAGAGACCTTTCTCCTTACGTTTTGATAGGATTTTCAAAGGGTCCATATTACATATTAAGAAACATAAAAGTGAAAATTTATGCAGTCTAAACCCTGTATCTTCAAACAAATATCTCAGAAATTTCTGAGAATTACTATGTGTAATTAAATATCAGTTACTAAAACAAAAAATAAAATCAAAAAATAACAAGCAACATCTAGGTCTTTTGATAAAACTCTCTAATGTTCACTTCCTGATATGAGGCATTTTTTCTCTCTTATTCACCATTACTGTATTTTATTTACCTACTAGGAAAATGCGCTTATTTTCTATTTTTACTGATAGATATTTTGTTGTATTCTTGGACCTGTGAGTATCATAAAATTAAACAAACTATCACCCCATTACCTGGGATTATCAAATACACTCCAGACTGAATTTTGTCTGTGCTTGTCCAATCCTGTTTCAGTGATTAATGGTGTCCACATCTTTTAATGAGATTGATTGGTGTGACATGCTAGTTAGTTAACAAAGTATCTTTTATATAATAGATATTTAAAAAAATAGGTGGTATCACAGCAAGTTTTAAGGGTCAATAAAATAAAATATGAATTTGAAGACATTTGCTTCCAAACAGAAAGAAAAATAAAGAATCTCAAGGTGTTTGACAACAGTCTATTAATAGTGCCCAATTCATCATATTGTAAATATGACATGCTTAGACAAGTCTTGCTTGTGGAAAGAGATTACTACCAAAATAATACCTAAGATAGGGACTCACAGGAACCAATTTTAGGAACTGTGGTATGAAGTGAACAGAATTTCAAGTGCAAATATAAATAAAAAGAAAAATAACAAGTACTATTGTTTTCTGAGTTAATAAAAGTGAGCTAGAGTTACTCAAACCTAGCTGGTCATTATTTGGATTGGTCCTGGGCTCAAAATTAACAGCATTATATCAAGATTTGGGTGAAAAATGTATTAAAATATAAATGGTTAATTAAGTGTGTGTATTAATGCTTGTTTAAGATTTTTTTTCCAGTTGATTCAAGTTACTACACAGTCTTTCACTCTCTGAGTTCTGGTGCTTACATGGTTATATTTGGTTGATCACACTTGCCACAGAAAAATAATCGCACCAAAGATCAGGCTTAATATCTATACATTGTCATTCAAAAACTGATCCAGATTAATCAGATTCATAATTAAAACCAATCATACCTTCAAATTTATTTTTTCAAACAGCAGCAAAACTTTCATGCAAATATTGCAATGAAGCTATTCAGAAACTATACAACTGGCAGAAGAGCCAGAGTTCTGAAGCCAAATTGTTTATATTAAGTCCTTATTCCAACTATGCTATTGTTTTCTACTTGAAATATTCTATACCTCTAATCTTAAAACAGATCTCTAAATTCCTTAGTTTCATTTTCTGCAACTAAAAAGTGGAACCAATCATATGTACCAAACATATTTGCTATGAGGATTAAGAATAAATTGTTTGTGACACAATAATTGTTCTGATGTGGATTCTTTTTTGCTTTCTTGCTCTGTTCCTCCATTCTCACCCTTTTAGAATATGACTACTTTAATGGACAATCAATATTACCAACCCTCTCTAATTAAATTTAAGCAACCTCAAAATAAGGTATTATTAAATCCTCAACTTTTAATAGGAAACTTGTACCAGTTTGCTTTATTCAAAAAGTGACTTTTAAATCAATATAGCATAGCTATTAAGCTCTTAAAATCAGACAACAGAGAATTTGAATTTCATCCTAATTTCACAAATACTAAGTGTGTCACTTAAGGCAGTCTAGTTTCCTGTAGATCTGTTTTGTTCCTTTGAAAAATGTGGGTACTAATATTCTGTATATCTAAGGCTTATGGCAAAATTTAAGTGATATAATTTATTTAAAGCACTTCATCTAGAAACTTAAACAGAAAAATTTTACAGATATCTGATTTTAGTATTTTTCAAATCTTAAACATAAGATAATATAAATTTTAAGCATATACCCAAGTAGTTTGTATCAATGAGTCCTACATAAGGAGACTAGATTTTTTTTTCTAACATCGTTCTGTCTGCCTTCCTACCTTAATTGATAGGGCAGAGGCTTAATCAGATGCTACTGGTCATAGCTAAATAGAAAATTGATGCTTTTCCAAAAGTGATTATCTGAAATAAGTTAGATTTGAGTTTAACTCTCAGTTCAAAGGATTTTTAAACTTTGTGACCTTTAATCAACTTTTCATCTGCCTATAATCTCATTTTTTTCATAATAAAATAGAGTGGAGGAAAATATTCTTGCCAAATTTCAGTGTTATTGAAAAGAGAAAGGGCAATATAGAGAGGACAGAACTTTAACTGTTATGTTAAGGATACCTTGCCTACTCTTACTATAATCATGAATGGTTATAGCATTTAAGAAATATATATTCTGAGGATATTGAAAGTTGATCAAAAGTATATTTACTTTTACAAAGACTTTTGCATAACCAATTTTACTGTTAAAATATCTATTCATCAAATTTAATAAGGGATTATGATATCAAGTTTAAAAATGCATATGCATAATGGAAATAGAGATATAATTTATAATGCAGTGCTGTTTATGACCTCAGGTGCTTCAGAAAAGCAATCATTTCAGTATATATTGTAAAATCCAAGTATTAAGATTTGTCATCAAGTACAATATCAGCCTTCTCAAAGTTGATCTTATGCTAATGTTAAAACATGAAACTCTGTAATTCTTTTTTTAGTTTTTATTTCTTAAACTCCTCAAAAACCTCAAACTTTTAAGGAAATTGAGTGATTTTTATCTATCTAGTAAGATTTAACCTCAAATTTAAAGAAAACATGATAAAATGCACTTGAATTACTGGTTCTGCAAAATTAAAATACGGATATTGAATAAAGAACATGTGCTGGTTTATATATATATATATATATATATATATATATATATATATATACCAGACCTGACTTGATAGCTAGAGTTCTCTGGCTAGCCTGAGTTTTAGTTAAATTAATCAATTAATTTAGAAAATTCAACTTTACATAATTAAAGTATGTTTAGATAGTTTGATATTTTGCATTAATTTCTCTTTCACATTCAAAAGTCAGTAGAAGAGAACATCATGGTCTGTTTGTATGAAGCTCAGGGAAGTGGAATTATTTGCTCATTCCGACAAAGTTTAGCTTTCCTACATTCTGGGAGAACTTTCTTTGATGAGACTGGGAATGGAAGGTCCTTGGCATGGTCTGGCCTGGCCTGACTTATACTTCCCAGTGGATTGGACTAGAGGTGGCATGGGGTTCCAATATATATTTTCATCACTTGGGCAGAACAGAGCACCTGACATATGTCTTTAGTTAGTACTTCCACTCACCTGGTTGAGGAGAAAAGATATCGCTGTTTTATATACTTTTTAAATCGAGACATAATAATTGTACATAATTGTGCAGTGAAGTGTGATATTTTAATACATGTATCCAATATGTAATGATCAAACTAGGGTAATTAGCATTGCATTACCTTAAATATCTAAGTTATGTATTAGGAAACAGCATAATCTCAATACCAAGTTTGTCTGATTTCTAATATTAGTCTTTGTACTATTACGATTTCCATTTTAAAAATCAATAACCTAACTAATATTCTAATAAGTAATTTGTCGTTGGTATCCCTAAATATAAATAGAAAAACTTGAGTTCAAACCTTTAGTGTGACTTCTCAGTTAGTGCTTTATCCATAGCATATTAAAGAGTTAATGACACCATGTTTCTACATTTAACTAGAATACTGAAAATAAATAAACACATTGATGTGAAACTTATATAAACATAACTTTGTGAATCAATGTTTAAAACAAGAAAACAATTACCTAAAATTTTTAAGGTTGGAAATGGTCCTTTCTATCAATTGAGTTAAGCAAAAATAATGAGTTAATTTAATATTTTAAAAAAATCACTTATTCAGTAGATATTTTGATTTCCTGGTTAATACACGAATGAATAAAAAGTAGATGCTACAAAGTACTTTTGATAAGAAATATATTGGCAACTTCAAGTAAATTCAGAAATTGGTATGAAATTAGTTTTACTTATTTTCCTTGATTTTATTTGTATACTAAAAAGTAAGTCTGTTATAGACTGAATTTTGTGTCCCCCAAAATTTATATGTTGAAACATTAACCTCTATGTGATGGGAATTGGGAGTGGGGCCTAATTCAAATTAGGTTTGAATGAGGTCTTCACTGTGGATCTCCATAATAGGATTGGTGCCATTATGGGAGACTCCAGACCATTATCTTTCTTCTTTGGAGAATGCAACAAGAAATTGACCATAATAAAGCCTGGAACTGTTCCCTCAACAAAAAATGTGCCACTCTATGACTTTGCATTATTAGCCTTCAGAATTTTGAGAAATATCTATAACTTTCACCATTCAGCATAGAGCTTTTTTGTAGCCTTCTGAACAGAGACAGAAGTCTTTACTTGTAGTCACTTGAGGTAGTACATGGTTTGGAAGGTATTTATGAAAATGCTGACTCATTTGTGCTACACAAAATCTCACAATTTGACTATTATGAGATCAAAGAACAAATTTTGAAAATACTTTCTAAATTAGTGTGTGTGAAGCATTATTGGGCTATCCAAGGCACATTTGTGGGCTCGTTAAGCAACTTCTTATCTAGCTAAATTTTTATGAAGACATTTTCATTATAATACTTTAGAATCACTTAGCTTTCATAAACTTTGATATTTTCTAGGGTGTTGTCAACTACTTCTGGTTCAAAGTATTTGGTCTTCAGCTAGCAATATATACTTCAAATTTTGAATCTTTGAAACTATCCTAGTAGCAGTCAACATTTAAAAATAATAATAATAGGCATTAGTACAATGTCAATTTCAGTACATTTTAATTGTGGCTTAGAATTTTATGATCATAAACTTGAGTAATCAGATGATTGGATTTGTATAAGAATTAAGCATACCATCTACTCTAATCTCAAGGATTGGTCCCAAGATTATTATCCTAAATAACATAAAGAAGATTGTTAGATTTAGCAATTGATGTGAATGTTAGTTCATTTTTTTTTAATTAAAGACAACATAAAAATGTTTGTAGGCCATTGTGATTATTTTTTTAGAAAGCACATTGAATGATTCTAAAAGTTTGCTTTCTCACCACACACACACACACACACACACACACACATACATCTACAACTCATATATACTCATATTTTCCCTTTCAGGAAAATAAAGTCTGTGGTGAGTAGATAGCTCTAAATTTTTGTTACAAACATCAGTCTTAATATGCATGTAAGAAGGCCTTCCTTGAAGAGTAGTTGGGTTATAATGTCTCCTTTTTGCTTTTAATAATGCTTATTTTTCCTTACATTTTCTGCTCTGCTATGTGACCATGTATCAAGCGGAAACACTATTTTTTTCTACTTACTATGTACAAACTTTGCATTGTGCTTTGGTATAAGACAACAATGCAAGCATGACATTGTTAAATGTTGGTTTTCTTTACATAAGGCAATAAAAAAATGCTAATTCTGCAAGTGTAGTCAGCTTCTGTTTATCAGGAATGTGCTTCTCAATTCTTCTCTGAAACTCTGTTGTCATAACCTCTGAAGCACAGTGCAGAATGAATATATTAGACCTCCTAGTGTCTGTAGCTGTTATCTATTTACCCAGTGTTTTTTTCAATCCAAAACTCTCAGTGGAACCAATAGTGTCACTAATGCTCAGATGATTGAACAGACATATAAACAAATAACTCCAACAGAGTATACTAATGGGACAATATATGAATTGCTATGAAGATAGTATATATGTGTCTGGATGTAGTGTTTAGGAAAGTAACTATTAAAGAGATGAACTTTGGGATAATTCTTCAAAAAAGACTTTATTAGCATCACGGGCACTCTAATCATGGATTTATGAACGAATAATTTTGAGTCTTCATAATATAGGTACATGTAGGATAGGTACAAAGTACTCAAGAAACATATTTAAAGAATAATCATTTTAATATAACTATCTAAGGTGTATAAAAAAATGATTTGCTTGCTGAGGTAAGGCATGACTATATCCCTTCAAGGACATAAAACCAAATAAGAAAAACTCAATACATTTGTAATACCAGTTTGTCTTTGATGTGCAAATAATCAGTCTAAATCCATCTTCCTCTATCTGAACTCTGTGTCCTAGGGGACAATATCACTCTGCCTTATTTACTCTAGGGCCAGTACCGTAAACTACTCTCATAATCCAAAACCCACAGATATTATTTGAGTGAGTCAATCCTCAATTCTTTACCCTGCACTTCCTTTCCTGAGAAAATTTCAATACAGGTGGTAGCCTTGGGCCTTCTCCTTTACCTTGTCTCCTGCCTCCTCACTAAAACCTGGTATTCTCAATAGGATCCTGATGGTATGCTGTGAACCATCTCACTGGGGTATTTTAGTATAAATAGGTTAATTTCTTTTGCCTCTCCCGTACCTCTTCTTGTGGTCACACCTGACTGATCATCTCATTTTAACTTATTTATTTTTGTGTTTGAGATAATTTATAGTGTGTACCAATATTTCTTTTACCCTTTATTTGAGAATTATTTGAAGTCCAGCTTGAAGTTGTCTTCCTCCAAAAACAATGTACATGAAGTCCTACTGGTCATTTGAAGTACTACTAACTCACAGATTTGATTTGGTTTGATTTAATTTGATTTTTTGACGGTGCTAGGTATTGAACCCAGGGCCTCATGCATGTTAGGGAAGAACTCTGCCTCTGAGCCATATCCCAGCCTCTAAACCTATGGAGATTTAATTTAAACTCCATCCATGAAATATTTTCACATTGCTATTAAATGCACAATACTGATTCTTAGACAACGTCACAGAGAATGGTAGAGTCTTTTCTATACTTGTGGTTTTATATTTTATTTACATTTTTCAAAGGGTGTATCCCATTGAATCTTAATTCTGATTACTTCTCAATTAGATTCCCAA
This sequence comes from Spermophilus citellus, assembly GCF_964194105.1. Lineage (NCBI taxonomy): Eukaryota > Metazoa > Chordata > Mammalia > Rodentia > Sciuridae > Spermophilus > Spermophilus citellus. The sequence goes on along the minus strand of NC_138182.1, from coordinate 50,501,397 downwards.
ATATGGGTGAATCTCAGACTTTTCTCCTGTCTTATATACTCTGTGCTACTATGAAGATAAAAGCTCAAGTGTATCCAGGGCTCAGTTGACACTCTCAGAACACAAACTGGCTTTGTTACTTAGTAGTCTCCTCACACTTGTAATTTTACTTTAAAAAAAAAATCTGTTGTAACTTTATTTATCACTTATATTTTAAGATTTTTATGTTTACAGATTAGCTAATAAAATATACTCTTGAAAAGTAATTTCTACTTTAAATATTTAACCTATTTTCCCTAATGTGTATTTGATTAAGATTTTTAATATTTGGGAGGGGGGAGAAGATTTAGACTTTTTTCAGTGAATGCTTTCATCTTTTATGTTTTCATCACCAATTTCCATGTTGTAAATGCATATGAATTTCTGTTTTTTATTTGCTTGCTTTGACTTAATATTCCCCTACTTTCTTTTTTTTTACAAGACATTTTAATTTTTATTATTGAAAAAAAGGTTATTATGCAGCACTAAAAAAAAAATAACAAGATCATGGCATTTGCAGGGAAATGGATTGCATTAGAGCAGATTATGCTAAGTGAAGTTAGCCAATCCCTAAAAAAACAAATACCAAATGTCTTCTCTGATATAAGGGGAATGACTCAAAATGGGGTAGGGAGGAAGAGCATGAGAAGAAGATTACCACTAAATAGGGAAGAGAGGTGGGAGGGAATGGGAGGGAGAAGGGGAATTGCACGGAAGATGGAAGGACACCCTCATCATTATACAAAATACATGTATAATGATGTGAGGGGAAAAAAAAAGAAATGTGTCACATTAGATTGGGTAGAGAGAGGTGATGGGAGGGGAGGAGAGGGGAAGTGGGGATAGGAAGGGCAGCAGAATAAAATAGACACTAGTATTGCTGTATGTATATACATGTCTGTATAACCAATTTGATTCTGCATCCTGTACACTCAGAAAAATGAGAAATTATACCCCATTTGATTCAAATATATGATATGTCAAGATCATTGTATTGTCATGAGCAACTAATAAAAAAAATAAAGTAAAAAAAAAGAAAAAAGGTTAATCTTAATTATTCATGCCCCACCTGATAAAGAACAAGGATTTCAGATCCCTTCTCCCAATTTCACCCTCTCTCAGTAGGAAGCAGCTTGGAGATGTTGTACCCCATTCTTCCAGAGAAATGAGATATAGAAATTGACAGTGGGGAAATGAAACTCCCCTACTTTCTTAACGTCAACATTTCTATAACATTTTACTTCTCTACAAATTTTTCTACAAAATCTGTCTTTTTTGTTGTTGTTGTTAAAACCTAAAACAAGTCAAATGATAGGAGCTTCTTATTAGAATTTAATGCTGTCTTCCATCCAAGAAGTGTGTAAATCCAGGAATGCTGTGATTTTCTACTTGGTCAGAATTACAGGTTTATTCATCCATATTGTTGTGCCCTATTGGCTTTCAACCCCAAGACCACATTAGTTCCCAAATTGCTCCTGGAACTCCAGCAATTCTAAGTACATTTAGCCAGTAATTAATAAGAAGAAATGTCAATGACCCTTTTAGTTAAGGACAGTTCCCCCAAATTGATCTTAGTTCTAATTCCATTCTTTGGAAAAATTTAGTACCTGGCCACATGAAGCTGGCCAAGTCAGAAGTATTTAATCTGATTAGCTGTGATCTTTTCTGATTGAAAACCAGTGCTTATAATGATATAGTTTGGGAAACAGAATCCACTGGATTTTCAACCTGTCAAGTTTCCAATTTAGCCATGAACTGTCCTATGCTTAACAAAAGACAAAACTCTGCATTTTCTTTTAGTCCCACTTAAAGACTTGGTTGTCTAATTTTCTCTTAAAGAACTTCAATAGAAGTGATAAGAGTGGACAAGCAAGACCAACATTTTTAATTTTCAACTATTTCTTCTAGTGTCTCTTTAATTCTATCCAAATATGTAACAATATGACTTTCATTATATAGCAAGCTTCATCAGATTGCCAGCCTGCAATATGTTAGTACTTGATTCCTGCTACCCATCTGCTCCTATTATTTAAACCTCATGTATTTTTGGTTCTGTTGCATACAGTACTCTACTTCTGGATTTCAAAATTCTATTACTCAGGATTAGAGTCATGAGAGAGCTTCAAAACATACCAAATAACTGAAAATTTAAACAAAATAAAAGTTTTTTTGTGCAAATGATATTGAAAAAGATAGAAGTAGACATGATAGTCCAGGTATATCACCCTAATTTATAGAGACTTGGACTTCTTTAATCCTGTTTCTCCACTTGGAAAATTTTCATTCTGAATGTCATATCAAGGGATACAATGACTGGTAGATGAAGGAATTGAGAATCTAATCACATTAAAGGAAATAAAGAAAATAGGTGTCCTATCTTAGTAACTTCTTAGGCATGTTAATCAAGATTTCCTAGCAAACAAACTAACCACATTGGTTAGTAGCAGACTCTATATGTATGGAACACTTTGAAGTGAAATCTTCAGGTTATCTATGATAGTTCATAAGGAAAAAATAAAACACTAAAATCTCTGTAACTGTTACTAATATTGTATCAGTATTTTAATATAAAAAGGAAATGTTTCATAACTGAGATGACTTGTGTTTGTGTAAGTTATATAGTTCCAAACATCGTTTAGCTTGTACACATCAGAGTCAGGACCAGAGTAAGTGTGATGAAGTGAGAATGATAATGGGAAAGCACCTTAGACATTCTCTTTTTACCTTTCCTCATAATTACTTGTGTACCTAAAATTACTCGTAAACTTTATAAGGGGCAAGATATGATTGATATGCAATTCAACTTGACTAACCAAAACTTTTTCTCCTTGATCCCCACTTAATCACATTATCTAACATTTTTGAAAGCCAAAAAAATAAAAACATAACTGCAAATTAATCTAAATCATATTTTTATTCACATGCCTAAGTGAAGGCCCAAGATGCCTAATTTATCTTAAAACAAAGATGAGATGCTTGATTTTGGAAAATAACTAGAAAATTCTGTGATTTACTTCCAAGTACATATTCTATATAAACACATAAACATGCATCAAAAGGCGTGAATAAAAAAATTGCACATTTGAACTCATAAATCTATTGGGAATCATCAGCAGTGAGGAGAATGGTTGTCTTTGCACCCTTGTCTCCTCACCTGAAAAGTCCCAGTATTAGCAGCAACAGGAAAAGAGAGCCAAGCCTGGTCCATGGCCTGAGATCACTGGGGTCAGAAATATCTGCATGTTCTTGTAGAGAAATTCACAGAAGCCAGGTTGTTTTTTACCTTACTTATCTGCAAGAGTAAAGCATCTCCTAAAAGCACTGACTTCTTCTTGACTGGGAACATTCCACAGTTGGTCACTAGGTTCTGCCCATGACTTTGCTCATATCACGGTAAAACATCTGAAAGGCTGTTGGGGCAGGGGAAGGCAGCTGAGCCTGGCTTTTGAGAACTGTCTTCTCTACCCATCATTTTTGAAAGATAAATGTAGCACATATAATATGATTCTGCTTTCACAAAAGCTTTTCTTTTAATCTATCTGAATAAATGTATAAAAATATACTTGCTTGACCCTAATGTCATCTAACTGCTATTTCTGAGAGTTAGAATTAGCATTGATTTTTAAATTAGTCTGTAAGCTACTTCTGTATGTTAATTGATTAAACAATCATAATTTAAAAGATGAAATCTATGCCAATTTTCTTAACAAGAAGTGTGTTTCCTGTGAAAATCCAAACTTAAGATAATTCCTCGGCCCATAATGAACCTAAACCCATTTTCACAAGACATTCTAAAGATATCTTGGCTTACCTAAATATTTGCTGGAAATTTGAAAGAATGAGGCATTACTTTTTAAAAGTTTGATGTTAAGAAAACTCTATATTATGCATGTCAAGCATATCTATGCAAATAGATTATCAGGAAATATAATTTCATTTCAAATTAAGGATAGCATGTTACATTCAGCTCTCATAAAAAAAGAAACACTTCCATGTCAAGAAAATACAATGGTACAATCTAATGTTGCTAGAATAAATTTCTTTTAATTCCATGTTTCCAAAATCAAAGCAATCCAGATTAATCTAATGAATTAATTTTCCATTTGCATGCATCTTTTCATTCATTTTATAAAATAAGCTTTTGGAAGGATCTACATTTTTTATCAATTAACTATAGGTTCTGTTTGCCTTAAAGGTAAAAGCTTATCTGTATTTTCACCTCTATGGACTACAACAGATGCAACTTTATATTTGTTCTCCAAGCTTAATCTGTGCTCATGTACAACAGCGTGAACTGTCGAATCCTCCACACACAATTTCAGTGGCTAAGGTGAATTGACCTTTTTTTTTTTTTTTTTACTCAAAGGAATAAGTAAGTTCTTCAAAATACAATATGACTAGTCATCTTTAATCAAGTGAATAAATTGGCTAATAAGAAGCTACTCAGGAGGCACTCTCTGGAGAAGTACATTAATTTCTGTATACACTTTAGCCTTCCGCCCAGAGAGAGGTCACTTACAGTGTGTGTGTCAAAGTTCCAGTTGAGACGCATTCCAGGCAGAGCTAAGATCCATCATGCTTCATTAAATAATAGTTCAGGTCCCTGGATAACTTTAAAGATTGAAAGTCCTATATAAATATGTGAGAGACTTTTTACTTAAAAAGAAGAAGAAGAAAAAACAGGTAATCAAATGCTCAGCATTTCTTCCTTCATCTGGATGTGAGTTTATTGACATGAAAGTTCCTTTCCAAAGCAGCAGACAAAATATATATGAAACAAAATCCATTTTTATTATATTTTTTTCACTTAAGCATTTTATAATTTAGAACAATATTCACATTATAATCTAAACAGATAAAGATTTTAGACAGGCAATCATGTAATATGTCAGAATTAAGCTACAGAAAATTCTTCATAAAAAAGAAAAATGATGTTTTATCCTTTTTTGATTATTTGTCATAATATAACAGTTTTACAAATGTGCTGCATTCAAACTTAAAAGCTGTAAGACTCAAATCAGTTCAAATTAAATGAAGAGAAAGAAACATAAATCTTGAACCAGGTACTCAGAATTGTATTAAAACCATAATGCCCTTGGGATGATTCATAACGAAAGATACAATGCTGCGCACTTCTAAGAGTCACATCTCAAGTCACAGTGACAGCCTGCATGGAAGATAACTTTCGCACTTGTTCTGCAATATTCCTGAGAGCCCAGCCCCTAGTCCTTGCATTTTCTAAATAATAAATTTCACAGGATCTAAAGAAAGTGAAAGCCATGTATTTTCAATTTCCTTCTGGACTGTGAGGCAGACTTCGGGTTCTTTTTTTCTTTTCTTTCCTTTTTTTTTATTTCTGATGTTAGAAAGAAAAAAAAAGTATTTTTATGATGTTTACAATATTACTTGAAGCCTCCCTCTCAGGAATTCACTGCTCCTACTCTGTGATGTTTTCAATAATGCATACTGGCCACATGTATACCAAAACAGCATGCCCGGTGTTATTTCTCCCATCTTCACAAATGAAAAAAGTGTGATTTAATCAAATAATCTAATTTTCTTAGCATTACTTGGGTGGCAAATAGTACAATAATATTCAGCATTAAAGTCCATGTCCCTGTAACTACTGAAAATGGATTTGACCAACATATGAGTATGCTTAATATGCCATGGTTAAATATGTCCATAGTGAGGCACACCATTTACAACATGTTTCTATTAGAAAATTATATTTAAGCTGGGTACAGGGGTGCACGCCTGTAATCGCAGGGACCTGGGAGACTGAGGCAGGCAAGTTCAAAGTAAGCTTCAGCAACATAGCAAGACCCTAAGCAAATTAGCGATACTCTGTCTCAAAATAGAAAAGAAAATAAAAAATTAAAAGAGCTGGGAAAGTTGCTCAGCAGTTAGGCTCCCCTAGATCCAATCCCTGGAGCCAAAAATAAATAAATAAATAAAATGTTATTTGAACACAAAACGTGCATATTTATAAGTTTGAAGTGGACCTCAGATTTTGCATTCTTCACTTTGTGTTAATATTTATGTTCTAAGAACAATTGAGAGAGGCAAGATGCCTTGTGAAAGAAAGAGCCATTAGTTATAACTTTACTAAATGTCCACATAAACTAGATGCAAGGAAATGAGAATTGTAACCATCTGAGTCACATGAAAAACCAAGGGAGATAGCCTTATTTCACAGAACCAGATTAAATGTAATTAAATGGCATATATTTAAAATGGAAGAGGCAGGTTAAAGTTGTCAATGACTTGTCTGGAGATGATGCCAGATAGAATTTAGATTTTGTAAGCTGAAGAGACAAAGGAAGTATGGAGCGAAGCAGGGAGAGTCAGGGTAAGATACAATAATACTTGCTGACATTTACTCTTTGTGCAGAATATCCCATGTAGTAAATGTTATATAAATACCAATGAAGAGAAACTTGAGATAGATCTATGTGAAAAGAAATTATGACAATTATTAGAACAAGAGATAATAAACATCTGAAATAAAATGATGGACATAAAAACGAGAAATTCATTTAATAATCTACCTCAGATCACTAAATAAGAGATTTAGTTTTGTTTATTCCAAAATATTATCTTTTAATATTAAATTATAAAATGTGACTCTTGCCTTCTACCTTATCTTCAAGAATTGACATAAACACTGATAGAACCATACATATGTATTTTATTAGGACAACAAGCTAAGAGAGTTCTAAATTACTTAGATGGGCAGAATAATAAATATTCTTAAATAAAAATATGAGGACAGATACAGAGAAAATTGTAGTAATGAAAAGATAAAATCCATGCATTGTTATTTCTATATTCTAAACCTCAGTAAGTATATTGGTATACTTTTCAGTCAATATAAACTTGTCTTAAACAATGGGGCCAGAGTAGACCTATCTTAACATTCCAGTAAAATTCTCATAGCTAAACACCTGTTTCTTCCTCCTGTCTCTTCTTTCAGTTTCAGTTATAGTCACAAGTGGAGCATCTATGCTATAATTCTAGTCATATGAAGAGCTATACCAGAGCTTTAGGGAATAAACTATTTTTACCCTATTTTATAGAAGGTCATCAAACATAAGTTTCTCAACTTCAATAGGCATAGAAAAATATAAATTAAAATGCCATGCAGAGCACAACAACAGTTAAATTAAAATTTCTGACAATGCCAAATGTGGGCAAGGTTATGGAACATGGGAGTTCTTGTACAGAGAGCCAGAGGCAGTGCAAGTTGGCACAACCAACTTGGCATGCATTTTGGCAGTATCTCCTAACACTGAATATATAAATCCAGTAATTTTAATTCTAGTTTTATACCCAATAGAAATGTGTACATATGTTCAACTAAAGACATATATAAGAATATGCATACAAATATCATTTTAATAGTTCTAAGCTGGACACTACCCAAATGCCCATCTATATAGCATATAATAGAATGAATAACTGTATTGTGTTGCATTCATCAAAGGATCATGAAATGCAATAAAAGTGAGTGAATGCAAATATGAATCACACACACACACACACAAAAAATAATAATTTGAGAAGTAAAATGTTGAGATAAATAAGCTAGAGAGAAAAAAATACCCATAGAAACAGACTCTATGTGGAAATGGAGAGGAGAGGAGAGGAGAGAAGGGAAGGGGAGGGAAGGGGAGGGGGAGAGGGAGAGGGAGATAGAGAGCATTCAACAGGACAGTATAAACAAATGGCTACCTTTGGTTATGAAGTGAACAGAGGATTCCTGGTAGAGTTTCTGAGCATGCTGGTTAACATATATCTTAATGTGTAAAATGGCTTCATACACTATGTTCTATATGAAAATTCAACAATTTATAATTTGTACACTGTTTCATGTTTATGTTATCCACTAGTATTAGTAAGCTAGAGTTCCCATAAGAAAACATCACAGAATTGGTGTACTAAACAACAGAACTTAGTTTTGTTTTTTCATTAGAATTTCCAGATCAAATTGACTGAAGGTTTAATTTCTCCTAAGTTTTCCCTCCCTGGCTTGCAAGTAACTGCTTCTTGTTTTACCCTCCAAATACCTTTAATCCCTTTTTCTTATTATAAAGACGTCTGTCACAGTGACCCAATGCCCTATCCTTGTGATCTGAATGAATCATATCTACCTCTTTAAAGGGTATTTCCAAATAAAGACAAATGGTGATAAGAGCTTCAAGGAATGAATTTTAAGTGGATATGATTCAGCCTACAACACTAATATTCAAAAAATAAAGGTCGCAAAATAAGAAAAATAAAGAAATCTAGCATCTATGATCTGAAAATCATCTTGCATGGCAGTCACTTTCCCAGGCTCCTGTCTTCCTTACCATGTTTCCCTTATGCACTGGGCACATCAGGCTTTCATAGTTGCCTCCCTTTTTCCCTCCATGTATACAACAATTACACCATTCACTTGCATTAACCAGAAGACCCAATATCATTGTTCTTCATTTTATTTTTGTTTTAATTAGAAAGAGTTGAGAATATTTATCCCCAAATCTTTAGATAAAACTGTCACTAGATTTTTGTGATGGTAAACTTTCCTTTGTTTTTTAAAAGACAAACAGCAGTCAAAACTTTATCTAATATGGTATTCTAAGGTGGGTACTGAGAATTGAACTCAAAGTGCTTTACCACTGAATTGTATCCCCAGAAGTTTTAGGTTTGATTTTGAGACAGAGGCACACTAATCCTTGCGATGCTCCTGCCTTAAACTCTGGAGTGTCTGGTATTACAGGCTTTGCCACCAATCCTAATTCAAGTGTGATCTTTTCAAACCACATTCAAATGTGAATTATATTTGGAAACTCAATTAGTGATTTAAGATCAATGATAATTACTAAATACTTGCAATTAATGTAATTAGTAAGAAATTTAGGTTGAATAAACTTTATTAAGGCTAAAAATTTAAAGGTCAAATTGGAAAAATATTATTAAAGCTGACTATTCTTTTTAATCATGAAATGTATTATACATTTGTATTATACTTTAAAAAGTGCTTACTTTTAGACTTAATGTATCCTTATTCCACAGTAAATTTGTTATTGATTAATACCCAGGAGGCAGTACCTGAACTGGAATCATACAGCTTGTTCTAAGAATTTGGCATAAAATTTTAGAAATTTTACATACCCAAGAAAAAACTTTGAAGTTGGATGAGCTATAAGCCTTGAATTAAATCGATGTAACACCCAAGATTTTCAATATAAATAATATACAATACATTTCAAAAGTATACCAAATATGAAGGACTGAAATACACAGTAACCAATCCATAGCCCCAAGGGTATATGAACAGCTAGCTTATTTTTCACTGCTTATAAACTTGTTTTCTGCTTATAAACTTGTTTTCTGCATTTAAACATGTGCTGCCCATAGCATCTTTAAAGGTCAGAAGTAGGTATCTTTCAGAAAGACACCTCTAGTTATATCACATTAACTACATAATTAACCATATTAAATATATTCAGCTGTTCGACGGTGCAGATACTTTGCAAATGATCTTAAATAGTATTCAACATATCTCTGTCAATTTTCATGTACAATTAAATCCTGTATCTATTTTTCAACTTGGTAGCAGAACTTAGAACAAAAATGTAGCCTTGATGTAACATCCACTAAAAGGTATTACATTATTCTACTCCATGCATAAAATGGAAGAAATTCATTTGATATTTTGGCATATACATTTTTGGGGGGAGTTTCACAGATAGGACATGTTATAGCTTCTTCTAGCAGTCTAGCAAACATGCTTGCTTATATATATTAAATTTAAAGGAGTTTAAATTAAGCTATTCACTAACAAATCATATATATGTATATACTAAACATATTTATGTAGATAATGTATGATATATGTATACATGTATGCATATGTATGTACATGTATATATGTATTATATCCTGTATGTATGTAGTACACATATATATTATCAATATAATCCATCAGAAAGCTGAAGTAAATATTTGGTCAATTTTCTGACTTTCTAGCTGGGGAGAATAAGAACACAGAAGAAAAATGTTGATCAATGGGTACTAATTGTTGTTAGTAGTTATAAATTCTAGTAAACAGTGACTATAAAGAGTGATTTATATGCTGTATTTCAAAAAGATAGAAGACATGATTTGAATGTTTCAACATAAAGAAGTGATATTTGTGGAGATAGATAAATTCAATCTGCACAAAGTAAACATGTATGATATCACATGATATACCCTGTGACACACTCCATATATTATTATATATCTGTTAACAATAAATTTAATGTTTTATAAAATAGAAAACCTAAAGAAAAACAGAAAATATTTGCAAACCATATCAGATATAGAACAAAACATGTAAGGATTTCAAAAACTCAAACAATTCAATTTCAAAATGAGTAAAGAATTTGAAAAAGATATATCTCTCCAAAAAAGATATATTAATTAACGTCCCATAAGGATATAACATGCACAGTATCATTAATTAGCAGGGAATCGCCAATGAAACCCACATTCAAATGTGACCTTATGACCATAGGAATAGCTATAATACAAAGTGTAATAATAATGAATATCAGTGAGGACACAGAGAAGCTGCTTGTTGGAATGTAAAGTGGTGTGGTCACCTATGAAAAACAATTAACTTTTCCCAAAAGTTAAACATAGAATTACCATACAACTTAGCATTACCACTCCTAGCTATATGCCTAAGAATATTGAAACATACATATAACCTGTCCAGCAATATTCATTAGAAATAGTATTTGCAATAGCCAAATTCAGGAAACAACCCTATCAACTGAAGAGTAGACAATATAAGAAATTTCATGTTATGGAATATTATTGAACACACACAAAAAAGTGAAAGCTGCTTTTAAGAAAAACAATTATTTCAAATTTAAATTTTGGTGATACTTGAACAACCTTGTGATGAACTCAGTAACAATGTATTTCATACTTTAAATGGATATATTGGATACTATGTGAATCATGTTGATAAAGTTATTGTAAAAGAAATATACCCTAAGCAACTAAGTGCAACCCTCTCTCTAAATAAAATACAAAATAGGGCTGGGGATGCAGCTCAGTGGCTGAGTGCCCTTGAGTTCAATCCCTGTTACTCCTCCAAAAAAAAGAAAGAAAGAAAAAAAGAAAAACAAATAAGCAATTGTAGAATGCTTTTCAAAATAATGACAATAAAAACACAAAAAAAGTTTTCCAATTCTTAAGGTTTCTAAAAATATGGTAATTTAATAAAGTTACATAAATAATTGCTCAATAAGTTTTCCTGGGGACTTTTTGTATAACTGCATTCGTCATGGCTTTTGTAGGATAGAATTGAGTTAGCCAATTCTAGATCAGTGGACAAACCTGAGCAGCCAACTATTTTTGCAAATAAACTTTTCTTGGAGTACAGCCCATCTACTCATTTACATTTATTTCCTATGAGTGTTTTCTCTTTCTAATAACATAGCTCTGAAGTTATAACAAGAGATTGAGTAGCCAACACAATAAAGATACTTACTCCCCAACTAACAACCATGGAAGTTTGCCAAATTTCACATAAAGGAATGTGTACTTGCTGAAAAATTAAAGTACTAGGCAACATCTTAAAACTATCTTCACATTACCAATATTAAACAATGCCAACAAAACAGGTTCTCTTTAACTATCTCAGTATATTTAACTATGATAAAGGGGAAACCACTGGCAATTTGCTGAGTATTTGGGAGAATTGGAAGCATCCTGCGGAAACATTCCAGTGATAATATTATTGCATATTTAAACATTCCATAAGTATTTTTCAAGAGATTGAGCTAAAATGTATTTATAATATTCACTGAGCACATATCAAATGCAAATCAGACAGGTGCTTACTGTTTATATAAACGTGAAAACAAAATATTTTAATGAGTTTCATCTATCATCTTAAAGTACAATAATAAAAACCTGGTACCAAAAAACAAAAAAAAATTATAATAAATTTTGGGACTGAGTCAGATTTTTATTGTCTGAATAGTCTCAGAAATCAGACTTGACTTTGAAACCATTGTCTGATCAGAACTCTTATACATCCTAAATTTTTTAGTTTAAACTTTTTTTTTAAGCTGGGATTGAACTCAGGAGCACTCAATTACTGAGCCACATCCTCAGCCCTATTTTGTATTTTATTTAGAGTCTACTATTTACTCCTCATCCTCCTGCCTCAGTCTCCGAAGCTGCTGAGAGTATAGGCCTGTGCCACCAAGCCCAGCTATGTTTAGCATCTTTGGCATTTTATTTTCTATGAATTGGTGGAAAGATGTTGGATTCAGGATATATTGTTACGGCAAAGACAACAGGATTTTATAACTAAGAGTATGTTGAATATGAGAGGAAGAGTAGTCAAGGATGATATCAATATATTCTCCCCTTCCCCCACCCCAAAATAAATTCTGGAAATACAGGGCTGCTCTTGATTGACGTTAAACAACAACAACAACAACAACAACAACAACAACAAAACCCTCTCTCCACAGATTGTAAAAGAAATGGTCAGAAATTCATTTTCCAACATGTTAACTATAACTGCACAAACTGTATGTGGTGATTTTGTATCCTAGATACCTAATGCTTAAAAACACACATGTAAATTACACTAGGACTATTCTCAAATAGATGTCTTCAAAATCATATTTAAACAGTACAGGATAAGATAGAATAACACTTGTTTTTTTATTTTTCTGTGCATTAAAAGAAATCTATGAAAATAAATATCAGAGGTATAATTGGATTCATGTGATAATCTCATGATGACTCAGTTTCCCATACAACAGTTTCAACTGAATTTGAATATTTCCTGAGGATATCAGAATGACAGAAAAATGATTTATATTGAAATAAATTGCTTTTATTATATGTGTAGAGAGAAGAGATGACTATTTCTGCAAATGCATACATAAATTTAAATATATTTTCAAAACAGTGAGTATGTAGCATTCCCACAATTTCACTATGGTGTTATGAAGTCAATTTGATTTCCCAAATGAATGAACATTCTCACAGCTTTTTACTCATGCATTAAAGAATTGAATGGATTGTAATTTATAGGTACATTTTGTGGTTATCACTGGGGGAAGGAATGGGGCTATATATAAATGTATATTTTCTTTATTTTCTTAAAACTTCATCCCAGTCACCTTAGATGAATATCAGATTCCTTTCTTGTTACTGCTCCTTAAGCTGAATTATAAGACTGAAAAACCTCATTAGTTTTTCAGTGAATAGAAAAACAAAACTTCTATTAAAATAAAAAGAAAGAAAACCAACAAACATGAATTCAGAAATGATCTACTATTTCAGGTAAAATGGAAAACTGATGAATTATCTTAAAAAATAAACGTTCCAATGCATGTTAATTAAAACGAAGATTTCCAATTTAATCAGAAGTATTAATGACATCATGTAATTTTTGCTCATGATTCCAGAAATGGAAAGCCCATCTCGCTAGAAGGAACTTCTCCGAAGATAGTCACAAATTCCAGTTTCTTATTAAGACATGATCACCTGATACATCTAAAGTTTAGGTTACTTTCTAATACAAAAATTCCTTCCTCACCAAGCAAAAGTAAACAAAGGATATAAAATATTACAAAATTTATTTTATTTGGATCCCAAATTAAGTCTGGAATCATGAATATTTTAAAGCACCTACACTAAAAAAAAATCAGTTTCTAATAGTATAAAACTATGATAGAGATTTAAGTGAATAGGAACAAGTTGTCAGACAAGTATACTGTGACTATGTGACTGTAACTCTGTCTGTCCTTGTATGCATATAACCATTGATTCTCAATCTTCTGGACCTCAACACTCCCAGGTAGCAACAAATCAATATTTGCCAAATAGATGTGCAATCTGACTTGAAAAATTATGAACATTTTATCATATGAAAATTTTTCAATCTTAATAAAACATTTTAAAACTGTATTATAGAATTTGCTTGTTATTAATTAATGAATAATGTTTTATTAAATTTGTATTACAATAAGCTAATAATTATTCATGTACCTTTATTAGTTCATCTATGTTCCTTTTGCTTTTAACTGCAGGTTTTACAGGTGTTCAATATTATAGGTTTATTTATTTATTTACTTTAATACTGATCATGTTTTTTTTCATTTTTTTAATCTGTTCTTTTTAGATATACATGAGAATAGAGTGTATTTTGACATATTAATACATACATGGAATATAACTTTTATTAATTAGGATCCATTCCTTTAGTTGCACATGATGTGGCATTTCACTGTTGATATATTCATATATGAACACAGAAAGTTATGACTGGTTCATTCTACTGTCTTTCCTATTTTCATCTCCCCTCCCTTTCATTCATTCCCCTTTATCTAATCCAATAACTTCTATTGTCCCTCCACCCCTTATTGTGTTTTAGCATCTACATATCAGAGGAAACATGCAGCCTTTGCTTTTTGGGGATTGGTATATTTCACTTAGCATGATAAGTCTCCAGATCCATCAATTTACTGGCAAAAGTCATAAAGTCATTCCTTTTTATGGTTAAGTAAATATGCCATTGTGTATGTATACCATATTTTCTTTATTCATTCATCTGTTGAAGGGCACCTATGTTGGTTCCATAGCTTAGATATTGTGGATTGAGCTGCTATAAAAGTTAATGTGGTTGCATCACTGCACTATGCTGATTTTAAGTCCTTTGTTTAGATAAAAAGTAGTGGTATAACTGGGTCAAATGGTGGTTCCTTTCCAAGTTTTCTGAGGAATCTCCATACAGCCTTCCAGAATGGTCGTAACAATTTACAGTCACCCATGCAATGTATGAGTAAACTTTTTCCCCTGCTTCTTCACCAACATTTATTGTTACTTTTATTCTTGAAAATTGCCATTCTGATTGGATTGAGATGGAATCTCAGTGGAATTTGAATTTACACTTTTCTATTTGCTAGAGATGTTGAACATTTTTTCAAGTGTTTGTTGACCATTCGTATTTCTTCTGTGAAGTGTCCATTCAGTTTTTGGCCCATTTATTGATTGGGTTATTAATTAATTAGTTAATTAATTAATTTGATGTTAAGTGTTTGTGAGTTTTTCATCTATCCTGGAGATTAATCTCTTAACTCAGGTGCAGGTGACAAAGATTTTCTTCCATACTGTAGATTGTGTCTTCATGCTCTTGATTTTTTCCTTTGCTGCAAAGCTTTATAATTTGCTACTATCCCTATTATTGATTCTTGATTTTACTTCTTGAGCTTAGGAGTTTCATTGAGGAAGTGGGTTCATAATCCAACTTGATGGAAAATTGGGCCTACATGTTCTTCTAGAGAATTGAAGGTTTTAGGTACACTAAATATTTCAAGTTTTAAATTTTATTAACACAGAAATATTTAAGTTTCAAATAAATATTACATATATGTATATGCATATGTATTTTTTCAAAGATTGGTAGAATATTAATTTAAAAGTAAGGTTTAGGCTACCTGTAAGTTAAAGATTTTTTTTTCATCATTGTGTGAGTTTTTACACTTTTATTTTATTTTTGGGCGTGAAAAAAGGCTAATTATTCAGATTTTTTCCCAAAAAGGACAGAAGAATCATGTCACATTTTTCTTTACTCAACTTAAAAGAAAAATATATGCACTATGATTTTGCAATCAATGTACTCTTCATTTTGTTAAGCTCATGTAAATTAACCATTTATTTATGTATAATAATACTAGAATAATTATAAAACAAAATAACATTTCACTCTAACTTTATTCCAGAGAACTAAAATCTCCACATCCTAGGTATCATTTCTTAGAAGGCTTCATATATTCTAACATAGAAGAAGTATTTTTGCCTATCTTTTTGTTTTTACTTTTGCATAGCTAACCTCCAATTAATTATTTGATAACTAGAATAATATTTATTACTGGATATGATCCAGAAGTATCAATATTACCTGTTTTCTTAAAATCTTGCCCTAACTAATCATATTCATGTATCATAGGAAACACTTAAAATCACTTTGTTTATTGATTAATTGTTTTGATAAAAGTGTGACTATTTTTCCCAACTTGAAATGCTTTCTAGTAACTAGTGTTTGAAAAAATGATAGTAGATAATCTACTAATAATTTCAATCATATATTGAGTAACTACACATGAAAATTGGGTTACTTTTAAACATTTGTTTCATAAATTATTTTCTTGCAATAAAATTCCCAGTGCTTATTAATGATAATTTTAGTGATTTGATTATTTTAGCAGGAACATTTCCAAAGGCTAATAAATCCAAAAATATATTTTTGAAAAACTTTAATATGTTTTTGTAGTTTAGACACAGTTCATCCACAATTAATCATGCTTTTATTATTGCAATCAAATAGACACACACTGTTCTTTTGATCATCCTACAGTTAGCATCTATCTTCATATACCATGCTGTTTCATTATTTTTCACAAACACTACATAATATATGAAGATATATCATCTTTGTTTCATTGATAATGTGAATGAATGGAAAAACACAGAATTGATATACCATAGTACAAAGAGATCATTTATATTTTCACATGTATATGGCGAGGTTAAAGTTTTTAAAAGCCTATTTCATTATTAATTACAAAATATAAAATTGTCTTTACAAAGCTAATTAGCATTACATTTGTTTAAAAACAATAAAAGAATGATAACAGCATTGGAATCTTCCTGCAATACAAGCTAACTATGTAGCCAATTTTTATTGTATATACACAGAAAGAGGAAAAAATAATAGTTTTTCTATTCTTTCAATTGCTTTTATAGCTTGTTTTTATGTCAATTTGGCTATGAAATAGTCTGTAGTTATTCAGTGAATATTAATATGTATGTTGGCATGAAGGTATTTTATAGATATCATCAATATCTACAACGAATTGATTTTAAATGATGATTATCTTTAATAATCTAGGGTGGCCTCATCTATTATGTTGAAATGCCTAAAACCACTAAGTCCAAGTTTTCAGTTCTGTGAATATTCTACAAAGTTGATGCAGGTGCATTAAAATAGAGTACAAATCATGATCTAGAGCTTACATATCATATATCATGTATATGTATGTGTCTGTGTATATACATATATATACATATATACATACATATATAATGTATTTTTTAAAATTCATGCATGTATGAATAAATATTTCATATATATTTTTTCAAATGCTTTAGTCATTCACCTATTATTTTTCTCAAAATAAAAGAACTCTACAAACCTAATATCAACTTTAGAAATTACTATAAATTTTATATTTTTTGCTCTAAGTTTCTATAGATGTCCCACTTGTGGGACAATGAGGCTTAATGGGTTAAGAACAGGGTAAAAGCAGAGACAGATTTCCCTGAAGAAGTTCCTCTTGCTAACTATGGCTTCAGTTCCTGACTGAGTTTTCAGCCTGCTGTGACCTGATAAGAATTGCTTAGCTAGACCTTAAACTTACACAGGCCAGTTCCTTTGGGGAGGACGTATGTGTGTGGGGGGCGGGGGATAATACATATATTATATATTCCTTGTTCTGCACAACTTAGATTAATGCCCATATCTTTTACCCTTTATTAGAAACAATAGACATCATGTAATCTGTCAGCATCATTTTTTTATGCTTTAGATGGTTGGTTGAATGTTTTCAACATGGCATACAAAGGTTCAAAGCTGCAAACAGTTCTATAAATTCATTCATGAATGTTAGAGTTTCTTTAGAACTAATGAGATGTATCTTGAAATAACCAAAACAAAGAAGTCAATTACTCATATGAAGAATTTTTCCTGTAATTTAACCACCAAATATAAATTAAAAATTCACTTCAGTGATTTGAAAGTGAAACAATCAAAATACTTAATAGAGAACAGGAGTATTAAATGGATTTACCACCTATATAATAACAACAATTTTTGATCTAATTATAAGGCTATAACAACATATATTATTGTGAAGAATTACAGATTTAAGTAACATCTACCATTTTTTCTCAGTTTATTTTGTTATTGAATTTCAGTGTTTTTCCATATTTAGAATGTGGATTATATTAGCGGTTAGACAACAAAATGAGAGGTAGTATTATTGACTTTCGGTTATATAATTCTTCAAAATAACTGAATGTAAGATTCCTACTAATTATATAGTTATATAATAGGTAAATATACACATTCAACTGAATAATAAATTAAAATGCTTTTATGTAATGAAGTATTTTTTCTCTCTTATATCTTTAATTCCCATATGTCTTCTTGATTTCCTAGTAACAGAAAACCAAAACATTAAACTTGAATGGAATGATATAGATTTGTATTTCGTTTGTCAAATAAACAGTGACAAAGTAGCAAAATATCTATTCTCTAACCATATTTGTGTGGCTGTCATACATCTCAACATCTTTTTTAACTTAAAACACAATTTATTGACTGGGAAGCAATATTCAATATATTCAAGAAAACTAAGATACAGAATTGGAAGTTCAGAAGAAACAAAATGAAAAGTAACAAAGTTCAATAATTGTACCTAATTTTTCAGGGGAAAAAAAACAGATGTAATCAAGTATTTAGTCACTTCAAGACAGTTTGTTGGTGTCATGATAACCCTTTAAATGGGCTGTTTCTATTTCACATATATCATATGATTATGAATAAATCTCTCATTGTCAAATAAGAAGTAGTTGTCTTCCTTTGAATATAATTAATGAGCAAAATACTTATAGTAATATTTAACCAACTTTAATAGAGTTAAAATAACATGCATGTATTATATGTAAAAGTACTTCTTTGCATACAAATTAAATATGTAATTTTACATTGATAAATAAGGATATGATAAGAGTGAATTTTAAATGTGCCTAGAGATCATTCTAAATTATGAAATTTTATCCTCATATTTCCTTTCATTTTTTTAGAATGTTGAATAATTTTATATGTTCTAATTTTGATGCTAGAATTATACCTTACCTCCCAGACTTTTTTCCTTAAACTGTTTCAGTAACAATTCACTTTTGAGAGTTCATATAAGCTTTTATCAATTATGGCAACTTATAACAGCATTCCCACATGTTAAGTGAAATTAAACAACTTTACTTTCCTAGTGTATATTCATTCAACACATACTGCTTAAAGAATACCTTGTCTGAGAGACTACTTTTAGAAAGGTAGTGATGAAGAATATGAATAAGGAAATTAGAAAAACATTCAATTAAACCATAACCAATCAATAATAAAAGACAATGATAAGTGGCTCATGATAAGAGAATAAGAATGGGTAGGACATGTAGTTATTCTAGAAGGGGAGGATTTAAGAAATCTTTATTTAAGAAGAGATCTGTGATTTGTAAGTTTAGATATAAAACCAAATCTGCCATCCAAGTGGGATAAAGAATAGTCTAATCAGAAGAAGCATCAGGTGCTTAGCACATTTATTTTCCTCATTTTATTTTTCCTTTGACTTTGATTTTAACCCATACCTATAGATTCATAATTATTGAAATTAACAAACTATTGTACAATAAAACACACTTTTTAATACATTAGTCATTACATTTGGACACTAAATATATCAACATACTTTTGATCATGAAAAGACTAAAAGACTCCTGGAAAGATGGCACAATGGCTTCTCTGCCAAAGAGAAAGAGGCCACAGCAGATTCATACTTCAAGCCTGAAAGAAGCGTCTCTCTCAAGTATCTGTAATGATGAAGTTTTATATAATGCAATGAACCGAAGAGTGACATCCTACTACCTTTGCTATATCTCATTAATCCCATTAATGGAAAACAAGTAAGAATCTTCACTATTACTTATGTGAAGGACTTTTTTTCTGAAACTGAATGACTATGTGCTGCACAAAGTACATCATATAAACAATTCATGATTACTCTTATTAAACTGTCAAGGACAGAATATTGACATTGAAAACATAGTCTGAAATAAGAAAAGAAAGTTACAACTATGAATTTTGCACCTGGTGTTTCCAAAGTAAGGTGGTCTATAGTGCACATCTTATTCAAACTAGTTATTTGCTGGTAATGGCAAAAAGATGATATAAGTATTAACATCATTTTACTTATATACAAAACTATTGTATTTTTATTAGAAGCAGCAAGATCACAGTACACAGTATTTTTTACTTTAAAAATAAAATTGAATTACATGTACAGAATATATGTGTGGGTATATGTGTTGAAAGATTACTGTTAGTGTGAGGATTATAATTAGATTTTTCAGTTAGAAAAAAAAAAGCTACAAGTTTTGGAATGAAAATTTCAGAAGACTTTAAAGAAAAAGTTTCATAAGTAATATTATGTTCTCTAATTCATATTTAATACCTTTGAAATAGACTGGGTAGTTGGATTCATTGATACTTTTGCTTCATTCATTTTAAACTCTCCAAGTAGAGATAACCAACCAACACCACAAAATCTTTAGTGTTAAAACTTTAAAATTCATTTTACTCATTGAATAACCAATGCTTTCTTTAGTCCTCTGAGTAAAATCTGTGTTATCCTATTGTTGATTGATAAATTTCCAGTTTTTCCTAAAGATCCTTCATGAAATGTTTAGCATTTGTCTCATCAGAGATCTTGCAAGACTATGACCCAGTATTTCTGACATCATTCATTTTAAATCACCAATGCAATCTTCCTTCAATTCTAGCTACTCCATTTATTATCCAGGCAGACCTAGAGAGCTAAGTATTTTGAAGAACTCTCCCTCCAGAGTGTGAGTAGCTCAGGATTTCCATAGCTAATGAAGAATGCACAGATTCTTCCTCCTTTCTTCAATTTCCCTAGACAGAGTAATCTCAGATGTCAGGACAGATGGAATCTCTTTACCAAAACACTCAGTGCTAGTGCTTTCTACATGATTTGATTAACCCCCCTTAATTTTGCTTGGGCAAATAATTATTTCTTTGAAATTTCAGAATTTAAAAACAAAATCATAAGTTTACATGTCCTTGGCTGAATATATTAATTTTGAATAGTTTCAAAAAAATAAAGCAAGAATATCACTAAGGACAACTCTTCAGCCTTATTTCCTTTTTTTTTTTTTAGAGAGAGAGAGAATTTTTAATATTTATTTTTTAGTTTTCTGTGGACACAACATCTTTGTTTGTATGGTGCTGAGGATCAAACCCAGGCCGCATGCATGCCAGGTGAGCGCACTACCACTTGAGCCAAATCCCCAGCCCCCCAGCCTCCCAGCCTTTATTTCTTCTGTTACAATATAATCTTTGTTCCCATTTCATTTTCTTCATCTCTCTTTGTACTCCATCTCTGAACTCCATTCCGTATTCTTTAATGAGTTGCATACATAAATTCTCTGCTTTTAAATTATTAGCTTCTCCTGAATAGATGAACTTCATTTATAAATTTACTAAACATGTTTCAGTAAAGTGATTTCGGTGAGTTCCTCACCTTATGTCTTCAGAATAAACAAATTCATGAACTAATTATATCATTAACAGTAGATAAGTATCAGGTCTCATTTTATATATTCTAATTAAAAAACTGCAACTGAATTCTCAAATTCTTATATTAGATATTGCTCATATTAATCAAGATAAAAGCATGTGGATGTATTTCAAACTGCATCATTCATTATCAGGTTTTATATAGAGCAATTCAACAATGTGACAGGTGTTTCCTACTCTCTTCAACTTATTGTTGATTTTTATCAGCTAGTGTGGTATTAGTGAAACAGAACACAATATAAAGACTGACCCAGAAGAAAGGATCAAAGGTACCAGAAGAGAAGAATCTTGTTAATTGAAATACATATCCATCTTATTCTAGCATAATTTAATTATAGATTTTAATCACTAGTTCAGAAACTTTGGTGCCATGTAAGCAAACATTTATTCTACAGTTTAAGATACAATTTATTATTTTTAAGGCTTTCAGTATTTTTTAAATTAGTTTACTTTTTCATATTGTAACTTTTTTTAGTGAATTTTTTTGTGGTTGAATCTATAGTGCTCACAAATACATATATTGATTGGTCTAAAATTATATATTATCTTTAGATGCTAATGCATGTGAGATATTCATTAAAATGTACAATATTATCTTTACTATTTTTAATATGATAAATATGTACATAGTTTTAGATATATGTATCACAAATACAAAAAATGTATACCTACTAAAATTATATTTATAAATAAAAGTATTTTAATTTCACATAATTTGTTCCATATAAATTTCACTAGGTAAAATTCCATATTCAAATATTTAGGCAAATATTTTAGTATAAAATGTAAATGGATATATTCTAATTCAATATACTTGCTAAATAATTTTGTTATGGAGGCCATCTGTTAAATCATCATAAATTACTAAGGGACCATTATGCTCTGTTAGGAACAGGTGATGTGTTCAGGGATAGGACAATATACTATCTATTCTGATGCTTTTTCTAATTCAGAGAGTTTCTCATAATCTCAGTACCTTCATTCAATACAATATTCAAACAGTTATTTAGTAAGTATTATGCTAGACTCCATGGAGAGAATAAGAAAACTTATCAATATGCTTAACCTTATAAATAACAGTTTGAGAGAAAAAGGTCTGTAAAATATATCAGGTAATATATTTAAGAAACTATAAATGTTATGGAAAAATATAACAGAGTGTGTAAAATTGAATATAAGCATTTGCAATTTTAAAAGTAGTCAGATAAAACCTCACAGATATGGTGAAACACAAGCAAAAATTGAAGAAAATAACAGATATTTGGAAAAAATAGCCAATTTCCAGCACAAAGACTAGTGCCAAGGGAGACTCTGAGGTACTGGAAAACCAGCTAGATCAATATAAGTAGCAATGTGGGTTCAAGAAGAGAGTAGTATAAAATAACACAAAATGCAGTCCTACATGTATATGCTTTTTATAATATTCTGTAGAATTTCATTCAATTGTAAATAAAATAAGGAGCCATGAAATGATGACATGGGTCACTATATATTTATGAATGATTACTGTAGCAACTGGCCTGAAAACTGACTGTGGGGCAAAATTGTTAAGACTGGAAGGCCAGTTAACAGATTGCTACAAGGTCTAGGTGGAAGCTCGTGGTTTTCCAAGATGGAAACAGTGATAAAAGAGGAAAGTTGATTTTTTTCCCATTAGATTTTTAAGGAAGAGCCAGCCAGATCTGTTGAAATATTGGATGAAGGATATGATGGAAATAGAAGACTAAAGGCAATTTAAAAGCATTTAATCACAACTGGAATAATGGAGTGACCATAATCTAAGATGGAGAATACTGGAAGTAGAACAGGTTGAAGAGCAGGATTACAAATTTAGATTTGGGTGTGCCAAATTTTAGATAATCAAGTGAGTATATTGAATAGGTAGCTTGGTAAACAAGATGAAATTTAATGAGTAAAAATGAACTTGATATATATTTGACAGTCACACAAATTCATCAAGGGAATGAATGTGATAGAGAAATCTAAGGACTGAGGTCAGGGATATTTGCCGGTATGTAAAAGAATGAAGTATAAAAGGAGGTGAGAAGGAACTGGGAGAAAGCAGCTTCTAAGAAAGTACCAGGCTATCTTCCTTTATTTTTTTGGCATCTTTGTCTAGTATGAGATATCTGTTTACTTGGGTTTCTCTCTGTGTCTTCTATTCTATTACATTGGTCTCCATTCCTGCTTTGGTGTCAATACTATGCTGTTTTTATTACTATAGCTTTGTAGTATAATTCAAGGTCTGGTATAGTGATGCCTCCTGCGTTGCTTTATTCTCTAAGGATTGCTTTGGCTAACTAGGCCTCTTACATTTCCAAATAAATTCGTAACTTTTTTAACTACTTCAGTTAATAATGTTATTGGAGTTTTAATAGGAATTTCAATAAATCTGCATATTGATTTTGGTAGTATAGTTATTTTGACAATGTTAAATATGCCTATCCAAGAACATGGGCTATCTTTCCACCTTCTAAGGTCTTCTTCAATTTCTTTTTTGGTGTTCTGTAGTCTTCGTTGTAGAGGTCTTTCATCTCTTTTTTTAGATTGATTCCCAAGTGTTTTTGTGTGTGTGTGTGTGTGTGTGTGTGTGTGGTTTGTTTGTTTTTGAGGCTTTTGTGTATGAGATCCTTTTCCTATTTCTCTCTCAGCTGATTTTTCCTTGGTGTTTAGGAACACAATTGATTCATGGGTATAAAATTGGTATCCTGCAACTTTGCCAAATTCCTTTATGATTTATAGAACTCTTCTGGTGGAATTTTTTCTTTTCCTTTTTTTTTTTTTGGTCTTCTATACATAGGATGATGTCATTGGCAATCAACGATAGTTTGAGCTCTTCTCTTACTATTCATAGGGAAAAAAGAGACTTATCCCTTTAACAAATCCATATATAATAAGATAAAATCTAACCCCTCTCACCCTGCACAAAACTCCATTCAAAGTGTATCAAAGACCTAGGAATTAGAAAGAAACCCTGCAAATGCTAAAACAAAATGTGGGTCTAACACTCCAACATGATGGTTTAGGAGCTGACTTCATCAATAAGACCCTTGCACTTTAGTGCAAGAAGTAAATAAAAAGTCAATAAATGACTTGTATTGTATTAAACTTAAAAGCTTATTCACAGAAAATGAAACAATCAAGAGCATGAAGAGAGAACTTACAGAATGGGAGGAAATCTCTGACACCCACATCTTAGATAGAGTGTTAATTTCGAGAATATACAAGGAACCCAAATAGCTTAACACTAAAAGCAAATAGCCCAATCAATAAATGGACAAAGCTACTTCTCAAAAGAAGAAATACATTAATCAACAAATACGTGAAAAAATGTTTAACATGTCTAGCAATTAGAGAAATACAAATAGAAACTACACTGAGATTTCTCCTCACTCCCACCAGAATGGCAATTATCAAGAATATAAATATCAATAAATGTTCTTACGGATATGGGGAAAATGTTACACTTATACATTGCTGGTGGGATTGCAAATTGGTGCAACTACTCTGGAAAGCAATGCAGAGAATCCTCAAAAAACTTGGAATGGAATGGCCATTTGACCCAGTTATCCCACTCCTCAGTATGTATCCAAAGGATTTAAAATCAGCCTACTACAATGATATAGCCACATCCATATTTATAAAAGTACTAATCACAATATCTAGGTATGGAATAAGGTAGGTACCATTCAATAGATGAAAGGATAAAGAAATTATGGTAAATATACACAATAGAATATTATTCAGACATGAAAAGAATGACTTTATGAAATTTGATGGTAACCTAATGGATCTAGAGACAATCATGCTAAGTGAAATAAGCCAATCTCAAAAAACCAAAGGCAAAATGTTCTCTCTGATATGGTGATGCTAACAAACAAAGGGGGAAGAATAGAAGTGCATTGGATTAGACAAAGGGAATGAAGGGAATGGAAGGGGGATAGAAACAGGAAGGACAGTTGAAGTAATCTGACACAACTTTCAACTTTCCTATATACATATATGAATACACCACTGTGAATCCCAGCACCATTTACATCCACAAGACTTGGGCCCTAATTAGAATAAAATGAATTCCATGCTTGTTTTAATATATCAAAATTGATTCTATTGTCATATGTAAGTAAAAAGAATGTATTTTTAAAAGTATGACAGGAATAAAGGAAGGAAGGAAGGAAGGAAGGAAGGAAGGAAGGAAGGAAGGGAGAGAGGAAGGGGGAGGGAAGTAAGGAAGGAAGAAAAGAAAGGAGGAAGGGAGCGAGGGGAGGAAAGGGAGGGAAAAAGAGAAAAGGAAAGGAAATAATGAGGGAGAGAGGTAAGAAAAAAAGAAAGAAAATTAAGAAGGAGAGAGGAAGGAAGGAATGAAGGAAGGGAGGGAGGGAGGGAAGAAAGGACAAATAGAGTGTGGATTATTCCTTTAAACATGGCTGAGATAATGTTTCCAAGAGAAAAGAGAGAGTAGTAGAATATTAACCAATGTTGAAAAGGCAAGTTAGATGAGGACTACAAAGAGATCAGTTCAAACTGTGACAAGAGCAGTGAACATGAACAAGGATGGGCACAAGTGTTCCTGCAGTTAAGTCGAACATGAAAGAATGGAAATACGGGGAAAGAGAAAGTTGATGATTTTTATAAGGTTTGAAGAACAACAGGCCCTTCTTCCCAGTTCTTTACTCTTAATAATAGGCAAAATATAGATGACTCACAAATTCAAAAATAGTAGCCACATATGACCATTACATTTATAAAAAATCTTTAGAGCTGGGTGTGGTGGCATTATCCCTGTAATCCCAGAGACTCAGGAGGCTGAGTCAGGAGAATCACAATTTCAAAGAGCCTCAGCAATGATGAGGCGCTAAGCAACTCAGTAAGACCCTGTCTCTAAATAAAATACAAAATAGGGCTGGGGACATGGCTTAGTGGTTGGGTGTTCCTGAGTTCAATCTCTGGCACCAAAACAAAACATTTTTAGATCTACTAATAATTCTGTAAGTAAATGTCCTATGTGGATATTACACCTCAGTTTCTACCCATTGTGTGTTAAAGTTCTGTTACTTCATTTAAAGCTTCACCTACCCCTTCATAACCACAAAACTGCCCTTGGCCAACATTACATGTGGTCACTTCTTTCCACTTCTTCACCTGCTTGTTTCTCAGGATAAACCCTTTCATTGGATTCCAAGAAGCTTCAGGGTAAATGTTCACAGATGGCCTTTGTTGTTCTCATCCTTTTTTTCTGAGTTGCAGTTACACACTAGATTCATTTCCATCGAGAACTATGTAATCAGCAGGAGAAGCAGCCTTGTTATTGGCAAAGTCTATGAAAAGCCCATCAGTAGACATCAAAACTCTGTATGTGCTTTTATGTTTTCCTGAATTTTCTCTATTTGCATGTATGAAGCAAGAGGATGCTCATATACCCAGAGAAAAAGTAGAAAGTTTTATAAAAGTAATATAAAACTATACATTTATTTAAGAGGCAAGTGGATGAAGAGGAACAAAGAGAAAAAAAAACACATCTTCTACAATGCTGTCTGAGAATTGAACAACAATGGATTAAAACAAGTTTTAAAAGGCACAAGAGAGTTTCTACAAGATCAAATTCATAAGCATAAAACACTGGTGAGAATGTTAATGTGTTACCCACATTTGGTAAAGAGTGTTTCTGACAAATTCATTGAAATCAACATTTAAAATGACTTATGAGAGGAAAAAAGTACAATACAATAAGGCAATTAAAGAAATAACTGGGTTTAATGAGAGGAGTCAAAGAAATACCTTTGCAGTAAACTGCACAGCAGAAGCTGGTATCTATTTACTCAATGTGTGTATCTAGGATCTGTCACAATAATGAAGTTAAAACATATTAAATATTTGTTTAAGAAGCCAAAGAAAGAAGACAGTCTCAGCATTTTTTTCTTTGAAATATTTAATAAACTAAGAACTGTGGGGCACTTCAGTCCCTGTCTTCTTTTAGAAGTTAATAATTCTTCCCTTCAGCTAATCACCGCACATTTCAGAGATCAAATGTCATTTAGTAGTTTATATAAGAAAGGCCTCTTTGATGACACAGCTATTTATCAAATGTAATATATTGTACTACAAATGAGAAGAAACAAAAATTAATTTAATTGAAATATATAGTTAATATTGATATCATTTAGCTTTAGATGCTTAACTCATAGTTTTTGTTTTTAACACTAAAGTATGTAAAGTATAACACAATACTTTTTATCCATTTTGAAATTTAAGTCATATTTTTCAATAATATATAGTGAATATTAATATAGTACTCATTAATTTAGATAAGCTATTAATCAAAAGCAGCCTGTGTCATTAGTGTTTTCTTTGTTGTTAAGTAAGCCCCTATCAAGCATTAATTGCAATTACTCTAGAGAATCCTTATTACACTTACTCTTATGTTCCAGTACAGAAAATGTGTATAAGAGGCAAAATTCTTTAAAATAGTAATGTGGACACTATAAACTGCATGTAGTGAAACAACCACAACAAAAAATATTTTGCATAAACTCTCCTGACATATTTTAGTAATGAATTTTAGTGTTTTATGAATTATCAAGGTTGTTTCTGAGTTTTGTAGCTACTAAAGAAAATGAACATGAAATTAATAATAGGAAGAATTGGAAATAGAATGAAAATATTCTTATTGGTGTAATTCATGTGTTTTTTAGAGAAACATGATGTTGACTTATATTATTTAGTATGCTTTTTAAATTGAGTGTTTGCAGCAATAAATAACCCATATTCTCATTAAGATCTATACTTTTCATACACACACACACACACACACACACACACACACACACACATATTGGTACCAGTGATTGAACCCAGGGATGCTTTACTACTGAGTTACATCCCCAGCCCTTTTTATCTATCTATTCTTTATTTTGAGGTAGCATTTCACCAAGAACCTATAATCCTATTGTCTCAGCCTCCCAAGCTGGTGGGATGACAGGTGAGTACTTACCCATTTTGTACCACATTTTGAAAACCTTCCCATTCATTGCAATCTATAACAATTTAAGCCCTACTAATTTCAAATAGACATCTCTACTTGGATTAGTACATGGACAACTTTTCAGATTTTATTATCAACAAAATTCTAATCCCAAAGAAAGTCTAATATAGAAAGAAAATTTATTCTTAGAGGTGCATTTCATCCCAGCCTCAGAGTGAAGATCTAACAATGAAAATTCTCTGGCCACTCACAAATAATAATTCTATGTCTCACAAATTTCCAGACCCACAGTTTATACTACATAGATTCAATGACACCAAGATCTCAGCGACATTATTGGACACTGATATGGAAGTAATCCTAACTCGTAGAGATTTCAAAATACAGCTGTAGTTTATGGGTCAGAGTAAGCTTAATGGAATCAGGATAAATGGCATTTTTACTTAAGCCTACCTATATGGTAGCTAGATCACATCTATCACCCATATTATACTTTTGCTTATACCTTTGGGTGTATTCCTACAACAATGCTATTACCAACTAGAAGAACATTCGCAATGTCATTCTGACACAGTGTTAATGGTTATCATAGCAATAAAAAATCAATCGGAAGGATCAGTAACTCCTACTTCTTACCAAAATAATAAATAGCAAATCACTTCCAATCATGTAACTTTAAAGGAATTACAATAATTAATGTCATAATGAAGGATTGTAGAGATTAAGAGTATTGATTCCTATTACAACCATATTTCTAGTCTCTACTAAAAGGGATAGGTTGCATTTGAGAAGAGAAGTATGTTATTTTAAGATTAATCATTTTCAAATGGAATTATAGCTATTATCTGTGAGGTGAACTCATTGCTTGAACAAATTGGACAGTCCCTCACAATCAGTTTGTAGTTGTTAAAATGGAAAACACTTTTAACCTAAGAACAAAAAATTATAACATCCTGCTAGCTTTATCTGGAATACATAGCAATGTACAAATCCTATATTGCCTCAGTGTTCACTGGGCTCAGCACCATTGTAAATTTCAGGTATCTTTGCAATGTCAAGGTAGCACAAAACATTACTACGTATATTTAGAGTAGATAATGCTATTTAGACATGGAGATCAGTTCATAATTGTTGTGATAAAATATTTTCATGCTAAAGGCCTGCCCTGCACCTTGATAAAATTTCTTGATAATTTGTCTGACAAATGCTTGTTATCCTCCTCAAAAGGACGAACAGTTCTTTTCTTGCCTCCTGTCCCACTAAAATATTGGAATATAGGCAACTTTTTCTGAAAACTATTTCTTGTAATCTCATTCTCTTAATGAAATAAAGACTGGAAACTTTGAGTATGTTTTAGAGAGAGAAAATTTTTTCATTTGGTTTGGGCTGCACTATAAGAAGTATTGAGACTCAGAACTTGCAGTAATAATAAAACATCTGCAATGGGCAAAAATGTGAAGAGGCTATACAAATCCCTAGTTACAGAATTAAAATTACAAATCCCTAGTTACAGTTTGGGAGCCAAGCCATTTAAAAAGTAACTACTATTCTTTAAAAGAAATAGGTCATTTTTTAAATAATTGAATTTAAAGACTCTATGGCTAATCAGAGACTACTAGGGGTCTTACCACTTGACCCACTTGGGTAGTAAATGATACATAATGTATCTGGATGTACCAACCTGCATCTAGTGGTGATGCCTTATTTTCACAAATATTACTTCAATAGTAGTTTTATGACTAGTTATAAAAATTTTTAAATAGTAATTTAAAAATTTAAATTACTTTTTAAAAAGTTAAAAAGACTAAACTCT
Source organism: Spermophilus citellus (assembly GCF_964194105.1). Classification (NCBI taxonomy): domain Eukaryota; kingdom Metazoa; phylum Chordata; class Mammalia; order Rodentia; family Sciuridae; genus Spermophilus; species Spermophilus citellus. Next base: position 50,471,079 of record NC_138182.1, on the reverse strand, counting down.
GTTTCACATAGTATTTTTCATGGCATGATGAAAACAGTTGTAAAATGAGTGTTATTTTGTTTCAATACAATTCAAATGTGATGTGTAAGTGAAAAAAATATAAACTTGAGCACAGTATTATTGATTTTTCTAGAGGAAAGATAAAAATGAACATGATAATGAATCTACAATGGTTATAGTTTGTAAACCATAACTTGAAAGAAATAAGATTGGAGTACTAGTAATAAAGACATAGAGAATATTTTGAGAGAAAAATCACTCAAAACAGGTTAGATTTGTAAGAATATTTTTGACCCAGATGATTTCTCCCTGTTGAACTCCAATATGAAAATTGATTAAGTATACAGGTGATACCAATCATCTTCACCTCCCAGTTTGTGTCATAGTAAGAATGAAGTAAGAAGAATGGTAAAAACAGACACTGTTCGTGGAATGAAAAGTATAGATTCTCTATACCAGAATAAGTCTAGTTACCAGAATTTCTTGCCAGTGGCAGAGAAAAACTTGAAAATCTAATATGTTTCCATAGCTAAGAGTGGAAAAGGAAACCACTTGATAGCAAGTGGTTTGAAAATTGTTTTCTGAGAAGGATCTGTTCTCATGAAGTATTTGGATTTTATTTTTGTCTATAATTATTCTGGTTATCTACATAACAAAATCCCCTCTAATTGAGTAGTACATTTCTGTCTTGCGGCATCAATTTGTGTGAGCCTCACTGGAGCATCCACTCCTAAGTTGGCTTTCTTCATCATATGTTTAATTCTTCAGTGTCCCTTAGCTTAACTCTCACTCTCTGGCATCTATTTTCTAGATCCTTTCTACATTCTTTAGCCTCTTCACAGTCTAACAGTTTCTTAGTACTTGGTCTTCTTCAAATGTGTCTGGTTTTCTAGGTCAGTTGCTTTGGGGCTCCAGAAGCATGTACTACAAAATGTCTCAGCAGCAGCCACAGTCTGATTATGAATAAATATAAAGACTCCAAGATATTATTATAGTAGATAATATTAGACAATCTAGTCATTAAGGACAAGTGAAGCAAAAGAAATAGATTCTACATTTTAATGGTAAAATCATATTCATATGCTTAAAATGAAGACATTGTGGCCATCTGAAAAATAACCTTCTACAGCCAGTATTTTTCTGCCAACAATATTATGATATTCACTATAATGGTTTCACATACAATTCTTTGCTAACAAAGATATTATTGTAATAAATATAAAATATTCAAAAGTTAACCTCATTGAAACGAGGAGTGATTTTTTTTTTAAGGTGCGGTTGTGGTTCCTGAAAGACAAATTTTCTTCCAAAATGAGATCATACCTCTCAATAAATGGCATACAATCCACTTATTTATCAGTATTGGTGAAATTTCCTTAAATAATGAGAGTGGATGTATATACACACATTAAGTGATGGAAAACTGGAGTGACACTTGTCACTATCAAATCCACTGAACTCACACTGTTTCTTTTCTGTAAAACCCTGGATTCTTTATTTTGAAAGATGTAATTCTCAAAGGTGAAAAGATATGAAAAGTTTCCTTTTAAATGGAAATTGAGCCTGCTTCCCAAACTCTGAGTTTATGTTCTACCTCTGATTCACCAGAAATGAATGGAGGTTATAGAGTTTCACTGGGCTGTTGACCATCAACAGTAAATAAGTTTGTTTCCATGCATCAGGGTCAAATAAGAAAATAATAGAATGTGGGTATGTTCCTGAGATATTTTAGGTACTCCAAGTCCAGAGGAAAATGTTAATGAAAGTGAACTTCTTAGTTCTACACACGTTCAATAATTAAAAGCTTATTCTTGCTGATAATGAAAGCTTAGATATTTAAGGCAATGTACTTTTTATTCTTTCTATTAATATCCTTAACTATAAGCTGAAGAATATCATCATGTTACAAAAATGAAACCAAAGCAGAAATAATTATTACCTAAAAATTCTGAACTTGAACCTGAACCCCCAAAGATAAAATTACATATTATTTACCTCTCTCACCCCCTCCTCTCCTTTCTTCATTTGTAAAGAGATGGTTGTGGAGAGATTGTTGTATTTTTTTAAGTATTGTAAATTGTAAAATTACATTTGTAAATATTTATAGTATAACAAGTGATATTAACATTTAGGAATACAGCATAATCAAGCTAATTAATATTAACATCACCTGAAATATATAAAAATACATTTTTTTCTTTTTTTTTGATACTTTATTTAGTTTGGCTAATCTCTACATCATATCCTTTCATCCATCATTTACATCTCAAGTTATTTAACATAAAGAGATAATCATTAGTCGCTTGTGTAGCTAATAATATTTTCATTATAACACGGTTTATACTCAAAATAAGCATGGAAATAAAAGAGAAGGAAGAAAATATTTCAATGCCATGACCAGGGGAATGGTTAGATAATTATGATACATCGATACAATTAAATAATTTACAGCAAACAAATGACTACGTTAGAATATTTTCATTAAAGTGGGAAAATATTCACAACATGTTGCTAAGTAATCTACAATAAAAGCAGATTACAATAATGTACATTCTCATTAAATTAATGTACATACAAATTGTTAGAGTCTGTAAACAAGTCAGGATGGCGCCTGGCAAATGTTAGAGTCTGTAAACAAGTCTGGATGGCACCTGGCATTTTGCCAGAGGGAGTGGTTTGTGAAGTAACGCCAGCGAGCCATTAAGTGTGGAGATTTCTTATTGGTTGACTGCTGTATCTAGTTTATGTTAATTAAGATAAGCTGTGTGGAATGTATAAATACCTTTTATGTCCTACAGTAAACGGCTCCCATTCCTGCTGTATCAGTCTACACAAGTTGCTCGTCACCCCCCGGTTATTTTGCTGCAGCCGGACTGCGGCAACAAATAATATACAAAAATTGTGTATACAAAAATTACATATACACTAATGTGGAAGAATAGTTCAATATTTCTGGGATGGTGGGTTATTTTTTATTTTTGTTTTTTTTCTTTTATCTCTTTCTTAAATATATTTCATTTTTTATAAGAAAAATAAACTTTTAATAATGTCCCATTTTAGTTACAAACAAATACAATATTCCTATATTGTCTTTGTGTGTGTGTGTGTGTGTGTGTGTGTGTGTGTGTCTATGGACTCATTTTATTGGTCTTTATACTTTTATTATGTACTTGAAATTTTCATAATGATAAACAGTTACAACTTCTCAGTGATCATATTTATGGCATGTTATAACTGGTACACAGAAGAGTTGAAATAAAAAAAAAGAAAGAAAGGTAAGAATCCTAAAACAATGAGCAAGATCTGAAGAGCTTGCTGTAGCAAGATTAACATCAGCATTTGACTGGGGTGAAGAGGCAGCCAGACTATTGTATAATTCCAGGGGTTCTTGGAGGAAGCTCTGAATAGGAAGGGCTCCAGGCTTGCACTCAACCATCTGTCAAACTGGGCTCATCGAGACGCTTTGCTATATATTCATCTAATCAACAAGGAACATACTGTAGGTGTGTAAACACATGTACACAAACCCACATTGACACACATGGACCCAGGATTGGCAACTAATTATGTTTTTATCTGATACTCTGTCGTCTTACATATCTACCAAGGGGTTTGTTAAATATTTATTTGTGAACCTTTTTTATGGTAAGAATATTTAAAATGTATTCTTTCAGCAATTTTTATACGTTCAATACATTTCTATTTACTATATTCACTATATTCTCTGTGCTATGCAATAGGTATTAAAAAGAAAAAAAATCAAAAACTTATTATTCCTAGTTGAGGTCTTTTACCCTTTTTCCATTCTTTCCCTATTTTCAATTATCCAGACTCTGATATCCATCATTCCACTTTTGGCTTTCATAACTTTTATTGTTTTAAATTCCATGTATAAGTGAGAACTTTCAGCAGCCAGTATTTGCCTCTTTGCCTGGCTTATTCCACATAGCATAATCTTCTTTAGTTCTATCCATCTTGTCACAAATGGTACAATTTCTTTTTAAAAGTTAAATAGTATTCCATTGTGCATATGTATGTCACATTTTCTTTACTCACTTATCTGCTGAGAGACACATGTTGATTCTCTAACTTGGAATTCACAACAGTGAATAGTACTACGTTTCATTAAGGACATGTTTTGTTTACTTTTATAATTGGAATTGCAATCAGGAAAGAATGGTGTAAATTGGGAATCTCATCCCATGATATGTAATATAGTAAATATTTCTCTTTGTTTAGATGCCAAGCAACTGAAACATTTTCTTATGGATGGGGAAGTCTCCTCACTATACCAGAATTATTTAGTCAGACATGCTGAAAAGTAGCTTTGTTTCCAGCTTAGTGACTAAAATTAGTGTAGGCCTAGTGACTAAAATAGTGGAGACCATAAAGAAATCCAATTCAACAATGGCATTGATGGCAGCCTTATTAGTTCTGAAAGGGGCATCTGTAGCAAGAGTATCAGTACTGGCAATTGGTGATTGATGTTTGTGATAGTGCAAGCTGAAGCATTTTGTGTCCATTTATGGCAGGATAGTACTCATAGAATGCTTCCGTAATATAATCTGGATTCTAGCCTTTACTCTTTAAATTCCCTTTTTCCTTTCCCATTTTCTAAACCTTATTTTCCTGTTTTTATGGTGATTATCTAATATATCTGTAACCAATCAATAAATAATTCTCTTAAGGATTAACTTAGTGAATAGCAATTTTTATTGCATGCAACTGGGAATCCTCTCCTACAAACTGATACACATAAAGAACTGTACTTTTAACTATATATTATATATCTAAGATCAGTGAATGTGCATTAAGAACTTTTAGTGTGTTTATAATTTTTTTCCACATCAGATTGATATTTATCTCACATGTGATACGTTATCAGATATATATCTCATGAAAAATTAAAACATATTTTTTTTCTGTGGACAGTGGAATTATATCAATTTTTATTAAATATAACTGAATATTCCTTTCTCAGTTGTGGAAAGCATATATTCATTGAAACTTTCTGTGAACAGAGTGCAGGTGCTTTATAGAATACCAAACAAGTATTGATCTCTACCAGCATTATGAAGAATTCATGTGTTGGTATTATACCAATGTTGCTTTAGTCTGCAGTATTGACATTATATTTAGCCATAAAAAGTTAGATAGCCCTGAGGTGTCATTTCCTTGTTGTTTAACGATAACAATACCCACTGAATACTAATAAACACAAATTGATAATGACGTGCCTTCAGATAATGCAGTAGTCAAAATGTTTCATGAGTACTTGACCTAAGTATAATTTTTATATTGGTAATTTCAGCCTATAGCTAAGAGGATGATATATTTGTCTGTGTTTTATGTTGCTAGGGAAAAACTTTTTAAAAATTTTTATTAAAATAGAAAATAATTAACTTATTATAATACAAATACTAAATGAAAGATTGAAAATAATATAGCTACACCTTTAAATACATTATCATTTTTAATATCAATTTTTGACTTTAGGTTAAGAGATTTATATATTTTTGCATTCCTTGTTTTAAATATCTAAGACAATACTTTGCCCATTATGACAATGAAAACTGAGCTCAATTTAGACATTCCAAAATTTGTGCATATAAAAAGAGTAGGCATTATATATAATATATATATGCAACATATATGTTTATGCATGTATATAGAGATATAAGAGAGAAATATCTACATATATGTATATACACATCTCTATCTCTGTATGTATGTATATAAATACTTCATCAATTTGAAAATATCTCAAAAGAAAATATTATAAAATATTATTATATTAAAAAATGAAAGTTCTAAATTTGATATGAATTATTTTACCAAAGAAATGACCTAATAAGTATGTAGAATATTTTCCAAAACTGTTTAGATAGACAATTCATGAAAAATAGATGATGCACACTTAGGTACTTTCATCTTAAAGTGGAATTGTTCTCTGATCAGAAGAAAATATTAAATATAATTGTTGAGAGCCACAGACAAAGGGGCCCCAGCAAACTTCCAGCTGCCAGTTGATGATTGGCTCACAGCGGCCCCTGCAAACTTCCAGCTGCCAGCTGATTGGCTCTTCTGCGGTGATGCTCATTGGGCTGTTTCCCCGCCCTTTCAGACCACGGAGCTGCTCATTGGGGGACTGTTTTTTGGCTCCGCCCATGCGACCCAACCAATCGGCCTCAAGAGCAGGAGGAGTGGGGGGGGGTTGAGAAGCTGTGGGAAGCCGGTGGTGGCAGTTGGGCTCTGAGGGAATTCCTGAAGAGCTCGTGTGGTGCGCTGTGTGTGTTCTAAAAATAAAGTTCATTTCTGCTTGATAAGTGGCTCATGAATTGTGCCCAGCCAGACTGTGGCATTTGGTGGCCCACATGGGGAACGACTGAGGGTAAATGATAAGGTAAACTGCTAGCCCCTAAGGGCAGGGTGAGCGGATGGGTAGTCATTTTAAGATTCTTCTTTCGTTTTGTTTCGCTTTTGTTTTAAGTTGCCTGTCCCTGGAGATGTGTGAGACGGAAGAAAAACCGCTCACCTCTGAGGAAAAACTACTTGCGTCTGAGGAACAGATAGGGAGAAAGGACGGATGGACATTTCAGGAGGATACAAAGGCTATATAATGATTTTTTGTTGTTCCATTTTTGTTTCATTCTGTTTTGGTTTTGTTTGGTGTTATCTTGTTGGGTTGTATTATAGTAGAAATATGGGATCAGAAATTAGTAAAAAAACAAACCAAAAGACTGTTAAGTAAATTGTTAGAGGAAGGAGGCATCTCAGTAAAATCAAGAACAGTCAGGGCATACGTTGATACAATACAAAAATATAGCCCATGGCTTTTTAAGGAGGAGTTGTTAAATATATCACAATGGGACCATCATGGTGAAGATTTAAGGGAAAAGGAAAAGAAAAACCCAGGAACTCTGCCAGTTGGCACATTGCCATTGTGGGCGTTGGTATCTTGGTTGCTTAGTCCAAAGCCTTCAGTTCAGACAATGGTAGAGGAAAGAGAAGACATATTGATTCAAGTAAAAGAGAAGGTCTCTCAAGTTAGTCAGACAGAGGAAAAGATTCAAGTAAAAGAGAAGGTCTCTCGAGCTAGTCAGACAGAGGAAAAAATTCAAGTAAAAGAGAGGGTCTCTTGAGCTAGTCAGACAGAAGAAGAAATTTAGGAGCAGAAAAAGACATCAGGGGAAAAGTTATAACAGGAGACTGCTACTAACACCTTTCTATCACCAGAGGGCGTAAGTGTCCAACAAACAGCGCCACCTATATATGCTGGGAGGCCCCCAACCCCCGTAGTTGATAGATGGGATCCTGAGACAGGACCTCAAATATTAGCATGCCCTGTATTTGAGCAGGCAGGAGGGCAGCGAATTCACCATGCTTTAGATTTCAAAACAGTGAAGCAGCTAAAAGAGGCTGTAACAACCTATGGTCCTCAAGCACCCTTCACTGTAAGCATGGTCAAATCCATTACCAACTTGAACATGATGCCAGCAGATTGGACTAGTATGTGTAAAGCTGTGCTAAATGGAGGACAATACCTGTTATGGAAGGTTGCCAATGAGGAATTTTGCAAGGGCACGGCTAGGCGAAATGCAGCAGCTGGTTATCCTCAGAGAAATTTAGATATGTTGTTAGGAAAGGGACCTTATGAGGATCAGCAGCAACAAATTGCATATGATCCTGCCATATACTCACAAATTGCTGCAGATGCGTTTAGGGCATGGAAGACTTTACAAGGACATGGAGGTTTAAAAGGTCAATTATCTAAGGTAATACAAGGAACTAATGAACCTTATGCTTAATTTGTAGATAGGCTTATTCAAACAGCTACCAGAGTTTTTGGGAATACAGAACAAGAAATGCCATTAATAAAACAACTGGCTTATGAGCAAGCAAATTGTTGGTGCAGAGAGGTCATTAGACCATGGAAACATGAAGATTTAAACACATAAATTAAATTATGTAGAGACATTAATGAACAAGGGCAAGTCTTGGCAGCTGCAGTACAACAGGTTTTAGATGCCAGGCTAAAAACAGGCTACAATTGTGAACAAACAGGACATTTTAAAAGGAATTGCCCCATAGGAGGAGGGTTTAACAAAACTAGGTAACAAAGGAGTAGAATACCAGGTATTTGCCCACGATGCTGTAGAGGGAGACATTGGGCTAATGAATGCTGTTTTCAAACCACCATAGAGGGTACTCCATTATCAAAAAATGAACAAGGACCAGGTGTTTATCCACGATATTGTGGAGAAAGGCATTGGGCTCCATTGCCAAAAAATGGACAGGGGGGCCCAATGCTCTGGGGCCCAAGACCACAAATATATGGGGCACTGGAGGAAACCAGCAATCCCATCAGGGTAGTGCTCAGGATACATTGTCCATTAGATCCCTCACTAGACAAACCAGAGGAAGCGCAGGATTGGACATCTGCGCCTCTGCCAGAACAGTACTAACTCCAGAGATGGGAGTTCAAATCATTCCCACAGGGATAAGAGGACCTCTTCCCAAAGGAACAGTAGGCTTATTATTGGGACGCAGTTCTTCTACTCTAAAAGGACTTATGATAAGTCCTGGGGTAATTGATCCCGATTATAAAGGTGAAATAAAAATTATAGCCAGTTCTCCAAAGGGTATATCAGTAATTTCACCAGGAGATAGAATAGCACATGATAAATTTTCCAGTCATACTGTGGAAAGAGGTTCCAGGGGATTAGGCTCCACAGGTGTAGATTGGGCTGTTTTCTTTAAATTTAAATTCTTGCCCCATGCTAAAACTAAATATTCAAGGACATGAATTTAATGGGCTACTGGATACAGGTGCAGACCTTAGCATCATCTCTCCTCAAGAATGGCCAAAACATTGGCTGTTACAGCAAGCCACTCAAACGCTTCAAGGCCTCTGAGTGGCGACTAATCCCCATATGGGCCACCAAATGCCGCAGTCTGGCTGGGCACAATTCATGAGCCACTTATCAAGCAGAAACAAACTTTATTTTTAGAACACACACAGTGCACCACACGAGCTCTTCAGGAATTCCCTCAGAGCCCAACTGCCATCACCGGCTTCCCACAAGCCTCTCAACCCCCCACTCCTCCTGCTCTTGAGGCTGATTGGCTGGGTCGCATGGACGGAACCAAAAAAAGTCCCCCAATGAGCAGCTCTGTGGTTTGAAAGGATGGGGAAACAGCCCAATGAGCATCACTGCAGAGGAGCCAATCAGCTGGCAGCTGGAAGTTTGCTGGGGCCCTTTTAGCTGTGGCCCTCAACATATAATATTTATTAGAATATTGTCAATTATACTTACTAGTTTGGTTTTATTTACTTCAAGTTCTTTTAAACATTTTTGTATATATCTTTTAATTACAAATCAGGATATATTTTGTTGTATAAATATACTTTAACACCGTAGCAGTACTCTATGAGATTATATTATTTGGATAATTCTATTTCTTCTCCAAGAGATTGTATAATTTCTTTTCTGAACTATTTTTCTACTGGGGTAAATGTTTCTATCTGGGGTAAATGTTCCTCTATTTGGTGGACTTCACATTTTTTAAATTAATATATTTTTTAAATTCTGAAATAGAATATAATTTTGTGTATTGGCAATGTCCAACAAGTGACTGGAAAATAAGATAAGTGCGCACATCTATTTATATCACATGCCTGTCTGTATCTTTATCTGGCATGGTATAATTGCTCATTATAAATGTATGCATGCAACACTGAATAGATGAATGAATGCTACCTTTACATGGTTAGAGTTTCTATTTCATTTCTCTACTTTGGTGCCACAATAAAGTTAAATACCATGGTTTCTGACCCATAACAGTTCCTATAAATGTTTCATAAATTAATAATTATCCATTACCAAAATATAAGGATAGCCTTCATTTATATATAAATTAGTTGTCATATTTAATACAATAATTCCAATATCACTGGATATTAGCTACAGAGAATTTTACTTCCTCAATATTTCTTGTTGTAAATTCCCTTACTTCTTAGGTCCATTTCTCATCAACCAAGAATAACAAAGTTTAGCTTTTGCCATTTAAAAATTGGAACTATGAAGAGGCCAAGATATGTAGATATTTTTGTATCCCTATTATAAGTACTAAAAATATCAAAAGTAAAATTACTCTCAGTTTTATTTTCTAGTAGTGTATTTCATGGCTGGAAATAAATGTATATAAAAAGAAATAATAATTGTGATATTTATTGAAAATACATAAATTTATGAAAATGAATTTTTAAAATAAACTGATTTAATTTTATAACTTACTTGGAGGAATATTGAAGGACAGAAATAGCTTGGATTCTTAAAAAAGGGTAAGGGTATTGTTTTCAAAGCCTAATAAAGAAATGACATGGCAGAAAATGTGATGGACAATCACACAAAAATAACACTAATATTCAACTTATTAAAGACACATTTTAATTTTTTTAAATATGTAATAGAGGGATGACTAAAAGTTTTCCTTTCAGTGTGTTGTTAGTACGGGAAAAGTTCTAACTGTGTTCACTCAGAAGGCTGGTTTTGTGGGGTTTTTTTGTTGTTATTTGGTTGTTTTTATATGAAGCATTCAAAGTTTTCCTGCCTTGAGAACAATTTGGACCATTGGAACATGGTATGGTGGCACATGCCTGTAATTCCATTGGCTTCTGGTGGCTAAGGCAGGAGGATCCAAGTTTAAAGACAGCCTCAGCAACTTAGTGAGTCCATAAACAAATTAATGAGAACTTATTTCAAAATGCAAAAAGATAAAAAGGTCTGGGGATGTGGCTAAGTATTTAAGTGTCATTGAGTGGGTTCAATTCTTGGTACAATAATTGTACCATTGGAAAGGTCCACTTAGCAGCATTTTTATCACTATGTCCATATCTATATCTATATGTGTTTCACATCTATACCAAGAACTACACCAATCAAATTCATGCTTATGGAATTACAAATACTTTTTAAAGGAAAGAGCCTTTTAAAAACATTTGGGAATCAAATGACTTTTGGAAACTCACCATTTAACATGACCAACGTTTATTAAATAGAGACATTATATCCTTACCTATATCTTAATTATTTTTCAGGTAAATTGTGTTATTTGCGATAGCAGAACATTTAGATAAGAATTGAAATATCAACTGACTAGTATTTTTATTTTACTTTAGTTATCATTCATAGCGACTTTGAACTTTTAATATTGTAGTAATAATTAAATTGACAGATGGTGACATACAATATTTTTTATTCCTTCAAATGCTTACAAACTTCAAAGGGGCTGTCATAATAAGTATTATTTATTAAATAATAACTATGTGCCAGACAGTGAGTACAGGCAGTAACTCATTTAATCAATAACACAATGCTAATGTTCAGGATTATTATTCCCTTTGTTTTAAAGGTATAAAACCAGGACACAGAAAATGTAAATAACTGCCAAAGATCTAATAGTTAATGGCAAAGCTAGATTTACAAGGCAGTCTATAAGTTAATATTCATAATCACTACCCTCAAATAACTAAAGAGTGTGACTTCATTTGAAAAATCAGGAAAATTGCACTTTTCTGATTTTTGCCTTAGCTTTTTCTTATATAAAATATTCCTATCTACAAAAAATGAAATTACAGTGCTTTCCACCAATCTTCAATTTTCCATTATTTCTGTTCCCCTTCTTTCTACTCTCCACCAGGCATGTAAATGATCAGTGTCACCAGGGAACAAGGAACCTAGGTAGATCCGGTAGCTACTGTGAGCAAAATAAGTCCTTGTTTAGTAGAACATGGTATATTTCCCAGCTAGAGGCATTTCACTCATCTTGGAAAAACAAAATTAACTCTTCTAAAGGAAGAGGAAGAAGAGGAAGGAAGAAGAAAGAGAAGAAGAAGCTCACAAACCTGGGCACAAAAGATATCAAGACTGAAACATTCAAACTCAACACAAGGACGGCAACAGGTGCAGACAATCACACAATTACTTTCTTAATAGACTGAACTTAAGTTTATCATGAGTTGTTTAGCTATATTTTCACAAATGTTTTCAAATATATGATCTTTAGTAATCTTTCAGGAGCAAATAAAAGATGTTTAATGAAGTCAAATTTTGTAGTGTACCTCAAAAATGTGACTTAGCGGTAAAGTGAAGTAAAATCATTGTTATGCTGAGAAATGCATGACTAATGGCGTTCAATCAAAACTGAAATGTATGTTTTCATAAGCTACAGAACCTTAAAAAAATCAGAAGCAATATATTATATGAAATGTGTAAAAATATAATATTTTAGTTGTTCTGTACTTAAATATATTTTTATATATTACAGTTTAAACTGTTTCCCAGAGAATAAATTAATATTTTAGCTCTTGTAATTAAATGTTTACTTCTCTTAACTAAGTAAATATTCACATCTAGATGCTCAGAGTACTATTTTTATCCTCTAGAAATTCATGGGTCACACACATAAAGAAATTAGAATGACTCTTAATATATATTATGATGTTGTATAACAATATTATTATTTGTCATAATAATAAATAACTACATACTTAAATTGGTATTGGTACATCATAGGAAATATCCAACATGGAACATATTAATAATAAAAGTTCAAAGAAAAAGTGTTTTCATTAGCAAATATTTCAAATCGTTTTTCTCATGCTTTGCTCAGGTGAACAGGTTTAAAATAAGTAACAAAAGGTTATTATTCAAGTTTTTAGTAAGCCTTTCATTACATGCTTCTTTGCTAAAAAATCTAGCCATTAAAAATCAATTTAATGATTTTACGATGTCTTCAATAGCCCCATAATAACAATTATAGTAACCAAAAATATGCTCAGAGACATTTGCTGAATGTCAGAAATAAATCTAGATATCTTTAAGCACTGAGAGAAAATGATCTTTATTCCATTCACCATAAGCAAAAGAAATGTAAGCAAGAATAATTGGCAGCTTATTTAATAATAGTTCTTCAGTATAAAATATCCAGGGCTTATAAAACATCATGTTTTGTCTTCCAAAATGGATTTTGCATGTGATGAGATCTAATGAGTAAATCTTGAGTATATATTCAAAGATTAATATGATTGAAAAAATGAATATCAATACTCCAATTAGTGGCTTAGCTACAGTGAATTGATAGTTGGTGAAAGTGTTATTTATACGCATGGTCATTTTATACAGCCAAACCTGAAAGATTATTGGAGGTGTGGATAACTGTAAAATAATGCCTACTCTACAGAAATTCCCTTTGTATAGATTCTTTCATTTTATTGGAATTGGGCCACTCATTTATCATTACTGGAGATTTTCAACAAGAATGCTTTTTGTGTAACTCACTACATTGTTTTTTCAGGCTGACAAAATTGAAATATGAGAAGAGAAATAAAGATAGACAGCCTTTGAAGTTATGCATTGACTAAAATAAAAAAATAAAACATTGAAAACTCAGCTTGCAATTAGATAAGAGACAGTTTGCAAAGTGAATATAAAGTAACTATAATAGTAATTAACTGTTAAATATGTAAAATAAAAATTATATTAACTTAGAAGTGTATTTCAATAACAATTATTTAAAAATGTAAACAAAAAATAAATGGATAGAAGAATGAATAAGTTAATTTAGTCAGTCCAGTAAATTAATTTACACAAATTTCTTAAAAATTTGAAATTTGACTTGTCTCTAACTATATAGGACAGACTAACATGAACAAACTAATTAATTCTATAGATCTTTAATAAATAAGAATTATTGCTATGCTAATTATTGCAGAGAAAATGGAATTATTTGGTGATAAATTTTAACATGAATTTTTCCTTTCCACATCCATCCTCTATAATATGGTGTAAGATAGCTGGGGAGACTAAATTAGAACAAGATATAGTCTATGCTTTCCTAATTATGTCAAAAAGGATTATGTTGTCATGTGTAACTAAAAACAATGAATAAATAGGAAAAAAAGCACATATTTAATTTGTGGAGGGTTTTTAAAATCATGCATGGAAGTTGAATCTTGTCAAATGCTTTTTATGTATCAGTTGAAAAGGTGGTACAAATTTTTATGACTTATTCTGCTAATGTGATGTTTCACAATTGTTTATTTCTATATCTTGAATGATCTCTGAAACCCAATTTCATTTGATGATGATATACAGTAAAAGACAGGGTAGGAGGGTGAATGATTTGTTTGTGGTTTTGTTTAAGTGGAAGAGACATTTTGTGACCCATTGCCTCTGTATATGTGCTGGGATACAGATGGCGATGGAGTTGTAAGGACTTCCACTTTGAAAACTGGGTACATATGCTATTTCTTTTGAAATCAAGCAATTTTCTTATTACGTTGAACCATTTTATATGATATTTCAGAAGTAAAATGCAATTACAGTTGAATAGACGACTAAATTGTTCCTTAAAGTTCTTGATGACTTTTGAGTTTCCTTCCCATGTCAACTCTTTCCTCAAGGTTTTAGAAATGATTCCTTTAAATAAATTTTCACAATTTTTTTTTAAATGAAATTTGACTTGTCTCTAAAGTTTTCACAGTATAGCTAGAGTGAAGTTACAAGCTGTAGGTCTCATAGAGAAGAATGACAAAATATCTCTTATGCTATGAGTTACTTCTTCGGACCTCAGAAAGTATTTCAAGGATGCTGGATATACCATTGTTTGAAGAGGAAATTCTTAAAACTGAGACAAAGAACCACTAGTATGTAATGTATATAGAACATGGGTTTAATTTAAAATGTAGAACAAGAATGAAGGGAATAGGAAAGGTTAATTTATTTACACATCCAGAGTTGAAATATAAATTTAAAAAATCCTTGAAAATAGAAAATTTAGGCAGCATGAAGTACTTTTAATAGTTTAAATCTATAAATTGTTTATTCACATGTTCTTTTATTAATCATATTCTTAATGGGTCATCTATGATAATTTGAGAATTCTGTTATTTGCTAGAAATTCAAAAATGTACAGATTTGAACAAGTTCCTTCCATAATGAAGATTAGATAGTTTAATATGAAAGACTAAAAAATGTTACTTCCAGTCTGCACAATTCAGTCTTTCTTTGAATTGGTTGTGACACTTTCTTTCATAGAATTTTTGTTAGAACTTATATCTGCTATTATTATTTTGAGAATTCTTCTCTGACTCTCCTTTAAATACCTAAATGCATAATTTAAAGCAACACTCTATTCTCATTTTTAAATTGTGTATTTCTAGTCATTGCAAAAATCTTTTCTCTAGGACATTTCAGTCGTTCCTATCCTCCACTTCAAATGTCAGAGTCCTTAAAAACCATTGTCCAGCAGTTAATTCTAATTTTAGGAATTATGTTTTTCCAAGGGCAAGGTGTACATATTTCTTCTCACCACAATGACTGAGGGGTCATGGTGGACATTTAATGAAATGGAAGATTTTATAGTTTAAATATAAGGTGTCCCCCAAAACCTCATGCATGAGGCAATGCAAGACTGTGAAATGATTTGTGGGTTAATCCATCTACAGCTTGTTGTATTGACATTCATCCATGAGTCCAATTCCATTATAGGCAGCCAGCTGCAGCATAGGCCTTAGTCTTTCCTAGTGTGGTGCTGGACCTGGCAGGCTTTGGGCTCAGAATTGGCAGAAATTGGTGCCTACAGAAAGAAATCAGGTTTTGAGTCAATTATTAATTCAGCCCAACAGCAGGCACAACTCAACAGTAACTGACAACATGGTAATCTGGGCCTACCCCTATGGAGAAGATATAAAATTGGACTATTCTAAGTACTCCCCTGGTTTAATCTGAATACTGCAACTGCAGATTTGATGTGAACCTGGGTTTGGATCATCCTTTATTGCTGAGACAATGACAACATATCAAAAATGCACTCTAGGCAAATCAGGATCTGGGTACCACCCAGTGATCAAACAAAGATGTTTATGGGCTCAGAGAAAATAAGTGACCTAATTAGAATTTTTCTGGAAAAACAGGTACATGAAAGCAAGATTAGGAAGGCTGAAATAAATACTTAATCCTCCAAGGCCTAGAAGATGCCATATTCTGATAAGTATTGACAACTTTCAGAAAAGTTATGATCACACCTAACAGTTAAAATAAGGGCAGAAACTGAATAGCCAGCAAACAATATAGAACAATTCAGAGAGCTGTATTGAGGAAACCCAATACAAGACTTTGTATTAGTCAGCTTTTATAATCACTTTGAGAAAAATAATTTAAAGGAGAAAAGATTTATCTTGGCCAGCATAGATTTTAGCTCATGGTTGGCTGGCCCTATTGTTTCTGAGCCTGAAGCGGGGCACATCATCTTGACAGAGCAAAGCTGCTCACCTCATGACAACCAGAGCGAAGAAGAGTGAGAACAAGGAGTTGGAGACATGGGGACAAGGTAAACTCTTCCAGGGCATGTCTTTAATCCCACACTTTGTCCTGCTAAACCTCATTTTTACAGTTTACAACACCTCCTAATAGTTCCATCATGTTTTGAAGTTATCCATGGATTAATACACTTATGAGATTAAAGTCCAAGATCCACTCACCTTCCTGAAGGCCGCACCTCTGAACACTGCGCACTGGGGGCCAAGCTTTCAACACATGAGCTTTTAGAGGACATTCCAGATGCAAGTTATAACAGACTTGAACAGATACTTATATACCAATATTCACTGCAGCATTATTCACTATAGTCAAAGCCATAAACACCCCAAATGGCCCTTAACAACTGAATGAATAAACAAAATGTGATACTATCACACATAGAATACTCATGAACCATCAAAAGGAATGGAGTTTTAATATATGCAGTAAGATGAAGGAATACTGAAGACATTATGCCAAGTGAAGTAAGTTGGATATAAAAAGACAATGTGTTATTATACTTACATGAAACATCTGATATAGGTAAACTCATAGGATTAAAAGTAACAGATTAGAGTTTAACAGTAACTAATGCAGAAGAAAAAAGGAATGTACATTATTTTCTTAATTATCCTTATAATGTAGGGTAACAAAAAAACTTAGAAACATTAGGAATGGTTTCATAAATTGTGAATGTAATAAATGGCATAGAATAATATGCTTAAAATGGTTAAGACAGCAAAATTCATTTCATATGTTTTACCAAAAGTTTTAAAAGGTTTTAATAGCTCTAAGTCTTAAAAAGTTTTTATACATTGTGACAAAAATATCATAAATGTACAAATTATTTTAAATGTTTCAAAATGCCTTCAAACTTGCTTCTTTTACATTGTGTGTGATTTTACATAAATTGCTTAGCATTCCTATCTACTGGAATGTCTTTAAAAGAGGATTAATTAATATTGCACTTGACAATGTTTCCAAAATCATTCTTTGGTAAATCATACTTATTATTACTTTCAAGTTTATCCTAATTTTAAGGCAAGAACATGTCTCTAATGACTTTTCATCTTCTTTAGATACCGACACTTGAGTTGTAGCATGAGCACAGCCTGTTTTCTGGTATTGGGTCCATAATCATTCCATTATGCCACACTACTGTTGCACAGAATTCTAGATGAGAGGAATACTAGGAAGCATACATGTTTTTTTTTTGTTTGTTTGTTAATTATTTTATTTTTATTTATTTATCGGGGTTTTTTGTTTGTGTTTGTTTTACAATTGCAGCACAACTTTTCATTTCAGTGGTTATACAGGATGTAGCTTCACACCATATGTGCAGTCATACATGTACCTAGGGTAATGAGTTCCATCTCATTCTCCCAGATTTTCAGCACCCATGCACCCTCCCCACCCTCTCTCCCCTTTGGCCAATCACAGTTCCTCCATTTTTCCCATGCCTCCCCTGATCCCATTATGGATCCGTTTCCACTTATCAGAAAGAACACTCAGCCTTTGGTTTTGGGGCATTGGATTACTTTGCTGAGCATGATATTCTCCAACTTCATCTATTTACCTGCAAATGTCATGATTTTATTCTCTTTTAATGCTGAGTAATATTCCATTGCGTATATATACCACAGCATATTTATCCATTCATCTATTGAGGGGTATGTAGGTTGCTTCCACAGATTATCTGTTGTGAATTGAGCTGCTGTGAACATTGATGTGGCATGCTGATTTTAAGTCCTTTGGAAACCCAGAGTAGTATAGATGGGTCAAGTTGTGGTTCCATTCCAAATTTTCTATGGCATTTCTATACTGCTTTCCGGATTGGTTGCACCACTTTGCAGTCCCACCAGCAATATATGAATGTGCCTTTTCTCCAACATCCTCTTGAAAATTTATTGTTGTCTGTGTTCTTCATAACTGCCATTCTGACTGGAGTTATGTGAAATCTTAGAATAGTTTTGATTTACATATCTCTGATTACTAGTCATGTTGAATACATTTTTCAAATATTTGTTGATTAAATGTATATCTTCTTCTGAGAAATATCTATTTAGCTCCTTAGCCCATATTTATTAATTTGGTTGCTGTTTTTGTTTGTTTGTTTAAGTTTTTTGAGTTCTTTATATATCTTGGAGATTAGTGCTCTATCTGATGTGTCTTTCACAAAAATTTCCTCCCAAAATTTAGGCTCTTTCCCTCAGTGATGGTTTCTTTGGCTGAGAAGAAGCTGTTTAGTTTGAGTCCATCCCATTTATTAATTATTCATTTAATTTATTTGCTTTAGGAGTCTTGTTAAGAAAATCAGGGCCTAATCTGATGAGACAAAGATTAGGGCCTACTTTATCCTCTCTTAGGTGCCAGCTCTCTTGACTAATTGCTAGGTCCTTGATCCACTTTGGGTTAAGTTTTGAGCATATGGATTTCCAGTTATTAGAGCACCTCTTTGTTGAAGAGGCTATCTATTCTCCAGTATGTGTTTTTTGATGCCTTTGTATAATATGTGATAACTGTATTTTATGTGGGTTTGTCTCTGTGTCTTCTATTCTCTTCCATTAGTCTACCTGTTTTGGTGCCAATACCATGCTGTTTTTGTTGTTATTGCTTTTAAGTATAGTTTAAGGTCTGGTATTGTGATGCCTCCTGTTTCACTCTCCTTGCTAAGGATTTCTTTGGCTATTATGGGTCTCTTATTTTTCCAAATTAATTTCATGATTGCTTTTTCTATTTCTATAAGGGATGACAATGGAATTTTAATTGGAATCACATTGAATCTGTATAGTGCTTTTGGTAGTATGGTAATTTTAACAATATTAATTTTGCCTATCCAAGAACATGGGAGATCTTTCCATCTTCTAAGTTCTGTTTTGAAATCTTTTTTTAGTCTTCTTTAGTTTTCATTGTAGAAGTATTTCATCATTGTAGAAGGTGATTCCCAAGTGTTTTATTTTTTTGAGGCTATTGTAAATGGAGTAGTTTTCCTAATTTTCTAAAATTTCCTAATTCCAGGGTATTATCACTGATGTATAAAAATACATTTGATTTATGGCTATTGATTTTATATTTTGCTACTCTGCTAAATTTATTAATTAATTCTAGAAGTATTCTAGGGGAGTTTTTTTTTTTGGATCTTCTAAGTATAGAATCATGTTGTGAGCAATTAATGATAGTTTGAGTTCTTTTCCTATTTTTATCCCTTTGATTTCTTTCATTTGTCTAATTGCTATGTCTAGAGTTTCAAGGACTATGTTGAATAGAAGTGGCAAAAATGGGCATCCCTGTCTTGTTCCACTTTTTAGAGGTAATGCTTCAATTTTTCTCCATTTAGAATAATGTTGGCATAGATAGCTTTTACAATGTTGAGGTATGTTGCTATTATCCATAGTTTTTTCTAGTGTTTTGAATATGAAATGATGCCCTGTTTTGTCAAATGCTTTCTATGCATCAATTGATATAATCACATGATTCTGATCTTTAAGTCTATTGGTTTGTTGAATTATATTTATTGATTTCCATATGTTGAAAATGCATACCTGTAATGAACCCCACTTGATCATAGTGCACCATTTTTTAAAATATGTTTTTGTATGCATTTTTCCAGAATTTTATTGAGAATTTTTGCATCAATCTTCATCAGGGGTATTGGTCTGAAATTTTCTTTCCTTGGTCTCTCTCTGCCTGTTTTTGGTATAAGGATGATATTAGGTTTGTTAAATGAGTTTGGAAACATCCCTTCCTTTTCTATTTCATGGAATAATTTGAGGAGTGTTGGTATTAATTCTTCCTTGTAGGTCTTGTAGAACTCTTATCCATCTGGTCCTGGGCTGTTCTTAGTTGGTAGGCTTTTGATGGTGTCTTCTATTTCTTTGCTTGAAATTGATCTGCCTAAATTGTGTGTGTTCTCTTGACTCAGTTTAGGTTGATCATATACCTCTAGAAATTTGTTGGTATATTCAAGATGTTTTATTGCAGTACAAATTTTCAAAATAGTTTCTAATTGTTTTCTGAATTTCAATGGTGTCTGTCATGATATTTTCTTTCTCATTAAAAATTTTAGTAATTTGAGTTTCTCCCTCTTTCTTTGCATTAAAGTGGCTAAGGGCTTGTCAATTTTATTTATTTTTTCAAAGAACAAGATTTTTTGTTTTTCAACTTTTTAAATTGTTTCTTTAGTTTCAAAGTCATTAATTTCTGCCCTCATTTTAATTACTTTTTGTCTTCTACTACTTTCTGTGTTGGTTTGTTCTTCTTTTTCTAGGGCTTAGAACTGTAATGACAGGTCATTTATTTATTGACTTTTTCTTATTTTAATGAATGAAATCCATGCAATGAACTTTCCTCTTAGAATAGCCTTCATAGTGTCCCAGAGATTTTGATAAGTTGTATCAGAGTTCTCATTTACCTCTAAGAATTTGTTTATCTCCTCCCTGATGTCTCCTGTTATCCATGTGTTGTTCAATAGCATATTGTTTAGTCTACAGGTTTTGTTGTAGCTTCAATTTTTATTTTTATCATTAATTTCTAATTTCATTCCATTATGGTCAGATAGAATGCAGGAAGTATTTCTGTTTTTTGTATTTGGTAAGACTTTCTTTGTGGCATAACACATGGTCTATTTTGGAGAAGGATCCATGTGCTGCTGAGAAGAAAAGTGTATTTACTCATTCATAGATGGAATATTCTATATATGTCTTGTAAGTCCAAATTATTGATTGTATTATTGAGTTCTACAGTTTTTTTCTTTAATTTTTGTTTAATTTTGTTTAATTTTCTCTCAAAGGCAACATATTGTTGGGTTGGTTTTTTTTTTGTAATCCAATCTGTCAGTCCATGTCTTTTAATTAATGAGTTTAGGCTATTCACATTCAAGGTTATTATTGAAATATGACTTGTAATCCCAGACATTTTGTTTGTTATTGGTTTTTAACTTAACTTGGTTTCTCTTTTGATTAGCTTTTCCTTTAGTATAGTCCCTCCCTTTGCTGATTTTCATTGTTGATTTTCATTTACTTCTCCTGGGATATTTTTCTGAGGATGATCTGTATTTTTGTAAATTCTTTCAACTTTTGTTTATCATGAAAGGTTTTTATTTCATCATCAAATCTGAAGCTTAATTTTTCTGGATATAAGATTCTTGGTTGGTATCCATTTTGTTTTAGAGCTTGGTATGTTTTTCCACAATCTCCTGGCTTTGAGGGTGTGGATTGAAAAATCTGCTGAGATACAAATTGGTCTCCCCCTGTGTATGATCTGATTCCTTTCTCTTGTGGCCTTTGAGATTCTCTCCTTATTCTGTACACTAGAAATTTTCATTATAATGTGGCCTAGTGTAGATTTGTTGTAAGTTTGTACATGTGGTGTCCTGTAAGCCTCTTGTATTTGATTTTTCAATTCATTCTTCATATTTGGAAAGTTTTCTGATATTATCTCATTGAAGAGATTGTGCATTTCTTTGGTTTGAAACTGTGCTTTTCTCTACCCCAATAAATATTAGATTTGGTCTTTTGATGCTATCCTATAGTTCTTGGATATCTGTTCATAGTTTCTTACTATTTTCACTGTGTAGTCAACTTTCATTTCCAGATTGTACACTTTGTTTTCATTGTCTATCATTCTGTCTTTAAGTGATCTAGTCTGTTGGTGATGATTTCTATCGAGTTTCCTATTTGGATTATTGTCTGCTTAATTTCAAGAATTTCTGATTTTTTTTCAGAATCTCTATCTCTTTCTTGAATTAATCTTTTGCTACCTTATTTGCTCCCTTATCTTCTTTCTTTCTTTCTTTCTTTCTTTCTTTATTTATTTATTTATTTAAGTACATGATAATAGTGGAATGCATTACACTCATTAACTTCTCCTGGTGTGATCAATGGTTGCTTGTATTTGTTCTCTTATCTCTTTATTAGAGTGATCAAGTTTTGCCTGTAATTGCTTATTTAGGTTATTCTTCAATTCACAGATCATTTTATTTTATTTATTTTTTTTTTAGAGAGAGAGAGAGAGAGAGAGAGAGAGAGAGAATTTTTTTAATATTTATTTTTTAGTTCTTGGCGGACACAACATCTTTGTTGGTATGTGGTGCTGAGGGTCGAACCCGGGCCGCACGCATGCCAGGCGAGCGCGCTACCACTTGAGCCACATCCCCAGCCCATCACAGATCATTTTAATTATGTACATTCTTAACACTTTCTCTGACATTTCATCAACTTTGCTGTCCATGGGTTCTGTTATTGCACTATCCTGGTTTGATGGGGGCATTTTCCTCCACTGTTTTTTCATGTTGTCTATTTGATTTCCTTTCTTGCAGTGTGGATCTGAGGTATGAAAGTTTCTACCCTATAATCTTATAGTATCCATGCAGATTTTCTGTACTTCACCTTGGTGTTGGGCTTCCAGACCCTGCCAGTGTCCCACAATGGATGCTTCTGCAACTAAAGATGGTGGCAGCAATAGCAGAGGTAATTTGAGATAGCAGTGGATGTGTCCCAAGATGGATGTAACATCTTTCAGATTTGGGGCTGAAAGTGTGGGCTTTACACTGGTTTGGGGATGCCTGCTCTGAGATGCAGCTACTTCTAGGCCCAGTTTGATGTAAAAAAGTAGAGGCTAATGCTTGGGGAGGGCTATGGCAATAGCTGCAATGTCACAAGATGGAAGTAGATTAGGTCTGGGTACCCAGGTGGGGGGAGGGCAGCAGTCCTAGGCCCACACTGGGCCACGGCTCCCATACAGATTGGCAGAGATGGTCCTGAGCCAGGGTCAGAGCTCAGGCAGGGATCTGCTGGGAAGCAGAGGTGGTCCTGGGCTAGGGCTGAGTTCCAATTGGGGTCTGCTGGTAGGTGGGATGGACCCGGGTTTATCCTAGGCCTCGGTTCTGGTGCAAGTCTCACAGGGTACTTTTGGTAAAGGTTATGATTGGATTTCCTTATGAACACACTGGTAGCTAAGTGCTTGACTTCCTACCAATGTCACCTTTGTTCAGGGCATCACATCTATGTCACAAGACATTACCTTTTGTCTGTCCACTAACTCTGTAAACACCACACTAAACTTCATGTTTGACTGATTTTCTTACAGAATAATAGAGATTAACAATATATTTTACAGTTATCTTAATTTAAAAAATACAGTAAAATATATCATAAAAAGCATTTATATTTTACATTTATGGAGAGTCTTACTAATACAGCATTTACCTAATAAGAATGAGCAGAACAGAATTATGCAGAAAATTTTCCTTAAATTATGATCTTAAGTCATCTTTCTGTTATAATTGCATGAATGAAAATGTAATTGCTTTTGAAGAAATTCCATGTATATTTTTGTTTAGTTGTCCACTGGGCATTTTCACTGAGAACTGAAAGCATCTGCACAAACACAGTTATAATGTCTATTTTAACATAACACTGATATCCACTGAACTAAATAATGTAATTATTATTTCTAATAATACTTGCAAGAAAGGATTAAATTTGTAAATGAATAATCTATTTATAAAAGAATATATCTATTTATACACATATATGCATATATGTGTATATATACATATACATATATATGTTTGTATATATATATACATATATGTGTGTATATATATGCATATATATGCATATATATGCATATATATATATACACATACATACACACACACACATATATATATATATATATATATATATATATATATATATATATAATTCAGTTCCTTGATAAATAACATCAAAGGACTATTTTCTTAGCAAGAGTATTTGAACATTTTGTTTAGAACAGAAAGGAAAAAAAATACCAAAATATTGTGCATTTTCATTCATATGAGAATACTTCCAAAAGAAATTCATATTCAAAATTACTTTCTTAAACAAATCCTTGTCCAAGCAAAATAAAAATTTTAAAATATCTTAAAACTGTCTTTTGGATCCTCTACACCAGAACTAGAAGTGATATGACTTATATTACTAACGTTTTCCCCATTTTGGTTCCCACATTTTCTCTGTCCAACCCTCCCTCTGAATTGCTTTTCTTTATTTTGGGGACAGTAAAAATTCCCCAAACTCAATTGCTTCTTATATTTAAATCACTCTTAGAACAAGGAAGGAACATTTTAAGGACTGGTCTTCCTCAGAACTGACAGCTATCATCAAAGACTTTTCATAGCCTGCACAGGATAGAAATAAATTTGCAGAGGAATATAAATTAGTTCTAAGAATGTATAATCCAGAGCTCTGAGATATATATTGGTTAATTCATATTTCAGAGAAAAATCTTAATTGAAAAAAAAGGAACAAAAAATACAGAATGGGATGATTCAAAAAGTGATTTAAAAAGCCTCCAAACTAAATAGAAAAGGAGAAGTACTTAGGGAAAACAAAACAAAATGAAACAGAAAACTGTCTAAGTTGGACATGATATTCTGGTTGTTATCTTCAAAGTCTTCCTTATGAAATACTTTTCCTGTGATTCAGCCTCACAAGTGATGAAAATTTGAATATGTTGGTCACTGTACCATGTTGACTAAGAAAAACAAAATATAATACTAGTGATTGATGCAGATATACTAAGGAAATTAAGGATCCTAATTTCCTATTAAGGACAACCTTGAGATATAGACTTTCACAACGGTGAAGCAAAGACCTCAGTAAGTTCTCTCTCTCTCCACAACAAAACATAGCAAGGGAATAAAAATAAATTATATTAGAATTCTGGAAATTATCCAAAGCTACACTTACAGCTGAAAATTATCTGATAGAGTGATTAAACCTCACATAATAAATTCTACAGCATTCTTTTGGGGGATGCTCCCCACAACTCCACAAGCCTAGTCGTGTAATAATCAAAAAACAATAGCACAGCAGAAAACAGACAGGCTTTGTTTTGAAGCTCCACTAAATGTACCCTACCTATTGTACAGTCAGCATTTTTTGAAACATACAGTCTCCAGACAAATCTGTATTCTGAGAGTGTGGTAGGTATTTGATTTGACTCAGAACTCAGCACATTAGATGGTCGGTATGAGGGTTGGAGGTAATCCCATTCCATGGCCATTACCTAAATAATAGCAAGCTCAGCCACCTAAGGCTGTGATTTCAGCTAAGGAAAACAAGATCATGCAGAGGCATTTTAAAAGGATATCCTGAAGACAACTGGGAACTTTGGAAAATTCTGATTTTTCTGGGAATCCCACCTAAAGTTGTATACCTGCCCAAGGAAGACCTGTGGAAGGGCAAAGCATCTCTCACTACTGGCTAACTCTATATCTTTCCTCTTTCCCAGTAAAATAATTTTATACACATAAAATCCATAGTATGCACTGTTAACTATATTTTATAACATTTCATATATTGTTTGATTTTATTTCATGTTAAAGTAGTTTACTATATTTTATAACATTTCATATATTGTTTGATTTTATTTCATGTTAAAGTATCTCGTAACTTTTTGATTTCTTACTAAAACTACTATTTATTTAGGAAGATGCTTTCAGTTTTCACATATTTGTAAATTGCACTAATTTACTTTTGTGGTTGATATTTAATTTTATTGTAGTCAGAACACATAATACATGTGAGTTTACTATATTTCAATTTATTGAGGCCAGAAGTTTTCAATGGTTAAATCTATGAAAAATTTCAAGGAGAATTTAAACCAAAATTTCACAATTTATTTCAAAATATAGAAGACAAAGGAACACTTACCAATTTATTCTGTGTATAATTTTTTATGGAAAAACCAAATAAAGATACCACAAGAAAAATACAGACCAATATATTTTATGAATATACACAAAAATCCATACCAAAATGGCAGCAAAATTGAATCCATCAATAACTAAAAAGAAACATACACAACTAACCAGTGACAGTTCTTCCCAGTGTGCCAGTTTCATTTAACATCCAACATCAGTCATTGTAACACACCATATATGTTAAATAAAAGACAAAATAAACACATGATCATCTCAATAGGCACAGAAAAATCACTTCACAAAATCTAAAACCCTTTGCTAAGAGCCATAGCTAAGTAGTAATGACGCATGGCATTTTTGGTTGAAAGGTGATGCCAGCAAGCCATTGAGATGATATGATTATGTTAAGATCTGCATTCAAATAGATATTAGACCCCTGCTGTCCACCTCGGCCTGCTAAGGGACTCCTGGAGAGTTCCCATTGGTTGGGGAAGTGCAGTAGAGGGAATTCCGGAGGAGGGATTTCCTGTGTGTGTGTGTCCAGGAGAACGCTGCATGTGTGGGTGGGCATATTTCCCGGGAGGATACAGGGCATTGGCGGGAGCTTCAAAATAAAGTTTGTTCCTGTTTGAGTGGCTGGTGATTTTGTGCCCAGCCAGACTGCAGCAACCCTTTCATAATTAAAAGTAAAAACGTCTTCGTTTCATTCTGTTTGCCTGACAAACATTTAGCCTTCCGGTACTGAGTGTGATATTCGCTTTGGCTTACAGAAGTGCTCTTAATCAGGTTGAGCTAATTCTCATTCTCTTCAATTCCTAGATTGTTAATTCCTTTCTGAACAGTATAATCTTATATACAAAATCATAAATAATGTACCTAAATTTTTAAAACTAATAAGCCAGTTTAGCAATATGATAGAATTCATTCAAGTCAGCATACACAATTCCTTGTATTTTCATTGACAATTGATGCACAATGCAAAACTGAACTAAAATTTTTTTGTATAATAGGTACAATAAAAATTCTAAGAATATACTTAACAAAATAATGTGAAGGATTTGTGTGCTGGAAATTATAAGACAATGTTGAAAAAACTAAAATAGATATAAATACATGAAAGACATTCCATGTTCATGGACTGGATGACTTAAAAATGTTAAGATGACAAATTCTACCAAAATTGATGCACAGATTCAACACAAACTTTGACTATATTTTTAAAAAAATATTTTTTACAAAAATTGACAAGATAAACCTAACATTCATGTAGAAATAAAAGGAACAAGTTATCCTTAAAATATAAAATTCATATGACTCATTCTTCCTAGCTTCATTGCACAGTTTCAATAATCAAGGCAGTGAGTTTCTATATAAGGATAGACAGGTAAGATGATAAACTAGAACTAAGAGTCCATATTTAAGTAGAACTAGAACTAAATATGTGGTCATTTGTTTTCAACCAAAGTACCAAAATATTTCAATGGGTGAAAAAGAGTCTTTTAGCATTTGATGCTGGATCAAACTGTGTAGACATCTACAGGTGAAATAATGAATCTATACCCCGTCTCACACCATACACTAATATTATCTCAGTAAGGATCAATGACTTAAATGTAATAGCTAAAATTATAAAATTTCTACAAGAAAACATGGATGTAAATTTTTGTAAACTGTGACTTAGTTTACAAAAGCAAACAAAGAAAAATCATAAGGACTAGAGTTTCATCAAAATTAAAAACAAAAATTATACTTTGAAAGATATCATTGAGAACATGAAAAGAAATCTGAACAATGAAATAAAATATTTTCTTTTTAGGTAAAATGAAAGAAAATATTTTCTAATTAGGTAACTAATAAGTGAGAGTAAAATGATAAGTAATTCAGTTAAAATGTGGGCAAATAATTTAAAAAGACATATTCAAAGATAGTAAACAAATAGCCAATATAATCATATGAACAGATATATTACCTCGTTCATTTTTAGGGAAATGCAAATTGAAGCCATGGTAAAATGTCAGTTTATACTCACTATGTGACAAGAAAAAGAAAATATAGTAAATTAAAAGTGCTAGTTAGAATGTAGGGAAATTGGAACACTCATATACTGAGCATGTGAATCTCAGCTGTGCAGCCAATTTAGAAAATATTTCGTTATTCCTCAAAGTTCTGAATACAGAGGTACTATGACCCAACCTTTCTAGTTAAGCTATATACAACAGAGGTGAAAACATTTGTCTAGGTAAAACTTGTACATGAATACAAGGATTTGTGTGAGCTTATGGGTGTGTGTATATATGTATGTACAAAGGAGTACAGAAAAAGCAATAGTCATAATAGCCAAAAGGTGGAAACAACACAACTGCCCATAAACTGAATGGTGGAAACAACACAACTGCCCATAAACTGCACAGTAGAATATTACATGGAAATGAAAAAGGACATACACATACTAAAACATGGATTAATGTTGAACATAGTGTATTACGTGTTGAATCTTAGAAATGGGCAAAGGGTGGACAATGTGGGATTAAGAAAGACAAACAAACATTCATAGAGACAAAGCTGGGATTGAGTTGGACACCAACCTCTGATGGAGGAAAAATGATTCATAGCTAGCTCAGCATGTCTATTATATAAGTTTTATCATCAAAAGGGTTTCTGTGAAAAAGTTTCTTCAAAGCAGTCAGGCATGAAGTTCAAAACACTGGCATGCTATTATAATTATCTAGACAGCTCATAATTCTCTATCCATGACAACTGGTGTATGAATTCAGGATCGAGACTGATAGTTCTGTGCCTTTCCCAGAACCTCCTCAAGCATGGAATCACCACAGCAACTGGGCAATTTTGTCTTGCACCCTTGCACAGAAAGTTCCTTCTGTAAGTGCAGCTGCAGCCAGGAGGCAGTTTGAGGCAATGATCCAAGTCACTGCTTTCCACAAAATAGTATGTTAAATTAAAAAAAATCAATCACAAAAGCCACATATTACTTGATTTCCCTTATGTGAAATTTCTAGAATAAGCAAACCCATACATACTAAAGTTACATCCACTGTTGTCTGGGGTTGAAGTAAGGGATGGTAGAGAATTTGTAATTTAATAGACATTTAAAATGTACAAAAGTTTTTGTGGTATGTTGGAAAGTGTTCTACAGTACTATTTTTCTGAATGTAGCTTCTGTGAATTGAATGAGTAAAAACCAGTGTAGTGGGAGCTTTATATAGGTCAATTTTATGGCATATGAAACATATTTAAGTAAAGTTATGAAATAAAAACAAATATGAAAATTTGTTATTCTTGTTGTTGTTTGGGATAACCGTGTAAAAACTTGATTATCTGGATGCTATATCATTGCCTTAGTCCGACGCACTGTCCTTCAGAGCCAGTAAGTTCACTCAGGCTGTGGGTATCTCTGATAATCCCCAGACTTCCCCTGGGTTCCTGCTCATACTTTTTACTTCACAACTTTGAAAAGAGATCATTCTGGCTACTGCTTGCAAGCACACCCACTAATTTAGTAATGAGGTGTTTACTGGGCAAATGGGATTGACACTTTAAATAGTCTCCTATGGTTTCTTCTTCAACTTCCCTAAGAACTTTCCTCTTCAGTAACAAGTTACAGATTATATAGACATTAACTAACTGCTGTCTTTGTGGACTCAACCCAATCCAAATGGAAAAGTACTGACCTGTGTGGGGAAAAGTCCACTTACATAGGTAAGATTACTCTTACCGTACTAATTTATGTTCACAGGGACACATGTAAATCCCTAGCAAGCTCACAAAATGTGCTCTTAAATCAGGGGAAATAGTGATAAAAACCAATAGTCTAAAGCCAAATAGTAGGAAAAGAACTCTTGACTCATTTCTTCTTCTTATAGGTGCTCTACATGTCAAAAATACAATGAACAGGGAACACATGTAAGCCTGTTTAGAATGGGACAATCATCTTGTTACACTGCTTCTGACTACATATTTTAAAGTTGTATATCTCTGTTCTTTCTTTTCTTTATTTGCTTCTTTTCTTTTTTCTTTTCTTTTTTTTGGTATCTCTTCAGAATTAGGTCAATATAGCCTGTTTTTGCTTTCCTTTTTAATGGGAAAACAAAAACAAATCTAGATAATACCTAAATGATCATGTTCTAAAGGTCTGTGTTTCTCTCCTTATTCAATACGTATATGTATGTGACCATTTTGGTTTCTTCTTTAAATATGATAGCTGTAATACTTAATCTATATGAGTACTTGCTCTTTTAATTTAGAAAGATTATATTTGTTTCCAAAGTGAATTTACACTATTTTTTTTCTGAATAAATTTCATTCTTCCTAGGACATGAATTACCCAAAAGGAGGTACATCTCTGCCTATAAGTGCCTTATGCAATCTATAAGCATATCAAGAGTTTACCAAACCAATAGAATGGAGACAGTTAAAGAAATCACTGTGTTTTCTTGACTATAGAAAGCAGTGGTTCTCTATTTTTCTGAAATCACTAAAATTATGTGACTTAACCAAATCCTTGTTTCCTTGATAGTAGGTTCTATTCCATGAAAAATCTAAAAGATTGTGTGTGTGTGTGTGTGTGTGTGTATGTCTGTGTGTGTTAGCTCTTTAAATTATCTGATATGTGGTTATGTAATTATTATAAACATTCCTACCTATTTATACATGAGACCTCCTTCGGACATGCCTTTAGTGTCCTAGTCCCATAACTATCTATATCTTTCCTGACCCAGAGGCAAGAGCATATCCACTTCTTTTACAGATAATAAGCCCTAGTTAAGTTAGCAGAGGCTTCTGCCAGTTTTATTTTTGAATCTTCTTTAAATTTGATGGTTCCTTCCACTTTATGCTTGTTGATTAATAAAAACACAATATTTCTCAACCAGTTGCCCTACTTTCTAGGAAATTCTATTATTTTCTCACCTATTCATGTCTATTCATCATTTTAATACTTAAAGCCCTGCTACTTCAATTCTGTTACATGAAGAAAAGGAAACTCACAATTATCTAACCTCCTCTCATGAGCTATGATTCAGATACATTTATTAGAAAAAGCCTCTACAATGTCAAGACTTACAATTAATTGTTCATATCTTAAGACTGAGACCGGAAATCCTCAGTTAGTGAACCTCTGACAGATCTCACTTCATCCAGTGAATATGACTTCTAGCCAGAGGCAAAATCTGCCCAGAAGGCAGGAATCCTCCCCCTTCACAGAGCTTATCAGTTTAAAGATAAGAGGGTTAATGGAGACACTAGTAATAGGTACTCTTTGGGTATGTATCACAATTTTGGAATGCTTTAGGATCAAGGAGGGCTCTTGACCTCATTCTAGAACACTCTACACATTGTGTGACTTTGTGTACACTCATGCTACTGCAGTAGGTGGTGGGGAATGAAATGGGGATGAGAGAAAATGTGTAGGCTGCTCATTTTGACAGAGCTCTTACTAACATCTTTCCCTGATGGTACTCAAAGAGAAAAAACTTTGAACAGCAGTAAACAAGTTGTTATAATATACCAGCAATAGGCTTCAGAATCAGAAAAAAATACCGGGAGAAGTATGAATGAAAACTTCATGAGACTATTTCTCAAAGTTATTTGCTTAGGAGCATTTACAGAACAAAATGGAATCACCAACTATACATGAAATTGCCCTCGGCCCCAGCCCACCTAAACAAGACAAGGAAGCACGGCATTCACTAAACATTGGTGGGAAATCTTTACTAACATTTCTGAGGTTGTTTGTCATTTACATCTAATTAGTTATCAGTATAATTTTGGTTAAAATTATAAAGATGGGACATTAAAAAAAATCTCAGGGCTCCCTTGATTATATTCAAAGAGATTTCATTTAACTATCAGCTTAATGGTTTTGCATATGTGTCACTATTTTCTTATTTTCAAGATGAACTAAAATCTTTGTCTGAGTTCTAAAAATGACATTTACTTGATTTTTTGATATCCTCCCTAGGAATCTCAACCTGTCCCTTGGGAGCCCACTAGAGACAGAGTTACCCACTTTTTTAGAATGTTACAAAAAAAAGCTTTTAATTCTCAGAGAAGTGAGTGAATGTAACTCTAAAACTAAAGTAGCAAAACCCAAAGATTCTCAAACTCGTGTGCCTGAAATTAGCACTGGATTAATGACAATGTGATGAACTCCTTCTTGGTCTCATTACCTATTTCCATATGTGACTGTAATAGGCAGGACCAAGGTCTCTCTGTTTCTGGACATCATCATGTCACTGTGTCTTGCACAAATGAGGGATCAGACAACCTCACAGAGGTGTAAACTGGCTGAGAAATTAAAAGTCTGAAATAATTTATAAAGAATAAAAGACACAGGAAAATAGTTTCATAGAGGAGGCCTGCTGGGAGGATTAGACCTGATGGGTCAGATCTCCAACAAAAAGTGAGGCTCAGTGTGCTTTATTTATAGGGAGCAGATCAAAGGGATTTATCATGAGGAAGAGTTCTTCTGGGTAAAGGAGAAGCCAGACACTGGGGAAGTTGGCCTGACTGGAGCCTTATCACCGTCCTGGTAATTCTTCCTCCTGCAGGCAGCTGGTGCCCCAGGGCTACTTAAGCGATTGTCTCTCTTTCCAAACCCAGGGAATTGCATTGGAACCTATTTATTGGCTGTCTGAACCAACAAATTTCCGTGGCATCACAGAATTCTCTTTGAGCAGGCTGTTGCTAGCGAAGTGGTGTCAAAGCAGTGAGATGACACTGAGGGTTCTCCAAGGGGCACACCTCTGCTTAGAGATGGCTTAGACAAGCCCACAATTCATTAGTGGCTCCCAACATCACCACATTGCAAGACCTGGAAAAAGGTTTCAGGGGACTCAAATAATGTCCTGGGAGCTATCATCTATAGATGTGAGAAGCCTTTCCTCAACACCTGTCAAAACAACGTTGAATGACTCAGAACCCGGAGACCTTATATTCTGAATGAAATATCAGAATTATAGATAGCTTTCACTGAAGGAGCACATAAAAAAGGCAGATTAGCATGTTTTAACCTACATTCCTTTGTTCTTCATTTCCATAGCTACCTTCTTTCCATGTGGGTTGAAGGCTGCCTTTAATTCTGTTAACCATAAAAGCAATTCTTTTTCTTAATATTGCTTTTAATGTTTGTTGATACATTCTTTTGTATGAATCCATAACTTGAGTGCTGATTAATACAAAAATTTTTGTTGTATTTATACATATTTATTGAGAACCACCAACTTCCTTTAAAACTACTTTTATTTTTTGTAATGAATCAGTTGATTTCCCAGTTAATTAGATTTAACCTATACATGATCTTATAGATGGCAAATACCAGTAACCTAAATGTTTTATCACAGGATAGGATGAAAACTAGATCATTTCATTCAATTAAGTATGTATTGAGGACCTTACATGGGAACTGGCTTTTGTAAAAGAACATTTAAGAAATAGAAATCAGAAAAGAGAGAACAGATGATATACATGCTTGGAACCTGTCTCATTTTCAAAGATCTTACAAGTTAAGACTTAACTTCTTTTTTGCTTTAGATCTACCTAAAGATCTTATCTTTGCTAACTTGAATTGCCAAACACTGGAATATTCTGAAAAAGTAGTACATAACATCACAATATAATTTAACAATTCTCTTTGAGGTGCTTTGGTAAGCATAGATCATTTTATGGTGGCAGATGCCTAATACTAGATTTGTGGTACAATAGTCAACTGGTCACTATTGTTAACTGGTACAAATTTGATAAACCAACTTCATCTTGTAAGGCATTTCTGACACCACCAAGGTCCTATTTGTGTTACCAATTAATACACTTTTTTAAAAAAAGTATAAATTACTTAATTCAGGACGTAAAAAAAAAATATGGGTCTCTATTTAAGAACCAACATCCTAACCATTCAAGCTAATGCTTTATAAAAGGCCCATAAAACAGGATGAATTTCATTGTGCAACAGTTTGGAGAAGATCAGTGTGGCCCAGACCATAGATACCTTCATCGAGGACACTCAAGACGTTGAACAAGCGGTAGTTCATGGGAGAACCACTTTAGATATAATTTTTGCCTTTCAAGGGAACAGCATGTTGTGCTTTCAGTCCTGCAATGTTCATTGGGATTTTACTTCTACAAAGAAGATCTGAAAATCAAAATGAAAGGAATTTTAAAAAATAGAACAAAATATGTTCCCAAATCTGTTTCCATGGGATTTTCAGATTGTGGATGGAATCTTTTCTCCTAGTTTACTTCAGGCATTCCTGAAACCTGGGATGGGCTACAAATTTAGATAATATTCTTCTTCTTGATATCTTTCTATATTGATATTTTCAGATCTTGATGTTAGTAATTTTTGGTTTTGTCTGGCAGTGGGGCATCATGTTCAGTAATCACATACACATACTGTAAGCCTGCTACATGTGGAGATTTGAACAACCACACCAGGAAGCTTGAGGTAAGAGCATAACCCCTCATGTGGTAATGGTAATGATCTGGATTACTTATTTTTCTACATATTAATGGTAAATCATTTAGCTCAGCTTTCAGAATGAGCACAAGGAAAGACGCTAATACCTGAATCCATCTGAGGCCAGAGATCTTCCTGTGCACATTAATTTAACTTTGATTTTCTACTATATCAACATGGTTTCATCATTACTGGAAAGTATTGCCTGGGATTTTTAAATGTTGAGAACGATTTCACTTTCCATTCCAGAATTCTGCCTTCTCCCTCAAAATTAACATCAAACAGTTCAACTCTGAAAAGGATGTCATTGAACAAATGTTCTAATTCTAAAACACTACATTATGGTCCACATATAACCAAGTCTGTAAATTGAAAGATTCAACATAGACTCCAAATATAAGCATCCCAATTTTATTCTCCTTCTCTCTCACTTTAATGCCTTCCAAAAACTTGACAAATCCTGCAAAATTACTATGTATTATTTTTTTCTTAAATCTGAGAATGCATACTTTTTTAGGTCAATAAGAATAAACTCAGTGTTTTCCTATTATCTGGTTATTCTGGATGTTTTTTACATGATGGTAATGACATATCACAATCAAAACATTCTTCATTGTTGCTTATTTATGATATACTTTTACTTCATATTTTACTAGGTTAGACCAATTGCAATGCAGATGTTAGTTTCATTCATTTTATAGATGAGGAAACTGAGGCTTATAAAGATTAAGTTGGTAGTTCAAGTATAGTCAGAAAGTAATTAGAATTTGAAGTTTTTTATGTTAAAATTTTCATGGACCTATAATTTGTATTTACAAAGTAGAAAACATATTCAAAAATACATTTAAAATGTAGCTTCATAATAATCAGGAAGCAAGAAAAATTGAGATGCCTTCCAAGGAACATTTTTTGGAAAGAAGATTTTCAATGAAAATAATGGATAGAATTGATATTAAAAAATGTATAACGTCAGGTGTCATCTATAAAAGAGGATATGCTAAGCAAAGCATACCATAAATCATTTCATAAGCAATTGTTAAGTGAAGATCATTATACTTTCTATGTTTGTGGATATAAAATATTGAAAAATTGATAGATAACCATTGATTGACTGAATATGAAATTTTCTGTGCCTAAAATGGAAAACATTTCAATATTTTATCAACTAGAATATTCAAATTATATTTATAATACATTATGTTAAATTTAACCATGCTCAATATTCTTTACTGAATATTGAAAAATAAATATTTGAAATGAAAATATTTAGACACTTGGCTTTTAAAGACATCATAACTTCCAAAAAATGGTTTCAGAATAGGTATTGTTTTTTCCAGTCTATCATAAGCTAATAAAATATATATTGATATGATTACATTGATCAAAAGTAATAGTTAAGAGCTAGAAATATATCTCAGTTTGTAGAGTGCTTGCCTTGCATGCACAGGGCCTTGGGTTCAATCCCCAGCACCACAAAATAAATAAGTAAATAAATAAATAAAAGTAATATTGAAAGAATAGCTCAAAAACGTAACACTGGAATTGAAAAACTTTGGGAAGGAAAAGTCATAGACTGTGGAATAAGAGTTAAATACCACATTAATTGATCACCTAAATGATGTTTGCTCTCAATTAATTTACCATAAAATTTAAGATATAAGTCATGAGACACAAAAGTAATAAATTTATATAGGAGAATATATTCACATATGAAATTACCAGACATAAAATAGCAGTGACAGTTTTATATAAAGTATAAATATTAAGAAAGGCATATGCTTAGTAGCAGGATAACCTTGTTCTACTGGTAGAGGGATCTCCTGGTGGAGGAGAACCCTTGCAAATACTCTTCTAGAATTTTTTAACCCAAGAGTATTGAGTTCATCCCAAATACTGAGAAGCAACAACTATCTCACTCTTTTAGGTTCTTCAGATAAAAGGGAGTCCAGATAAAGTTCAACAGTACATTTAGTAGTTCGAGGGCATTCTGAAATCAAAACCCACAAATCTCCCCTATCTCACTTCCACTTCCTATTCAATGGCTCCCAAACACATTTAAAGTAAAGCAGATGTTCTTTTTTTACCTAGTGCCACATAGGTGGTGGACACTTAGGTAGTGGTGACTCTGAAAAAAAGTGAGTTATCCATATTTATGTGTTTAAATATAGGTTTGTCAAACATTTTCATCAAAAATACAAGTTTTTATATTTTCAGTGACCTTCCTTCAAGTTTACATTTGCAGAAATGTGCATGAAAATAAATGTTAAAACTTGAAAAGTTAAAAAATTAAAGTGACTTTCATATGCTAAAATATATGGCGAGAACCAAGCAAACAGATGGAACAAACAGTAGGCAGATAGAAGTTGAAAAATTTTATTTGATTAGCTCAAGTAATGCCATATGACATCAGTTATGAAATTGTGCTACATTATATTTTCTCAATATCTAGAAATAAAATATATCACTAAAACAAGTCAAAGGCATGTTGAACAATGTTTTTTTTGTTAATTCTATACCATTTGGGTTGATACTTACTTCTCTCCAAAGATTAAACCTAGAAATGCTTACACACTACCCCCTTTAAAAAATATACTTAGCAGAATGAATTGGACATTATTATCCCATGTACTTATATGATTACGCAACTGGTATAATTCTATATCATATAAAACCAGAAGAATGAGAAGTTTTATTCCATTATGTATGATGTGTCAAAATGCATTCTACTGCCACGTATACCTAATTACAACAAATTATATATAATTTGTTGTAATTATATAACAAATATATATTTTCTTTATATATATAATTTCTATCTATAGATAGAAATTATATATATAAAGAAAATAATGCTAATGTGTTGACATAAATCAACTGTATAGAGTCTAAAACATTAAACTCTCATATGGCATATATGTAATAATAAAACCACAATATCTTAAGCATTCTTTGCAATAGTTCCAAAGTGATTTTAATCATTTAAAGAATCCTAACAAGTGATATCATCTTTGCAATTCCAGAATATGAAAAGAGTATATTTCTAGTGTTGTATTGGTCATTTTCCTTATACTAAGTAGTAGAAACTGAATAGATGACATATCAGATTTTAAGAGTAATTTTAATTATATGATTTCTGTGTTAGAAATACAGTGAATATTTTTTAGGATATAAATTTCTTAGGGTTTCCTAATGCTGAGCTTTCGATGATAATAACACCACCCTCTTAAAATATATTTATCTACTCTGACTCATTCAAATCCCCATTTCTAAATTTGCACAATACATTCTTCAGCTTGACATTCAAGGCTGATTAACATTTCATGCCACTTTTATTCTCCAAATACACTCAACATTTCAATATTCTGCTCCATAAATCACCAAGTGAAGAAACCAAGGAATATTTTTAAAATTACTAAGATCATTATAGTTTTATAATTAACAAGATTATGATTATCATAGGCAGTATATATGTGATTCATGGTATCTACATTTCAGTTACATATATGTCCTTACCACACCATAAATGACTAATTCAGAAACTATTAAAATACAACACCTCTCAAATCCCACTCTTCAAACATGGAACTATATGGATTAATTCTATGAAATATCAGCATGACTATTATTCATTTATTTTATAGCAGATAAATATAACCTTATCCTTATTTATTTATTCATGTATCCATGCCCTAATAGGCTATGAACTTTTTGAGATTTGTAGTTCTTTTTCTTGTGGGTATTTTATGAATTGTTATTATTATTATTACTTATTTTCTGGTCAGCACAGTATAATACTGGATTTTTCAGATTTCCAATAAAATTAATTCCCCTTTCTCTTGCTTGGTTAGGTAGTATCAAAATGTTATTTAAAATGACAATATTATCCATCATATATTTTCTACAAGCTTTATAGATAGAAACATTTAGTCATACAACAAAGTTTCATTTAGCTTAAGCTACCATATACTAATTCTCAGCATGTCACAAACATTTTATAAGAGAGTTAGTAATGTTTGCATCAAATGGGCAAGAATGAATGTCCTCAGAGTTAGAGAGGGAAAGAAGGATGATTAATGAAGGATGAGAATAATCTGAACTTGTTATCTGGCTTAGAATAGAGCCACACTCATTCTCTAGAAGAATAAAAAAAAATCAAAGAAATAGTACAAGATAATTCCTCAGAATTAAAGATAAAATTTTATAGATTAAAAAATACTAGCTTATAAAACAAAAATATATATAACATACACAATTCATTAAAAAGTATTATAAATATATTGTGTTTCAGATATTTCAGAACACAGTGGACTATAAAAGCTTCCTTGAAGAAAACATTAAAACCCCAAATAAACCAAAATCAAGAAAAATAAAATAGATGACTACAAAACAAAAAATGACTAAAATCTTTCCACAAGGAAAAATGATGCTATAAAGCAATAAAAATTAATTTTAAAAATCAGAAAAAAAAATTATAA
Source organism: Spermophilus citellus (assembly GCF_964194105.1). Lineage (NCBI taxonomy): Eukaryota > Metazoa > Chordata > Mammalia > Rodentia > Sciuridae > Spermophilus > Spermophilus citellus. The sequence goes on along the minus strand of NC_138182.1, from coordinate 50,432,079 downwards.
TTGATGATTATAATTATAAAATTCAACAAAATTACTAAGTAATAATGAAGGCACTATAAAGATAATTACATAAAAAGAAGTCTTCAGAAAATAGAACTTTCATAATCTGTTTATTGGCATGTTAGGCACAATGTGCTTCCGCAAAATGAGAGTTTTGCTATAGAATTGAGGTAATAAAATTTCAAATTAGGAAAGCGGTGAAATGCTCCATGGACACCTCTCCACTACTCTTCTAATAGGAGCTCAGTAAAGACAATGTCAGAATGCTTCACAACCTCCAGGAGGAAGGCTTCCAAGTGAGAAAGACATACTTTTAATCACAGTATTTTAAACAACTTTGCATTAACCATATTTGCATGATATTAGTTCCATTTTAGTTTTCAAAGTTAAGATATACTCCCTAAGTTTAATAATATTAGTAGTAAAAAATAAACAAACAAAACTGTTAGATGGAAGATAAGACTCAATCTGTGGTAGGATTCATCATTATCTCATGTACTTTAAAGAAAGAACACTAGTTGTTAAAGTATGATCCAGGTCATCACTGAAACTATGCCTGTTAGACCTGATCAAAGAATGAAAATTTTAACAATCATAAATACTTACTGAGAACTCACTATGAATAAATTTCTCACAAGATTTTAAAACGATCATTAATTCTAACAGCCACTCTATGAGGTATGTTCTATTCCATTTTTAATTGATTGATTCATTAAGTATTTTTTTTTAATTTTTTTTTTTTTTACCAGGGATTGAATTCAGGGGCACTTAACCACTGAGTCACATCCCCAGCACTTTTTATGTATTTTATTTGGAGTCAGGGTCTCACTGAGTTGCTTAGAGCCACATCCCCAGCCCTATTTTTTTTTTTAATTTAGAGACAAGGGTCTCACTGAGTTCTTAGCACCTCACTTTTGGTAAGGCTGGATTTGAACTCTGGATCCTCCTGCCTCAGCCTCCTGAGATGCTGGAATTATAGGCATACACCTGGTCCTAGTGAATAAATTCTTAATCACAGGTTTATACAGTTTTGTCACAAACATTGAATAATATCAGTTCCATGTTTGTACTAAGGAATTCACAACACTCTCATGCCTCTCTCTTCTTGTATAACTTTTCTATGGAAAATTTTCACCTAGTTTTTTTCTTTCCCCTCTCTATTCTCCTGCCCTTACATCCCCCAACATTTGTGAAACCAAGTAGGTCTTTAAATTTGGTAAAATTATTTTATAACAGATGGTTGCCCAGAATTGGCAAATACCAATTTCATTTTCCAAATGCAAACCCCAGCATTTTATTTTGCCTCTGAATCTTAAACTCACTCTCATTCTTATTTTACATTCTTTCCCACTGTAGGTGCATCATGCAGTTAGACATTATAGGCATTCTACTAAAATATCCACATTATAGTAAATCAACTTCCCACATTTGAACTTCCTAGAATTTTGTAGCAAGAAAAAAAATCATGCACCAAAGGGTTTGGAAAAAAAAAAAAAGTTTCCATATATTTTAAATTATGTGAATTTTCTCATTAGGCTTCTTTCTCAAAGTATAATATTTTTCCATATTTACCAAATTTTCCATTTCTTTTGTTTTCCTGAATGTGGATCACAATAAGAATGCATAATTCTTAATGAGAAGACAGAGCAAATACTGCAAATTTCTCTTTATGATGGCTTCTCTGGATAATTTTCGCTCTTTCTTTGGATTATTGGTCATCTGTGAACTCTAGAGCTAGTGACCAGGACTATGCCATTCCAGATTCATCTAAATATTTTCTTTCTTGATACCTTTTATGCCACTTTAAATTCACACTATCTCACTGCCATCCTCTCCTAAATTCTGACTTTGTAAAGCAATGCCAATGACAACAAACAAAATTAAACTAAAGTATATGTATTCTCTCTGATATAGTTGGGAAAGAAGATTTTCTATAATTTCTTCAAATCCTCATTCTTTCTCATAAAATTCAAGGTCATTTTCATCCCCTGAAAGAACCATCATTAGTAGACTCAAGAATATTTGTCATTTTTTCACTGTAACTCTGATCATTTGAATTCCTATAATTCTTTACATTACATTCCAAAGCTAGAGTGTAAACATCCACTTAGCAATCTTTCATATGAATAATTTCAATACTGTTGAATCAACTAGGAGAATTAACATTTTGTGCATTAGTTTGATGATACTACAAGCCAGTGACATTTGTTTTGATGTTTTTGGTAGAATGGTAATTTATTATGCAATTGCTTGCATACTGCATTTTGTTTTTTAGTTCTTAGCAAGTAGTAGAACACATTTTAAAAGGTTAAATATTTATGATACAAACATTAGAGAAAATACACAAATTTAAAGAATTCTGTCAGAAGATGTAAAGTATTAGCCTTTATGATTTGGGAAAACTTTCAGCTTTAATCTTGCTTTCCTTTTAAACTATTAAACTCTTCCATTATATATCTTAAAGGCAAAGGGAAAAAAAAACTAAAAATGCATATGGTGTTTCAAAATAATACTGAAGTAAAAATGAGAGATGTGTTTTCTTTCTGAGAAAAAAATAATGACCCATGGGGCCACCCCATACAATCATAGGAAAAGTCATTGTCTGGATCATTTTCATTTCATTAGAATTTTAGATATGCAGTCCAGGAAAGCAGGAGAGTACTGGTAATCTAATCACAAACAAGGTTATAGCAACCTCCTAGAACTCAAAGGAACTGCCTGCAGGCAGCCCTCTCTTTAGATAAGGGAAAATGCAAAATGCAAAGACAAGTATTCTACATTAGAAAGGCTTTTTACAGAGGGTACAAAGGAAAGCAGAACGTCTATTAGGCTTTAGATGTAGAAATATTGTCTTAGAGAAAGTATTATTCATCTTTGAGAATGCTGGTAAGAAAAAGAAGGAAAAAGAAGTACTTAGAAGAGCTGAGTTGAACACAGAAATTCTGCACATATAAAAGCCTTTGCCAAGAGTTATAGAAAAATAATATTAAATGTGCAAATTGTCCATTTGGGATTTAGTGATATAAAACTAACAATACATAAATATTTATACTGCTTATATAAACATTATTTCCATAGTTTTATGATTTTTATTTTAATATCAATAATTACTATCCAAAAGATACAAACAAAAATTGGACTGAGACTTTGGTGGTATGGAGGGCTAATACCATACAGTACTAAGGTTGTGCCCACAAGGTCATGAACACAATTAGCACTTTTGTCTTTTAATTCTTATAACATTCCCACAAAGGTGTTTTGCCATAATGCTCATTTTATGAAAAACCTGAGGTATCAGGCATTTCAATTACTGATGTAAAATTATAGTGGGAAATACAGTGCTTTATATAAGTGGAATCATACTTTGAGCTTCAGCAGACACCTTGTGCTGTGTTTGAATATTAAATTTCTCCCAAAGTTCTATGTGCTAAAGGATTGACCTGAGAGTGATGTTATTGAAGTGCTGTGGCCCTTTAGGAGATGGTCCTCATGGAACTGTGAGAACCTGGAGTCTTCCTCTTCCTCTGCCTCTTGGCTCTCAGCTTCTGAAATACATAGTTCTCCTCTCCCATGCATTCCTGCCATATCAATGGCTCAGAACAATGGAGCCAATGGCTCATGGAATGGAACTATCAAAACTATGAACCAAAATAATCTTTATTCTCTTTTTAAGTTAATTGTCTCAAATATTTCATTTCACCATAGAAAGTTGACAATGACCTTCCTTATGTTCAGCCTACCACAGAACTGTCTTCCTGCTGACCGTTAGCCTGCTGGGCTTTTGTCCAGCAAGTCTCATGCCTTTTTGCTTCTATTTCTTTATGTGTAAAATTATAGGGTTTAAATTCACATATCCTTTTTTTGTGCGTGTTATTTTATTTCATCTTTGCTCCCTTTCTTTCCTTTTTCTCTGTCTCTAAAACACTTTTGTGCAATTCTAACATAAGAACTTTGTCAATATGATCTATGCCAATGAGCATTAGTATGAGACTTTTGCACTGTATTGATATATCTAATCTACACCATGGTCAATAACTTGTGATATGTATATCATCTGAGACTATAGCTTTCACCTTTGTACAGTTGATGCTTTATTTAAAGAAATCCCTAATACATAGACAGATTGTTTTACATTGTTTCATTGATCTTCTCTGCCTCTTCCTTTTCACAGTCAAATGTTTATAAAGGCTGAATATTTCATCAGTGCAAACTTAATGGATATGATATTTTATTTATTCAAATGGTTAAAGGCAAATTAAACTTGACCACTGTAATTACAAACCTTTTTAAGACAGGAAGTTGACATCTTAACTGTTTTCAAATTATTCAAGAAGATTCTGAGCTGTTCGACAGAGTGAATTTGGCTTGTCAAAAAAAAAAAAAAAAAAAGAATATACAAGAGCAGTTTTTGACCTAGAGGGAGGGTACCTGTGTGTTCTACGGATTACTCCATATGCATCACATGAAGAAACTTATGGACTAAGTATTTTGGAGAAATTAATTTTAATAAATTTTATGTTAAGACAAAGAATGAAGATTATTATAAGCTCTTCTCTGAAGAGTGAAAATAATTTCCTAAAAATGACTAAGATTATAAAATAATTTGGAAGACAAGGCCACTAGTAACTGTAAAGCATTCTTTCATTCTATTGAATAATAGGAGATAAAAATCCAAGCCACTGAGATGACTGTGGAGAGGAAATAGGGAAGCAACATAGAAATCTAGGTATCATCGTTATTATATCATTTTAAATTGGAAAACGGGAGAGAAATTCATGAGGGAAGATGAATTAGGCAGACACAATCACCCAGGAGGCCAGAAGTTTTATTCACATTTTCACCACTGTGACTAAAAGACCTGACCAACATAATTGTAGAGGAGGAAACACTTAATTTGAGGGCTCCTGGTTTCAGAGGTCTCAATCCACAGACAGCTGGCTTTATTCCTCAGGGCTCCAGGCATGGCCTAACAACATGGCAGAAGAGTGTGGCAGAGGGAAGCAGCTCACATGATAATCAGGAAGAAAATAAGGAGAGATTTCCACTTTCCAAACACAAATATATACCCAAAAGCCATGCACCCAGTACCCCACCTCCTCCAGCCACACTCCACCTGCCTTTAGTTACCACTCAATTAATCCCACCAGAAGATTAATTCACTATGGGGCTAAGGCCCTTATGATAGTCATTTCTTCTCTGAACCTCTTTGCATTGTCTCACATCTAAACCATAACAACAGAGCATTTAGTGTAACCAATTCAAGTCTGACTGTAAGGGAAAAAGAGGTCAATTTAAAGTAGTCAATGTGAAGTGGAATAATGATTAACTTAGCCATTTCATATGGTGGTGAAAAGTCCACAGAGTAGATTAATAATGAAGGTAGAGCCATCTGTTCACAAGTCAAGTGCCTCAGGACAAATTTGTTAGGAATATCTTAATGCTGTGAACTTGAGGGAACTATCACAGGAGCACCCAGAAATCCAACCAGCTTACCATTAACTGTACTACTACAAAGAAGTCTTCAAAGAACAGGACATGCAAACGCATATCAGTAGCTTTTCTTTAAGAGATGTTTCTGTGTGTATGTGTAATGTGAAAAAAAGTTAAAAGCAAATATCTGAAATAAAAAGAAAATAATAATATAAAAATAGAAAATAATAATAAAATAATAATATAAAATAAAAAGCTTATATTTGAAATAATATGAAATAAAACTTCTGCATCTGGAAGTAAAAATAGTCATTGGCACCTTTCTTGGTTATAAATACAAAAAAGTCAATTGTGAGGAAGGTGGTGATAGAAGTGAGATTGGGATCCTGGGACATACTTTCCTCTCCAGGATGTCTTACATCGGTTATACAACTGATGTTTTGAATGTCTTCTGTTCTCATTTACAATCTTACATTATAGAAAATACCAGAAAATGGAAACATTCAAATGCTCAGATAATGTGGACTAAGCTAATATATGCTAGAGATATGTGAAGACAGAATGAAAATACATAAAGAGCAAATATGTTTAATCTTCCTAACTATTAAGAAGTTGTAAAGTAAGACATATATGAGATAAATCAGCTGAATAATTCACACATATGTACTCACAAAAATATTATAAAAAAGATAACTGATAATACTCAAATGAATCCAAATATATTCACTATCTAGAACTACTATATTGATGAGAGGCTCATCTTTAATTCCTAAGGTGCAAATTACTTGTGGTTTCTTATCCATTTCACCTCATATTTTATTTAAGAGAAACAAAATAATAACAACAATACACAACAAATACCAAATAACCAAACAAACTGAATCTATTCTAATATGATTTTAAGGGAAAATATTATTATATCACATTTTTTTATTCTTCTTGTGATGAAAAGGCTAGAAGCAATACACTTTATTTTATTCAGGCAGATAAGGGCAAAATAATATATAATACACAGAAAATGACAAAATACCCAACTTGTTATCTAAGCCTGCATAGGACTTCTAGACATACTTAGCTCTTAAAATGAATTTTAATTCTTCACAAGTGTCCTGGAAAAAATGTGTTCCTGAAAAGACAAATTTCATAATTAAAGTAAACAGTACTACACAGAAAAGGAGGAAAGAAAGCAAGAGGTTCTGGATAGATGTTATTTAGATAATTAAAGTTTGTTAGCAATTTTTTAAAGGTCATCTTTGACATTAATAAAACTAAAAATTTATTTTCTATTATCAGTGAGATTTTTAGGAAGTTGGTAGAATGATTTTGTTAAAATGCAATTTTTATGTCCATGCATAGTTTTTCTCAGCACCTCATCATTGTACAGAAATAAAATTGCATTAAAGTGAGTTTTATTGTTTTTGTCAAATAAAGTGAAATAAAACAAAAATATACACTACATCAACATAGGTGGGCTCTGAAATGCATTTGGTGGATGTGAGGAAAATCAATTTAATGCATTGTTTTAACATCTAAAAAAATCTTAAAAATTTTAAAACATTTTTTACTCAATATTACATTTCATTAGTTTGTTATTAAAATTAATGTTATTTATTTATTTCTATTAGTGCTTAGAAGGAAGTAATTTTGGACTATCATTCTCTATCAGCTGTTTGTTTTGATAATGCAGTTAAATAAAACATCCTGAAGTAATTTGGGAGCACAGAGCTCCTCATGATATCCCCTAACTAATTTCCACACTGCTTCTGCTATCATTTTTTTCCAGTTGCTTCTTACTATAACTATCCTAATAATAGATATATTTTTAATGTTTTCTAAAAGCATTTTGCAGAATTGAAAAAAAAAATACTAATGGGAAACACTCCCCTATCCTATAATGTCCCAGATATATGGTAGAAATTTTTGATATTAAATAGATAATTAAGAATATTTACCTCCTCATGTAAAAGAAAACAGCAGATTTGAAAGTTTAGATTTTCATTTTTCAAAAGTGTAATGAAATACCACCAACAATTTTATATTAAATTTTTAAGAAATTTTCTTGTCTTCTGCTTAAACCTAGTAGACATATAGTAATACTAAGTTCAAATTCTTTATAAATTAAAAGACAGTGGAATGAATTTGACATAATTTTCCTATGTACATATATGAAAATACTTAAGTGAATCCCATCATTATGTCCATCCACAAGAAAGGGGTCCTAATTAAAATATGATAAATCTATGCATGTATAATTTTATCCAATTGGATTCTACTTTCATTTACTAATTAAAAAGAATCAATTTCTAAAACAGACATGAAGAATCTTTTATTTTTAAAAGAATCATTAAATTGGAAGTCTTTATGTCAAATATTTTTGCTTTTTAAAATTGCTTTTTAAAATTTTGCTCTGCATTTTCTCTATTTGCATTTTTCATAAACTATAAAACTATTTTTAACATATTGAGTATTATATTTGTAAAATCTATGCTTTTCATTTTGATTTGTGCCTTATTGTCTTGAGCATGAATCTGGTTATCTAAATTTCATTTTTATAAGCTCTGTAACTTTTGCTTTATGATTCATCTATTAATTACTATTTTTAGAATATTCCATTCCTTATATTAACAATTAATTTTTTGTATTTTTCTCTCAATGATGTACTTCTCCTTTTCCTAAACAATACTATTTGAGTATTTACTTTGATTATCTTTATGAAGTAATAAACTGACATATTATTTTCATCTATAAGAGAGTAGATTATCCAACAATTTATTTATTTATTGGACACATATAAATTATACATATTTATGGGGTAGCTGTGATTTTTTAAATGCATTCTATAGTGCTAAAACCAAGGTAACAATATATTATTCCTGTGTGGGGAAAACATTAAAAATTCTTTCTTGTACATTTTTGGAAACACATAGTGCATCATTATCAAATATAGTCCCCCTTGCTTTTGTTACAATAACAGAGATTACTTCTCCTAACTACAACTTAGTACCCATTGATCAAATTTTGCCCATCTTTCCCTACCCTTTACTCTCCCCCTAACTTCTGTTAACCACTGTTCCTAAAAATTTTGGAGATCCCATTTTCTAGATTCTATATATCCATAATACCATATGGTATTTTTGTTCTGTAGCCGACTTCCTTAATTTAATATAATAACCTACATCCATGTTAAAAAAGAATAGGACTTTAAACTTTTTGAATGCTGAATAATATTCTATCATATATGTATATACACACACTCACACTTATAAACAAATAGTGTATTATATACATATAATATACAATCTATAGATACAATATGTACACTCTATATAGTGTATCTACAGTGTATATATATATATAATTTATACTCTATATTATATATATTATATATACAATATTTATACATATCAGGTGTGTGTATGAATACACACGCATATATGTCTCCCCTTAGAAATTTTATATTTATAAACACACACACACACATCCCCCCAAAATTCTTTATTTATCAGCTGTTGGACACTTAAGTTGTTTCCTTATATGGCTATTTTGAACAATGCTACAATAAACATAGAAGTGGAGATATCTTCTTGACATATTGACTTCATATACTTTGGATATATTACCAGTAATGGGATTGAAAGATAATATTATAGCTTTATTTTAAACTTTTTTTTGGAAAAGTTGACACTATTTTCCATAATAGTTATATTAATTTACATTACTACAAACCATATTTAATATTCATTTTTTCCTTCATAGGCAGCAATTGTTACCTTTTTGTTTGTTTGCTTGTTTGAATTTTCTTTTTCTAAGTGCATTATAATTATACACATTGTTGGGATTCATTTTGATATAATTATTTAAGGATGAAATATGATTTCTTCCAATTCAGTCCCCAGTATTTCCCTTTTCCCTTCATTCCTCCTTCTTGTTCCCTTAATTCAACTGGTCTTTCTTATTATTTATAGTCTTTTAAAAAAACTACTTTATTATGGATACACACAAATGCAAAGTTCACTGTAGCTTAATCATATATATATATATATACACACACACACACACACACACACGGGACTCTTTGGTCAGATTCATTTCACCGTTTTTTTTGTTTTGTTTTCTTCTCCCTCTTCTCCTCTTCTCAATTTCCTCTCTCTTCTCCACTAATCTCTGTTCTATTATCAGGGAATTTCTCCTATACTTCTATTTTTTTCTTCATTATGGTCTACCTTCTGCATAGGAGTGAAAATATTTGAACTGGCTTATTTCAGTTACCATTATGTTCTTCATTTATCAGCAAATGCCATAATGTCATTCTTCTATTTTAATTTAAATATTTTTAAATTTGTTATAATTAAATTTACATGACAGCAGAAAGCATTTTGACACATTATACACAAATGAAGCACAACTTCTCACTCCCCTGGCTCTACTTGGTGCAGACTCACATCAGTAGTGTAATCATACATGTATATAGGGAATAATGTCCATCTCATTCCACTGTCCTTCCCCACCCACATACCTATTACCCTTCCCTCACTCCCCTCTGCATAATACAAAGTTCCTTCATTTTTCCCTACCCCTTCTCCATAATGAGTCAGCATCCAATTATCAGAGAAAACATTCAACCTTTGGTTTTGGGGTTTGGCTTATTTTACTTAGAATGATATTCTTCAGTTCGTACAAAAGTCATAATTTCCTTCTTCTTTAAGGCTGAGTAATATTCCATTTTGTATATATAGCACATTTTCTTTATCCATTCATCTATTGAAGGGCATGTATGCTGGTTCCACAGTTTAGCTATTGTGAGTTGAGCTGCTATGAACATTGATGTGACTGCACCACTGTAGTATGCTGATTTTAAGTCCTTTGAGTATAAACCAAACAGTAGGGTAGCTGGGTCAAATGGTGGGTTTATTCAAAGTTTTCTGAGGAATCTCCATACAGCTTTCCATAATGGTTGCATCAATTTATGGTCTACCTTCTGTATAGAAGTAAAAACATTTGTTGAAGAGGCTATCATTTCTCCAATGCATGTTTTTGGCGCCTTTGCCTAGAATGAGATAACTGTATCTATGCGGGTTTGTCTCTGTGTCTAAGATTCTATCTCATTGTTCTGGAGCAAATAATGTGCTGTATTTGTAACTATTGCTCTATGCTATAGTTTAAGGTCTGGTATAGTGATGTAACCTGCTTTACTCTTCCTGCTAAAGGCTATCGTAAATGGGGTAGTTATATGCAGCAAAATCAAGCTTAAGATTTGATGACGAAATAAAAATCTTTCATGATAAACAAAAGTTAAAAGAATGTGGCATGTATACACCATGGAGTATTACGCAGCACTAAAATATGACAAAAATCATAGAATTTGCAGGGAAATGGATGGCACTAGAGCAGATTATGCTTAGTGAAGCTAGCCAATCCCTAAAAAACAAATACCAAATGTCTTCTTTGATATAATGAGAGCAACTATGAACAGAGCAGGGAGGAAGAGCAGGAAGAAAAGATTAACTTTAAACAGAGACATGAGATGGGAGGGAAAGGGAGAGAAAAGGGAAATTGCATGGAAATGAAGGGAGACCCTCATTGCTATACAAAATTACATATAAGAGGTTGTGAGGGGAATGGGAAAATAAACAAGGAGAGAAATGAATTACAGTAGATGGGGTAGAGAGAGAAGATGGGAGGGGAGGGGAGGGGGGATAGTAGGGGATAGGAAAGGTAGCAGAATACAACAATTACTAATAGGGCATTATGTAAAATTGTGGATGTGTAACCGACGTGATTCTGCAATCTGCATTTGGGGTAAAATTGGGGGATCATAACCCACTTCAATCTAATGTATGAAATACGATATGTCAAGAGCTTTGTAATGTTGTGAACAACCAATAAAAAAAATGAAAAAAAAAACAGTTGTTTTAAAAAGTTACAAAATGGGTCATCAAAAAATTTAATATGCAGATCCACCTTGCTGATCTGGACTGGAGCCAGGGCCCAGGGTAGGCACAGGTTCATCCCACAACTGGCAGACCCCCGCAGGATCTCAGTACCAATTCTGCCCACCTGCTGGTGCTCAGACCTGGCTCAGATCTGCTCATTGACCTGTGTGGGAGCCAGGGCCCAAGCTAGGCCTGGGTCCATCTTGCCACCTACAGATCCTCCAGAGCTCCGGCCCTTCTAGTGACCTGTGTGGGAGCCCAGGCCCAGAAAAAGCCTGGATATGCACCCACCACCTCCTAGGAGCCCAGGTTTAACCCAATTCCATCTTGACACACTGAAGCCATCCCCATAGCCTTCCGCATGCAGTAGCCTCTACCTTGGGACAACAGACAGGTTTAGAAGCAGCTGCATCTCAGAGCAGTAATCCCAATGCCAGTGTAAGGCCCACCTTTTCAGCCCCATCTCTGAAAGACATTACATTCATATTAGGGCACCTCTTCTGCTATCTCAAGGTACCTCCTACAATTGCTGTACACACTTACTACAGATCTAAACCAAGACTCTTTATAATAAAAATGTCTAGCATACAGAGTAAGAGGAGAATATTGAAGGCTGCAAGTGAGAGGAATCTGATCACATATAGGGGGAGACCAATTTGTATATCAGCAGATTTTTCAACCCAGATCTTCAAAGCCAGAAGATCCTGGAACAATATATACCAACATCTGAAAGAAAATGGATGCCAACCAAGAATCTTATATGCAGCAAAATCAAGCATAAGATTTGATGACGAAATAAAAATCTTTCATGATAAACAAAAGTTAAAAGAATTTACAACTAGAAAGCTACACTAGAGAACATCCTTGGCAAAATAGTCCATGAAGAGAAATTAAAAACAACAATGAAAATCAGTGAAGGGTGGTATTAAACTAAAGGAAAAACTAATCAAAGGAGAAACCAAGTTAAGTTAAATACCATAAACAAACAAAAATGTCAGGGAATACAAATAAATGTCTCCATAATAACCGTGAATATTAATGGCTTAAATTTACCAATCAAAAGACATAGACTGGCAGATTGAATTAAGAAAAAGACCCAGCAACATGTTGCCTCCAAGAGACTCATTTCATGAAAAAGACATCCACATATTGAAGGTGAAAGTTTGGGAAAAATCTGTGGAATCTACACAAATGCATGTGAAATACACAACTTAATTTTGAATAACCAATGTATCAATGAATAAAACAAGGAGGAAATTAATGTATATCTTGTTATAACTGAAAATAGAGATATAATATACCAAAGCTTAAGAGATATAGCAGAAAATAATTAAAAAATGACATTTGTTGCAATCATACCTACATTAACAAAGCAGAAAAACCTCAAATAAGAAACTCAATGCTTCATCACAAGGAACCAAAATCAAGAAAAATAGAGTTCAAATGTGAGGAAAGATATAATAAAGATTAGACAGAAGCAAACATTATAGAGACTTAAAAAGTACCAATGATCAATAAAATAAAGAGCTGGTTCTTTGAAATACTTAAAAAAAGCCCTTATCCAGATTAAGAAAAAGATAATATCCAAGTGAATAAACCAGAGATGAAAAAGAAGACATGGAAACATTACAACCACAGAGATGTAAAATTTTGTGAACAATCAAACACCAATAAATTTGATAATTTTAGAGAAATTCCTGGACACATGCAACTTAGAATGACTGAATCATGATGAAATAGAAAACAGGAGCAGACCAAAAGTGAATAGTGAGTTTAAATCAATAATCAGAAGTCTTTCATCAAAGTTCAAGACCAGATGGATTCACTGCTGAGATCACCAAATATTTAAAGAAGAACTAATAGTAATTCCCAAAATTATTTCAAGAAATTCTCTCAAACTCATTCCAAAAAGCTGTAATTATTCTACTAATAATAAAGACACATTCACAAAGGAAATCTACAGCTTAATATTCCTAATGAACATAAATAAAAAGATCCTCAAAATATATTAGTGAATTGATTCCAACATAACAATAAAAATTAAAAGTTTATTTATTATTATCAAGTTGGGTTTATGGAAAGAATTCAGGAATATTTCAACATCTTCAAATCAACAAACATGATATCCTATATTAACAGATTAATGGGGAAAGCACAAATATCTCATTAGTCAAAGAAAAAAGTATTTGATAAAATTTAAAATCCCTTCATGATAAAAACTCAAGTCAAATTAAATATGAAAGGAATGTACCTCAACATAATAAAGGCCATATATACCAAGCTAACATCAAACTGAGTTGGAAAAAAGATGAAAGGTCTAAGATTTGGAATAAGAATTCCAACCTAAAATTTGTATGAAATAACAAGAAACCTAAATATCCAAATTCATTTTGAGACAAATGAACAAGGAAGAATTCATTACACATCCTGATTTCAAAATATATTATAAGCCCAAATTAATCAAAATAGCATGGTACTGGCATAAAAATAAATAGACATGCCAGTAAAGTACAGCAGAATGACTAAAAGTAAATCCACACATCTATACCTTATCAATACATTAAAAAAATAAACTTATAATGGTTTAAAGACTTAAACATAAGATTGTTTATTTTATATCTTATTTTTTTCAGTGACTGTAAAGCTCAATTCTTATATATACTGTACTTTATTATAAAATTGTAATGTTATTGGGGTTTTGTACGTAGTCAAAATGATGTCTTTGAAAGTTTTCTACATTCTTTTCCCAGAATAGGAGAATATGCCACATTTCAAGGCAAGGAAAATTTGATTGTTGATGGAATTGATAATTGCTAATTAGGTGGAGTAGTTTATTTATGTGTACTCAATGTGGTCACAAGGGACCTTAAAAGTAAAATAAGGAAGGGGAAGAGAAAGAGAAGAAAAGGTGATTATACAAGAGTAGTCAAAGAAATAAAACTTTGCTGAATTTTAAGATGGTGAAAAAAATAAAAAGCTGTAAACTAAGGAAGGAAGATAGTATCTGAAAACTGCAAAAGGCAAAGCAATAGACTCTCCCATAGAGGCACCAAAAAAAATGCTATAACTGCTAATTTTAATCTAACAAGAACTGTGCTAGATGTGAACGCTATGGAACTATGAGAAAAATTCAGTCTTGAAGATGTGAAATGTGCAATATTTTATAGCAGAATATAAAACACACACAGTATTGCATTTTATTTTGTTGTTATATCCCATCATCATTACTATTCATTATTAGTCTCACTCGTTATTTATTTACTTAATAGACTTTTTATGTTTTAAGGTATATGGTGATGGACAAATGGACAAATTGTGTAAACACACTACATATTATACAGTGGTATTATTCTTGCATTTTTGTAATATTAAGAATGAAATCTTTTCAAAAGATTTTTAGATTATTTTCCCAAATTCTGAGAATATGAAAAAAAATAAGTCTGAAGAAGAGTGAAATAACAGAACAATAGGTAAGATTTTCTTTATTGAGTTATATATGAATAAATGTGAGTAGGAAGAATGTGACTGTAAAGTAAAGGAGTTAAGACTCAGTTGGCAATATTAGAATGGAAATGTCCATTAGAACAGAAGTCTCTGAAAATAAATATTTTTTGAATCATTGGTGTCAACAGTCTGGAAAGTATCATAGTTATGGGTGAATCCGAGTTAATATTGGAATTCCAAGACACTTTCACTTATAGAGTTCCAGAAAACAAAGAATTGACAAAAAGAAGAAAACTTGTGAAAGGAGAGGCAGAAGAAGAATGCTGATTTTACTTCAGAAACAGTGAATAATACAAATAAAATTGCTCTTTACTAATACCATGAAATAACAGATCAAGTTTTGTTTTGTTCTGTTGGAGGTTGGTGCAATTGCAGGCTTGAATATAGCAATCAAAAACATAGGAACAATTGACAATTTCTCTGAAATTTCTATCTATCTCTCAAAACTCTTACCTCTGTCTTTTAAACTACTGTTGTGTTCATGATCTACAGTGTTAATATGACAGAATAATGATATATTTTATTTTCAATTAACATATACATAATAGTGACCTTTCTGGATGAAAATATAAGTGCTAACACATCTCATATATTTTGAATTAATTCTGAGATATTTCTTGGTTTCAATAATCTTCTATATACACTTAAGGTCCATATCCCTATATTTTTGTTTAGTTTTGTATTTTAATTTCAATAGACTAGTATTGATAATTTTATATGTAAATATAAAGTGCACTAACATTTCTAATATTCCATGTAATATCATGTCTGAAGTTTTCAT
Source organism: Spermophilus citellus (assembly GCF_964194105.1). Classification (NCBI taxonomy): domain Eukaryota; kingdom Metazoa; phylum Chordata; class Mammalia; order Rodentia; family Sciuridae; genus Spermophilus; species Spermophilus citellus. Next base: position 50,416,431 of record NC_138182.1, on the reverse strand, counting down.
AAGCTATAATTCTTCAGAATTTGAACATTATCACAATATATTTTAGTAGAAGTGTTATCAATTTTATTTTATTTGCTAAAGTTGCAGTTGGCAAAATCAGGCAAGCACAATTCTTACTGTCTATGTGTACAATTAAAATCCAAAAATAATATCAGAAATTGTGACTCAATCTATGATATAAAATTAATCTTCTGTACTTAGGGTTTAAATATCTGTTCATTATTAAAGTAAATGCAAGACTGACATTACAAAAAACCTTACAATTTTAAAAGGGTTAAAAACAGATGGTTTCTCTTTTTAAGGAAAATTGAAAAGCAAGGACACAGAATATACTTGGTTCATGATTTCCCATTGAGGGTCTTAATGAGAGCATCTGTTAGCACTGCTACGAAAGTGGTTGAGCAGAAAAAGACAGGAAGTTTCATTTGTCCAGTAATTGAGCATCGCAGACAGCATGTTGATTGGGACAAGAAGAGAGAAAGAAAATGAGAGAAAGAGACAGAGAACCCTTGAAGACAGATTTAATAATATCCAGAAGTATAGAGTAAGAGATATTTGGCATTTTGACAGAATGGATCAACTGCTCTGCAGTCACCCATTTATTTTTTTTTCTGTACTTTATTTTCTTTAATCTATAAGGTTAACTGCTGATTTGTTATATAGATTTTAAACTTAAGTACTTAGCAAACATTCACAAATGGTTAAAAACTCTGTGTGTTTGTGTGTGTATATTTGGTCACTATTTATCAAAGAATTTTGTTTACAGTGTATTCTGCCTGTGGACTTTGAGTGGACATTCAAAGCAATAGCAACACCAAAAACAAAAAAACAAAAAAACAAAAAAACAAAAAAAACAAAAAAAAGCCTCACCTATATGCTAGGAACTAGGTTTGAAGGGAAACAAACAAACAGACTCTGCTACCTGGTTGGGAAAATAATATATCTATCCAGTCGTAATATACTTAAACATTTACAAAGCAATTTCAGCTACATTATCAATTTAATTCTCAAAAGATTCTTTGTAAATTAGGTATTATTTTTTTTTCTTTTCTAGGTTATGAAAATGAAGCTTAATGAGATACAAAATATCATTAGTAAGTGATCGAGAAAGGCTTTTAAATTCAGATGTCACAATTTTAATGCTATTTATACATATTTACTTTTGAGAAATATAGTGAATTTAAAATATATTTGTTCCTCATTTTGATATTCCTTACAGATTTTTATCAAGAGTCACACTAATCACTGTATTGTTAGAATTACGAATGGATACTATCTTACATAAACTATGATTCTACCTTAAATTTTCTTACCTGGTGGTAGGTTAGATTTTAAGCATATATTCAAATAGAAAGCATCATTTTTAAATTACTTGACAGGTATATTTAAAATGGCAACTATGATAATAAATTACCAAAAAGATTTATTTGTATTTCAGTAGCTCAGAAGTAAGTGGTAATTTACATAGTGTCTGACAGAAGTTTCTTTTGTTAGATAAACAGTTTTTTTGTGGTTTCAATAAATGAAGTAAATAAGTTTGCCAGAAAAGATTTGAATATTTAAGAGAACATTATTTTCCGATACAACAAACATTTTGATTGCATTTATGTTTATAAATTTTTATGTACTAATTTTATGAGTCAGATTTCCATTGCTGTGACAAAATACCTTAGATGAACTAAAAGGAGGCCAAGTCTTTATTGACTCATAGTTTCAGTCCATGGTTAGCTGGAATGGTGGTTTTTAGGCCTGTTGAATGGCAGTATGGTATGGCAAAAGTGTATGGTGGAGGCAAGCTGTTCCCCTCCTGGAAGACAGAAAGCAGAGCAAAAGAAAGAAAAGACAGGCTAGGGTCCTAATATTCCCTGAGAGACCTTCCCTCCTTCCTTCCTAAATATTGCACTACTTCTCAAAGGTGCCTTCAACTGAGAAATATTGTTTAATACATGAGCCATTGTAAAACAGTTAAAACCATTCTTCCCCACACGCCCCTCCTTATTGTATGTTAGCATCAATAGGTCTTTTTGGGACTGACTTATTTCACTTAGCATGACAAAGGGCAATAATGAGAAGGGGAGGGGAAAGGAATAGGAGGAACAGAAGGATTAAGTGGACATAACTTTTCTATCCTTTTATACAGCACCAGGATAAACGCCACATCATGTACAACCACAAGAATAGGATCCTAATTAGAATATGTCATCCTGCATTTATGGTAAAAAAAAAAAAAAATGCCAAAATATATTCTACTATCATATGTATCTAAAAAGAACAAATAAATTTTTTAAAAAAGATCCAAACTATAGCAAACTTTGAATATGTTCTTAATACATATTTAACATTTTATAACCAAGATGCTCTTTCAGTTTTCATCCTTTGAGAAAGTAACAAAAGAACACTATGATCTGTAGTTTTCCATTATATGGCCTTTTGTTTTCATAAATATTTTTTAATTTTTTTTAAATTAATATAGAATAAAATAAGTATGTTTTCTAAAATAAATTAATGTGCTAATTTAGATTCTCCAAACAATAAAAATATCAAACATTTCTTAATTATTAGATAGTCAGCAGGTAAAGAAAGATAAATACCTGTTCTTCCTTTAGACAAAGAAACATGTTTTCTTTTTCTTTCTATTTTTAGGGCGGCAGAAATAGAACCATGATAAAATGAATTGAACTCACATTTCCCCTTTTTCTATCCACTGTGTTAACATTTAAACTGAGTTTAACAGTTCAAATCTCAGCCATTACTATGTAAATGTTAGATAGGATTTTTATTTTTATGCATGTACGACAATCTATATTCATGATATCTATCTTCCACTTCATATTTTTAGAAGATATGCTATGATACTTGTGCTGATGTGATAAAATGGGTGAAAAATTCAAAGACGATATAAATTAGAACCATTAAATGGACTCCACAAAAGTAAAAAAACTCTCACTTATTTTTATAACCATTGCCATTTTCAAGTCCATTATTGATCAAAGCTGAATGTCCACAGGGGCAATCCTATTTTATATCCCCATAAGCTGGCCCCACTGTCACCCTCTGTGTATCTGATTGTCTTTTGCCCTATGTAATTTCTTTCCAAGGTACTGAAAAATTATTTATTTTATACTATGTTCATTGTTTATGTCTATCTTATCCTCCTTATCAGGATATGAATTCTTCAGTCCTGATGGTCAAAGAAATACCTAGTACTTCAAGACCCTCTGCTCATATATTTATAATGAAAGAGTAAGTGAATCTAGTGATATTTCAAGAAAAATATGTTCTACTTATTCATATACTGCATGACATATAAAATCATAGGAACTTAACATATAGATTTTTAAAACCACATTTCTTGCTTGGAGAAACAAATAAACAAACTATATATGTTTAACATATGATATTTAGTTAAGAATGTGGCATTTAAAATCAAATTAGACTGTGAATCTTAACCCTTCTACTAATTATGAACTTGGGCAAGTTAATAAAACTAGGAAAGTTTTAGTCTTGCTAATTATTACATTGGCATAACAACATCTGTCTCACTGAGTTTCTGTTTAAAACTGGATGAGATAAAATCTATCACTTCGTGGGTATGGCATACATGCTAAATAAATTTCATCCAAAAATAATATTATTGTTATTGTTGTAGAATTGGGTTATTTGAGATTCAGTGTTTGCAATAGATCATTTTTGTTTGTTTTAATTTTGTTCTGTCATATATTTTCCTACCTATTTGGTCTATCTCTCCGTAGCTTCCATAAAATATGGGCTTGTGGTCTCCCATAAAGAATCAAATAGTCGTATTTCCATTTAAAGCATTTATTTTCTGTTTTTTTTTTTCCCCTGAGCACCATTGTTTCAAGTGATCGTGAAATATACAAAGTTTGCACCTACCTAGATTTCTTTTGGATAATTGCTCTTTTCTCACTTGCAAACCTGGTCGAGATACTGCTCTGTTCCCAAACACATTCAAAAAAAGAACATTTAACTTAGACTTCCTAATTGTGGTTTCATGTTCTTTGGACCATAGTGATTTCTTCAGCTAGAGATGTATAAACTCTGCCAAGATAATGAAAGTCTTTTCCCATTCTATTTTGTTACAACCATTTAAGACAGATAGTGCTTTTGAGGGCCCATTAATAGAAATGTGAAGTGATTTCACCCACAATGGCTTCAAGTGACTATCTCTGCTAACTCAGTGGAGGAAGAAATTTACAACAAAAAAAGCATGAAATCATAGTGCAAAGAAAAGAAGAACCTAGATATGATAAGAAACTGATGGAAGAATATCCTGATCATATACTGTTTGTTCTTTTCTATGGAACAAAGCCTGAGGCCATCCTGAGGCTCTCTCCTTGTGTGAGGCAATCTTGTGGATTTCTGCTACAGATTTCTGTAACAATACTAGAATTGCCCTGAAATTTCCTAAGGAATGTCCTCTGTCTAATGTCTTGCTTTGCGGTTGATGACTCTATTAATGTCCACTCTACGCCTCTTCTGCTTGAATGGCATAACAAAATGCAAGTGGGTTGAAATTATTCTCAGCTTGGGAGTTTCCTACTCAGGGGCTACATTATGGTGGTGTCCACCCACTACTCAGACCTTCCTGATAGAGCTCAAATGTTGTCATTAGGATATTTCACTTCAATCACTGAGATACTTTAAAACACTAAGTTTTTATGAATTATTCTAGTATTGTCCTGGAATAATAACAAAAAGTATAACTAACTACCTATAGATGATCATGCATCATATGGATATTTTCGAAATTCATTATTTGGCAAATAAATATTAAGAGAGTCTTGAACTTTTTTCTTCTCCCTTTGGGATGATTGTCTATTTCAAATTTGTTTTTAAGCTAGATACTTGGGTATTTGTTCAGAAAATAATAACAAGAAAAACTATTTGTATTAGACAAATACAGAGAAAGAGCCATATATTTTTCTCAACTTTTTCAGAAAAAGTGTTGAAATTATTCTTAAATATTATAATATTGATAAACAGGTATGCAGTTGTGCTTAAATTACTGTATTTACAGCCTGGAGGTCAATCATGTAGTTCAGGATCATTTAATCTTCACAAAATAATATCAGATGATTGCTATATTGTATATTAGTGTTTTCATGTTTTGTTGTGGTCAATGATTACTTTCTAATTGTATAGTTTGTTTTCTATCTATAGTTTTCCTCTCTCTTTTAATTTTTCTTTGAATCAAATTACTAAGTGTATTGAAGATATCTACAAATTTAAAGTAAAATCTTTTACTGAAGGTTTGAAAGAAAATATGATAAAATGATGGTCTAGTAAAGGAATTTTAAAGCATTTTTTTGCCTTTGCAGAATTAATTTTTAAGCTGAGTTCATTAGGGTGATCTGTTGCTGCATTTCATTTCATGTATAACTATGTACTTTCAAACATATTTGTAGGTATTATTCTCTACTATTCCAGGAACCCTTTCAATTCTATTATAATTTGTAGGTTGACTTTTAGTTTAATATTCCTTTAAAAAGTAAAAAAAATAAGGGATATTTAAATTTCATCATTCTTTTATTTGACATTAGCAAGAGTCCATTATGACTATTGTAAGTTCATGGGTTTATTTTTCAATGCAAGACAAAACCTGCAATAATGGTAGAACTGTTCTTAGATCACCAAACACAGACAGTCAAAAGCCACAGGTTCAGAGCTAGAACCTTTATTTACTGTAAATTATTCTTTTAAAGGTGTTCTCACCACCCTGGCTTTCACTGTCCTCTCAAACTGCTAACAATTATTAAGGGATGATGTTTTCATCTTAATTCTTAAAGATTAATTATATGCTTAAGGAGGGGCAAAGGAAGTGAAGAAAGGTTGCTATAGAGTCACGGATGCCATGGTATGTGTATATTACCCTTTCTGTGACAGTCCGGATTCTGTCACTCATGTGTAATATTAAAAATAGAAAACAAGCACCAGCAAAAATAAAAAGTTAATGCTGCTACAGGCATACAGCAGCTTGAGCTAGATGCTGCTGAGCCACTGGTCTCTGAGGTTTTGAGTGACTGTAGTATATGGCATTGCTTGAAGGAAAGTACATCTAGCATACATCTTTCTTCTCCACTGAGTTTCTTAGAACTGGAGATATTGAAATTCAGCACAGGATTATTGTCAGTCACTGATACATAGGGAATTCTCTAGCTGTGAAGGCTCTGAGAGATGTAACATGACACTAGAGCACTAGTAGTCTTAGGAAAGAATCATTAGAAATGCAGAAAATCACATTCTACAAATAGGGACTATTTTTTAATATGTAATAATTACCAATTATGTAGTAATTAACAATTATATTTCCTGAACTAATTTTAGGAATGTGCTTATATCTATGTCTGCATTACTTAAAAATAAGTTAAACATTTGAAATGAGACTGCAGTTTACAATGAAAAAGGCAAATTAGGGAGTCATGTTTAACACAAGAAGCAGTGTTTGAAAAACCATTGTAAATTTAGTTACATTGTTAACCTATGTTTGAGTAATTCACTTTCAATTTTCTATACTCTTAGTATTATCTTTAGACTCTGAGGTACATTTTAAAATGTTCAAATGCCAAACTATATACATTTGAAAACAGAACAATGATTTTGCTTATTGACCATGTAGTTTTTGCATTTAAAAAGTGCTATATATCTGATCTTTTAATTTTTACTATATATCATAATATGCATTAAAAATAATTATTCAAGAAAGAGTGTCTTTAAATATACTTGAAATCCAATAAGATCTTGTTCACAGACTACCCTGACTCCCTTTGCCAGGCATTCCACCAAGGGCCTCATACATGCTAGCTAAGAGCTCGGCCAAGACAGGGTTTTAAAAAGTTGTCCAGGTTGGCCTGCACTTTCAATCCTCCTGCAGCAGTCTCATAAGTAGCTTTGATTACAGGCCCTGCTGGGCTTCACAGAAGTTTTTAAGCTCATGCATTTGCTACTTCATAAGTGTCATATATGGGCAAGTTCTTTTCTGTCATTATTTATCTTAACCTCTTAAAAGGGCAAGCAAATCTCTCACTGAGGGTATATTCTCCTTTTAGTGAACTGAATTTATTTATAAAACATAACAATTAGCAAGTTACTATCACTATTTCATTTCTCTTTTGTCATTCAATAACATAACATTAACTTTACCTGAAGGTAAAGTCAGCTTTATCAGTCTGACTGAACTATCATTGGTGTTTTTCATAATTGATAGTAACATGTAATAAAAATATTCTGTTTATATCAAACTTAATTGCAGATGAAATTTAAGAGCAGTGAACTCACTACTACATTTAGTCAACTACTTGTTCATTGTGCAAATAAGTTTCTCTTATTTTGAAAAATTAAAAATATAATACCTTTATAAATAGTTAACACTGGAAAGCATTGCTATACAATATTGTCTAAAACTTCCTAATGAGCCAGCTTTTCTTGTTCCCTCATAGAGCACAGAGTAGGCATGATAATAACATGCCCCTCCACTACCAAAATAGAATCCATTCTTTAATATTTGTATCACATATTCTTTATGTTCATAACCAATATTGTTAAGGGGCTTTCCCTGGAAGAACATATTTGAACGAAAAAAATCGAGTTCTGCTCTTTAAAAAAAAATAACAATCAGCACGAATCATCCAATAACAGCTTTGGAAACATTATGTGAGCTATAGAATTAGCTGTTCTTTTTTCACTATCAAGTTGGCATAAGATTCACAGAAAATTCATTGTAATAGTCTAAGTGACAAGAAGCCATTAATATTTGGGGACATGAAAACTAAGTGTTCAATCCTACTCTTCCAATATAGCACAGTATCTTTTTAAAAAATCATGCTATCATAATTATGAAAATTCTCTCAATGATATCTGCAGAGATATGACTTAGATCTTATTATTCCCCCTTGACTATCTATAAGTCACATTTCTGCCAGAGGTATAACTGCCCTTGGACAGAGCTGAAGGCAAGAGAAGCCCAAGAGTGACTGTGTTGACTTCAGCCAACTGTGAGCCACAGGCCAGTGAGTTTGGGACTTTTGTTTTATCCTATCTGTACTCAGCTTTGAGGATTAAATTCTTGCCATCTTCTCAGTGGTTGCAACAGATTAAAAGAGCTCCTATGAGATTTGGCTGCAGTACAATGGTTGAGTTACATGAGCTGGAAAATTTGTAAAATAGCATCAATTGTAAATTTGGAACAGTATTCATTGGTTTTAAGGTCTTATTTTTTTATAATTCAGAAGAGAAAAATGAATGGTTTCTGTAATTTTTTTTTATTTGTTCTTACAAAATTTAGCTGACATATTTATGACAAATATTGTCTAGAATATTTGATATCCTATGCAATATTTTACAATGTGGTGCTTTGAGCATTTATTAATAATTGTTTCTAAATTATAGAAACAATTTTTTAAAGAAATAAATGACAAGAGGGTAAAGCAGGCCAGTGTTTATTCTCTGATTTGAAACAAACTAAAACTTTCATTTTACCATTTTTTTAATGAAATTGCAAAGACTAAGTGTTATCACTATGAACAGTTATTATTGCTAAATGTAAAGAAATATGCTCTAGTTTTTGAATGTGACAAATTTTCTAAAGTGGCATAAATTCAAAGAATATATTAATAAAATAGAAGGAGTAAAATCTAGTCATGATATTGCACTCACTTCCCCTCCATAACAATTCTATCTCATAGTGAACTTATTCTAAGCAATAGGAGACTTTCTTGATAGGATTAAGCGACAAACTCAATTAGTTTTAATCAGTAATGTAAGTGAAACAGATTTTAACTTAATTAAAGCTAGCAGAAGTAAAATGCTTTGTAAGATAATGGGGGATAATGGAATTTGAATTCCCTATCTTAGCAATCATATCACTAAGATTATCTGTTTGGAAGAAGACCAATAAGAATGCTTTAAGTTCCTGGACTGATTCTAATAATTAAAAATGAATGGATACCTTGAACATGTTAAAGAAAGAGATAGATGCCTCCTACTTACTTCTTTAAAAATCATCAAATGAATCTTATTGCTCTTTTCACATTTTTACTAATGGAAGAAATATCTTTTCTGTAATCAAAATGTAAAATTTAACAAGACATGCCATGTTTACTTGTAGATGTGATTAAGTGAAACTATGAGATTTGAATATGTTGTCACTTTCTGTAATGAATGTTATAATCCTATAATAGTATTTATCTAGTAAATTAATGATATAAAATAAGTTAAGGCAGTGGTAATGTTTTATTTTAACAATATTAATTATAGAAATTATCTTCATTTTACCTATAAGAAGAAGAGAGTGTGGCTTTTTTTGTTTGTTTTCTTAAACAACAGAAAAAATACATGTAGGAAATGAAATCCAAACTTATTTTAACTTCAGTTTTGTTAATTACTTTGTCATTTCTCATTTTGTTCTGACCCCCAAATAACTAAAGGTATTACCTCTCTATTGAAGAAAAGATAAAATAATATTAGCCACAGATTTCATTATTTTGGTGTGAGAATGGGATAGGATATATAAAAAAATGCTTTGCTTATTTGAGAAATAAATTGAAATAGATACTTAAAGATAATCTTGATAAATAATAGTCATCTTAAAAATTAAATTTGAAAACAGAAAACTAGCTTTTGTGGGTAAATAAAAGCCAATACTACAAATACAGGTAGGGAACCATTTTTCTTAGAAAAGGAAACTTAAAATACTTTAAGAAAAATGGAATAAACTCTCTCTACAATTCAATATAATATGCTTCATAGAAATAGAAACAAAAATAAATTAATCCAAGTAGAAATTAACTTTGGCCATAACCTCATGTAAGTCTTTGCATCATTATACCAGATAATCTATAAATAGTATTGCCCAGGCTGAATTGGTCAGGGCCATTTTCTGGGACAATTTTATTCTTTATGCATGTTGAAATATAACAAATTTTCCCAAAAAGAGAAGTAGGAAAACCAACCTATGTTATGTTGCCCCAGACAGTTGGAATCTTTTACAAGTAAAAGATGACACTGAAGCAAGTACCATGACAGATTTAAAAAAAAAAAAATCAAATACAAAACCTACACAAACCAGTTACATTTTTTTTCCTTTCTGCAATTTTTCTTTTTACCCTATATTATAGGTTTTTGTCTATCCAATTTTTGGTAAAAGCATCTTGTGTAAACTTACTGTTCCTTTTGCCATTGGGTTTAGATTCTGTATGATACCCACATAGATTTCCAATAAGAGGAATGTATTTTACCATCCTACCTGTGTTAGTTAGATTTAAATAAGTTTCAATTTCTTGCTTCAGACTGATGGTATTGTCTATGTAATACACAACCAATAATGCAAGTGAAGTCTGGAATAGCCTCAGTTTTAAACTCTTTCATGAAAAAAAATTCCATGGTGTCACACACTATGCAAATACAATTGTATGATGCATTGCAAGTATATTTATATCTATATGCATATGTACATATATGTTTATTTGAATATAAACATATGTTATACATAAATAGTATTTACTCAGATTTATGTATGTTTACTGAAGCATTTCTTTAAAAACATGCCACTTATTTGTTATATTTAATCATTCCACAAAACTAGACTATGTATTTCTATTATTTCATATACATATATATTTATATATTACATTTTTCTCTCCAATTAAATCAACTCTGTTTCAAGATGTTTTTATTCACACACAAAAAAAATGGTAAAATAATTTATTAATGGACTGAACATGAAAAAGCTTTTTAACTAAAGAGATTAGGGATCCAGAACTGATTGTGATCATAATGTAACAACTCTCTCAAAGAACACCATAGTAGTGCAACCAATAGGTTTACATGATCATATTAGAAAGCACAATTTTAACAATAACAATGTTATAAGAACCATAACTTATGTTCATAAGTGCTATGCTTATTAATTACCTAAAAATAATTAGGAATTAAAAATCTATGTAAGAAAAGAATACCTCAAGTGCATACTGGTGGGGAATACACAGAATAATTTTTTTTTCCTATAGAGAAATAGGAAAGTAGATTATAGTATCAGCAAACATTTTTGCCACAGACTTTTTGTGAATTGAAACTAATGTTGATGCCTGAATTCATACTGAATTGAGCTTCCTAATTAAATATTTACTTGTGTATATGGACACTATATAAGAGAAATTTACAATTCACTGTATGTTCTAAATTCACTGTGAATTAATATTCTTCTCTTCAAATTGTCTTTCTTTGTTTTTTTTTTTAAGAGAGAGTGAGAGAGGAGAGAGAGTGAGAGAGAGAGAGAGAATTTTTAATATTTATTTTTTTGTTCTCGGCGGACACAACATCTTTGTTTGTATGTGGTGCTGAGGATCGAACCCGGGCCGCACGCATGCCAGGCGAGCACGCTACCACTTGAGCCACATCCCCAGCCCCCTTTCTTTGTTTTTTTTTTTTAAACTAGAAATTATGACTTTTCTACTTATTAGGAGTTTTGCAGATCTCGTTTATCTTAGGGGGCAATATATTGTCCTTTTGGGTTAGAAAGTATTTGTGAGACTGAACAGAATGTGGATGACATGTTCTTCTGCAGTGTTTAGCTAATACCACTCTCTGTAGCATGCTGAGATCTCCTGGGTTAGCTGCTCCATGGAATTTGGAAGGTATCTTATAAGGATTTGTTGACAAAGGAAGACACTCAACTGTGAATGACTGATCAAAAGAATTGTACATTTTGAAAGAGTTCTTTGTAAACAAAAGGAAATTTTTAAAAAATCAAACTTGTCTTCAGAACATCATTTAGAAATATTATTATCTATGTCAATGGAAATGTTTTTATAAAGTTGATTAAAATAAAAAAATCTAGGATATGTCCCATGATGGACAAACTTGTTAATTATAGGTATTTATTTTAATAGTGGAATACATTCTTAATTTTTTCTCTATATTATCATTTTTACAACTCTACAAAATGCTTGTGTTCATATACATTTCAATAAACAATGAATATCTTAATAATTCTTTGTTGTAACAGTTATTTTATTGTAATATGTATATTCTTATTAACTTATGTATTCCTTGTACTAACATGGTATAGAAAGCTGCTTGTTCTTGAACAATAAGTAAAGCAGACTTGTTTTTCAAAATGTCCATTACAATATTTGTAGTCCCTGATGCTCTTCTAGAACTTTTCCTCATCTTTCAAAAAGTGGATACAATCCCCCTTCTCTTATTCTGAGTGGGGCAGCTCATTTTCCATTGCAGTAGAACTGACAGTGTGACTTCCAAGGCTGAGCTATAAAAAACACTCTGAAGGGGCTGGGGTTGTGGCTCAGAGGTAGAGTGCTCACCTACCATGCATGAGGCACTGGGTTCAGTCCATAGCACCACATAAAATAAAAATAAAACAAAGACATTCTCTCTCTCTCTCTCTCTCTCTATATATATATATATATATATATATATATATATATACACACACACACACACACACACACACACACACACACTGTGAAATTTAGCTAGCTTTTTTTTTAACCCCTCTTAGAATGCATGACCTGAAATCCAGCTGCCATGTTTTAAGGATGTCCAGTCTCCATAGGTGTATTAGCCAAAGTCCCAGCTGACAGCCAGCATCCAATATTAAACACATGAGTAAACAACTCTTCAAATGATTCCAAATCCCCATCTTATACTATGCCATCTGAAGCCCCAGATATCATAGCTCAAAGATAATCTGTCCCCACAGCTATCTGTCAGAATTCCAGACCCAAGGAATCCATGACATAATAAATGATTATTTTCACATGAGTAGATTTTAGGGTGATTTTCTATTCAGCCCTAGTAAAAGGAACCATATTTTTTTTTGTTAATTTGTGAACACTAAGAAGTGATTGCCTGTTCATATTTCTCTTTTTTTATTTTCCTATTAGAAAACTGACAAAAATAGATATATGGCACCATCTAGATTTTTCACCATCTAGATTTTCTCAATTTATCTGCTTATGTTATACATTCTTTATTGAAGTTCCTGAAAGGAGAATTATAGTGGGAAGAAGATGTGTGGTTCATTAGATGAAGACCACAATCCTCAGAATCTATGAATATGATGAGATATTACCATCACTACTGTTGTTACCTGATACAGGTAACCTTAAATAGCAGGTTAGCCTGATGAGCACTATCTAGTAACATGGATCTAAAAAATGGAATTGGTTTTCAGAGCTGGGGAGTAGAGAAAGATAGAAGGCAGAGAGACTCAAAACATGAGAAGGCCTTGACAATTCTGCTGGCTTCAAGATGAAGAAGACAACATGAGAAAGAATGCAGGTGATGTCCAGCAACACAATGGGGAATTCATGCTGACATCAGCAAGAAAATGGATCCATTCATCTCAACTGAAACTAAAAATGGATTCATATCCAGAGTGTCAACACAGAGTTTATGAAGCCATAACCTTGGTTTTAGTCTTACAAGTAGTAAGCAGGTAGTCCAATTGAGCTGCACTTGCCCTCAAAACTGTACCATAAAGAAAGGGTAAAAGTTTGAACTGCTATTGATTTGATGTTTATTATGACACTGCTACAGAAAAATAATCATGGGTCTTATTATTTTCAGTTGCCAAATCTTCTATGAATCAACTTGAGAAGTACATATAAAAACAAATGATTGAACAACTTTGCACTAGTATTTCTACTCATTCATGTTATTCCTTGAAATATAGTATGTAAAGTACATCCATGAGCAAAATATAGACCAATCTATCTTTGAGTGGTTCATTAGTTAAAAGTGGTTTACATGTTGTCTATTGATGGTTTTATGACCAATGGCAGTACTTATGCAGTCCTGCCTCTGTAAATTATCACACCATGTAAATTCAGGACTTCATTTAAGTAGTTGCCATACTTTAACCCAAATTAAGTATCTTTCCTGAATGTTCATGCATTTGAAATTGGAAGCTCAATGTCATTCTGTAACCATCATTTGACTTTCAGTATTATAATTATTATTTTCATGTAGCCTCCTCAATCAAAATGTAAGTTTCGATATCAAGGACTATGCCTTAGAGTTATTTCAAATAATCAAAGTTCCTAAAGATGTTTTAAGTATTTCATATTGGTGATGATATAATATTCAATGTAATTGTTTAAAATGTTTCAATTTGTACTAAATCCTTTTAATATGCATATTTTGTTGAATGAAGTAATTATATAATATCTTGGCTTATTTTTCATAGTTTATCAAGGAATTACAAGATAAAAACATATTTCCCCCTGAATGAAGGGAATTTCTATTTTATATAGTTAGCCCTAGACTTCTTCAACAGTTCTACAAAAAATATATTCTTCTCAAACAGAGAATTGAGCAAAAAAAAATTATGTCTTCATTCAATATATTATATATTATATTTCCTATATGTTAGTTGTATTTGCTTGTACTATAGAAGAATAAACATGTTTTCAAATTTAGGTATTGGGTTCAAAGTGGATTATAGCTATAAGAAATGAATCATCATTTAGTATGTTAAAATAAAACACAATTTTCTTCTCAATTCGAGTCATAAATGGTAACAGAAAGGAGCAGTTTTGAAACTAAAACACTTAGATGAAAATACCTTGATAACCTAAAGGGACACAACAACCTGATTCTTTGGAAATACAAAATGTTTCCTTCCATTTTCTTTCTTAACTTTCTCCTTAGTTCAAGCTTAGGACTCATTATTGAAAACCAATCTGACAAAATGGTAAGTGGTATTTTCCCACCTCTCTAGAGGGTCTGAGAAAGGGTCCAAAGTTGAGAATCCAAATACCACGGGCCTATATACTTTTTTAACATAGGGGTTAATCCCACTCTAAGGGACTTGTTCAGAGATGGCCTTTCTGGACTGTTATCCATTGACCCTGTTACCTGCCCTTTTTCCTCTAAAATTTTCTCTTTCTGTTATTGTTTGAATATTAAATGCCCAGCCTGCCAAAATCTAATGTTTTGAAGGGTTGGCCTTCAATATATCACTGTTTAAAGTTGGAAACTTTTGAGAGGTGATCAGATAGATTATAAGGGTTTTCACCAGATCAGTAAACTAATTCACTGATGGATCCTTTGCTTAATTTTCTATTGGGAGGTGGTAGAACCTTTAAGAGGTGTGGCCTAGTATAAAGAGGTTACATTGTTGGGTCAATCCTTTGAAGGGGATATATGTCTCCAGCCTCTCATCTCTCTCTTTTTGCTTTTCAGCCACCGTGAAGTGAGCACTTTTACTTCACCACATCCTCCTCACCATCATGTTTTTCCTCTACAGATCCAGACACTACGAGCCAAGTGACCATGAACTGAAACCTCTGAAACTATGAGCCAAAGTAAAATTCCCTCCATTAAAATTATTTTTTCTCAGATATTTTTTCACAGTGACAAAAGATGATTATCATACTACTCAACCTACATAAAATAGAGGCCAAGTGGCTCATTGAGAAATATACATTTCAGAGGAAATTTATGCAAAGAGAGAACTCCATCCAAGGAAGTGTCATGTTTTCTCTTCCATTTAAACCAAATGATGCTGCTAGAAATATACTAGAGCACGACAAGGATTATCCTTAGGGGAGAGTGGCCCCTTAATTTGAAATCTGTCCCTCAGGGTGGGAAGAAAGATTATAATAGCCAGTTGGAGACCAATTGGGAAAATATAAATATTTTTCTTTTTTGTTTTGTTTTTTAACCCCATGCAATTCAATCCATTCAGCAGATGAGTAATTATTGAATGCTTTAATAACAGGAAGTAGAAATATTTCAAAATTAACTTGAAAAAGCCATGTGCTTTATTTCATCAATTGAATAATACCTTTTTTTAAATTCTTTTTTTTAATTGATTTTATTTTTTAAATACACACAGGTAAATGGATGGAGTTGGAGAAGACAATGCTAAGTGAAGTTAGCCAATTCACCCCCCCAAAAAAAAACAAATGCCAAATGTTCTATCAGATATAAGGAGTCTCACCCATAGTGGGGTAGGGAGGGGGAGCATGGGAGGAACAGAGGAATAATAACTTCCTTTTGTGTCTCAAGAATGGTTGAACATGTGGGCTTTATATTTGACATCAAACCCCCAAGTAATCTATGGTAATATCTTCACTATGAGATTTCTGATTACATATTTGATGAAAGAGTCTCTATTATTCTTATTCTTGCTCTATACTCTGGGTAAAGATTGTTTATTAGATAAATATATAAATATATTTATAAATAAATATATATATTTTATATATGTAAACTTTACTCTGATTAGTATCTTGGTAAATGCAGAATGAATTTCTTATTTACAGATGGGGATATCATAAGCAGTTTTCCTCATTATATATGTGTGTGTGTGTGTGTGTGTAGTGTCTGTGTGTATGTGTGTGTGTGTGTGTGTGTGTGTGTGTGTGTGTGTGTGTGTATATATATATATAGAGAGAGAGAGAGAGAGAGAAACATCAATGAAATAATTCTGCAAGAATGGCTTATTATTCATTATTTTTTTAAAAAAATACATTATTGTTTTATTTTCTTCACATATAATCAGTAATATATTGGTTATTAATGAAAAAAAAAATAAAACCAAGTCAATAAGTCCTGATACTATATGAACAAAAACTTTCAAAATTACTACTGGTAATATAGAATCCATTTTACATTTAAAGAAAGTTACATCAGGCTTTATGTTTATGGAATAATTAAATTAAATATAATCTAGTCTCATGGAGAGATAAAAGATTCCAAGTAAATTTTATTTAAAGGAACTGCAGCATTTCTGAGAAGAGTTCTTTAATGCATAATTAAAATACATGTCTAATTCAACAGACCTTGTTCAAATTCTCTTTAATTTTCAGTATGACAATGCATGATGTAGGAAATTTGCATAAATTATAAGTGTTGTAATGCTATTTTGTTTGAAAGAACACAAAATATTGAAAGTATAAATGGCCTATTGATATCCACATTGTTTACAGAATTCTAAAAACTATTTCTTACTCTATCCAAACAATATTATGTTGTATTGACAGATTAATTTGATGGATTTCTGGTGGAAAATGATAATACTAGTAAGTCCCACCTCAAAATTTTTCCTTAGAATATGATGCACATTTTTATCTAGAAAATAATAGGTCAGTGGATTCTTAGTTTTACTTTTGAAAATAAAAGGATAAGATATTGTATTAGTTTCTTCAAAATACAGATTTTATAGCACCAGGCATGGCAGCACGTGTCTGTAATATCATCATCTTGGAGGCTGAGGCAGGAGAATTGAGAGTTCAAAGTCAGCCTCAGCAAAAGTGACGCCCTAAGCAACTCAGTGAGACCCTGTCTCTAAAAAAAAATACAAAATAGGGCTGAGGATGTGCCTCAGTGGTCAAGTTCCCCAGAGCTCAATCAAATACAAAAAAAAAAATACAAACTTAATGAAAAACTATATCACTATCATTTCAGATAATGTGCATAGGAAATGTTCTATAGACCATTAATCCATTTTATAGGTTCTCTCCTAAATTATGAGGCTAGTCCTCTTCACTTGTTTTACATTTTGACACAAGTGGTAGAACTTGTAACAATAAGATAGACAGTTTTTAGAATTTACACACATTCAGATATTTGATGAGGATTTTGGTTTTCCTTTTAGTAGTAGATAACTGAGCAACTTGGTCAGCGTCTAAGAATACTCAATTATAGCTAAGTCCATTCTTTATTTTGTATTAGTATAAAATATATTAATTAAATTTTAAGAATATGAAAAGTTTATATGGAAAATATCCATTTTTTAGTAGCAAATTATATTTAAAAATTTCTGAAGAACACACTGTATTTCCAAGATGATATAAATCATAGATAAGCTCCCAAATAAAGCTGAACTAAACTTTCAAAATAATTCCAGTTATAATAATAAGAACAGAGATATTTCTACATATTCTGATGTAATGTTTATTATATTGTAAATAATTTCTTTAAACAAGGGAAAATTTTTTTTTCATAATAGGGCATAATTGCATGTAAATAAAACCTGCTTTGCATTTGTGACTCTTTGGCTAAATCATCTGTCATGTTATTAACATTACTTTCATCAGCAGTGTTTTTTATTACTTCAAAATCATGTGTTCTTCTGGTAAAAGCATTTTTTTTGTATTTTTATTTATTTTATTGTTGGTTGTTCAAAACATTACATAGTTCTTAATATACCACATTTCACAGATTGATTCAAGTGGGTTATGAACTCCCATTTTTACCCCGTATACAGATTGCTGGTAAAAGCAATTTAAGGGAACTTCTATCAGTGTAAAATAAAATTGCTTTGAGGTGAAATGCTGACAATGATATAAAATATTTGGACATGTAAATATTGCCTGTAAATGAAGTCTCCAATAATATAAAAATATTAATACTGATTGCCTTAGATGTCAGATATTGTGATCTAATGAATCAGCTCCAGAACTTTGTGGCCTAGGACAACAATCAGTGTGTTGTTTCTGTCTTTTCATGCCCTCACAGTTGATTGTGCTCAGCTAGTCAGTTTTCCTTTGATGACATTCTTTGGTGAAATTCAGATGGTGATGAGAGTATTATGTACCACAAAAAGAATATTTATACATATTTAGAAATTTAAAATTTAGAGTAGGTGGAAATATTATATATACACACACATACATATATATGAGAGAGAAAGAGATGGAATATGCAACTTCTGCTCTCACCTACTGTAAGTTTAAATTTAGATACAGTTAGCTCTCTGTTTCTGTGAGTTCTGCATCCATGAATTCAACCAACTTTCAATTGAAATTATTCAGAAAAATCACATTTCTAAAGAACATTTAAAGACCTATTTCCTTAACAATGTGGCATAACAACTATTAAGAAAGCACTTACATTTTTTAGATATTATAAGTAATCTATGATGATTTTAAATGTAAGGGAAGATGTTCATTGATCATATGAAAATACTGCACCATCCCGTAAAAGGGTTTTGAACATCCACAGATTTTACATCCAAGAGGAGTGGGTCCTGAAGCTGATCTCTCCACAGATATTGAGGGTTGAGCATAAATAATAAATGCTCTGCTCTTAATGTCTCTAAACTTGAATATGATGGGAAAACAAAATGCATATTAAATTACATATTAAAACAGAAATAAAATAACTGTTTGGCAGTATGGGCAATTACAAAGCAGATGAAATTTCATATAAAATAAAATCTGAAACTATGTTTAATCCTAAAAATGTTATAATATAGTAGGTATCAAAAGAAAGTAAATAAAAATAAATGCTAAAAATGTTACACATGTATTTAGTGCATTCAGAGGAAGTTTGGCTAGAGAATACTTTGTATGGAGTGACACGGTGTAGATTTAATTCTATAAAAATTGTCTTTTGAAAAGTCTTCAAATTAGGATGAGAGTGTTGGTAGAAAGTTGAGAGCAGCACACTTAGAGAACAAGCATAGAGAGCTAGGTAGGACAACAAGAGATACAGCAGCATCCTTTCAAGTAAAGGCATCACCCCAAAGCTGCAACTTGGCAACATGCTCACTGGCACTTATAGCTTCAGAGCCATGCAAAATAAAGGCTCCCTGTATATATTAGACACGGACCATTGTTTTCATTGATTTTATTTTCTAAAGTGATAGGTCTTTCTTTGGATGGCTTTATACTTTGATTCCACCCTGCAGATTTTTATGAAATACTTTGTTACCATATTATCTTTTTATCCTCATCATTCACATTAATTCTTCAATGGACTCTAAATATTTCTAATGACTTCTATCATTAATTTGGAAACAAGAATAAGTAAAAGTGTAGAAACATTATTCTAGACATTTAAATGACCCCTCTATTGAGGGTCTGGTAAATTTAGTTTGCTCTTTAGAAGGATACAGTCTCTTATTCTCATTTTAGAGACCTATGGGACAGTCATTTAGTGTTGATTTTATCCTAAAATAAAATAAATAAAATCAGTTTAAGAACCTATACAAAATTGATTCCTTTATCCTTTTTTGTTTGTTGTTGTTTGTTTGTACTTAGGATTGAACACTGGAGCACTCAACCCCTGAGCTACACCCCAGCCATCTTTATTTCTTATTTTAGGAGGGGTCTCGATAAGTTGGTGAGGGCTTCACTAAATTGCTGATGTTGGCTTTGAACTTGTTGATTCTCTTGCCTGAGCCTCCCAAACTGCTGGGATTGTGGGCATGCATTCACTGTGCCTGGAGATTCATTTATCTTACTAATACCAGTGGTTACTTTTTATTATGAAATCTTTGAAAGTCATAGCACCAATAATTGATTTTTTTCCATGATGAAGTTCAAAATTTTATTCAAATTTGTCAATCAAAATTGATATTTTTATACTTAAGCATTTAGTCAAACAAGAATTAATTAATAAAATTAAAGCAGGATTTTTTTCTTATGTTTTATTTTATTTGATTATTTATTGTTTTTAGACATATTTGAAAGTAGGGCATATTTTGACATATTATACATATATGTATTGCAACCTATTATAGTTTTGTTCCATTCTTGTGGTTGAACATGATGTAGAGTTACACAGGTCATGTATTCATATATGAGTATAGGAAAATTATGTCCATTTCATTCTACTATCTTTCCTATCCCCATCTCCCCTCCTTTCCCTTCATTCCTTTTTGTCCAATTCAATAAACTTCCATACTCCCCCTCCACATCCTCCATTGTTATGGGTTAGCATCCACATGTGAGAACATTTCACCTTTGTTTTTTGGGGGGACTGGTTTATTTCACTTAGCATGATACTCTTCAGTTTCACCCATTTACCAGCAAATACCATAATTTCATTTTTTTATACCTGAGTAATATTCCATTGTAATATATCACATTTTCTTTATCCATTCATATGTTGAAGGGCACCTATGTTTGTTCTATGGCTTAATTATTGTGGATTGAGCTGCTTAAATATTGACATGGCTGCACCATTGAAGTATGCTGATTTTAAGTCCTTTGGGTATAAGCCAAGGAGTGGGAAAACTGGGTCAAATGGTGTTCCATTCTAAGTTTTCTGAGGAATCTCTATATTGCTTTGCATAGTGGTTGCACCAATTTGCAGTCCCACCAATGTATGAGTGAACCTTTTTCCCCACATCCTTGCCAACATTTATTGTTACTTGTATTCTTGATAATTGCTATTCTGACTGCAGTGAGATGAAATCTCAGTATAGTTTTAATTTGCATTTCTCTAATTACTAGAGATTTTGAACATTTTTTCCTGTATTTGATGATAGTCATATTTCTTCTTCTGTGAAGTGCCTGTTCAGTTCCTATGCCCATTTGTTGATCAGGTGGGGTTTTGTGTGTGTGTGTGTGTGTGTGTGTGTGTGTGTGTGTGTGTGTTTGAGTTATTTGCAAATCCTGGAGATCAGTGCTCTATCTGAGGTGCAGATAGTAAAGATGATTTTCTCCCATTCTATAGCCTCTCTGTTCGTGTTCTTGATTTTTTTTTCCTTTTCAGTGAAGAACTTTTTGGTTTGATTCCATCTCATTTATTGATTCTTGCTTTTAGTTCTTGTGCTTTAGGATTCTTATTGAGAAAGTATGTTCCTGAGCCAATATGATGGTGAGTTGGGCCTGTTTTTTCTTATAGTATATACAAGGTCTCTGGTCTACAAGGTCCTTGATCCACTTTGAGTTGAGTTTTGTTCAAGGTCAGATATAAGGTTCTACTGCAGTCTACTACATATGGATTTCCAGTTTTCCCAACACAATTTGTTTTAGAGGATATTTTTTCTCCAGTGCATGTTATTTTGTGCTTTAATCAACCCACAGAAAAAAAATACTATAATCATTTTACTCCCATGAAAATAACCTTTCTTTTCTGGTAAAATAAACTAAATTACTGATTTAAGTTTGCCTTATATCTAATGTTTATTAATTTTCTGAATAAGTTCTCATTGTTTTCTTAGTGATCAGGTCATTCTTATTATCATTCTTCAGGAAGTTCAACTGATTTAAACTATATTAAAATCTGTCATAAAACAAGGAATGAACAAGGATATTACATAAATCCTTCAGTGTCTTTGCATTTTGCTTTATCATCATTTTTAGTATGAGTATTTCTTTTCACCCTACTTGAAAAGTATGTAGGGTTTTTAAAACACTTGAAGAAAAATACTGCTAGCTACTATTTGTTTAGCCTTATTAATGATACAATTTAAATTGCAAGGTCAAAGTAAGATTAATGGAATATCTAGTATAAACATGTAGTGAATTCAATCATTTTATTTGCTCAATACCTCAATGCATGTAATTTACTCATTCATGTGGGTTGCTTTTTTATATACCTTTGATAATTTGTACTTCAAACAAGCTTGAATAACTAGATTATTTATATTACATTTGCTTGTAAAAAGAAAATGGAACATGACTGAATCTCGTAACAAAAAAGTCACATTAAAAAATTCAAAGTTGAGTTATTACTTTTTATAAACATGCTTCTACCTTATTTATGAAATAACACAAAAATGTAATGGCTTTTTGTATACCATTTATTGTTTTTTGCTGTTGTTTTTTGTTTGTTTGTTTGTTTGTTTGTTTGTTGTGGTACTGGGGATTGAAACCAGGGCCTTGTGCATGCAAGGTAAGCACTCTACCAACTGAGCTATATCCCCAGCCCTTGTAGACCATTTATAGTGTTAACATTTTTTAAAAATATATGCTCATAATCATTTATGTTTTAGTTAATATTAAATAATTCAATTAAAAAAGAAGAGTATAGATTTTTCACATCAATGCTATTAAGAACCCAATGAAGATTTTATGTAAGTATTTTCTATTATTTTTAGTTCTGCAGTTTCTACCTTACCCTAAAATGTATCAGATCTTTTTTTTTTCATAAATTGATTATCAGAATGACAAGCTTATCACTTGACTTGGAAGATTACCAAAGTCAATATTCTCATATTTCACATCAGGAAAGAAACCTCAAAGTGAATGACAATTCAAGGCATAGTAGTAAGTATCAAAAAGAATCATATTCTTTACTTTCTTGCCTCTCTCCTTCTGTTTAGTATTAAGTCTGATACTACATGGAAAGAAGCCTCTGTGTCTATATGTACCAGCAGAGTATCAGATACAAGCTTAGGATGATTTTGCAAACATCAGATACAGTAACAATATCTGTGTAACACCAGTTTAAAACCAATATTTATCTAGAGTTAGTGGTTTTTATTAATAACATTTTGCCTAAAGGAGGAACAGATAACTATAAGAACAAAAAGTTTGAACATATTTTAAAATATGTATATGGCATACAAAGAGAAGATTAAATTTTCATGTGTCAATTTCTTTGAAATGATTGAAAATTCATGACTGCAATGCAAAAATAGCATTTAATTTTAGAGTTTGAATATCTACATTGTTCACAATAACATTAAAATAACTGTATTACAAAAAAGGAGAGAAAATTTTAGAAAGTATACTACAAATACACATCTGATAAGTTCCCTTCATAAACCTGACTTTATGTTTAATTTTTTAGTCCTGTTATTTATGGAACTTTGCCTTCAGTTTTATCACAGAAGGTTATAATTAGTGAACTACATAAACCATCTGAGTAAATGAAATTCCCTCAGTAAAGAAATGTTTTCTAGTGTGACTGCTAATTACAGATGCACTGTTTTGGCTCTAGTCCATATTTATTAGTAAACTCTGAAACAAAGGGTTATTTCATATGGCTTATGAAACCAGTGATGGTTAATTAAGATATTCAGGATCCATTTTTGTTTGTTTATGAATAAAATATAATTAACATCTTTTTTCTGCTACCACATTTCACATATTGGAGAAAAAAATATATGGATAGTACTGTTCAGTAAATGACTTTGGTTTAGTGTCTTTTTCATGATATTTACATCTGTATAACTCACAAAAATACAAAGTTAAAGAATTTTAAAAAATGGGAAGGGAGGGAGGGAGGAAGGAAAAACTTCATTTAATAGAGAAGGGAAAATGATAAGCACTATAGGTTCCTGTGTATAAAGAAAGAAGAAACTTTCCATATTTCACTATTTTAATTATATGATATGAAGAAACATATTCTAAAGTACTATATATATATATATATATATATATATATATATATATACATACATATATATATGTGTGTGTGTGTGTGTGTAATTATATTTGTTAGACCTATTTGCCTTTATTTAGCCCAAAGTTCAATATGAACTGATTTTCATGTATAGAAATTTAGAAGAATTATTTTTCTTGTTTTTATATATTAAAGGGTTTCTGCAAAAAAAAAAAAATAGGATCGGAAACAGTATGAGAAAATATCTACAACATTGATTATAGGTTTGCATCCATTGCTGTTCTGAAGCCAAAAACAATATTATTATTTATAGTCAGTGTTATGTGCTCATGGAGGTGTGTTGAGGAATAATCATTTATGTACTGCAACATTACAGTCACTAAAATTTTCATCAGTGATTAACTGGTTTGAAGCACAGAAGGAAGGTAGTGAATAAGATACATAATAGCTATGACATTTGTTTGGTAATGATGGGCTAGATGCATTAGAAATCCTTATACTATGGTCATTATAGGCTACTCAGGACATCTCTCAATTGAGGCATGCTATGCAAAGCAAAAAGATACTTTGTGGCATGTTTGATGGAGTCTCATTTCTTCCAGCCACTTGGTAAACTATCATGAAATTCAGAACAATGAAAGGAAGTCTTTGATTTTGTGTGATAAGTGATTGGCAAAAGAGAGGATATGTTCAACCTTGACAGGCCCTCTTTGCTGAAGTCATATCTTCAAGTCAGAGTAGAAGATGGAAATATGGAATGAGGAATTCAGTTTAAAAACTTTAAGAAACTGGAACTACAAAATTTCCTTGATCTTTCAGCATTCATGTCTCTCAGATCTCTTGTCCCAGAAAGTCCATCTTTCTAAGCAACTCATAGGTTATCATTCGTGAATCAGTATAAATTAATACCTGCAGCCATCCACACAAAGTGGAAGTCAAGAGTGTTGCCAAAAGTTATACCCACTGAGGTGGTTTCCCCTTATTGCTCATCCTGATGGCAACCCCTAAATAACACAGTAATTTCTTTAGCAATTATTTTAAGATAAGGCCAATATTTTACATAGGGCATTTGGAGAACTCCATGTTTTATTCTTTTATTGTTAAATAGTAATAATAAATCATACATATTATCATAATTGTAGACTGAACTAGTTAAATAGTATATGATGATTTGAATTCTAGCCAGCTGATAATATTTTACAATGAGAAAGATCCAATATTATAGTGTTACAGAAAGTATTTGTAAATTTATTTTATTAGCTTCATAGGGAACTGCTATACATATATATTATGTTAAATATTAGTGTAGTAATTGCTTAATATATAGTTTATAATTATATTCTATTATAAAATAGTAATATCTCTTTGCCTATGGCAAAAAATCTATTGGCTTCTTTCTTAGAAATTGAAGTTTTCCATTTAATTTTTTGGACATTTTAAAAGGACTCAATATCTTATTTTCCAGAAGAATTAACAACATTATTGTAATTTTTTAGAATGTAAGTATAGTTGATCTCTTAGTTTCTATGCATAGGTTTGTGCTTTGATATTAAGGTTTTTCAAATTCCATATGATTATGTCAAATTACTCTAAATTTCAATAAGTATTAAAATGTTGAATTACTGGCAGGCATTCAAGAAAAAAATGAATTAAAAAAATTAAAATGTATTCACATAGACTTTATAACTTTAAATTGATCCTCATTAATATAATAAAAATTATAAAATATTAAGATGATATTTTTGTATGATATTTATTTTAATAATTGAGGCAACCTCTTTTTGTTGTTCTTATACAATGGCTCATCTCATAATCAAACAAAATCTTGGAGTCTATTTAATATTGAGGGCTTAAAAAAAGCAATAATTTCTCATGTATTTTACCAATTGCAAAGACCTTTCAAAGCAAATTGGTTGATTTGTCATAATGTCAATTAAAAATAGATTTACATGCACTTTTTTGTTTTTGATAAAATAAAGCTTGAAGATAATAAGTAGAACTTGTACAAAAACATTGCTATTTTATCAGAGAGTACAGAAATTCTAATATAATTAAAGTATTTGATTAATCAACTTGTGAGAATTCTAGGAGAATTATACATGTAAGAACTAGTACTTCATGCATGATATAATATTTTATTTAGACAGAAAAACTGTGCTTCTACCTACCTACAGAAATAGACAAGGGCAACAATCAATTTTACACTTATGGAAAATAAAACTTATGTATATTGCTTGTTTTATGATAATCTTCTGTTTCCTATAAAAATATATTAAATACCAACTTTTTTTTTCCTAATTAGAATCCATGATATAAGCATTCATTATAACTTTATGTGTTTACTTTATTCTTAGAGTTTAAATAACTAGTCCATTATGATTTCACATTACACTACATTTTAATTATTATATCCAAAAAACTATTTAACACAAATTGTATGGCTTAGTATGAAATAGATCATAAAGAGGTAACTAAAGACATCATACTTTGATATGAGTTAGAAAAGACACAAGAAATAATAAGAACTAGTGATGTTCTAAATGGACAACAGCTACCCTACTCAAGTGGATTATCTCTATAGGCATGTGAACAAAATTTTGCCAAACTTTCTGAAGCAGAAATGTGTTTTTGTATTAAATGGCTTTATTTTTATATTTTGCAAATTCATTTACATTTTAAAAATACTGAGGGCCAATCAGATTAATAGTGGTATGCCAGTCTGGTTTCTTTCATTGGCAACCAACTAGCAAACTGTTACAAACATATGAGAAGGCTAGTTCCATTCTATGCCATTACTGAAAATATGGTTAGTCATTTACAACCATCTGCAAAATTATTAGAGCATATTTAACAGTTTTAAATGGAATGATGTAGAAGTCACAATGTATCTTAATAAAAGAATATTCTTCTGTTAAGGATCTTACTAGGTAATGGTAACAATGTAATTATGGCACAGTGCTCTAAAGACAATTGCAGAGTACTTGACGCTGTTTTCCTTCTGTGTTCTTTCAGAAGCTCAAGTTATCTTTTAGTCTTCTTGAATGGTAACCTCTATTCAATGAAGAGGTTAGAATAAATGAATGTTTAATTTTTATAAAAGAGATATTAAAACTGAATAGTATTTGTAACTCATTTAAATAACATTATTTTTCATTTACATGCCTGATAGTGTGAGATTTTTAAGATATTTAGCTAACTATTGTTTTTTAATGCTCAATTATTGTTATTTCCTCTATGTATGTATGTGCGTGAGTGCAATTACATGTTTATGTATTTAATTAAGTAAACCTTATTATGCTTACACAGAAAGAATACCACTAATATTAATATTCACAGAAATATAAATGTAGATGGTCAAATAATTATTTCAAAATTGTAGTTTAATATTCCTTAGGTGTTTCATACTATCTGTCTTTGATCCTCAATCAGTTGCTTTGATGTAGCCAGAGCTTAAGCTTCACTCAAAAAGTAATTATATTTAGGCCAAGATTATGATGGAGTGATCATATCTATATATTACTTTATAATTCTAGCAATTCCTTTAGATCTTACATATAAAATACTTTGTTTTCTATCTACCCAGTAGTTTGATTCTCAACATATTGTTCACTGCAAGCCTTATCTTTACATGTGGAATTATAAGGAGGAGTAAATGCATTGACTGGAGTTTTTTAATTCTACATTTTATTATAATTTTTATCAAAGTTTTAAAAATATAGTTGTATAAATTTCAGGTACAACCTGTGTTGCATAAAAATCAATACAAGGACTTCTAGACATATCAAGCTGTGCAACATAGAGTGATGATAACATTGAAGAACATTAGGCTTTTAAATACCAAAGAGACTGTCATAGATTGAATTGGCTGAAGTTTACACAGTTAAGTCTTTATTTTCAAGATGTACTTGTCATTAATGCGAACATATACTAGACAATAGTAAAATGCACTCATTAACCAATATAGTAAATAATCCAAAAGTATTATTGCAGTTTGATTAAAAATATGTGTGAAATATAATGACATTTATTTAATTTTTCATGTAAATGAATCCTCTTTTAAAAATTACAAATTTCCATTTCTACAAAATGACATCACCAAATTCTTGACTTTGAACTCACAAATCCAAGAAAAAATAATTTGGGAAGAAAGGGGAAATCCAGTGACCAAGAGTCATGAATTTACCATAGATTACTAAAATGTGATTTTGCTCAATATAACACAGGAATGACATCAGGAACACTCCCTCTCCTTTCTCATTTACTGCTTCTTTTCCGAATTTTAAATTCATTCTCAGCTAAAGTTTGCCCCTTGACAGTCAGTCCTTGGGGTGTAAATCTAATGGTAAAGCAGATATGAATGAAATATATATATATATATATATATATATATATATATATATATATATATATATTTATCCCAGCTTAAGTTTAATGACAAAAATCCTCAGAAGAAATTCTAACTAGTAATTCAATGAGTCGTCTTCTGATAGAAAAAGTTCAGGAGTTAAAAAGGCATTGTTTCCACCCATCTTATACATGGAAATACTTCAAGTTTAGTATTTCAAGCAATCTCACTCGTCATCAAGAAAAATCTTGGGTGTAGGGCATGATGTAAAATGGGACATGTTGCATCAGAAAAGAGGAAACTTAACTTGCTGGCTGCTACCTGCTTCCCAGTCCTGGGGCCACATGTGGCTAAGAGAGCACCTAGCGATTAGCCAGAGGGCATTACCTTGGGTTGTGATGAAGAATCGGACTACCTCTAGGATAGGCTCAGAACCCTTCTGCCCTCATGGACAGCTCCTGTCTCCCATTACTGCCTCTAGGATGGGTGTAGATGTAAATTCTCCCCACCCTGCTGACCTTTACCCTGATTGACTCCTGTACATTATATTAGCTGTGTATGTTTTCTCATTAAATGAGATCCTGTTTTGACTGTTCTTTTCTTCCAGGAAGGGAGGGCTGGGTGTGGGCAGCCAGTTGACCTTTACCTTTCTTGGTTCGTACTGGTCAGGGTGTGCTCCCCCAATCTCTCCCGCAGGTCAGGAGGGAACAGGGGGCTAAAGACCCTGATACTTTGGCTTTTCAATCAGCAAGATAACAGTATATCCAGTAACAACTGCACCTCTCCAAAAGAATCAATGGTTTCAAAAGTCATTATAAAAAGCATATGAAAAAGAAAGGAAGAAAGAATCTCCATTGAAAAACTAGATGTGCTTTTTTTCAAATGAATACACATTAGTTTGTGCTATCTAATATTTCTATCCACTACAATTGGGTGAAAGAAGTTTGTGTACTTTGAATTTGTGGGAATTGTAAAAGTCATGAATTACC
The DNA here is from genome assembly GCF_964194105.1 of Spermophilus citellus. Classification (NCBI taxonomy): domain Eukaryota; kingdom Metazoa; phylum Chordata; class Mammalia; order Rodentia; family Sciuridae; genus Spermophilus; species Spermophilus citellus. The sequence goes on along the minus strand of NC_138182.1, from coordinate 50,387,028 downwards.
TATTAATTTAAACTTAAGTGTGAACTTCCATGAAGGAAGTTTTATGTAGTCAATTCATCAAGTTCCATGAATTTTGCTTCCTCAATCTCTTCCCAGTGTAGTGAACATGTTATTCAATTTTCACTACAACAAACATTTTTATTGTTTAAATGAACATAGTAAACATCTAGATGGTCTTTCTATATTTCCTCTTGATGAGGGCCACAGACAAGTCAAGATGGCGCCTGGCACTTTGCCAAGAGGAGTGATTTGAGAAGTAACACCAGAGAGCCATTAGGATGATGGAGATTCCTTAATGACTGACTGCTGTGTCTAGATTATGTCAATTAAGTTAAGCTGTGTGTAATCATTAAGATGATGAGAATTCCTTATTGGTTGACTGCTGTATCTTTTATGTTAATTAAGTTAAGCTGCGTGTAATTAGTTGGGTATATATACTTTCTCTGTCCATAATAAAGTGGCTCCCGCTGTATCAACCTTCACAAGTTCCTTGTCACCCACCCCCATTACTTTGCCCAGCCAGACTGAGGCACCTCCTAGATTATTTTTCATGTTTTACTAATCTGTGAAATAGTGAATTTGATTAAAATATCTAATATATCTTTATTATGTTTTCTTTAAATTGCACCTTATTCTAATCATAACCAAATAATTATTCCCAACAGAGTTGTTTTCAGAGCCCAAGACACATATATGTCACTTTTAATGTTTTTTTTCTGCCTTTTAGATATACTTTTTCTTAGTAGGTTCACATGAATTTTTCAAGGAAAATTTTGTAAAAGGAGATTTTTAAAATAATAATTTGGGGTATGTATAATTTTTATAATATCTCAAATCATATGATTGAGATTATTTATCAGGAGTGATGAATGAATTATGATTCTTGAGCTGTCTGGTGACAGAAGCATTGTCCCTCCTTGGAATGCTTGGGGCAAAGGCATCAATTTGAGATGGCCCAGCTGTTGTCGAGATGACCTGTTCAAAAGGAGATTCCATGCCAGCCACAAAATTATCATTCATGACCTAGGTGCAAACACCTAGCTGACTTAGGGTAGAAAATTATGGGCAGAAGCTGATAGCCCAAATTGGCCTGTTTATACCCTCAACTCTGGTTCTGTTTATTTTGAAAAAACAAACAAACAAACAAACAAAAAACTTTGTCACAATAAATTCTTTTAATGTTAAAACCTACATAATAAAGTGCTGAGCTTGTTCAGGGTCACTGCTTCCTTATCAAGGGAGTTGGTAAACTACTGGAACTGACTTTTTCTGTTTGTGTGTCTGTTTGTCTTTTCTTTATCTCCTCACTGCCCAGTTTGGTTACCTGAATTAATGGCTGTGAAAGTCATGGAAATTACTTTCCAGTTATGTATCGTCCTGTCAATATCAACTTTTAAATAACAAACTGACAAGTATCTATCAGTTGTGTGTATATACAAGGTATAAATAAACATCAGTATAAATGCAGAATGAAGATGTAATAAATATAAATAATTATAGAAGGTCCAACCTTCTAAAGAATAATGCATACTTTTACGTCTGTTCAAAATACATACATATTTATTAATGATTTATGTACATATACATATACATAATATGCATATGTATATCTCTGTATCTCTATATCTATATATATATCATTTGCTTACTTTTATCTGTAAGAATCTGGAAAGGGAGAGAGGAAAGATTTATGATGCCAAACATTGCTGGTTCTTTTTTAAATATGATGTGATGAAACTATAATTATTTTCATTCAGCAGATCCCAATAAGTGCCTTTATATATGCAAAAGTAAAAACAGAACTGAAGAGTACGGAGGGATTTTATTCATCTATTTGATGAAATAAAGAAAGGAACCAAAGCCACAGAGTGTTGGAGAATAGAAAAGCAGATTAATCGCTTGTTCAGTGGCAGACAGTATCAGGAGATAAAACACTGGGGAAATGGATAGTGAAAACTTCCTAATAAGCTGGCTGAAGGACAAGATAATAAGTCCAATTTTAAGAACTTTCATATTGGATACCAGGATGATCTGTATATTGCCCCTGGAAAACTCAATTAAAACACATAGTGTTCTTTGTCTGGTTTTGAGAAGTTAGCTCAATTAGTTCAATTAAGTGTTTCCACAAAGTTTTTGATTGAAAAACAACCACAAAATCTCAGTGGTATATATAAATTAACATTTGCTTCTTTTGCATAAGTGCAGTGAGTTAATCCAGATTTACTTGGATCAGCTAATGCTTAGCTGTATACCAGGTATATCTTATTTTTCTCTTGGGTCACTGAGGTACCTCAAGTACTTCATTTTGATAGTGATAACAAAAATGCAAGATAGCAAGAAAAATGTACAATAGTTCTTGAGGTGTACACCTGAAGTTGGCATAAGACCACTTCTGTGACTTTATTATTTTATTGTTCAAAGCAAGGGAGCACAGATTCAATGGGCAGAAAAATAAGTCTTCTTTAATTTAGGAATAACTAAAAGTCCTAAGGAAAAAAATCATAAATAAAGATGTAATAGGTAGAATAATTATATAAACTATTCTATGTTTATCTTTCTTATCTCACATTGGGTTAAAAGATAATATAGTTTTTTTGTAGGTATCATCTCAGCTTTTACCCCTGGAATGCACACAGATCCTGGGAGAAGCACAAAACTTCACAATAAATAATAAATAAAAATAAATAATAAATAAATTTTATTAATAAAATCTAGATGCACTGAAAAATGAACCTCAAAGTTGAGGGTTACAAGAAGGGCCATTTTGAATTAAATTTGGGAGCCAGGCCTGAGGTAGTCATGAGTTCACATACAACAAAGACTATATCTTGAACCAATTATTATCTAAATAACTAATGCAGCCACCTGAACAATTTCATGTTGTTTATTTCTAAAAGGATGACACAGTGTCCTAATGTATGTATCTCATTGTAACACCGCTTCATGTTCATAAGTAACTATCAGAATTCATTTTGGGACTCAGACTGCACACCTGAAATACCAGCAGCTCCAGAGGCAGAGGCAGGAGGATCACAAGTTCAAAGCCATCCTCAGCAACTTAGTTAGGTGCTAAGCAACTCAGTGAGACCCTTTCTCTAATAAAATACAAAAAAATTGGGCTAGGGATGTGTCTCAGTGGTTGAGTGCCCTTGAGTTCAATTCCTTGTATGCCCCCCCCCCCCGCCCCCCAAAAAAAGAGATTGCATTTTCAACCCTTACATTTTAAACAGGAAATGAATGTAAAAGTATAAACTTTTAAAATATGAAAGTATTTTTTCTATTAATATAACAGGCAAAGAAATGGTCTACATGTTCTTATGTGAACCAACATAAAAACCATACAACTTAAATGTCCATCAATTGAAGAATAGGTAAAGAAAATGAAGCACATATTTACAGTGGAAAATGTTCAATCATAACATGCATGAATGTAGCACAGTAGGTCCAGAATTACATGTATCAACAGGACACTAAAAACAAAACAAAACAAAATTGAATTGTAAATGGATTGAAGAGGGATAGGTGAACTGGCAGGAGAGAAAGGGGGAAGATGTGGGCCAGGGGGAGTTCTGGGAACTGAATTGGACTGGGCTGTGTTCCATGCTTTTGCAATAATGTCAGGGTATATCTGGGTGTTGCATATAACTAAAAGGAATTAGTTATATGAAAAAGAAAGAAAAAGTTCCTATCATCTGTGACAACATATATAGAATTTGAATATTATGTGAAGTGAAATAAGCTAGTCACAGAAAGACAAGAACCACAGGATCTTACACATGTGTAGAATGAAAAAATAAAAAAGCTGATCTCCTATAAAGTGAGAGTAGAATATTGGTTGGCAGAAGCTGGGCAGAGGAGCAGAGGAGAGGAGAGGGTGGGACGAGGAGAGGTTGATCACTGGATACAAAGTTACAGTTAGATATGTGTAAGAAGTCCTTGTGTAGTATTCTACAAATAACAATACTGTGCTTTACTTTTCACAAAGTTAGATGAAAGTCTTTAAAATGTTTTCACCACAAAGAACTGGTAAGTATTTCAGGATGTACATATGTGTAAACTTATTTAATATTACACAACACAATTTAGCACCACACTAAATTTTATATATTTTATAAGATATATAAAATTTTATATATCTTACAAGATATATATATATATATATATGTATATATATATATATATGCACACACACACACATATATATACACACACATATATATATATATACATATATATATGTATATTTTGTAAGATAAACATACATATATAGATGCTGAGAGCCACAGCCGAGTCGGAATGGCCCCTGGCATTTTGCCAATAGTATTGGTTGAGAATCAAGCCATTAAGATGATGCTGGATTGATTCAGTTGTATATTAGACCTTTACTGTCCGCCTCAGCCTGCTACTTCGGAGTTCTTGTGCTACTTTGGAGTTCTCGTGGGGATTCCTGGAGAGTTCCCATTGGTTGGGAAAGTGCGGGAGGAGGGATTTCCGGAGGAGGGATTTCAGGTTGCTGGTTCCTGGAGGAGCGCGTGTTTCGGGAGAGTTCCCTGGGAGTGTGTGTGGAATGTGCTGGTGGAGTTCAGAAATAAAGTTTGTTCCTGCTTGAGTGGCTCGTGATTTGTGCCCAGCCAGACTGTGAGGCATATATATATATATATATATATATATATATATATATATATATGTATATATATATATCTTACAGAAGTATGGTAGAAATTACTATATTGAAAGAATCCAAAAGAATTCCTGGAGATATCTTCAAGAGGCTCTAGAGAAGGAAAAGAAATTGAAGATTGAACAGTAGTCAATCTTCCACAAAAATCAATCTAGGGAAAAAAAATAATGAAAGTAGTCAGGTACATAGAAGTACATTGTTGGAAGCCAGTGAGGCTCTTCTCTAGAAATTATCAATAATTTATAATTTCAAGTTTATTGGAGTAGGTAATTATCTGTGTAACAGTACTAAAAATATATGAAGTTGTAGGTTGAGTAAAGGGGAATCTGATTTCAGATTCTACATGTATAAGCACAAAAAAAGAAGACATAGTACAGATTCATGGATATTAATATAATAACTTCTGCAAAAAGAATTGTGATGGGTATCATTAAATAGGGGAGAACAGGATGGATTTAACTAAGATACTGCTAAAAATCTTTACAGAGTCATTTTGGAGAAAATATAACAAAATATATGAAGAGTTTTGTTCTGTAAGTCAAGTTCATTAAGAAAGAAGGGACATAGAAGAAATGATTATCTCTTTAAGAAAGAGCCCAGGAATACAGTATACTGAAAATTGCAGCTCAGGTTAGTTGAATTCATAAATGATGAGGCAACCTTTTGAAGCAGAGTTTCTAGATTTAAGGGGCAGGGGGTTTGCTGACTTCCAAGAAGAGAATTCTCTAAACTGAGCAGGTAGTTGATGAATATGTCCCTTTATTTGTTGCTACTTTACTGTAACAGTCACAAATAAGAGTTGTAAGACACTGAAAATAACCCAACCCACCCTAAAATTAGCTAAATATAGTATATAGTTTATAATTCTAAAAAAAGATGGGGGAGTGATAATATTTGGGTCATAAACTGCCAGGAAGTCAAACCTCTGGTTCAGAGATGACAAAGAATTTCCTATTCCATGAAAACATTAATGTCCAAATGCACACAACCAATCAATATCTCAGGAAACTGTATCCCTCAGAAGAGCTGGCCAGTGACAAGGCAAAATAAATAAATAAGTGTCCAATATTCAACTTTAAATAGTTTTGGTTTATTAGAGACTTATTTTGAAAAAAGCTTAAAACAAAGGAATATGTTTTGTTTTTTTTTTTAAATCTGACTTTAGAGCCTGTTTTAAAGAAATAGAATAGGCATGGAATATAGATTGTAATAGATTGATCCAGAACAGGAAATTGAGTGGAGAGGTGATTCTGATTTTGTAAATTTGAGACAATTAGAAGGTGTCTTACAGAAGGCATTTATTTCTCTCATTGTGATATAATGGGATTTTAGTCAAGTATGTTTAACCTTGAAAGTCAGGGAAAACTCTGCTAATGTTTGCTTTATATAGCCTAATATATGTTGACTTTTTAAATATTGATTCAAGAAAGAAATATATGTTGAATTATATTTCAATTACATAGTGTTTTAAGTGCACATTTTAAAATAGAAGGTGCAGTATTTGTTTTTACATATAGCTTTTTAAGTACTGTTTCTGAATACTCGAATAGCACTCATAACCATAGTTTTACAGCAGAAGAAAATATCTGCTTCTAAAATTTCAGGACTTTATTTCTTAAATAAAAAAATGTTTGTAATATTTCTGAATTAAGCACTGTTAAAGTATATTGATGAAATATGTGGAATTGGTATATATTTGAAAAAATATGTAATATCAGATGATATAGTTGCATGTGGAATAAAGGTCTGTTTGATGTGTTTACTTAAAAAGTTAGTTTATCTTTCATTCATAGTCTCATAGTATCTTGGTATACCAGTCAGTAATATTCAGTATAGAAAGTTCTAGGTTGTAGTAAAGGTGATTTTCAAAAATAACATATTTCAAAGTCCTCTGCACCTGCTGCAACCACATGGCTAAACTACAGGTTCCACCAAGGGGCAATAGGGGATTAGATAAATAAAGACTCATGTACACAGATTTTGAAGATAACAGCTGGGATTGAGTGGAGTGCTACTCTCTGATGGAGAAGCAGGTCTAAAGAATTATGCCAGTAATCTTTATTTATATATCTCTCATTAATCAGATTAAAGACTATGAAAGCATTATATTTGTATTCATGAAAGTTACAGAGTTGGCAATATTATGCAGCTTATTCCTCAGTTACATACCATAGTTGCAATGTGAAATGTTAGGAGCTTTGTGTAGCTCTCAAGAAAGGCCACTGTTTAAAGTTACTGCTATGGGGGCAGGTTCAGGGACAGTAGAATTGTTGAAACATTTTGGTTGTCTAGCAAGATAATTTCTTCTTTTTTTAAAGAGAGAGGGAGAGAGGGAGAGAGAGAGAGAGAGAGAGAGAGAGAGAGAGAGAGAGAGAGAGAATTTTAATATTTATTTTTTAGTTATCGGTGGACACAACACCATTGTTTGTATGTGGTGCTGAGGATCGAACACGGGCCGCACGCATGCCAGGCGAGCGCGCTACCACTTGAGCCACATCCCCAGCCCAAGATAATTTCTTTATTCCCAGAAAATGTGTGCCTGAGATTAAGGTCAATGCTGATAAGACTCTAGCACAGAGCCTCCTCATGAAGGGCATTACCATAGCACTAGGCAACCTGCACCTTTACACCGACACTTTCTTAGACACCAAGCATGGCACAGCCATGAAGTTATCAGAGTCCCCAGTCTCAGACACTACTCTCTCATTCTCTGTCACCACTCTCCACATGCATCTTTATGTTTTTAGAAGTAGCCATATGATTGTAACCCATAATTCTCATGTGTTCATTTGGTTCTGCCAGCATAGCAATATTCCAATTGACAAGTATCATGATTAAATTAAGCCCTCATTTTTAAAAAGAAAGATTACTGACATGTGTTAAACTACACATATTTAAAATGTATGATATGATTGCTTTTGACAAATGTATGCACCTTGAAACCATATGGTTACATAATTCAGATAATAAAGGTAACCATAGACCTATGGAAGTTTCTTCATGCACCTTTGTTATTTCGTCTTCCATGCACTAGCCCTCTGACCCAAAATGCAAGTCAACTGTGTTTCTATTGTCATTTACAGTAGTTTGAATTTACTAAAAATTTAGCTTAAATATAATCATGCAATGGATATTCTTCTTTTTTTTCTCTCAATGTAACAATAGTAATTTTGAGAATTCATCCATGGTGTTGCATATATGAATAGTTTATTCCTTTGTATTCCTTAGCAATATTCCATTGTGTGAATGTACTCTAGCCTCTGGATTAAATAACCTAAGTACAAATATGTCATAATGCCAATTGAATTTCATATGAGTGTAGGGGACAAACATCCATATTTAATAATTTGACTAGATATAATTTTAGTCAGGTTCTAATTTGTGCTTTTCAAAAATTTTGATTGTGGTGAAAATAATATTAACATGAAATTCACCACATGAACAAATTTTAATGCTATAATCTAGTTATGCACCTCCAGATACCATTTGTCTGGCAAAACTTTGAAATTTTATTACCATAAAGAAACAACTTTCCATTCTTTCCCCCTGGTCCCCAGTAGACACTACTCTGCTATTTGGTTTTAAGAATTCAGCTATTTTAGATACTTGGCATAAGTGAAACCATGTAGTCTTTGTCTTTTGGTGATTGCCTTATTTCACTAAGCATAGTGTTCTCAAGGTCCAACTGACACTGTGGCTCTAATCCTGAAGTTAGGCAGACATCATGGCAAAAGGGCATGGCAGAGTAGTGCAGCTCAGTACATGACAACCAGGAAGCAGAGAGAGAGCTCTGCTTACCGAGAACAAATAGCTGTGCTCACTGGGAATAAAATATAACCCCAAAGGCACACTCCAAGTGACCTAATTCTTCCAGTTAAATCCCCCCTGCCCACTCAGCTAAGACATATCAGAGAATCCATTGATTTAGTTAGATCTCTTGTAATCTAAATATTTCACACACAAAAACATTCTTGCATTGTATCACACATGAGCTTTTGGGCGACACATATGTAAACCATACATCCTGTGATACTCAAATTTGCTTGCTCTGATGTTCTAACCAAAATGCCTGACAAGATCATCTTACAGGAGAAAAGATTTACTTTGGCTTATAGTTTCATAGGATTCAGTCCACAGTTAGTTAACTCAAATGCTCTAGACCTAATGTGAGAGACAGAATATCATGATGGATGGTTATCATGGATGAAAGCTGTCAGATCATGACGGTCAGAAAAGGGAAGGAGGGGAAGAAGAAGTGGGTGCAAAAAGAGAGAATGAAGAGAGACAAAAGACAGGAGGAAGAGAAGAGAGAGATGAGAGAGCAGGAGAGAAAATAAGCCCTTCCAAGGAATTCCCGTGGTGACTGACTTCCTCCATCTGGGTTCCACCACCCAGTAGTCCATTCAGCCATCAATGGATTAATCCATTAATGAGATTAGAACCCTCATGAGCCAATCATGAGAATTTGGGGGATGTTCCAAATCCAAGCCTTAATAGCATTGGTGGGTCATATAGTATTTTATATTTAATATTGAGAAAACGCCATACTGTTTTCCATAGTGGTTGTACCTATGTACATACCAACCAAGGGTAGGAGAATTTCCTGTTCTCCAAAGTGTCTACAATATTTGCTATTCTTTGCTTTTTCTCCATATATATGTGCATATATAAAATATCAGTCATTCTTAAAGATGCATCCTATATCTCCTTATTGTTTTGACTTTCACTTCCTTAATGATTAGTGATCTGAGCATCTTCTCATTTATCCATTGGACATATTTATGTCTCATTTGGTGAAATACATGTTCAGGTCTTTTCCCCAGTTTTTAAATTTTCTTTAAAATTTCTATTTTTTGAGGGGGAATGGGGTATCAGGGATTTAATTCAGGGGTGCTCCACCACTGAGCCACATCTCCAGCCTTATTTTGTATATTATTTAGAGACAGGGTCTCACTGAGTTGTTTAGCACCCCACTTTTGCTGAGGCTGGTTTTGAACTTACAATCCTCCTGTCTCATTCTGAGCCACTGGGATTACAGGCCTTTTCCACTATGCTCCAATCAAATTTCTAATTTTACTTTTTTTAAAAACCTGATATCCCTACTTATGTTCCTGGCCTTGTAGTTTAATCTATACTTGTTGATCTGAGTCAATTTTTAACAACATAAATGACATCGTGTCAGTCCTCTGTTTGAAAATTCTAGGGGTGTCAAATATTTTTCATATATTTGTTGACCATTTGTATTTCTTCTTTTGAGAAATTTCTTTTGAATCATTTTGGCTACATATTGATTGAGTTATTTATTTCTTTGGTATTTTTTTGTTTTATTTATATATTCTGGAATTTTTAAATTAATTTTTAAAATTTATATTTAACAGTGGAATGCATAACAATTGTTATTACACATATAGAGCATAATTTTTCATATCTGGTTGTATACAAAGTATATTCACACCAATTTGTGTCTTGTTTTCTTTGCTTTGCAAAGGCTTTTAATTGTGATGCTATCCCATTTATTGATTCTTGGCTTTATTTCTTGATCTTAAGGTGTCCTCTTAAGGCACTCAGAGCCTGTAACAACATGTTGGAGTGTTGACCTATTTTTTTTCTAGCAGCTGCAAAGTTTCTGATATAATTTCTATTAGATGGCCTAATTCCTAGGTCATTGATCCACTTTGAGTTGAATTTTATGCAGGTTGAGAGGTATGGATTTAGTTTCATTGTTCTACCTCTCAATAACCAGTTTTATTATTACCATTTGTTTTTAAAAAGCTATATTTTCTCCAATGTATGCTTTTGGCACCTTTGTCAAGTATCAAATGACTATTCCTATGTGTTTGTCTTTGTGTATTTTCTATTCCATTAATTTCCACATTTATTTCAATGCTAACATAATCCTGTTTATGTTAACATTGCTTTATAGTATAATTTAATATCACGTAATGTGATGCCTCCAGAGTTAAGTTACTCTTCTTATTTAGTCTCACTTTAGCTATCTGGGTCTTTTATTTTTCCATATGGATTTTAAGACAGTTTTCCTAGTCCTATAAAGAATGTCATTGTTATTTTGATGGGGATTGCACTGAAAATGTGTAATGTTTTTGGTAATATGATCATTTTGACATTAATTTTCTCTACCAAGACCATGTGAAACCTTTCCATCTTCTAAGACTCCATTTTTTTTCTTCAGAAGTCTATATTTTTTGTTATAGAAATCCTTCACTTCCTTGGTTAAACTTTTTCCCAAGTTTTAATTTTTATTGCTTTTGAGGTTATTGTTAACATAATTGTTTTCCTTAGGATATTAATTAAGATTTATTGTTTATGTCTACAAATATGTATACATTTCATCTATGTTTTCTGGTTGTGAAAATTATTTACTTTAATTTCATATTACCCTTTCATGCCAACTGTATCATTTTAAATTGTGCTTATTTTATTTTTAATTAATTTTGTTAGGGACTTATCAATTTTTAATCTTCCCAGAGAAATAGCATTTAGTTTGTTGATTTTTCTCTGTTTTTTTTTTTTTATTTTTTGGTATTAAGACTTTTTTTAACCCCTTCCTATGTTTACTTTGGCTTTAGTTTATCCTTCCTCTAAACTAATATGTCTGTTCTCTTTTACCAAGGTGAAGTCTGAGTTTGAAACCTTTAATTTAAGGTAAATATTTGTATCTATAAAATGTCCTCTAAGTATTGCTTTAGCATCTTTCTATAAACTTTTTCAGTATTGTAAATTTCATTGCTAATTTTCATAGTATTTCCTCAATGTTTAATTTATTTTAAAGTTTGTTAATTTGTTTTAAAATAACTTATGAGTTTGCAGTTATATTTTTACTATTGATTTCTAATTTCACATTATTGTTTCTAAAAATGGACTTTGTATGATTAGGATATTTTTGAATTTATTAAAATTATGTATTGCTCTGAATATTTAGAGCCATATATTATAAACTTTGATGTGACTTGAAGAAATTTCCATTTTGAATTGTGTTCTCTTATATTTTTCTCCATAATGGAAATTTATATGTGCATTAAAAGACTTCATTTTATGCCTTGATACTATTAAGTTAATAATTTTAATTAATCCTTTTCTAAATTTTCTGAGGGAAAAAATTACAAGTTTTTATAAATTCTGTAATCCATATTCATAAACCCATTCATACATCAACAACATTAATACTTTTTAAAATAAAAAATCTTATAAAAAGTTAAGTCATCTTATAGATAGGAATGCTTTCTGACAATATCATTTAAGGAATGTACTTCCAGGAGACATTTCTCTCCAACACTTAGGGAATCCCTGAATGTCAATCATCTGGTAGGAGAAAATTTCTGTAAACCAAGACACTGTGCATATAGATGAATATAATTTATGTTTCCATTGCTTTAAATAGAACTTGGTCTAATGCAAAAGCTTCCTACCTTACCTCCCTACTTATACTCTTTGCCTTACAGTGTATTTACACAGCAATCAAAGTGACCTTTTAACAGTGTAAATTATACCATGTTATTCCTCTGTTTCAAAACCTCTAATTATTTCCTTTACACTCAAAGTAAAATATGAACTCTATCCTAACTACACAATCTAAAAACTTATTTATGTTACTCAAAATCCAAATATCAAATTTGACATTCTTTTTAGAGTTTTTCACGTTCTGAACATATTTATTTATATACTATATGTGTTACTTAATAAAAATTTTTTTTTTGTTATACATAGGAAGGTACCTCTTTGTCTAGCTTACATAAAGCTGTGTCATGTACATTGAATACTACCACATAGTATGATTCCATTTTTACATGCAGAGTGAATAAATAAATACTGGATAGACATATGAAAAGAGAATGAATATACTGGCAAAATAGAAGAAAATTTGTATAAGTATTTCTTGTAAAATATTACAGAATTGTCTTTATACTGCCTTGAGAGTATTCTTTGTGTTAAATTTTCCTTTTTTCTCCTTAAACATAAATTAATGTTGAGTGAAGATTAGATAATTAGTTTACATTAGATTGGAAAACAGATTATACAATTTATTAGATAATCTATGTTTATATTTATCCAATATCTAAATAGATTACATAAGATATTTTTATTACATTAGATAATTAGATTTTGAGACATATTAGTTATTCCATAAGCTGACATTTGGTGATCATTACTAAAATATAAAAATACTTTTCATTTGAGTTTTGAAAAAATTACATTAATAATAATCTTTCAGAAATCTAAAAATAGAAATACCCTATGTTTCAGCAATAACACTCCTTAGTATGTATCCAAAAGAATTAGCATAATGTAGAGACACCTCCATGCCCATTTTTATTGTGGCCCAATTCACAACAGCCAAGTTATAGAATCAGTCTAAGTGCCCATCAATACATGGATGGATTAAAAAAATATTGAAGTATTATTCACCCATAAAGAAGAACAATATCATGTCAGATGTCTCTATGGTTTTCAATTTATAATCTTTCCTATTGTGTCCCTGAATTTTCCATAACACTTGATAAAACACAGCATATGAGTAATCAAAAAATGTGTATGTATTATTCCTGACAATTTTAAGCACACGTCAATAAATACAAAAGTGACATTTTAGTATTAGTCAGTTATCATGTATTATGAAAGTGTTAATCTTAAAAGTTTATAAGTCAATAATGCTTGGAGACTCATCTCATCAATGAGCTTAAGTGCAGTCATATGTGCAAATTGCTGTCAGAAACACTTATAAAGTATGGAATGCAATTGCTTTCTACCTATTAACTTTATTTGTAATATAATTTATTTCTGTGTATTAACATTATTTCTATATATTTAACAGTAAAAAGGACTCAGGAAAATATAAGCTAACACTGCTTTATATATGCTGTTTATCCAATTAAATTTGCCTTATTCTTGTAAATGTTTTATTTATAAATATACACACATGCAAAATCACACCTTTATTTATACATCTCTATTATACATCTCTCTAATAGTCCCACTGATGAACACTTACATTTCATACATCAGGTAGTGCAGCAATTTTAAGGCCACTTTATGCCTCAGTCTGAGCATTCAGCAGCACTTCATGAAATTCCCCTTAGAACGCAGCACATTGCTCTGGGGCTGACAGCTCTTCAATGACTGTGTCTTTGAATTCTAATATGAAGCCTTTGACTCAATAGGTGGTTATAATGGATCATATATAACTGAGTGTCATCTTTCACTTTTGAGTTACATGTTAACAATATTTCTAAAACCAAGCATTTCAACTGTGAAGAATAATTTTAATATTTGGGTCCTGAAATGCTTTATTTAGTTCACTACATTTTGGTGTACTCCAATGGCAATCTACCTGTTTTGTTCCCCTACAAAGTAATACTTTTTAAAGGCTAAGAATCCCATTCTTGTAGAATCTCATATTCTTCTAAAAAGATGGTAATTTTGATCTTTATAATATTGTTCTGTTAAGTGGAACTTTAAGAATTGCCTCCTGAACTTTCAATTTTGTGTTCTATAGGTTTTATTTTACTTTGTATGGTATATGATAAGTAGAATTTTGAGCTGGAGAGAAGTCAAGATTCCATTGTAATGCACTACAAATGAGATCCTGATTGTGATTCAGTACTAGTATAAAGTGTAAAAATAAATGGATATAAATTCTATCCAACAAAAATTTACATTTATATATTTTCTATGTATAAAAACATATATGATCAAGTCCTAAACCTCAAAAAATTTAGCACATATCTAGAAATGTAAATTGTTAATTGTTAAAAATGTGGTATAAGTCCAATAACAAAAATAAAATAAAATTCACATAAGATCAAAGAAATAGACTTCTTAAAGTATTAGTTTTGGGGGAAAATCATCACAGAGAAATAAGTATTTTATTTAAAAGATAAATGATGAACAAAGTTTTGCTACATCAATGAATGGAAAAAAATAATAACTGATGAAAAAATCACAAGAGAAATAATGTCCATTTTACAAATATAATTAAGTTAAAAATTTTTGGTTGTCTGTATATTTTAAGTACTTTAAATATGATACTAAGATACTATCATGTGTTAACTTGCTTCTTTTTTCCTTATAATTATTTTATCAGAGGTAACTATTTGGGACTGGGTAGTTCATCCTGATTGCAATGGGAAAAGGTTAGTGGAGGAGAAAAACTCGAATGCTACTAGTATTATGAATGATAAAAATGAGAACACCTTTGAAATTACTAAAACAACAACTGATTTATTAATGCAATTACATTTGTATCATTATAATACAAAACAGCCAAAATATTGTATTTAAAAATCTTATAGAGTACATAAAGTTCAATAAAATGCAAGAATTTTTTATTCAGTTATAAGGGCCTTGTCCTTAAAACTTGTTATATTAATATATGTTTTTGTTGCAAGTAACAAAAATGTAAGTATAACAAATAGGCAAATGAGAAATATTTTGGCTCATATACACCAACTGCAGAAAGGACTGTGAAATGGGTTAGATGTAGAATTAGCTGGCATTGCGAATTTGAATACTATCAAATTTTTCTTTTAGTTTTTCAGTTCAGTTCCTTTCAGTGTTTGCTGTTGTTGTTGTTTGTGTTTTTATTGCAGTAAATTCAACCCAGAGCCTCCTGCATGCTAGGGAAGAGTACACACTGTTTTCTTTATTTGTTTTTTTTTTTTTCAGACTAAAATTAGAGGTATCACCCAGTTTAGTATGAGGATGTAATAGATTCAAGTCACTGGGGAAAAAAAAAAGCATAGTTCCACATGTTGTTTGTTATTTTGGTTCTGGCAATTGAACCTAGGAGGGTTTCACCACTGACACACACACCAGCCCTTTATTTTGTATTTTGAGACAGGGCCTAAGTTGACCAGAATTTGTGATCATCTTGCTTTAGCCTCCAGAGTAATTTAGGTATTTACCACCACACCCAACAGCAGGTTACATTTTAAATTGTATAGATTCATTTTAAATTGACTCAGCCTGAGTCATGGTAACTTTGTGAAAAACATAAAGTAATGAATAAAAAATAACAGCTCTCAACTGGCTTACAAGAAGAGATTATTTCCTTAAAATGTTTTATTTGTGGGCTGGGAATGTGGCTCAAGCAAAAGTGGGCTCGCCTGGCATGCACAGGGCACTGGGTTTGATCCTCAGCACCACATAAAAATAAAATTAAAGATGTTGTGTCCCCGGGAAACCAAAAAAAAATAATAATAAAAAATTCTCTATCTCTAAAAAAAATGTTTTATTTGTAAACTTTTTTTATACATTCCCAAATTTCTTGTAAAATGAGAAGTATCCGTCTTTTTGTTCTTTTTGAGGAGAGGTACAAAATAGAGAATGAGGTTAAAGAAAACTTTTTCGTTAAAAATGTGGAGAGAACACTGATTAACGGAGAACAATACAAGCCCTAACAACCAATCATACCCTTAATTCCTAGCTGGGCTTCTATGGTGAAGGAGAAATAACCAGGTGCCCAAATGAACACAGGTCTGATTTGCCTATCTAAGACACACATCTAGAGACTGATCAGTGAGGGGCAGAGCTTATGTTAGTCACTGTTTTATCACTATAACCAAAATACCTCATAAGAACAATTAAGAGAAGGAAGAGTTGATTTTGGATTACAGTTTCACAGTTTCAGTCTGTGGTCAGCTGAGTCCATTGCTCTGAGCCCAAGGTGGTCATGGCTGAAGAAATCTATCAGTCCATGGCAGGCAGGAAGCAAAGAATTTGGGTTAGAAGCCCATGACAAGATATATAATTCCCAATACATCCCCAATATATCTTCATATATAAAGTCCTATATCTTCCAGCCATGCCCCAACTGCCTACAGTTATCAAACAGTTCATTCAAATTATTAATGTGTCAAATGTATTAATCCACTGAGTAGGTTAAAGCTTTTATAATTAAATCATTTTACCACAAATATTCTTGCATTTTCTTACATAAGCTTTTTGGAGGGGCACGTCACATCCAAACCTTACAGTGCTCTGTCACCAGTGACCTAACTTACTTTTACCAGACCCAAGTTCTTAAAAGTTCCAACACCTCCCAAAATGCCTTTAGAGAGACTGAGGGTAAAACCTTGAAACCTTGAAAATAGAATTGATACATCCACTTAAGATCAGTTATATTCAAAGAAATACAATCTTAGTGAAAAGAGTAAAAGAGAACAAAAACTTCACACTTCAACCACTGTCAACTGAAAGTTTTTGTCGGCTTTGGTACTTGCTGGGAAAATAAAAACTGTCTTTCTCAAACAATTAAACCTGGTACCTAGATCTTCCTCAATACAAAATGGAGACAGAGAAGTTCTACAAAGGAAAAACAAAGAAACCAAGCAACAACAACATAATAGAGGAAATAGAAGGGATATTCTTACAAGGATAAACTCCCAACAAGCAATATATACCTAAAGAAATAATGCTTATCTTTAAAATGCTGAGTGAAAATACTTGCTAAAATATTAATCAAGAATAAGAGAAAAATCCATATCATGTACTTTTAGATAACTGTGAAAATCCTCTTCCTTCATTAATTTTTAGAGACTCTCACACCTTCTTCTCAAAAGAGTGAAAAGTTTATTTTTTCATCACCTTCAATTTTAAGTTTAATACATTGTTAAAATGTAAACTACCATTTGTTTAATGCCAACAAAGCAAGATTTAGAAGAAAATTTTAAAAAATCTATTCATATCTTAGAAAAAATGTGGGAAAAAGATAAACATCTATATGATTAAGCAAATTTATCAGATATATAAAAATCTACTTCCCCCTCCCATTATTTCACCCCTAAACCATAATCTGTGAATGGTACATAAAAACTGAAGATAAATGCATTAAATAATAAATTGTTGCATATTTTTAATATTATCTATTTTAGATGTATTAATTTATATTTAGGAGATTAAAATTATTGATTACTTTCATTAAAAATTTGAAAAGCATTCACTGATATTTTCATTGCAAGAATTTTTAAAAGTCTATTTAGAAAATATTTAGGGAATGGTATTTTTGAGCCAATTTCTAAATTGAAACTGTAATAGTAAAAATAAAAATTAAGATATATTTTCCCTAAGATAGAGAAATACAATTATTTATTCATATGCAATTATATTACTGAAATTTAGTATGAAACTAATCTATTTTTGATCTTGGACAATATAATGTTTTTGCTAGATTTTAAATTAAATACATTATAAACCTTGTCAAGATGGAAGACCTTTACAAAAGGACAAAATATTTTCTATATAGAACTTTATTCCCGTCAGGAAAAGATTTTAACATTATAACAAGTCAGATAAAGGTTAGATATACTTGTCTCAAGAGACCCACAGTATTTTTAAGGTGAATTTTTAAGGTCTCTTTTGATTGGAAGATGTAGAAGACTAAGAAATCAAGTAACAAATTGACTGCACATGATTCATACTAATAAAAGGTAAAGTTAGAATGCATGTGCACATTGCAGATGCACAAAAAGCAGCTCAGCTAATTCCTCCAAGGTGAAATTTATTCATTTCTTTGCTGAAGAAGTACAGCTAGGGTTGTGATAAATTGCAATGCTCCTGGGGATGAGAAAAGAGTACTGGTTCCATATTCTACCGCCAGATATTTTAAGATGTGTAGGGATTTGTACAGGCCCCTGAGCATCTTTCTGTGAGTGTATTTCCCCTTTATGATGCTGTCATATAAATCTCAGTAACAGGTAGACAGTGTTACAGTTAGATGTCCTGTGCAGATCTCAGTAAATGGCAACCTAAACCTGAGCGGAATGTTGAGATATTTGGTTTAATGCTTCCACCATCCCCTCATATTTCAGGCACATACTCAAATAAAGAAGAAATAATTTAAGTATACCAAAGCAGAAATTACCCAAATATCTATAGGTCACATAATTTCAAATATCATGAACATTGGGGCTAAAATAATTTTCATATAAGAATATTTATTCAACATAATGTTAAATAAAATATTTCATAAACAAAAAATAGCAATAAAAATTGCCATCAGTTTGATTCACATAAGAACAAGGTATAAGTAAGTAAATGAAATTGGTCAGTAATTCTCAAAATGTTGATTGCAGGAGCACTTAACTTCTTTAAATTGTTGAAAAACATAAATAGATATTTTTTGAGTTATAGTCATTGATGGCATATGTTAAATTAAAACATAATATTTAAAAGTGTTTATCTGGGAACTCATTAAAAGGAATAATTTTGTATGTTAGCAAAAGTGAAAGAGAAAACTATATACAGCCCCCTGACATCAAATTGTGGTATGAGTGAAATTTCTTCACATTTCTCCACATTTTTAAAAATATCTATCTTATAGAAGATATCCATCTGCCTCTTGGTTCAATTTGTTAACATATGTTGTTTTGGCAGAAGTGTGAGGGAAATGCATAGTTTGAAAGGACTGCAGTATATTGATAGGTTTTCAGCAAATTGCAGCTCTTCTTTGTTCATATACCAAATTGGTATCATATTTTTCCTTGTTGACACATCAAAAATGAACGTGCAGATTTATTTTTATTTCTTTGGGGACTGGGTGTAAATTTCAATACCAAATCATAGCAAACATTTTTTTTTCGTATTCTATTTCATTAAAATCAAGCATTGAATATGCAACAAATTTTAGAACATTTGGAAACAGGCAACTCATGGTGAGTGATCTCTGAGTGACTGCAAACATGGCAATGGAGACTATGATTGCACAAGCTTATCATCTAGGGAGACTGTCCAGATCCCAGCAAAAAGAAGGGGAACAAAGCCGAGCCCTCCGATCATCTTCAGTCAGGTAGACAAATTTAGAAATTAGTAGAGATCAAGACGACTTGATTTTGTAAAACAGGGTTTTATAGATCTGCCAAGTCTAACTTTAATCTTCAATTGAACTCTGATTAGGTAGTTCAGGTGAGAATTAATACCTGAGTCTGGGGAACTACTTAGAAGAAATTAATAATAGGCAAAATTATCCCAAGAGCTTACACATGGCTGATAATAGTTTAAGATCCACAGCCAACCCAGAGTAGGAAAACTTTATAATATGTGGGATATTGTTTAAAGTACTCAGTCTTGTTTTGCCTTACACATAAGGGGAAAATAGCTCTAGAATAATGGTGGTACTGATCCATCCCAATAAAGAGCAACAATAATTGGGAAATGATCAAACAACTTTTAAGTTAATTTAACTGAATCCCAGAGTAAATCTTAAGAATACTATAAGAATTATAAAAATAACTAGTTATAAATTAAAATTTCTGATATCTATCCAAAGCTTGAAAAGAATCTTAAAAAGCAGGAAAATAGATATCTTAATTGCCTAAAAGAAAAATCAGTTGACAACAATTCCAGAATAAAGTTTTATTGATAAAAAAAGTGTTTTTTTTTTTTTTTTTTTTTTACAGAGGAGAGAGAGAAGAGAGAAAGAGAGAGAGGAGAGAGAAGAGAGAGAGGGGAGAGAGAGAAAGAGAGAGAATTTTTTAAGTATTTATTTTTCAGTTTTCAGTGGACACAACACCTTTATTTTATTTTTATGTGGTGCTGAGGATCGAACCCAGCGCGTTACCTCTTGAGCCAAATCCCCAGCCCCAAAGTGTGTTTTTCTTGAAGAAAGTGCTTTATTTAATAACCCACGAGTCAAAAATAAATCAATAGTGAAATTAAAAAGTATTCCAAAAATTGTAATTGAAAACACAAAATACTAAAATTTAGAGAATGTAGCTAATGCAGTACAGGGAGGGAATTTTATAGCACAAATTATCAATAACAGGAAGGAATAAAGATATCAAATCAATAACCTAGATTCTCTATCTTAACAAATTAGAAAAGAAAATTAAAAACAATGAGAGAAAATAATAAATATTATAGCTGAAAAACTGAACTTGAAAACCAAAAAAAGAGAGAAATTAATAAAGTCAAAGTTTTTTTCTTTTTTTGTTCAATATATTTGTTTTATTTTTATGTGCTCCTGAAGATTAAACACAGTGCCCCATGCATCCTTGGTGAGCACTGTACCAATGAGCCACAAGTCCCAGCCCCATTAAAGGTGTTTCTAAGAAGATAAATGAAATTTATAAAACTCTAACAAGTTTGCTCCATATAAAAGGAAACAACTTAATAATACAGGAATGAAAAAATCCAAATTCTAGAGATATAAAATATATAATAAATACATTAATAATTTTAAGTTAGTAATGGATAATTTTTTAAAGGAACAAAATATCAATGCTAGAATAATTTTCAACGTCAGAATACCTTACAATTATGTTAAAAAAAAATCTTCCACAAAACAAATTTTATTTCCAGATGGTTTACTGATAAAATTATTTTTAAATATTTCTGGTAAAATGCTATCAATTGTACATACAGTCTTTGAGAAATTGAGGAAGAGGATATGTTTCCCAATGAATTTTATGAGAATGGCTGTGTCTTCAGATGACCAATAGCCAAAAATATCATCAAAATAAAATGAAAGATCAACATCTCTCATAAGTTAGGTACTAAAATTATTAACATCATCTTTTACTAGAATGAATATTTAACCTATGATGATTTTGTTGCAACATGTATTGTTCATTTGGAAAATTGATTCATTAAGATATATAAGTATTTTAAATATTGATATTTTAGTATAAAATATGAAAAATATTACCTATTTTTATTATCCTCAATCCCAGCAGACTTTGATGAAGGAAAAATATACACATACTTGCCTAAATTTCATTATGTTTTAATATTTTAAGAATGTTTGGGGCTGGGGATGTGGCTCAAGTGGTAGCGTGCTTGCCTGGCATGCGTGCGGCCCGGGTTCGATCCTCAGCACCACATACCAACAAAGATGTTGTGTCCGCCGAGAACTAAGAAATAAATATTAAAAAAAAAAAAAATTCTCTCTCTCCTCTCTCACTCTCTCTTTAAAAAAAAAAAAAGAATGTTTGGGTTTTTTTAAGTTAATTGCATAAACTCCTTAAATATTTATGTGGATTTTCATTTGATATGAATTTTGAAATCAATTTAGCAAATATTTAGTAGCACAATTACTGTATGATAAAGTAGAATTATATTGAACTTTGTAAGAAAATGTGAAATTATTTTCCAAAGGAACTGTACCATTGTGCATCCCATCAGTAATGAAGGAGAGTTCCTTATGCTCTTATTTTCTGCCACCATTAGATATTGTCAGAAGTTTGATTGTAGCCATTTAAATATTTATACAGTGGTATCTCATTGTTATTATGTTCATTCCATAAGAGAAAAGGTTAATGATATATTTTTCATATAGATATTTGTTATCTGTATGTCTTATTTTGCAGTGTCTGATCAGATAAATTGCTTATTTTTAAGTTAAGCTGTTTATTATTTATCGAGTAACAAGTTACTTGGTATATTTTTATGAAAATTGCTTATATGTGTTTGCAATTTTTTCTTACACTTTGTTCTTTTAATTCTCCTAATGATGTTTGCCATCCTAACAATGTCTCTATTAATATAGTCTATTGATTAAGTAAAAAATGAAGTCACTTGATTTTAAATGCTATACAGAGAACCATAATAATTTTGAAAATATGTGTTGGATAAGATTTTAAATTGAGGTAAAAATATCTTTTCCAGATATCCTTATGTTTATCTGAGAAAATATTTTTGTGAAAATTAATAAGATAATAATAATAAGTGGTAACTTACCACAGTAAACTGATACCACAGTATGGAAAAAATGTTTTGAAAGAGATAACAAGTGAAATAATGATAAAAAGAAATAAAAATTGGGGCTGGAATTGTGGCTCAGTGGCAGAGCACTCGTCTAGGATGGGCGGGACCCAGGTTCGATTCTCAGCACCACATAAAAATAAAGGCAAATGTTAGAGAAATCTTCTCTATTTAGAAATTAAAAAGTACACTGTCAGGACAAATGACTAAATGGGTCAGGTTCACTCCAAGTGAACTTTGTCAGACTAAATAAATACACAGACATAGAAAGGACCTTTCTTTGTGTTCAGTGACTGCTCCTCAGCCACAGCTCCCACAAGGGGTGCAAGCCAGTCACCCCTTGTTTGTTTGTAAACTTGGTTATATCTATCTAAATTTCCTTAAGTCATAAGCATTAAAGGAAGTCTCCTCCCTCCTAAAGTGGTTCAGAGACCTAGAAATAAAATGTAGGTTATTTTGCACCTGTAAGTGAGACACTAGAATTATGCTGGCTCTAGGCAAGTCAGAGAATATGAGTTTTGCCTTGAGGATACATACTAATTTAGGCTTACCTCCTGTGACCAGTGGTTCACTCCCTCTTGACAGAAAATCTATGAAAAGCTCCCAGGAAGACAAACTCTTAGACTAGGGTCATAATCTACACTTTTCATTGAAGACCAGAAATATGATTAAGAAAAAACTGAAAGATTCATCACACTTATATAAATGAAAGATACATGGAGAGAAAAAGCACTAGAATCATGGCATGTAGTATTGATTTACTCTTTTTTTCTTTCTTTTAATTTTTTATTATTAGTTGTTCAAAACATTACAAAGCTCTTGACATATCATATTTCATGTATTTGATTCACGCGGATTATGAACTCCCATTTTTACCCCGTATAGAAATTGCAGATTCACATCGGTTACACCTTCACTTTTTTACATACTGCCATACTAGTGTATGTTGTGTTCTGCTGCTTTTCCTATCCTCTACTATCCCCCCTTCCCTCCCCTCCCCTCCCCTCCCATCTTCTCTCTCTAGGGGAAAAGGAAAAAAAAAAAACAAGAGAGAGAAATGAATTACAGTAGATGGGGTAGAGAGTGATTTACTCTTTAAATAAGTTGTTTAGCATAAAACTCTAATAAGGTCATAATATGAGACATGAGACATAACTAATGTATAATTCCTAATGTACAAATTTATTTTTTATTTTCTTGAAATTTAAAATGTTCTTTTCTATGATATTCAGAAGCACATCATTAAAATTAACTTATATTTCTAATTTTAGAAGAAAACATTAATTTTCTACACCAAAACTACTATGAAAAATGTTAAATACAAAATGCATTATGTTATACTCACACAATGAAGCGTCACAATAACTTTGAATTAACCACCCACAGAAAAATTCAATGTGTTACTTGATAGAGTGTACATTTGGGGAAAAAGTATTTCAAATTTGGAAACATATATAAAATATCCATTTCTAATTAGTATATTTAAGAAATAGTAGTGTGTAATCTTGCCTATTGTTTATCATATTTTGATAGATGTAGTGAATGTATAAATGATGAACTACACTAATTTATTCTCTTTGAAAATTGTCCTCTTTGTAAGATTGATATTCTAAGTAATGATATCATTGTATCAACTAATAGTGATTAATCAACATTTTGACATAATTCCCAGAAATTCTATTTTTAGTGTTAATTCTTCCAGGAACTATGAAGATAATTGTCTGATATTTATTGGAATAAAATATTTTGTAAATATTCAAGGTCATAAAAGCAAGAAATAGAAAATGATCTTACTATAATAAAACTAAAGCCATTATTCTTCATTATTTTGAAGTAATTAAAATGAAAGTATAAGAAGGACAACATTTTATGATGTAATTTTAAGCAATTCTGTCATTGCAATAACAGAGAATTCTAACAAAATGAAATATTACTGAATTGTAGAATTTCATTTTTAAATGCATACAAAGTCGTTTTCACATTAAGTATGACAAAATAATAGAGTTTGGAAGGACAGTAGAAAATGAAGGTAAAGAAAAATATTAAAACTTATTATAGCCTGTTAGAGATATCACAAAGGAGGCTAATATGCTACCTGTTGAAGATTCCTTAAAACTTAAGGGTAAGTGAATAAGAATGTTACAACTTCATGCCTATGCATGTATGAAAAGCAATAGTCCATCTATGGGTAAAATATTTATTTGCTTGCTATTCAATTATTATTTTCATTTTTAATAGAACTTTATGTCTTAGTGCCAATGACCTGAGTATCAGGCATGATTTAGATGGTTTCAGTTTTATTTTCATTTTTCTCCTCCAAAAATTCAAAAGTTACCATTTCATTATTTTATTTCTTATGTTTTTTTTCATGAGTAGTTTTGTGTTAAATTTTCTGAAATTAAACCTAAATTTCCTCTCTTCGTTTTGTTATCTATTAAATATACTGTTTCACAACAGCTTACAATCTGTTTTTGATTATTTGTTTTGTACTCTATAAAATCCTCCATTTTTGATGATACAAATGTTATATGTGATATTTTTATGCACCTTGAAGAACTAACCCCTAATTATGTATATCAACTTTTAATATCAAAAAACAAATTCTAACATAATATCAAAGACAATAGGTAACATTTCCTTGAATCCATCAGTGATTATATCTTATAACATTAGTAGCATATTACTTGTATTAATGGCAAAAAACATATAAACATTAAGATATTAAATTAGGTGGTAAAAATGTGAAGGAAAGAGTAACCTTGGGAATTGATTAACATTAGCTATAAAACTAATTTAATTTTTAATCAAATGGAATAATGTCTTCTTATGAGCATGAAGACATTACCTCACTGAAATAATTTTTTGAAGTTTTAATTTGCTTATATATAATGCTTCTGTACACACTTAAATTCCATCATATGCCATTTTCTGTCTAAATGGAATTTTGAAAGATGTTTATGTTGAACATATTCGGATTTTCAGTGATTCAAATTTGAACTGATTCAGTCACTATTAAATAAAATATGCAGATCAGGTTTTAAGAATAAGGAAAATTCATGAAAATAAATTGTCAATAAAAGAGAATGATTTTTGATGAATGCTTTATATTGAAAAAATAATAATGATAATAAAATACTAATGTGCCAAAATGAAGAAAGAATGCTAAGTCACAGTAGTTTGCAACCTGATTTATTTTTAACTGGCCCAGAATGCAGGAAAAAAGTAAAGCCACTGTATAAAAGAATTAAAGCATAATATGTTTTCAAGACATTTGGAATAAGTAAAATAGTGAAAGGAAATTAGTATATCATAAGAAACATCTGAGGAAAGTGCACAGAATTCCTTTAAAAAAAACTTGATAGTAATGCATTTGCCTATCAAATGATGTATCAATATGACTTGAGATTAGGAGGAAATACTCAATTAAAGAGAAATTGGCCACAGATATCTAGAAATATTGGATATGTGGTTTATCAAATGATTAGAGGTCAACCAATTCTGGATAGGATTAATAAAAGTAAAGCCTTGATTATACACACTGTAAAGAACCTGTAACAAAGGTAAAACGAACTTAAACATAACAAAAAAGCCAGGCCTGTATCCCAAGCAGCTTCTGCAACTTGATGCAGGATGATCATATGTTTGAGACTCTATCAGTGATATAACAGAGATTCTATCTCAAAGTAAAAACTGTCAGGGACATGGATGTGGCTCAGTGGAAAATCACCCCTGGGTTCCATTCTCAGTACTAAACACAAAACAAACAAGCAAAATCGAAAGAGGAAACACAGATTAATTATAAAGTATTAACACTCAGATTGATAGCTGACATTAGAAAGGAAAATCAGAATTTTAAGAATTATAGAATGAAAGATTGCAACCATTAAACAAAGGAATAATCAGTATAATTATTTATAACCACAGATCTAGTATGGCTGAAAGAAGTACTATATAATATTCTCCAGAAATAATACTTTAAAAAATACATCTCAAATAAAAAATTGAGGGGTAAGAAAAAATGCCAATTAAATGGATGAGCATATTTATAAACATGTATTTTTAAAACAATAATAGCATCTATTCTTCTGATTATAAGAATTCTGAAGTGTTGTATGTACTGAATAATTTTACAGTTTTAAGTATACAATAGATACATTATTACTAAGTACACTCACCATACTTACACAGGTTTTCGGAAATTTTTCATCTCAGAATTGGAATTTCAGACCTTTTGGTATCTGTCTCTCCCCAACCATTTTCTCGTAACTACCATTCTAACATATTTCTATGAGTTCAATTCATA
The DNA here is from genome assembly GCF_964194105.1 of Spermophilus citellus. Classification (NCBI taxonomy): domain Eukaryota; kingdom Metazoa; phylum Chordata; class Mammalia; order Rodentia; family Sciuridae; genus Spermophilus; species Spermophilus citellus. The sequence goes on along the minus strand of NC_138182.1, from coordinate 50,360,332 downwards.
GATGGAATATATAATTGAGATTCATGCAGTCCATGTTTTTCTGTTTCTGGCTTATTTCACTCAGAATAGTGTCCAATAGCAGAATTTCCCGTCTTTCTTTGAGATTGAATGATATTCTATTGTGTGCATACATGATACACACACACACACACACACACACACACACACACTCACACACAATTTTCTATACACTGTCAGTTGTCAATGTGTTCCTTGTTTCCAAATCTTGGATATTATAAATTGCTGTAATATTCTAACAGTTGTGAGGTGAAATTTCATTACGGATCTAATTTGCATTTCTCTGATCATATAGAACAGCTTTTCAAATATTTGGTAGCTGGGATGGGAATAGGAAAGATAGTAGAATGAACCTAACATTACTTTCCCATGTTCATATGTGAATACATGACCAATGTAACTCTACATCACATATAACCACAAAAATAGGAAGTTATACTCCATCTATGTATGTCGATATGCATTCTACTGTCACATATAACTAAAAAGAACAAGAAAAAAGAAAAGAAATAAAATATTTGGTGGCCAATTATATGTCTTTGATTAACTTATTCAGGTTTGCCCACTTGTTAACTGGCTTATTTGTCTTTCAATGATTAAGTTGTCCAAATTTCTCAAATATTTGAAGATAAATATCTAAAACATTTGACAGAATTAAGTAACCATTTGTGATATTAAAAAAAACTCTAAACAAAATATGTATATAAGGAATATAACTCAATATAATAAAGGCCATAAATCCCACAGAAAGAACACAAAGATGATACAGACACACAATATATTGAATAGCACTGGACATCTTTACAAGAATATATTTTTAAGAGAAAGAAATAAAAGACATCCAGATCAGAAAGGAAAACCTAAATTTGTGTTTGCCTGCACATGACATAATTTTAATATAGAAAACTCAAGCAATATTTATTAGAACTAATAAATTCAGCAAATTTGCTGAATAATACCATAGAAAAGTCATTTGCATTGCAACAATCTGAAAAAAAAGAACATGATAATTTATTTTACCTTCAAAATCAATATTTAAGAATGAATTGATCGAGTAGTTTAAAAATTACATAACTAAAACTATAAAAAATGATAAAATAATTTCAAGTTAGGTGTGGTGACATGCAACGTAATACCAGCAAAAATATAGGCGAGACAAGGGGATTTCAAGTTTGAGGCCAGCCTCAGCTACTTAGGAAAACCTTGTCTAAAAAAATTAAAACTAGGGCTGGGGATGTGGCTCAAGCAGTAGAGCACTCACCTGGCACGCGTGCGGCCCAGGTTCGATCCTCAGCACCACATACAAACAAAGATGTTGTGTCTGCCGAAAAACTGAAAAATAAATATTAAAAAATTAAAAAAAAATTAAAACTAATAAAGTACTGGGGATTTAGTAGTAAAGCCCTCTGGATTCAATCTCCAAGATAAATAAATAAATAAATAAACAAATAAAATTTTAGAAAAAATAAATGAAAAAAATTTGTGTTCATGGAATGAAAGAATTAGCATGACCATATTAACCAAAGCAGTCTGCAAATTGAATGTAATGTTGATCAAAATTCCATTTTTTATGGAAACACAAAGAACCCCAAATAAATAGAATAATTTTTGAGCTAAAGAATAAAGATGGAGACTTCAAATTTTTTATTTCAAAGTATAACAAAAAGTTATAATAATGAAAACAATATAGTACAAACATTGAAACAGACACATAAATGCTTAGAACAGATAAGGTTCAAAATAAATGGACACTCATATTGTCAAATAACTCTTGACAAAATGCAAGCCTGCATAATGATAAATGATATGCAATTTATATAATAAATATGTATATTTATGATATAATAAAACATATATATATAATATATAATCATAGACACAAGTGTGACTATATACCTATGAACACATATGCATATATACATATATGCATGTATTAGATCATTTGCAATATAATTTTAAAATTCCTAAATATGTTGAAATGTAAATATGAAAATGAAACAGAATTGAAGATAAATAGAAAATATGTACTTCTTTAATTTAAAATAAATATATCCTGGGCTGAGGATGTTAACTTATTTTAACAGTGCTTGCCTAGGATGGACCAGGCCCTCAGATCAATGGCAGGTGCTCCAAAAATAAAAATAAAACAAATATAAGTATTCCCAAACTGCATACATATGTCACAAACTAAGTAAAAATACAGATCTTAATTCAATTTATGTAGAAATATTATAAACACAGTTCAAATCAAACCTCAGACTGAGTCAATGTGTTTATGAAAATCTAATAATAAAAATATCAATTATAGTACGAATTATACAATTTCAAATAACCAAGAAATACCACCCATGTTTCAATTGACATATAAACCTTAAAATGTATTATGTGAACTACAATAGCAGAATTCCAATTTGATAATATTTGAAGAAAATTTCACATAAAATAGCCAATTTTTATGAAATGTGAATGTTAGCAAATTAAATTTAGTTTAATAAAACTGTCAAGGGCTGGGGTGGGGCTCAGTAGCAGAGTGCTTGCCTAGCATGTGTGAGGCAGTGGGTTCGAGCCTTAGCACCACATAAAGAACAAACAAATAAAATAAAGCCAATAAATAAATAAATAAATAACATAAAAGACTGTCAAAAGTTAATGACCTATAATATTCATTGTTGGTGATTACTGATAACAATGTCAACTATTATATCTATTTAGAATGCAATTTGGAAATTCTTAGAGAATATGAAGATAGGCATCTTTTTTCTTAATTTTATTTATAATTATCTATGTTGATAAAACTCTCACATGAATATGAGTATATTTATAGCAAGGTCTACTTTATTAGTAAATGAAAAAAGGGGAAAATTTTGTGCTTAGCATATTATAGTGCACAGATATTACTTATTATGCAATGTTATACTATATACACTTTTAATTAGTTAACTATATATGTGTACCAATATGAATTATATTTCATAAAATATTGACAAATGAATGAAATTTGTAAAATGGATAAAAGTTACAATTTATAATACAGTATGATAGAAATTTTAATAAATACTTCAACACAACAGAAAATTGTAAATTGTGGATAGACTTTTCATATTTTTAAATGTTCAGTTGTATTAATCAGAATGAAAAAATATGCACTTCTGTATAGTAGTAGCTTGTATGAAAATGGGAAAGGAGGTCTTGTGGGCCTATTCATAATTCTATGGATTATAATTTATTTGTTAAAGGAATTCCAGTGAGATGCACATCATTATCCTAGGTACATGTATGTTACACATATAATGCAATGCTACATCTTGTACAAACAGAGAAATGTAAAGTTGTGCTGCAATTGTTTACAATGAATCAAAATGAATTTGGCTGTCATAGATGACTAATTAAAATAAATTAAGAAAGAAGAATTCCAAGACAGCAGCAAGTTTAGTAAAAGATTGATATCATATATATACACATATGAATACACATTGGTATATAATATTTATGAAATTTCAAAATAATTGAGAAATAGAATTTTGGAAAATAGGTATGGAATCTAACTTAATTTGTTTAAATTTTGCTGAAGCCACATTACTTGAGTATTATATATATATATATATATATATATATATATATATATATGCATGCTTCAACATATTTCATATATATATGTTGAAGCATGCAACCATCTGCTATTGAAAACCTAACTTTGCCTGGTAATTTCCTGGTGTCAGTGTCTCTGGTGATATACTAAATTATAGAAGATCTGAAGTATGGAGATTTAACAACTCGCTAATTAAAACTGCAGCATTTCTGCAACAGATGAAGACCATTTCAGAATAAATTAATATCAATAAAAACCAAGAAACTAGCCTGGGTATTTTGTGGTAAGCTGCCAGAGCAGTCATGAGGGGTAGAATAAATTGCTTTGTGGCAATAGCAGCACAAAAAGTATACATTGAATATGACTGTCAATTAAAAGAAGTTAATGAGATGTAAAAAACAACATTAAAAAAAGGTGTCCTAGGACCCTCCATCTTTTGATTAAACAGAGAGAAACTATTTCTTTATGGTAAATAACACAGACAACATGTAAAAACTTAAGTAACAAAGGCACTTTAAAAAGGAAATTATTGTAACAAGCTTTTTGATATGATCAGAATTAACCATGGGTTAATATATTAAAAGATAAGCTTTCATCTGTGACTTTGTAAACAAGAAAGCATTAAATTTCTTCATTTCAGATCCATATTATCATGATATGAACTTATAGATTTAAACTGTGTTGGTTCTGTGATTCTTACAGAAAAGGAGGTTAGTAAAACACCATATCCCTAAAGTGCCCTGTTTGGTTCCCAGGAACATAGTAAAGTTAGAGTAACAATAATAGTGGGATCAGATGAGAATGTCCAGCTGAATTCTGGACCTTCCCTGTAAGCATTTTAATAAACTTTGTTGTCCACATCCCATCTCCAGATGTCTTCTTTGGTGTCTCAGCAATCTGTTCCACTGCACTGGTACAACTGGTCTGTGGACAGATGCTAAACTTACAGTAGAAAAATAGCTTATAAGCCAAATATGAATTTTGCATTATATTTTAAACTCTTAAATTCATAATGGATTTCTAAGTTTATTTTGGTGATGTATTGTTTCATTATTCATGAAATATATTTTATTAATAAAAATATTTAAATGGATACATGTAAATTAAACAACTAGCATATTGCTCAACACAAGAGTCTTAAAGATTACCTATGAAATCTATTATAACAAATCATTACAGCAAAAAGTTCACCACAACTTACTTTCATAATTTAAATTAAATCCTTTTATAGACTATAAAGAAGGTTAAGTATAGTATGAAGATCTATTCTTGTCTCATATGCCTTATCTTAAAGTTAAATTATTTTAAAATAGGAGGAAAGGGACTTCCTCTTTTGGAAAGTAGACTGAAATGTGTTTATTAAAGTGATGAAGAATTTTGAAGCAATCCTCTGCATTCAAATGAGTAATTATTTGGGATATATAATATGTCAAAGAAAAACCTTCATTTTAAAATATTGCTCCTTGTTTATTAAATTTTGCACACACGTGTGTCCTTCACATTGATTGATATGAATTAACTGAAAATTTAAGAATTATTGAGAGAAAATACAACATATTTTAAATTGTACAGTTTAAATGATGGATAACTAAAGACAGATAAAATATTAGCAAAGAGTTATAATGAGTAAAAATGGGAAGATATTAGAAATTTTATAAAGTCTGACCTAATTTTTTTCCTTTTTCTATTTTTGCTGGTATTTATTTTGAGAGCGAGGCAGTATCTTATGCATTTATTACTGGATTTTTGACCTAGTATAAAAATAAAAGGCATTTTGGTGTAGGAGAAAAGGAAAGCAAACATTTCAAATAGGTCATCAAAAACACTGCACAAAACAAATGTATAGTTTTGGAATGATTGCTTAATTTCCTAATAACTATGAATTATGTTTATTTGTCTATTAATTTAGTATTCATAGACAAAAAATAAATGTTAACATGGGTAAATGCTTTCAGTTCTTCTAGTGGTTAAAGGAACTATTCACATCAGGAATTTGCAGTTGTTGGTTGAAATAAAATAGGGTGTTTAGTCTTTTTCTTCTTTTTTTCTTTCTACTTACTAATAGTCCCCACCTTTCTTTTCTCATTTTATCTGTTCTTAATTCTTGCTTCCAACATGTTATAATTTCGTCTTGAGTCAAGGTTTTCAGAATGCTGGTTCACCGTTCAATGAACCAAATTCATTGTTTCAAGTAATGGCTAATTTTTCAATTATCTCTAACAACACAGATTTAGGAATTAAAATTTAGTTTGAAAATACTTAGAGAGTCTCTTTAGCATTTAAAGAAAGCTTTCCTCTGAATTCTTCATTTGTTTATACTTTTAAATATTAATGCATTTTTGAAGATATAATGTTAATTTTGTATATTATACAAATATATGTTAAAAATGATACTTTGTTGAAACCCAGATTAATTTTAAGTAAATCTTTAAATAACTTTTGGTTTATAGAAACAGAATTTATTAATATTATATAGAGTTTCGCACACACATTTTCTCTTATAAATTCCTTGTATTATTTCAATATGTTTATCACAGTTAAGAAAACAATATTGATCCATTATTAATAACCAAAGTCTATACTATATCATATTTCTCTACTTTTTGTTTGTTTGTTTTACCATTCCATCTGGGATATCACATTATATTTTAAATGTCATGTCTTCTCAGACTCCTTTTAGCTGTGACAGTTCCTCAGATTCATTGATTTTCTTTGGTTCTTGTAACCTTGATTATTTTGAGGACTACTGATGTATATTTCATAGAATCTCCTTTAATTGAGATTTCTCTGGAGTCTTTCACAGGATTAGAATGGAGTTACAGATTTTGTGAATGAATACCCCAGGTACAAAGGTCCATTCCGATCATGTTGTATCACATCAAGGGTACATAGAATCAACATTAATTTATATATTTGTCAGGTATTTCCTCTATATACATGTATCTCTTCCCTTTCTGCATTGTGCTGTTTGGAGAAAAGATACCATGTGCAAGCCTTGTTTAAAAGTGATCATTATGTTCTATCTTCTTGAGGGTGGCATGTTCACATACCCAATTTGGAATTCTTCTGCAAGGGAAATTTGTCTCTTCTCCTCTATTCACTCATTTATATCAATTTGGACTCAGGTATATTTATTTTCTACATTGGACCATAATTCAATACTGCCATATTTATTATGTTACTGGAAATATCCAGGTTTGTAAACTCTGGCCTATTCCCTATAACTGAGTGCTTGTGTTTGTTGGTTGGTTGGTTTGCTTGTACCATAATACCATACAAGCATTCTGTTCTTTCTGGCAGTATGTGATACCAAAAATCTCCGTGTGTGTGTGTGTGTGTGTGTGTGTGTGTGTGTGTGTATTCTCATATTTGATACCACAATGATAAATAGCACTTTATCTTCATACAGATGAGGTACAGGGTTATTAGAATAATAAATTTGTTCAAGTTGAAAGAGCAGGTAATTTTCTCTTTCATTTGACTATACAACATGTGGCTCAAGCAGTTACCATTTTTATCATCAACCATGTTTTTTCATTTGTGTGACAGATATTGTTAATATTATAAATGAGATTAGACCTGGAAATATTGAATCAGACCCATAAGAACACAAGGATAGTTCTAATACTTCTAAAATAAAGTACTTTTAGGGTCTTTTTTAGACTTCCTCATTTTTAAATGCAAGAGGTGAATAAAATGTTAGATGGTATATAAACATATGGATATTAAGCAATATGTGTAAGATTCCAAGAGTTGCAAATGATTCAAAAAATATTCTTTGTGTGCCATTTATTAAATTTTTTGAGGTATGAAGTGCTATATTAAATGTTCTGATAATTTCACCTATATAAATATCAGATTTATCACTAATTCTATTAATACTACATGTTTGTAATTGACTTACACTCTTATCTGCATGTACAATTGCAGTAACAAGTAATTCACAAAATTCTAATCAAGTAGAGTGTCTGTTTTATTTACAATTAAGCCAATTGCTTCATTTAAAAGCATTAACCATTGCTTACAGTGTACTTGACATCTTTGAATAATGATGAACAAATATTTAAAATGATTTCTGGCCACCTAGAGTCAATATTTTGAATAAGCAATGTGTGTGTATGTGACAGAAAGAAGAGTGGAGAAGGGAGAGACAGAGAGAATATGAATTTGTGTGTGTGTGTGTGTGTGTGTGTGTGTGTGTGTTGTTCTGTTTCCTAGATAATTCCTTAGAAAAGTACCTGACTTGCTGGTTAATAGTTTATTGGTTATTCCTTTGAAACTGTATCTAAAGATTTTTTACTATACCCAAAGTCATTTGAATGTTTTTGTAATATTCAATTAATTTTATAGTTTTGTATTTTAGATTTTAGTACTATGATCCATTTTGAGATGAAGTTTCTGAGAGTATAAGATTTGGGTTTGATTTTGTTTTCATGTACATGTCCAGTTGTTCCAGAACTAATTACCTAAAAGATTTCATTTGCTTCATTATATTAGTTTTACTTCTTTGTCAAAGTTACTTGATTATATTTGCAAGGGTCTATTTCTGGGATTTTTATTCTGTTATGTTATTCTATTTGTTTATTCATTTATCAATAGCATACTGTTTGAAAGTTAATTTGGCTTTATAATAATTTTGAAAAGTCAGATAGTATGAGTTATTCAACTTTGTTCTTATCTTTATGTTAGGTAATCTGGTTATTTTTCTTCTTCATATAAATTTTAAGGTGAGTATCAAATATCACCAATTAGCTGGACTTATGATTTATACTGTGAGGAATTTATGCATCAAGTTAAGAAAAACTGACATTTTGCCAGTATTGAGTCTTCTATCAATGAACATAAAATCTCTCTCAATTAGTTAAGTTCTTTTTTTTGCCTAAGGAAATGATATTGATCAAAAAAAATCTCATAGAAATTATATGGATTTATTTTATAAGTAAATAATATATATGTTTTGTATCTAAGTATTTCATCTTTTTGGAGTGCATGCTACTATGCCTTGTATTTTGTCTTGAACTTCAAATTCTACATGTTCTGGGTAGATATATATGAAAGCAATTAACTTTTGTATATTAATATTTTATTGAAAAATTGCTATTATTACTACTTGTGTTTTATTGTTGATGTCATTAATTTGTTATTAGAGGTAATTTTGTTGATTCTTTTACATTTTATACAAAGACAATAATGCCATAATAAATAAAGGCAGTTCTGTTTCCTTTCTGACCTATAAAACTTTCATTTTCTTTTCTTGTCTTATTACATAGGGTAAAATTTCTAATATGGTGTTGAAAGAGTGATGAACATTTGCAATACTTTAGTAAATTTTTTTGCTATTTTGCAACTACACTCCATATTCATCTTCAATATATTCTGTGCCAGTAAATCTATTTGTCATCTTTATGAAGATTGTTCTCATCTTCTAATACACAATTTTATTTAGGCACCACAATTTAGACATCACTACTGATTTACTAGTTATTTTCAATACATAGTAAAATGATACTTTTTTAAGAAAAAAATCCATCATGAATTCATTCTGATACTTCCAAATGAATTTTTGGATTATGTGGGTTTCAACAATCATATTTTACAATGGTTATTATTTTAAAAATTAAAATGTTAGTATAGTATAATGCAGGTTCATAGATGAACAGAAAAACTGTGAAATATATTGGTGTTACTTTTCAATGAAGCAGAAAGAATATGTAGGAGAGTAAATTTTGGATAATAGACAATAAGTTTAATTGAGTTACAGTTGCCAAAGGAATTTTAATTTTGAGACCTCTCTTAGTAGTAGCATTATATTGTCACCACGATACAGGTAGTATGGGACTGCAAATATCCTTGTAGTTTCAAGAGTAAGAGAGAAGAGAATCAAACATTGGTTAAAAAGCATATGGAGTATTTTAGAGTTAAATTTTTTAAAAAGTGGGAGAGTGAGGATCTCATGAAAATCAAAAGGAGATAAGTTGAGGGAAAAGACTAAAAGGTAGAAAGACAGAGGGAGGGGGAGTAAGAGGGAGTAATCTAAATTTTATTGTGATATTGTGTGCATGTATTATTGTGCAACAGCAAATCTCATCATTATTTACAACAATAATGCAACAATTTAAAAAAATTTAATTAGTGTTTTGTGGATGTACATGATGGTGAGATTCACTGTAGTATATTCTTACATGTTCATAGAAAAGTTAAAGTCAATTTCAGTCCATTATCTTTCCCTATCTAATCCCTCCTCCTTTATCTTCATTGTTATATATCTACTCCACTGATTTTTCTTCTATTTTGTACCCCCACCCTTTTTGGATTAGTTTCTTTATATCATAGAAAACCTTTGACTATGGCTTTTTGAGATTGTCTTAATTCACTTAGCATGATGGTCTGCAGGTCTATTTATTTACTAGTGAATTCCACAAAATCATTATATTATTGCTGAGTATATATACCATTTTGTGTATATACCACATTTTCTTGATCCAGTCGTCTTTTGAAGAGTACCTAGGTTGGTTCAATACCTTAAATATTTCTAATTGTGCTGCTATAAACATTGATGTGGCTGTGTCACTTTAACATGCTGATTTTAAACCCTTTGGATATATACTGAGGAATATGTAGCTGGATTATATGATAGTCCTATTCCTAGTTGTTTGAGGAATCTCCATACTGTTTTTTTTTTTAGAATGTTTGTACCAATTTTCCATCACACCAACAAAGTATGAGTATACACTTTTCCTCACCATTATTTATTTTTCCTTCCATTCTTGAAAATCACCATTCTGACTGGAATGAGATGAAATGTCAATGTAATTATAATTTGCATTTCTTTAATTGTTAATTGACAGTGAACTTTTTTATGTATTTGTTTATCATTTGCATTTCTTCTTTTGAGAAGTATCTGTTTAGTTCTTTTGTCCATTTATTGATTGGATTATTTGATTTTGTTTCTCTCTCTCTCTCTCTCTCTGTGTGTGTGTGTGTGTGTGTGTGTGTGTGTGTTTGGGTTCTTTGTCTATCATGAATATTGATGCCCTGAGAAGGTGGTAAATATTTTCTCCCATTCTGTTATTTCTCTTTTCAACCTCTTAATTCTTTCCTTCTTTTGCTGTAAAGAAGCTTTTTAATTTGATGAATGTTTGTACCAATTTGCAGTCCCACCAACACTTATGACCCCACTTATGATTTTTAAATTTTATTTCTTGTGCTTTAGGAGTCTTGTTAAGGAAGTCAGTTCCTGAGCTGACATGTTAAGAGTATTGGACCTATATTTTCATTTAGTAGTTGCAGGAGTTCTTTGCAAATTCCTAGGTCTTCAATCTACTTTGAGTTGGATTATGTGAAGAGTGAGAGAGAGGGTTTAAATTTCATTCTACATATAGATTTCCTGCTTTCCAAGTACCACTTGTTTAAAAGGCTATCTTTTCTCCAATGTATGTTTTTGGCACCTTTGTCTAGTATCAGATAACTGTATTTACAGGGATTTGTCTCTGTGTCTTCTACTCTGTTCCATTGCTCTTCTTGCCAGTACCATGCTGTTTTTGTTACTATAGCTCTGTAGTATAGTGGTCCAGTATGCCCGTGCCTCCTGCTTTACATTTCTCACCAAGTATTGCTTTGGCTACTCTGAGTTTCTCATTTTTTGCAATTAATTTCATAATTGCTTGAAGTCCATTTTATTTGATAAGAGAACAGTAACTCCTGCTTATTTGTGAGTCCCATGTGAATGGGGTATTTTATTCCCCATGCTTTAACTTTTAATCTATGGATATCTTTGCATATGAGGTGAGCTTCTTGCATATAGCACATTGTTGGGTCTTGTTTTTTAATCCAATCTTGAACCAAGTTTCTTTTGATTGATAAATTTAGACCATTTACATTCAATGTTATTATTTAGGAAAAATAATTTTTCCTGTTATTATGATTTATTTCTAATTTTTAAATTGGACTTGATTATCCTTTAGTTGATCATTTATTATTTAAGTGGAATTCTTTCATTTGCTTATTTTCATCTTTACTTTTTATTTATTCTTCATGAAATATTTTATTGAGTATGTTTTGCAGTGCAGACTTCCTAGTTGTTAATTCTTTTATCTTTTCCTTATTAGGGAAAGTTTTTATTTCATTTTTAATTCTGAACCTTAATTTTTCTGAATATGGATTTTTTGGTTGGCATCCATTTATTTGCAGAGCTTGGTATACACCATTCCAAACCCTTTTGGTTTCTAGGGCTCTAACAGTGACAGGAAGTTTTTCTCTTGCAGCGTTTAAAATTTAAAATGTTAAGCATTTTCATAATAATGTGTCTTGGAGTGGATCTATTGTAATTTTTTATGTTTGCAGTCTTTATGCCTCTTATATTTGAATTTACAGCTCCTTCTTAAGGTTTGTAAATTTTTCAGATATTATTTCATTGAAAAGATTGTGCATTTCTTTAGTTTGTATTTCAGTGCCTAAAAAGATAATAATAAAATGATAAATAATAATAATAATAAAATAATAATAATAATAAAATAAACTGGATTTGTCTATTCCAATGAACCTTAAATTTTACCTTTTAATTTTAACCCAGATTTTTTCAGTATTCTCTGCTTTGTCTCTTGACATCTTTTCTTTATGGTTAACTTTATTTTCAATATTATATACTTTGTCTTCAAGTCCTGAAAATCTATCTAGAACTAGTCTAATATATTTCTGATGGTTTCCATTGAATTTCCAATTTGGTTCATTGATTGTTTCATTTCCAGAATTTCCATTTCATTCTTTTTCAGAATCTCTATCCCTTTATTGAAGTGATCTTTCATTTTCTTTATTTTCTGATTTTACTCCTTCCATATTATTTTAGCTCATAAAACAGTTTAACAATATACTTTATAAATTCCTTCCCTGAATTTCCTCCACTATGGTGTAAATAAATTCTGCTGTTGAAGTGTTATGGGCTGATTGGGATGATTTGTTCATTTGCTTGTTCATATTATTTGTATTTCTCCCCATCTATGAGTACAGTTCTGACTTTTCTTATAGGCAAAGGATTACTGTGCAAGCTTCTTTCTCTTAAGAGCCCTGGAGTGGATGAGTGTCCAGATCATTATATTTTACATCTATGTGTGACCTATGGTGATCCCAATATCAGCACCACTTTAGGAGATACCCCAGAACCTTATTTATTATAATCATTTCAGAGCCAAGATTTGTCCTATTCAATATTATAAGAAACAAAATCTTGTTGCAATCATTCTCTTCAGTTCCTTGAATTCAGGTATAAAACTAGAAGAGATTAAAAAATTATTTGTTAAATTTGATAAACTTTTTACAACTTTAAATGAGGGCTAGACTGGGAAAGAAGAAAGATTGGGCATAAAGGATATAGGAAAAATAGAGACAAAAAGAAAGAAAAAAAAGGAGAGGGAAAATATACAAAATTATCATTTAAACCAAGACAAGAAGGAGAAATAGATGAATGGTTGGTATTTGAGGTAGTAGCACATAATGCAAGAGAATGGGTAGGGAGTAAGATAAGCAAGTATAAACTAGAGCTAGAAAAACAAAGATAGAAAAAATTTATTCCAATTAATGCTTTAAACCATTAGGTGAAACCCTTCCAAATGGGTTTACAATACAATGTAGGCTATTTTGTTAAGAATTATCTTTCAAGTTAAGAAGTTATTTATATGATCCATGTTGACATTAGAGTTGTTTTTAATAAACTATGTCAATGCAAAGAAAATTTTTGTTGAATCTTAGTTTGATTTAATTGGGGAGACATTTAGCAAATATTCATTAGTCTTGGATATGGATCTCTCCTGAGTTACAGGGACACAGGAGCCAATGCCCTAGTTGCTATGAACCTCCTACTGGCAGCTTTGGGTTTTTCAGCTCAGGGACCTGGAGCTGACTGCTAGGAGGGAGTAGTTTGTCGGTTGACACTTTTTATTGTGCCCTGTAGTTCAGAATAAAGGCTCTGGAGTGTCCCTGTGATTGCTGTGGGTCACTGTTTACCTGTTCCCTTCTACAGGATCCTTTTCATGGTATTGATAATTTTGGTGGTTGTCTATGACATTAGGGACAATGGTTGTGGGTTTTAAATGGGTGTTCTGTGATTCAGAAGTACTTCCCCATCTGAATCCACTCTTTAAGATATTGTACTGAAGTGTCTCAGGTGGTTCACCTGGAATCTAGTTTCCTCTCTCCCAGGTTGCAAATGTTAGGCACTATTCTGTTTACTGTCAGATGCAAAGTCCTGCAAGTTTCCAAACAATACATGATCCCTTGCCAGTTGTGTTCATGGTTCAGGCTGTACACCTATTAAGGGAGGGGTCAGTCTCTTCCTGTTGTGTAAACTATGGTGATATTCGGCTGGACCTCTATGTCACTGGATATTCAGGCACTTCGTTGTTGCACAGCCTGCAATCCTACAAACTGTCTCTGTACTTCTTAGAGTGGCTTCCTCCAATATCATTGAATAGAACCTGTTGAATCTACTTTCCTCTGTTCCTGGCCAAAGCTGTTTCACTGTTGTTTGAGTCATAAGCAGACAGTACACAGAAATTTCTGTCCTTGCCTGTGTTGCAGAGGTTGAGCAGGTTTAGGGTTATTTCCCAGCACATGTCCCCACCAGTCTCTTCCATTACCCTTGTTTGCAGTGATTGGAAGGTAGAGGAGCTTCACTGATTTTTGGCAAGTAATGATCTTCTTAGAAGCTTTTTCTATTGGGATTTTTAAGAGGTCTCACTGAAGGAGATTTCCTTATGGTTTTATTTGCTATTGGCTGATAATGGAAGACACTGTTTTTTTTGAAAGTGTGAGGGTTAGTTGAGGGCTTCACAAGACATTTGTGGACACCTGGCTCAGTTTTCTTTTTATGTTTTGGTTTGAAGCTCTTTGCTCTGTTTTAAGGATGCTCTGTTACAAACATGCTCTAAATTTTGTCTGTCTTTCCAATAGTTTTTAAATGAGTTAGCTTAAGAGATTCACCCTCCCCCCCACACACACACACACCATGGCCCCTTCTCCCTTCTCATCTTCAGTTTGGATTTGTGGGTAGAGCACTTCGAGTATGTTTTTTACTCTGGTATCATGTTATCCTATCTCTCAAGGTCTCAGACTTTGTAATAGTGAATCTTAGAGAATTTGTTTCTCACCCACCTCCCAATTTTTTTTCCTTTGCTGCCTCCTTTCTGTGTTGTGAGGAGATCAGACTTGCTGTCTAGCTTACTTCTGCCATCTTCGACTGTATTATTTTTATATAGCATTTTGCCAATTTTATTCTCCTTCTCATTTTCTAAATAGACCAAGTAGCTTTTCATATCCTGACCTCAAAAATACCTTTACAAGCAAAATTCAGCATATTTATATTCTTTACACTAAATTGCTCTCTCTCTCTCACACACACACACACACACACACAAGCAATCTTAACATGGACTCTACCTATACAAATTTTGTGTCAGTATTCAAACACTACTTCCTGAGGGAAGTCTCCCTTGATGACATATATGAGCCATACGCTTTCATTGCAAACTACAAACTGTTTTCATAAGAACTACAATGGGATAATTATGTCTCAATTAATTTTGTTTTATATCTGTCTCTCCCAGTAGACAATGCACATATTGTTAAATAAAGGGGTGAATGCATGCATGAATGATTGAATAGATGAAAATCAGGCCAGCCTAAATTAAAATCTCTAATTAATGTCAATAGGCCAAAAGTTTCTTATCTGCAATACTAGAAAAATATCATACATCTTATGGAGTAGTGAAGATTTAACTATATAAATTGCAATAAGCTATATAGAATATACTTGTGTATAAATTACTGTCAACTATTAGTAATAGCTATAATAAATGTGGTAAATTACTGTAAGCTATTAAATATTTATGTTTGTTTCTCTGAAAGACTCTTTAAATATCAAAAAGATATCATAAATGTACAAGAAAAGACAAATGAAAGATCAAAAATAAGATGAAAATTTTCTTAGTGCAAACAGTTAGAAGTGGCGAAAAGTCCCACCAAATTTTCAAAGAAAAAAATGAAAATTCTAGAAATCAAAAATCAAATTATAAAAAGAAAAAATATCCTGAATATTTCTTAGTACAGGTTTTTCGTTTTTATTTTTATTTTATTTTTGGAGAGGATACAGGGGATTGAACTCAGGGGCACTCAACCACTAAGCCACATCCCAACACCTATTTTGTATTTTATTTACAGACAGGGTCTCACTGATTTGCTTAGCACCTCACTTTTACTGAGGCTGGTTTTGAACATGAAAATCTCCTGCCTCAACCTTCTGAGCCTCTGGGATTATATGTATGTGCTACCACACTTGTTCTTGAAGTTTAAATTTTTATTCTGAACTGGGGACAGAAATTGAGATGTTGAATATGAGAAGTAAGAGAGAGAAACTACTATATATATTTAACACTTTTGAAAGCCTTCAGTCTCGGGAAAATCTGGCTAGAAACATAAAAGAACTAACAAGGAAAGAAAATAAATACTATGAAATGAGAATGGTTGGCAAGAAAATTAAAGAGAATGAACAATAGAATGAAAAGAAGGAAGGAAGAACCTAAGGAAGCAAAACAAAGGTAAGTTGGACAGGAAAGCAATCATCCCAGACAGATGGCAAGAAACATTTTTTTTTTTTTCTCATAGCATGGTCCAAAATGGCAAGAGTTAACATATATATCAAATAAATCAATGGATAGCATATAAAAGTAATTTCTTTAACAATGATAACAAAATAGACACAACTTGGCAAAAATTTTAATGGAATAGAAACCAGACAAATATGAGTAAAGTACATGCCAGTTATTCTTTTATCACAGAATAATTCAATACCTGAAAATGCACACCATTATCCCAAGAAACTGCAAATATGCTATATTAAATGACTGGAGCAAATTAAGTTTGCAGAAAGAAATTAAGGAATTAATTTTTATAGCACAAACAAATAACTAATACAGTTTTTAGTGTGTAAATAATATTCAACTGAATCTATAGAAGTGCCTGTGGAATTGGACAGTGGGCAGAGACTGGAAGAATTTTAAGAATCATAATAGAAAAGTCAAGATGTTCTTAAATCACTGTTAAAAGAAACTCTTCCAGTGAGAACTCAGAAGGAAATAGGAGCATGATAGAAACAATATTTTTTCTTAGAGAATTTCAAAATTTTAATAGACTTTTGTAGAAATTTGAACATTAAATATGCTGCTGATAAAATATTCAGTAAGAAATGGGAAATATGTTAGTGGAAACTTGAAGAAACATTCTAATGTTAAAACTTGGAACTGATTTGTGTCATATATATATAATTATATGGAAATATAAATTTGTAAATAATAAATTTAGATATTTAGCTGATACTACTTGCCAAACAAAATATTAAAGATTCATAATGATTTCATTTCACTGTGCATAGAAAAACTGCAAGAAGAAAGAGTGATTGAGGTAAGAACTATTAAAAGAAGGAAAAAATTGGTTATTTGGGAAATTTTTAATTTATTTTTATTCTCTAATGCAAATGGATCTAAAATTAGGACATGCTTATCCTGACAGAAAAGCATGAATGTGACTAGAAAAGCTTTTGTTCATGTCATGGAAAGATCAAGAGTTCAGAGCATTCAGTTACACTTAACATGTTCTGAGGAAATTATGTGTGACTCATGGTTTCCATTAGCAATCACATTAGCAGCCAGAAATAGATACAGAATTAAAAAGGAAAGATATGGAAAGGTGTATTTTATTTAGAAGAGACAAATGAAATGAATCTCTGTGATATACACAGGAGAACCTCTATGTTTTGGGGAATTTCATCCTAACACACACCTTTGTAGTTTGAGCTCAATGGAACAGAGAATACTAAGGAAAAAAGATGTCAGCCAAAGGCAAGGAATAAACTGAAAAAATAGCTATGCTTCAAATACTAGCTAACTTGCAAGAAAAAGGAAGTTTGACTCCAGGGTTGAAACTAAGAGCTCAGAAAAAATAGAGTATTGAGCCACCCAGGATATTCCTAGACTTGAGAGCTAATCTTTTTTCCATATGAATTTTACAGTTATTTGTGATAGTCTGTTCCTTTTTTTTTCTCACACTTTCTTCCTTTTTGAACTGGAAGGGCTGTATGTTCATACTCCACATAATAACATTTCATTCAATAATGGACTGCATGTAAGATGGTGCATAAAGATTATACCATCTATTGATGTGATTGCCATCTTAGTTCCCATAGGTACATCCTGTGACATTTTCAAAATAAAGAAATTGCCTAACAAAATATTTTTCAAAGCTTATGATTTGGTAGGATTTCAAGGAGGCCAAGATGGTAAAATCAGGGTTTAAAAAGAATATATTTTTAATGGGCATAAATTAAGTTCTTTTACTGAAAGTTGAAAATTTGCAACTGAAAATTAAAAAACATGTTTAAGCTTAAGTTCTTCAACCAAGTTCTTTAACTGAAATTTTAAGAATTTAGGCATGACAAATTCTTCTTAGGAATCTTTCCACCATGGTATGGTGGGTCATACTATGTAATTGTAAACATTTTATTTATGATATAAACTCTGTAAATTAGTGCTTAAAGGATTAATCATCAGAGGGTATAGTTAATGTCAACATAATTTACAGTTTAGTAACAGCTTTAAAACGTGACCTCTTATTTCCAATTATTTTGAACTTTTTTTTTCTTATTTCCAATTTATTTTGAACTTTGAGATAGTACCTATAATTCACATATTTGGTTATCAAGTGAAGACAGGTGGGTCTAAACATGATCTTCTGAATCTTCTCCTTACAGGTACTAATATCTAAAAAATTTGTCTCAGAAACTTTTCTGACTATTGTCAAAAGAAGGCAGTGACATATGAAGCTTTTGTTTCTTGAATTTTACTCTCACAACATGCCCCCAAGTGGCTAGTTTGCAATGTTTATAGTTCATTGTGCATTTTCATTTTTTTTGGTTTTATTTTTGAAAACTGTAAAATTTCTATAAATGTAAAAAAAAAAAAGAAAGAAAGATGCCATTGAAGGACAAGACAGGGAGATGAATAATAGGATCCCTGTCTATGATAAGTCCCATTACCTTGACAAAACTGCCACTGAGGACTTATCATCATCACAACTCCCTCCACAGGTTTGATATTTTAAAATGACCAATAGGGGTAAAGTGGGTAGTATTCTAATTAGGCTTCTTAAAGTAACCAATGGGAGAAAATTGGACTATATTCTAATCAGGTTTCATAAGGTAACAAATGGGAGCAAATGGAGTAAGATCTTCAATCAGGTTTGTATAGAGAAGAAAATGCAGCACAGCTCTGCATATAAGACACTAATTCCCAGACTCTCTTTCTCCCTTGGCCCACTCCACTCTGCTTTATGGAGTGCTGTTCTCACCTTCACTTTCAATAAATCTTTACTTTGCCTGCTACTTGTGTGTATATTGCTCAATTTTTTGTTTGGAACACCAAGGACCTGAACTCCACATGGGCACCCCAACAATAACATTATTATACCTAAAAAAATGCATGAGTGTACACTTATGCATTTACTACCATTCTGTTTCGGGAGCAAACAAATTGTGTTCTAATCTCTCAGTGACATAGGTGGAGAGGGATTTTGGCCTATGAATTATTCCAAGGCCTCATCTATATCTGATATAAATGATGATATTTGAGATTTTTTAACTGATGAGGTACTTCTTTCTGAGCTTTTGATCTTCTGGGATGAGAACCTTGAGGTAATTTGAGTATTGCATATAGAATAAATATCTTTGGGACTCAAAGGGTAAACTATAGAATTCACACCCAAAATGTTCTTATACTAAACCCTTACGCTAGTAAATATATTATTATTATTATTATTATTATTATTATATTATTATTCACTGAATATATGTGTATGGAAATAGAATATTAACTTTGAAAATAGAATAAATGTTGATAACAATTTTACCTGAAAACATAAAGATTATCTTGAATTATTCAGAAGGAGCTGATGTAATTCTAATTTAAATGTGGAAGAGAGAATTATTACAGTTAATTTCACAGTGGTATGATGTAAGAAAGATTTGACAAGACACTGATACCATGGAGATGGAAGGGTGTCATTAGCCAAGGAAAACACACATTATCTAGAAACTGAAAAAGGCAAGAAAACAAATTATTTTCTAGAGTTTCAATAAAGGAACACAGACCTGTGGACACCTTGATTTTATATCATTGAGACACATTACAGGCTTCCGACCTCCAGAATTGCAAGATAAGAAGTTGGTGTGATTTTTAAGCCCCTAAATTTGTACTAATTTGTTGTACCTGTACTAAGAATACAATATGCCATGCTGTAATGAAGAATCTGGCTTTATTTTTAGATGATTGATTACTGGTGTCTTTTAAACATCTCCCTTCCATAACATCTGGTTAAACTGGTAAGAAAACCTGATACTGTCTCCTTTTGCACAAAGAAACTTAAGTCTACTCACACCTGCAGGCTTCTTGTCTCTTAATCCATTTTTGAACCACATAGGGAAGCCTACCTTTCTCTCTGCAGAAAGTTCATTATATGAATGATAAATCTTTCCACATCTTCTTATATGGGGCATCATCATTCTGACATCTGATCCGTATAATGAGGGAGGACCACAAAATTGGCTTCTGCAAGGTGATCACACACTTTTGGTGCTGTGAGAAGGAACTCTACATGACATCAACTACAGCCAATGATCTTTCTTTCCTTGCTTTGTCTTACTACCTGATTTTGCACCCCGCTTGCAAATATGCACTTTGAGCTGCTACCTGCTGGCTAGCTTGCTTTCTGAGCTGTGCTGCTTTGTGTTGCATTTGTTAAATCCTGCTGAGGTTCTGTTATAGATTTAACTGATTTAAGTTAGAAGTTTCTACAATAACTGGCTTTTAGAAAAAGAACTATCCAACTAGGGAACTCCTTAAAGTGGCACTAAATTGTGAGTCTTACCATATAAAAAAATGTCTCAAATTGTGTATATTGATTGCAGTATACGACACAAAGTAGGGAATGTTTAGGAGAACAACTTTTACTCTATGAGCAATGTTTCTGAGTTTCAACTAGGTTTTGGTAACTATTGTTTAGAGCATTCAGGAGAAATACTAATACCCTGGGAAATACATGGGCCATGAAGTTATCACTCATGTAGAGAAGGCACATTTGAAATATAACCCTATGTGATCATACTCTGAAAAGCACATGGCTCACTCTCTAACCCTACACATACTTTTCCTGCTGCTGCTACACCACATATATCCCTGTTGCAGTTAAGATCAAAAATGACCTTAACTGTCAGTTTTAGAGGGAAAAATTCACATAGCATTTCTTTGGCACAACCAAGTGGTTAATTCAAACATTGCCATAATTTGTATTATCATTGATGATTTGAGACTCATTAGAGGAGAAAAGATCCCACACCCTGAAGTATATGTATACAAAATCAACTTTTTAAAAAATAGGAAAGAAAGATAAGGAACAAGGGAGTTTAAATTATGAGATTAGTTCTTTTTATAAACAGATAGGTGAGACCCAGGTTTATCTTTCTGCTCACTACAAGTAAAGACGCAGTCAGAAGAGCAATCTGCAAACTGCAAAGATGGCCAGTTATTAGAAGGACTTGCTGGGGGGACCCAACATGGCGGCCAACGAGGAGGCAGCACTTTCAATGCCTCCACAGTAACGGGATCAGAGAGACTCATCAATACACCTACATGCGTCCTGCTGAGAAACTTCTAGCAAAATTCCGCTGAAAGGAGAACTGCCAGAAACTAGTAAGTTTAATTGGAGGTGTCAGCTTGTCCCAGACGACTGAATCTCGGCAATGCAGAGCAGGGGCATAGTCCCGCCGGCCGCCGCCAAATGGCTGCAGCCCACATGTTGCAGTGAACATAGGAGTGGGCGCTGCCTGCCTGGGCCCCCGCCGGCCCGGCTCTGTGAACTACCGCCAACTGCTGCCGGGCGGCTGCTGCCCACACGTTGTAGTGAATGTAGGAGCGGGTGCTGACAGCCTGGGCCCCCACCGGCCCAGCTCTGAGAACCGCTGCTGACCGCTGGCCGCTGCCCACAAGTTGCAGTGAACTTAGGAATGGGCACCGCCTGCCTGGGCCCACGCCAGCCTGGCTCTGTGAACCGCCGCCGCCGGACAGCCACTGCCCACACGTTGCAGTGAACATGGGAGCAGGCGCTGCCTGCCTGGGCTCCCGCAGGCCCGGCGCTGTAAGCCACCGCCGGCCGCTGCCAGACGGCCACAGCCCACACGTTGCAGCGAGCTTGGGAGCGGGCGCTGCCTGCCTGGGCCCATGCCAGCCCAGCTCTGTGAACCACCGCCGGCCACCGCCGGATGGCCGCGGCCCACACGTTGCAGCGAGCTTAGGAGTGGGTTCTGCCTGCATGGGCCCACGCCGGCCCGGCTCTGTGAACCGCCGCCGGCCACGGCCCACACGTTGCAGCGAGCTTAGGAGCGGGCGCTGCCTGCCTGGGCCCCCGCCGGCCCGGCTCTGTGAACCTCCACCGGCTGCCGCCAAGCGGCCGCTGCCCACATGTTGCAGTGAGTGTGGGAGCGGGCGCTACCTGCCCAGCCCCTGCCGGCCGGCTCTGTGAACCGCCTCTGGCGGTTCAGAGCTGCAAATGACCACCCCCCACCTGCCAGCCCAGTGCTGCAAACGACCCCCGACACGCTCTGAGAAAGGCCCCGCCCACATGGCGAACAGCAGGAGTGGAGACCTTCCCAGTCCGGGAGGAAGAACTGCTGCACAGTGATTGACTCCCGCCTACTGAGAGGAGAAACTTGGCCCGGTGGGCATAGCTCCATCTACTGGAAGAACAGTTAATTGAACTCTAGGACTGCATTTATAATTTTTTTTTGCTGTCTTTTTAAATTTTTTTTAATCCATTTTATTTTATTCTATTTTTTAATTCCATTTTTCATTTCTATTATTATTATTTTTCTTTAAATTCTTTTTAATTTTCTATTTTTTCTCTTTCCTTCTTTTCTTCTGTCTTTACATTTCTTTTCAATTTTCTTATGCCCTTTTCCTTGAATTCTACCTGCTTACTCTCATTCTCTCTAGTGACTTCCTCCCTTCCCTTCTAATACCTTTCCTCCCAAGCATCAAATAAATTTATAGGAGTAAACAGTAACTCAGCAGTCAAACAGAACAAGAAGCAACATGAGCAGCATGAAAAAGCAAGGAAGAAAAGGAGTGCAAACAATGCAGGGCAGCCTAAATATTCAGGAGGATATAGAGTCATCAGAAAAATAGTCATATAAAGAACTCAAGGAACACCTTAGACAGATGGAATGGAACCTTAAAGAGGATACGAGACAGCAAATTCAAGCAGCGAAAGAACACATTGAGAATGAATTACATAAACAGATAAAAGAAGAAGTTAAGCATCTTTATCAGGAGATAGAGATTATAAAAAAGAATCAAACAATAATCTTAGAAATGAAGGAAATTATAAACCAAATTAAAAACTCAAATGAGAGTATCACTAATAGAGTGGAGCAAGTAGAAGCCAGAACGTCAGATAATGAAGACAAAATATATCATCTTGAAAAGAGTCTAGCCAACTCAGATAGGCTGGTTAAAACTCATGAGAGAAACATCCAAGAGATATGTGATAACATAAAAAAAACAAATTTAAGAGTCATCGGGATAGAGGAAGGGATAGAGATTCAAACCAAGGGAATGAGTAACCTGCTAAATGAAATAATTACAGAAAACTTTCCAGAAATAAAAAAGGAAACAGATATACAAATTGTAGATGCATACAGGACACCGAGCATACAAAATCACAGTAGACCAACGCCAAGACACATTGTTATGAAGATATCCAATATACAGAACAAAGACAAAATATTAAAAG
Source organism: Spermophilus citellus (assembly GCF_964194105.1). Classification (NCBI taxonomy): domain Eukaryota; kingdom Metazoa; phylum Chordata; class Mammalia; order Rodentia; family Sciuridae; genus Spermophilus; species Spermophilus citellus. The sequence continues at coordinate 50,336,841 of NC_138182.1, read as the reverse complement.
CTACAAGAGAAAGGAGGCAGATTACATTCAGGGGTAAATCAATAAGGTTAACAACGGATTTTTCATCACAGACATTGAAAGCAAGAAGATCCTGGAACACCGTATTTCAAACACTGAAAGACAATGGACGCCAACCAAGAATTCTGTATCCAGCAAAATTAAGCTTCAGGTACGACAACGAAATAAAAATCTTTCATGATAAACAAAAGCTAAAAGAATTTGCAGCCAGAAAACCAGCATTGCAAAGCATCTTGAACAAAACACTACAAGAGGAAGAAATGAATAACAATAACCAAAGCCAACAGTGGGAAGTACCTCAGTAAGGACAGACGGTGGGGGGAAAGTTAACCATGGAGAAACAAACTAAATTAAAAAAAAAGATAAATAATCAAACATGGCTGGAATTACAAAACATACATCAATAGTAACTCTAAACGTTAATGGTTTAAACTCTCCAATAATGCTACATAGGCTGGTAACATGGATTAAAAAAACAAATCCAACAATATGCTGCCTCCAGGAGACACATCTGACTGGAAAAGACGTACACAGGCTGAAGGTGAAAGGTTGGGAAAAAATATACCACGCACACGGTCCTCACAAGCAAGCAGGGGTGGCCATCCTCATATCAAATAAAATCGACTTCAAGACTAAATTAATCCAAAGGGATAAGGAAGGACATTATATACTGTTAAAAGGAACCATTCACCAACAAGATATAACAATTATCAATATTTATAGACCAAATAATGGTGCTGCAACGTTCATAAAACAAATTCTCCTCAAGTTCAAGAATCAAATAGACCACAACACAATAATTATGGGTGACTTCAACACACCTCTCTCACCATTGGACAGATCCTCCAAACAAAAGTTGAATAAAGAAACTATAGAACTCAATATCACAATTAATAACCTAGACTTAACTGACATATATAGAATATATCAACCATCTTCAAGTGGATATACATTCTTCTCAGCAGCACATGGATCCTTCTCAAAAATAGACCATATATTATGCCATAGGGCAACCCTCAGTAAATATAAAGGGGTGGAGATAATACCATGCCCTTTATCCGATCATAGTGGAATGAAACTGGAAATCAATGATAAAAGAAGGAAGGGAAAATCCTATATCACATGGAAAATGAACAATATGTTACCGAATGATCAAAGGGTTACAGAAGATATAAAGGAGGAAATCAAAAAATTCTTAGAGATAAATGAAAATACAGACACAACATATCGGAATCTATGGGACACAATGAAAGCAGTTTTAAGAGGGAAATTCATCGCCTGGAGGTCATTCCTCAAAAAAAAAAAAAAGAAAAACCAACAAATAAATGAGCTCACACTTCATCTCAAGGCCCTAGAAAAGGAAGAACAAAATAACAACAAATGCAGCAGAAGGCAAGAAATAATTAAAATAAGAGTGGAAATCAACGAAATTGAAACAAAAGAAACTATTGAAAAAATTAACAAAACTAAAAGTTGTTTCTTTGAAAAAATAAATAAGATTGACAGACCCTTAGCCATGCTAATGAAGAGAAGAAGAGAGAGAACTCAAATCACTAACATAAGGGATGAAAAAGGCAATATCACAACACATGCTACAGAAATACAGAAGACAATTAGAAATTATTTTGAAAACCTATATTCCTATAAAATAGAGGATAGTGAAGACACTGATGAATTTCTTAAGACATATGATTTGCCCAGACTGAGTCAGGAGGATACACACAATTTGAACAGACCAATATCAATGGATGAAATAGAAGAAGCAATCAAAAGACTACCAACCAAGAAAAGCCCAGGACCGGATGGGTATACAGCGGAGTTTTACAAAACCTTTAAAGAAGAATTAATACCAATACTTTTCAAGTTATTTCAGGAAATAGAAAAAGAGAAAGCCCTTCCAAAGTCATTCTATGAGGCCAACATCACCCTGATTCTGAAACCAGACAAAGACACCTCAAAGAAAGAAAACTACAGACCAATATCTCTGATGAACCTAGATGCAAAAATCCTCAATAAAATACTGGCAAATCGGATACAAAGGCACATTAAAAAAATTGTGCACCATGATCAAGTAGGATTCATCCCTGGGATGAAAGGATGGTTCAATATACGGAAATCAATAAATGTTATACACCACATCAATAGACTTAAAGATAAGAACCATATGATCATCTCAATAGACACAGAAAAAGCATTCGACAAAGTACAGCATCCCTCTATGTTCAAAACATTAGGAAAACTAGGGATAACAGGAACTTACCTCAACATTGTAAAAGCTATCTATGCTAAGCCTCAGGCTAGCATCATTCTGAATGGACAAAAGTTGAAGGCATTCCCTCTAAAATCTGGAACAAGACAGGGATGCCCTCTATCACCACTTCTGTTCAGGATAGTCCTCGAAACACTGGCCAGAGCAATTAGACAGACGAAAGAAATTAAAGGCATAAAAATTGGAAAGAAGAACTTAAATTATCACTATTTGCGGATGACATGATTCTATACCTAGAAGACCGAAAAGGGTCTACAAAAAAACTACTAGAACTAATAAATGAATTCAGCAAACTGGCAGGATATAAAATCAACATGCATAAATCAAAGGCATTTCTGTATATCAGCGACAAATCTTCTGAAATGGAAATGAGGAAAAACACTCCATTCACAATATCCTCAAAAAAAATAAAATACTTAGGAATCAACCTAACAAAATAGGTGAAAGATTTATACAATGAAAACTACAGAACCCTAAAGAGAGAAGTAGAAGAAGATCTTAGAAGATGGAAAAATATACCCTGTTCATGGATAGGCATAACTAACATCATCAAAATGGCGATATTACCAAAAGTTCTCTATAGGTTTAATGCAATGCCAATCAAAATCCCAATGGCACTTCTTGTAGAAATAGATAAAGCAATCATGAAATTCATATGGAAAAATAAAAGACCCAGAATAGCAAAAGCAATACTAAGCAGGAAGTATGAATCAGGCGGTATTGCGATACCAGACTTCAAACTATATTACAGAGCAATAGCAACAAAAACAGCATGGTACTGGTACCAAAACAGGCGGGTGGACCAATGGTACAGAATAGAGGACACAGAGACTAATCCACAAAGTTACAACTATCTTATCTTTGATAAAGGGGCTAAAATCATGCAATGGAGGAAGGATAGCATCTTCAACAAATGGTGTTGGGAAAACTGGAAATCCATATGAACAAAATGAAACTAAATCCTCTCCTCTCACCATGCACCAAAGTTAACTCAAAATGGATCAAAGACCTTGATATCAAATCAGAGGCTCTGCATCTGATAGAAGAAAAAGTTGGGGGTTTTACAAAATTACATATAAGAGGAAATGAGGGTAAGAGAAGAATAATACAAATTCCTTAATAGGACACCCATAGCACAAGAGTTAATAACAAGAATCAACAATTGGGACTTACTTAAACTAAAAAGTTTTTTCACAGCAAGAGAAACAATAAGAGAGGTAAATAGGGAGCCTACATCATGGGAACAAATTTTTACTCTTCACACTTCAGATAGAGCCCTAATATCCAGAGTATACAAAGAACTCAAAAAATTAGACAACAAGATAACAAATAACCCAATCAACAAATGGGCCAAGGAACTAAACAGACACTTCTCAGAGGAGGATATACAATCAATCAACAAGTACATGAAAAAATGCTCACCATCTCTAGCAGTCAGAGAAATGCAAATCAAAACCACCCTAAGATACCATCTCACTCCAGAAGATTGGCAGCCATTATGAAGTCAAACAACAACAAATGCTGGAGAGGATGTGGGGAAAAGGGTACTCTTGTACATTGCTGGTGGGACTGCAAATTGGTTTGGCCAATTTGGAAAGCAGTATGGAGATTCCTGGGAAAGCTGGGAATGGAACCACCATTTGACCCAGCTATTGCCCTTCTCGGACTATTCCCTGAAGACCTTAAAAGAGCGTACTACAGGGATACTGCCACATCAATGTTCATAGCAGCACAATTCACAATAGCTAGACTGTGGAAACAACCAAGATGCCCTTCAATGGATGAATGGATTAAAAAAATGTGGCATGTATACACCATGGAGTATTACACAGCACTAAAAAATGACAAAATCATGGAATTCGCAGGGAAATGGATGGCATTAGGGCAGATTATGCTTAGTGAAGCTAGCCAATCCCTAAAAAACAAATACCAAATGTCTTCTTTGGTATAATGAGAGCAACTAAGAATAGAGCAGGGAGGAAGAGCAGGAAGAAACGATTAACATTAAACAGAGACATGAAGGGGGAGGGAAAGGGAGAGAAAAGGGGAATTGCATGGAAATGGAGGGAGACCCTCATTGTTATACAAAATTACATATAAGAGGCTGTGAGGGGAATGGGTAAATAAACAAGGAGAGAAATGAATTACAGTAGATGGGGTAGATAGAGAAGATGGGAGGGGAGGGGAGGGAAGGGGGGGTAGTATAGGATAGGAAAGGTTGCAGAATACAACAGTTACTAGTATGGCATTATGTAAAAATGTGGATGTGTAACTGATATGATTTTGCAATCTGTGTTTGGGGCAAAAATGGGAGTTCATAACTCACTTGAAGCTTATGTATGAAATATGATATATCAAGAACTTTGTAATGTTTTGAACAACCAATAAAAAAAAAAGAATGAATTGCTTTAACCAACAGAATATTTTTAATGTTTAGGTGAGGTATGCATATGTCCTCTATTTTATGTTCAATTACCATAATATGATGGTATAGAATATGCCAGATGCAGTGGCAAAACACTTTAATCTCAGTGACTCAGAAGGGGAAGGCAAAATTATTGCATACTTGAGGCCATCCTGGGAAATTCTGGGAGAACTTGTACAAAATTAAAAATCAGGCTGGGGAGTAGCTTAGTGGTAGAGTGCTTGCCTAGCATGTGTGAGGTCCTGAGTTTGATCCCCAGAACCACAAAATAAATAAGAAAACTTGTCTTTAAAAAATAAAGTAAAACATGCTGGGGAATTAGCTCAGTGGGACAGTCCTCCTGGGTTCAATATCCAGTACCACAAACAAAATTATAAAGAATTCATAGAGGGTAGAATTGTTCCCTTTCAAAAGGACACATTCAATTGCTAACTCCCAATATTTATGAACACAGCTTTATTTGTTATTTTGTTTTTTAGCATTCCTCATTTGCTTTTTAAGACTTTTTAAATTTTTTTAGAGAGAGAGAGAGAATTTTTAATATTTATTTTTTTAGTTTTCAGCGAACACAACATCTTCATTTGTATGTGGTGCTGAGGATCGAACCCAGGCCACACGCATGCCAGGCGAGCGTGCTACCACTTGAGCCACATCCCCAGCCCAACTTTTTAAGATTTTTAGCCAAACACATTCATCATTGAATTTGAGGGGGTTTCACTGTGATGTTTCTATATGTGCATGTATCACATGTTAATAATGTCTACCCTCTTTCCCTCTTCTTTTACCCTTCTCAGCCCAGAAGAGCCTTTCTTTTGCTTTCAGGACATCTTTTATTTTAGTTTCATATGAGAGAAAATATGACCTATTTGTCTATGTTGCCTTATTTTGCTCAACATGATGTCTTCTGATTCATACATTTTCCTGCAAAAAACAGAATTTCAGTCTTCTAATATGGTTTTATTGTGTGTGTTTATACCGTATTTTCTTTATTCATTAATTGTTCATAGGCACTTAGACTGATTCTATAACTTAATTATTGTGAGCAGTTCCATAGGTATGCAGGTGTCTTTTTTGTATGGTGACTTCATTTTCTTCCAATATATACCTAGGAGTAATATGACTGCAATATATGGTTAATTTCATTTTTAATTTTTCAAGGAACCCCATATTGTTTTCCATAGTGGGCATACTAATTTACATTCCCACCTACAGTGTATAAGAGTTATTTTTGTTTGACATCCTTGCAAGAATTTCTTATTTTGGGAGATTTTTAACTTTTTTTAAAAATTTATTTATTTTAGGTTTTTGATAATAGCTATGGTAACTAGAGTGAGATGGAATCCCAGTATAGTTTTGATTTGCCTTTATTTGATGACTGAAGATGTTGACCATCTTTACTTATATTTCTTAACCTTTGTACTTCTTTTGAAAAGTATCTGTTCAGGTCATTTTCTCATTGTTTATTACATAATATATATTTCAAAAATTGCTTGCATGGTTTTTAAATTAAGTTATTGAGTTTGTTATATATTCTGAATATGATTTATTTTTTGGTCAAAATAACTGGCAAAGATTTTCACTCATTCTATAGATTGTCTTTTCATTTGGTTAATTGTTTCCTTGGCTGTGCAGAAGATTTTCAGTTTGAGATAATCCTAATAATTTTTGCGTTTGTTTCCTGTGCTATTAGGAACCTATCCAGGAAATTGTTTGTCGGGGTTTTTCTCTACCACTGAGCCACAACCCCAGACCCCTTGGTGAGACCTTTGCATCATGGTTCTGAGTTTAGGAAAATATTTGACCTTGATTTATATATTTTTTTCATATCTCAGAGTAACACATTACTTAATTTCGTAGGTACTTCATTAAATAAGGATCCATTTGCTACCTTTGGCCAACAATGGCCATACAACTGACAATGGCCAGAAAAAAATCTGTGAATGTGCAGATGTTGCTCAATTCTGATGAACTCATCCATTGTCAATGTTTGCCTAATGTTTGGCTAATTGTGCTAACAATTGGGTCCTATAATTTACAAGGGTTGTCCAAATCAGTGGATGAAAAAGCAAGTACTATCCTTAAATTTCTTTATGTTAAATGAGGGTGAAGACATTTATAAAATATATGAACTTGCTTTGGTATTCACTCAGGGGTTTAATTCATCCCACTAAGTTTATGCAAGGTGCTGTATTAGTTTTCTAAGGTTGCTATAGTGAATTACCAGGAGAATAGTAGCTTAAAACAACAGAAATTTATTCTTTCACAGTTCTGAAAGATAAATGGTAGGAATCAAAATGGCAGTGAGACCATTTTATATCTGAAGGCCCTAAGGGAGATCTTGCATTGCTTCTTCTAGCTTCTGGAGGTTGACTCTCATTGTAGCCTGTGTGAGGAAGGAATACATAAACCAAATGGAAGTATGGGCCTGCTAGAAATATAAGACTGAAGAAATAGTATTTAAAAACAAAGAAAAAAAGGCCTAAGAATTATAGTTAAAGCAGAGGCTTGATGAGTGGAAAACCCTGAGTTTTATAAAATTCTGATTTGTTGTACATGATGGCATAATGCAATTCATTTAATATTATACACAAAGAGCACAATTTTTCAAGACACTAATTTTACATGAAGGATTTTCACATCATTTGTGTTTTCTTACATGTACTTTGAATAACGATGTCTATCAAATTCCACCATAATTTCTACACTTTTACCCCTCCCTTGCCCTCTCTCCCGTTTGCCCTATCTAAAGTTCCACCACTCCTCCCATGCTTTCCCCCTCTAATTGCTATTATGAATCAGCATCCTCATATCAAAGAAAACATTCAGCCTTTGGCTTTTGTTTTTTGGGGATTGGCTTGCTTCACTTAGCATTATGCAGAAGCGGTTCTCTGCATTTCTCAATGTCTTCATAGATTTCCAACATCATCCATTTACATGCAAATGCTATGATTTTATTCTCTTTTAATGCTGAGTATTGTTCCATTGTGTATATTTACCAAAATTTCCATATCCATTAATCTACTGAAGGGCATCTAGGTTGGTTCCATAGCTATTGTGAACTGTGCTGCTATGAACATTGATATGGCTGTGTCCTTGTAGTGTGCTGTTTTTAAGTCCTTTGGGTATAAACCGAGGAGTGGGATAGCTGGGTCAAATGGTTGTTCCATTCCTAGTTTTCCAAGGAATCCCCATACTACATTCCAGATTGGCTGCACCAATTTGCAGTCTCACCAAGAATATATGAGCCTGTGCCTTTTCCCCTACATCCTCGCCAACACTTATTGCTGTTTGTATTCTTGATAGCTGCCATTCTAACTGGTAAGAGATAAAATTTTAGAGTGGTTTTGATTTGCATTTCTCTAATTGCTAGAGATGTTGAACATTTTTTAATATATTTGTTGATTGATTGTGTATCCTTTTATGAGAAGTATCTGTTCAGGTCCTTGGCCCATTTATTGATTGGGTTGTTTGGGTTTTTTTTTTTTTTGGTGTTAAGATTTTTGAGTGCTTTAAATATCCTAGAGATTAGTGCTCTGTCTGATATACCACGCTTGTGGTAAAGATTTGCTACCATTCTTTGGGCTTTCTATTCACATCACTTATTGCACCCAATGGAAGAAAAAGTAGGCCCAAATCTCCATCATGTAGGATTAGACCCCAGCTTTCTTAATAAAACACCTATAGTGCAAGAATTAAAACCAAGAATCAATAAATGGGATGGATTCAAACTGATGGTTCTGATCTCTATCCAGTGAAAAAGCCCCTGAATGCTTTATGTATAGTAAAACACATTAACAAGATTTATTGGGAAGAAGGGTTCTTCAAGGTAAACAAGAATGTAAAGGCTGTGGGGAAGTTGGCCAGACTGGAGAATTATCACTTGCACAGTAATTCTTCCTCCTCCACGCAGCTGGCGCCTCAGGGCTACTTAGGCACACTTGTATCTCTTTCCACCTCTGAGGAATTGCATTTGAACCTAGGGCTACCTGAACCAATAAATTCTGGAGCAGTATCAGATTATTGAGATGATACTAAGAGTTCCCCCAGGGCACACCTCCACTTAGAGATGGCTCAGACAAATCCACATTCACTCACAGCTCGTAACAGTTGCCCACAGTTCTTGATGTTCCTTAGCTTATAGAAGTATCTATGCAATGCCTGCCTCTATCTCTAGTTGTCTTTCTCTACTCTGTTTCTTTGTGTCTAGATCCAGATTTTTCCCTTCCTCCCAAAACAAGTCACTGGACAAGGACTCACTATAATTGTGTTTTGACTTTATTAAATCTGTGAAGACTAGCAAAATACTAAAGGGAAAGATTCAAGATATTAAATTAGAAGCATCCAGCCCTTCCCTGCTTTTTCAAAATGACTGATGTGTAGTTACATGTTGAGATGGGGGTTCATAGGAAATCATGGTGTTCATCAGAAAAGAGTCAATAACCAGGTAAAAATCCAAAAATATTAGTTATTAGTATAAAAAGAGAAACATTTTCATGCTGAACTGTTATTCAGTCTTATGTCCATTTCTTAATCAGTGTGTTTGCTTAATTGTTGAGTGGTTCAAAGTCTTTATTTTTCATATGAGTTATATATATATATATATATATATATATATATGAATGATGCATGCATGCATTTTTCTTTCAGGTTTTGAGTTTGTCTTTTGTCTTAATGTTGTCTTTTGAAATACACAAAAACCTTGCAAATATGTAGTCTAAACAATAAGGAAACTTGGGTCTGCAGAGTAAACTAACACAGAGGCGGTTCTCTGTATTTCTCAATGTCTTCATAGATTTCCATATCTGGAATCTATCTTGAGGAGAGCCCTTTTGCTTGAATTTGCTGCTCAAGGGATCAGAAACTACATTTTTCCATCTCCAAGACCCACTTGCCTCTTCTGTGAATTGGCACAATGTGCAGACACCCCAAAAGACAGTTTTGGTTCAGGAAAGCGATTCTGAAACAAATACACTAAAAATACTATGTAGTGGGATATGTGGACTGAGATGAAAAGTGAAACAGAAGGTACTTTATTTAAAACTGGCAGTTCAAGAGATCTTCTATTGGAGCCTGGGTGTGAAAATGGTCCTGTGTGATTTTGTGTGATATCCAAATATGTGGATGGTTTATTGTTTGGAACCTGCCACTCATTCCTGGCAAATATTTTTATGACACTATGACCTACATACAAGATTGATATAGGTTCAAGTTGTTTTCATTACAAGGATTATTTGACATATGCAAATCAATAAACAACACAGCACATAAACAGAATTAAGGATAGAAATAATGTCATCATCTTATTAGATGCAGAACAATTCACTTAGAAAATTGTAACATCCCTTCATGATGTTATTAAGTATAGAATAATCATACATCAACGTAATAAAGCTACATATGACAAACCCATATCTAGCATCATACTAAACGAGGGAAAACTGAAAGTATTTTCTTTAAGATCAGGAGCAAGGCAAGGGTTTTCACTCTTACCAGTATTATTCAACATAGTGCTAGAAATTTTATCCAGAATAATTAGGCAAGAAAAAAATAAATACAAATAGGAAAGGAGGAAGTCAAGTTATGCACTTTTGATATGATTCAATACATAGAAAATTCAAAAGACATTTAGATCACAGATAAATTTAGTAAATTAGTAAGATGCAAAATCAAGATGCAGAAATCTGTAGAGTTTTTACAGACCAATAATGAACTCACCAAGATGAAATCAAGAAACGAATTCCATTCACATTAGCAACAAAATATGTAGAAATGACCTAAGTAAGGATTTGAAGTAACTCTACAATAACAATTAAGAAAGAAATTGAAGACATCCCATGAGGTTGAGCATGGTGGCACACATCTGTAATCCCAGCTTCTCAGAAAGAGTATCATATTTATTAAGAACAAACTCAGCAACTCAGCAAGACCCTAACCAACTTAAAGAGAAACCCTGTTTTAAAATAAAACATAAAAAGAGATGGGTGTGTGGCTCAGTGGTAAAGTGCCCCTAAACTCAATCCCTGGTAAAAAAAAAAAAAAAAAAAAAAAAAAAAAAAAAAGATTTAGCTACAATGGCAATCAAAGAAACTTTCAAACTTTGTTGATTTCATGCTAGATTGATATTAATTTGCCATGAAGCAATGGTTAGACAGTTTGAAGAGGCATATAATATATGACTAGAATGATTCTAAAACTCAGTTATGCATAGAATAGTCTCAGCATTTGCCTATTATGCTCGAATAATAATTAGTAGCTTTTTTTATTCTAAAATGATTAAGAGTTAGGCAATAAACTATTTAATTGTCTTATTTACTGTCTTGTATTTATGCTACTATATATACATGTGTGAAAACATAAATTTACGTGCATGTTGTCATAGCATTGTTCTTCATAGAAAAAAACCTAAATGTAATACTTTTTTCTCATATGAAGTTTAATTTTATCTGAGAGCTATTGTTTCCAGTCAAAGATTAAAATAATTACCAATCCTCAATTGCTTTAAGGCATATCCCTATGACAATTCCATGTTAAAGATACACATGCGGAAAACATTAGGTGGCACTTCAAGAAAGCTTTTTGTAAAGGAAATCCATTGGTATATACCTATATTTACATCCCTCTGTCATCCTAATCGTTTCATAATGATCACAATGCTTGTAGTTGCAGGTTCTATACTTTACTTAAAAGAGGGGAGAAAGAAAATCATCTAGCCCTTAGTATTGATATCCATGAATTGAGAATGCACTGCTAGCATGCAATTCTCTGTGAGTAAATATTACTTGACAAGTCAAATCTCTTATTAGTTAAGTTAATATTTCTTTTTCTATTACATACAGACAACCTAAATATGAGAATATCAAATGAAACAAAAAGGGTTGTATTGTTATAGAATGGATCATTATACTGAACAAACCAGAGTTAAAATAATAAATTTATTAACAAAAGACAACTTGCAGAATGATTGTTTACATAAAAATTTAAAATATACAGAAATGTGTATTATATTATTAGACATATTCAAACACAGAAAACTTACAGTTATATTTAAAAAACTAATTTTTATCTGAGGATGGAAAGAGAAGTTTAAGATTTAAGAGGAGTATACAGTGGTCTAAGTTAATATAGTTAATTATTAATTACAACAAATAATAATGAAAGTGAAATTAATACAACAGATCAGGTTATTTGAAATTACATAGTGGTTTTTTATATTGCTCATTGTTTTAGTTTTTGTCTAAAATATCTGGGTATAATTAATTAAACTATAGAAGAGAAAGAAAACAAGTGTTTATTCACTAAATTCAAATACTCAGTGTTTTTCTTGTACATCTAATTTCTTATGTTATATAATTAGGAAAGAAATATTAACAAATATTACCAAATCTCAAGGTAGAGATTTTGTGACATAATTTCACTTGAACATAGTTGCGAACAATGTAGTTTATGTCAATGCATATAAAAAGACTCTGATGGACATCTATCACTATTAGTTTTGAAATTATACTTATTAAATTTTATCACATTATATTTGTCTTATAATATTTTATAAAATTAAACCTATATAATTTCCCAGTGCCACATAATAAATTCTATACTCAGTTATCCATTGAAACATCTATATTGTTTTTACTTTGTAAAAATATATTATTCAATTATCATGACCTTTTCTATATATTTCAATGAAACACTTAAGTTGCTTGGTAGATGTTTGGAATGTATACACATAAGCCACCATAAAGAGATTTTATCTACTTTTATTATTTTCTTGTTCTAGAAACAGTTATACATTTTACATTAAATATATACTCAAGTGGAAACTGCTAAATTTTAATATCAATATCATGCTGGTAAATATCATGAAATATCTAATAATATTTGCTTAGATTAATACAAATAATAATGTTCTATTAGCTTATAAAATATGAGTCAAATAATCAATTGATTCAAATACCTCTAAATGTATCCATTTTATACTATGGAATTCTTTTGCAGAACTGAAATTATGAAGCTTCTCCATGACTTTATGGGAATCTATTCCTTCCTGTATTTAATGTCAGTGATTCAGCATCACCAGGGTTGTATGCACATGCTCACTTACTGATTTGTTGAAGAATATCATAGGCATTGAGACATAAAATTTTGTTATGATTTTGACATTAGGTGTCCCTCAAATGCTCATGTGTGAGATTATGAGGAAAAATTTAGAGGTGAAATGATTGGGTTATGAGATATTTAATCTAATCAATAAATTAATCCCCTAAGAGTGATTAATTGAGTTGTGAAGGTAGGCAGGCATGGTATGGCTGGAGGAGGTGGGTTTTTGGGGATGTGTCTTTGAGGTATGTTTTGTGAACTGAGCTTGGATTCTCTCTCTGCTTCCCGATGAAATGGCCTGACCTGCTGTCTTCCACTATGCTCCTCTGCCATTGTTTCACTCATATCCATCCCTGAGGAAGTGGAGCTGGCCTTCTAAGAACTTATGAGAACTCTGAAACCATGAACCCCAAAATAAACGCTTTCTACTCTAATTGTTCTTGTCGGGCATTTTGGTTACAGCAGTGAAAAAGCTGACTAAAACACATCTTTCCACTTTTCTAAATATTTGCTGTGTAAAAATGAATCTTTTCATCAGAGATTTTATTCCCTTGTTTATGTTTGAAAAAAAAAGGCAGGGTGTTTGCATTATTCATAGTTCTCAAAATCTAAATATATTATAAACCACAGGTAGTCTCTAAAAATGGTTCAACTTAATGATTCTTCAATTTATGGTATTATAGAAGTAATATACATTCAGTGAATTAGTACTTTGCTGTTTGAATTTTGATATTTTCCCTGGCTATCAGTATGCCCTCTTGTGACACTTAGTAATTCCCAATAAGCTTTATAGTAAGAAAGTAATAACCAATATTCTACAGTCTTTGTGTTGATCAGTTATGATTTCAGTAGGCTAATTCTATTACATGAATTCTTGATATTTTCAACTCATAATGAGTTTAATAGTGGGTAACACACTGTAGCCCCTATTGTCTTATACAAAATTATAGTATCCAGAAATTGTATATATAGCATAATAGGAATATTTATAAATATATTTTGTGCATAATAAATGTATGTTTAATATTAGATAACATGATTTTCATATACTGGATTTATACATAAAACATAGGGTGGTTTATTTGCAATATTTACATTTACTAAAATCAAGACACTTTCTATTTCATATGACTGTAGTATGTATTTAATTGGAATTACTTCAAATCCATAGGTGTATCTGAATCCCAGATAGAAAGAAAACTGATAACTAGATAATAAATAGTTAATGATTGTAGTGTGATATATTTATTGATTTAACTTTACCAATCAATTTAGGCAATTTAGGTTCTAGTTCTAAGATTAAAATGCTGCTAACATGTCCCAATTTTCTGTTGTTACTGACTGGCAGTCTTTCTATCAACTTGTATTTGATTGCTAATCACTCCTATGTATTAATATCTGTATGCTAGCCACCACAGAAAACTTATTTTCTTAAAGAACAAAAGTGTAGTAAATTTAGTTAGTAGAATTTTTGTTTTGTTTCGTTTTACCTCTGATTTGAAGAAATATATCAGAATTAAAATATAAAGAAAAAAGGAAAAACAAAGGGAATAATAAATTAAATTCTTACAACTAAACATGAAGTGATTTAATTTGTGTTCCACTCAATAAGAGAGATAGAACCAAACAGATATTAAACTGTGATGATAACCTTTTCAGCAGAACTTTAAAGGGTACATAACCTATCATTATGCTTTTCATCTTAAATATCCCCCAAATGTCTCTATGGTAAAGACTTGTTTGCCAGTTTGTGGCACTAATGGGAGAGAGTAGAACTTTTGGAGGTAAGTACCTGTGGGAGGAAGTTACACTGATGGGATCCAACACTTGAAGAGAAAATTGGGTGTCCAACCCCTTTTCTCCATACTTCCTGGCAACTATGAGATGAGCAACTTTTCTCCATCACCCATATCAGGCGGCGGTGTTCTGTTACCACATGGCCCAAAACACTAAACCAACTGATGATGGACAAAATTTCTTAAACTGTGAGCCAAAGTGAACTTTTCCTCCTTTCAAATTGATCCCAGTGAAAAAAAGCTAACACTCCTAGGTGTTAATGATTCAATAAATTAAAAGCATAAAAATATTCCAATGAAATGCCTTATCATTGGGAGAAGAGGAACACAAATTATAAGATGCTCCTCATAGGAAACCATTTGGGGGTGACACTTGGGAAGGATTGATAAAATAATATTAGGGTAAAAGTATGAAAAGGCATTTTTACATGAAAACAGGAATTATGAAATGTACAGATGTTAAAATGACTTGTGTATTCAATTCTTGTTATTTTGAGGTAAACTTTGATGTTAGAGAACACCCATATAATCCATTGTTTTTTTTGATGTAAGTTTATCATAGAAAGTCATCCTTGTGCGGAGAAATGCCATGTACTCTTCTCTTTGTGTTCAGATCTTTTCGGTTTTGGATCATTGGGCTCTGATAGTTTTCCTTATGTTGACTGTTAATGAGGAAATTGTGTATAGGGCAATATCAAACTACAATATTTATGTATTCCCATATTTATTAGCTTACTGTATGGACAATAAATTTTAATGCTTCAAATTGCTATATGAAGCTATAATTTAAAAGAACACACAGATAAAATAGTACTTTTGTGTATATACATATATAATGTGCATACATATGTAATAGATTTAGTATCATCAACAAGCTACATATTAATTTACTTTGTGTTTTCATTAGAATTATATATTTTACTATATTGTAGGATTGTTTCCATTATAGTTTAACTCATCTTTAAAGGTCATGTTCAGAATCTAATATTTTCTATACTGTGTTTCTGCCTTATATCATTCTCTTAGAGGTATGAATTAGGCTGCATGTGATCAAAACTAATTCTCATTTATATGTGGATGCCAAGTTTTATAATTTCCTTAGAATTTTTTTCTTCAAAATAATGTTCTATGTCAGGCATGGTGGTGCATGCCTGTAATAACAGAGGCTCAGGAGACTGAGACAGGAGGATTGTGAGTTCAAAGTTAGCCTCAAGAACAGTGAGGTTCTAAGCAACTCAGTGAGACTCTGTCTTAAATAAAATACAAAATAGGGCTGCAGATGTGGCTTAGGTGTTTAGTCCCCTGATTTCAATCCCCACTACCAAAAAAAAAAAAAAAAGGAAAAAAAAAGATTGTATTAAAAATTGACATTTTATGATGTATTGCATCTCTGTACATATTTTCTCAGTAAAAATGCATTTTTAGTACTTTTATTCTATTTACTTTATGATATTACATGTGTTGTGATTCTAAATCATTTGGTAAAATTGATTCTTTTTCCTCCTCAAAAATTTAATGAGACCAGAAGTGGTAGTGCACACCTATAATTCCAGTGTCACTGGAAGGTGAGGCAGAAGGATCACAAGCTCAAAGCCAGCCTCAACAATTTAGCAAGGCCCTAAGCAACTTAGTGAGATCCTGTCTCAAAAAAAAAAAAAAAGAAGTGTTGGCAATGTGGTTCAGTGGTTAAGCTCCACCAGGTATAATCCCCAGTATAAAGTAAAAAGAAGTTTAGTCAGTGAACTATTTACATGACACTAGTTTTACATTATTAGCAACTTAAATGAGCAGTGAGAGTCTTAGTTCATTACATTTTCTAAGAGATTTTCTTATTATAAGGAAAATTATGGAATTTTATATATTAGTTATCAAAATATTTACTTATAGCCAGGCACTTCACTGAGATTTCTACACACTTAAGACAGATTTATAATTTTAATATCCATTTTGTGTTGGTTATCAATCATCATAATCTGCAAAGAGAAATTGTTTTGTACTACTGATTTGATTATTATATTTTTCTATTGCAATGTATCCAGGATATAGACCAATATTAACAAATATTAATAATTGAGAATCTTCATATCTGATTCTAATCTTAATGAGAAAAAATATTAGGGACATTTGAGGTTAGATTCTAAAACATTATGTATTATATTAAATGAGCAATGTATTTGACTACATTATTTTCAAATATAGAATTAATAAATTTCATTTTAAAATATAAGGTGATATCACATTTTAACATTTATTATATTATTTTATTGAATTATTATACATCTCTCAATTTTTATTATTCTAAAATTATTGACCAGATTTTAATATTTTCTGTAATAAAATATCATATGCAATGCCAAAATTTGACAATGTTTTTTGAGTTTTGAATTTTTATGTTTTCATCATTTTTGATCTATAATTCATCTTATATTCCATTTTATAATTTTAGTATCAGGACAATATTATCATAGAAAGCATTGGATGATTTTTTTTCTATTTTTATTTTGATTTTTTTGTTGTTTGTTTGGCATTAATTTATAACAACAGCAATTATTTTCTAATTCTTTCATTTTCTTAAGTATTTGGGGCTATTAGAGGTATACTAGTTTATAATTGTGTGTGTGTGACTCACGGACACTTTTATAATATTAAATATTCCTCTTTAGCTCTAGTTTATGTTTGTTTTAAATCCTTTTTTCTGATATGTGTAGAGTAACTCCACTTTTTCACTGTATCTTTATGATTTTTTTTATCTTTTTAAATTCTTCCTTGTTCTGCCTTTAATTTTATGTAGTTATCCAATTAGGTAGCAAATCAAAATCCATTAAGATAATCCTCAATTTTTAATTTAATCCACTTGCATTTTCTATTTTTAATACATTTGTGTTTATAATTTCTATTTTTAGCTTCTATGTCTTGTTTTCTTTGTTTTTCCTGTACTACTATATTAACTTATTTGTTCTATTTATTTTCTTTAATTATTTTTATATTTTTGTATTATTTACATAGTGGTAACTAAGTTTTGCAATAATTATACGAAAATCAACTACAGATTTGTACTTAATAATTTCAATGAAATATAGAATATTAACCCATACAGCTCTTTTGTTTCTTTTTATGTACTTGTTATTATCCATTTTGCATCTCTATGTTATAATCCAGATATATAATATTATAATTGTTACTTAAAGTCATCTTAATATGAGAGAAAGAAATGGAAGTAGGTCTATATCTATTTCTATCTATATTCACCTACTGCAATTACTTTAATTTTTATATTTACCCTGTCTTGTTACAATCAGTTATTCCTTGAGTCAACATCTTGTGTCATTTCCTTACTCAAAACCAGCTTTGTTCTTATCTTTCTCCTCCTACTGCTGTCAAATATATTTCTTTTCTTATGTGACTGGTTCAAAAATATAATGCAAAAAAATTCATGCATAAAGACATGAATTGGCATGGACATACTTTATACAAAGTTATGATTAATTATGCTCTATATGTGTAACAAGAATTGTAATACATTCCTCTGTCATGTATTAAAAAAAATAAAATTAATAAAAAGTAAAACAAAACCCCCAAATGTAATGTTGTACATATCTAAAGATTCCAGTCAAGTTCTTTGTCCCAAAGAGTCAGAAAATAGTAAAATGGGACATACCTGAGTGAAGGCTACAGGGAATTTCAGACTCATAAATAAAAGGACATAATCAAGCAGAATGCCATTGGCCAGACATATAGCCTTAGCATTTTTCCGATAGTGGATTAGCATAATTTCTGAACAATGTCCCTATCCAGCAGCCATGGTAACTTTTAGACTAGTACACTTAAGTGGCAACTCTATCAGGACCCCTCTTACTTGGTGAGAGCTCTGTTTCTTTTCACTTGAATAGATCTTATTCTTTGTCATTACTCTCCTTTGTCCACAGATTTCATTTTTTGAGTTTGTAAGACAAGAACACAGAAAGGAATGGCTGGCAGTTTACTGCTTAGTGGAACACTAGCACACCTGGCCTGGTGTGAAGCTGAGAGAACTACAGCACAAATTGGCCCTGCCTGTCACAACCAATATGGAGAAAAAAGTTTACTCATACACTGCTGGTGGGACTGCAAATTGGTGCAGCCAATATGAAAAGCATTATGGAGATTTCTTGGAAAATTGGGAATGGAACCACCATTTGACCCAGCTATCCCACTCCTCGTTCTTTACCCAAAGGACTTAAAAACAGCTTACTACAGGACACAGCCTCATAGATGTTTATAGCAGCACAATTCACAATAGCTAAACTATGGAACCAAACTAGATGCCTTTCAATAGATGAATGAATTAAAAAATGTGGCATATATACACAATGAAATATTACACAGCAATAAAAGAATAAAATCATGGCATTTGTAGGTAAATGAATAGGGTTAGAGAAGTTAATGTTAAGTGAACTTATTGAATCCCAAAAAGCAAATGCTGAATATTTTCTCTGATATAAGAAGGCTGATTCATAGTGGGGTAGGGAGGGGGAGTGTGGGAGGAGTAGATGAACTCTAGATAAGGTATAAGGGTGGGAGGGTATGGGAGGGTTATGGGGTTAGAAATGATGGTGGAATCTGATGGACATTATTATCCAAAGTGCATGTATAAAGACACAAATATGTGTGAATGTACTTTGTATACAACTAGAGATATGAAAAATTGTGCTCTATATGTGTAAAAAGAATTGTTATGCATTCCACTGTCATATATAAATTAAAAAATTAATTAAAAAAGCAGAAAATCTGGTTTCATTATCCCTCATATAGTGGAAATAATGGTGTTCAACACATTGCAAAAGATCTCATTTTTCTTCTGTTCTATTTTTTTGATTGCATAATCTTTAGTGATCCATCTTTCATTCAGTAATTCTTTTGTCAGGAAAAATCTACTATTCAGACAACAGTGAATTACTCATTTCAATGACTATACTTGGCGACCCCAAATATGCTCTATTTTATGCAATATAGCTTCAATCATCCAAGAAATTTTACAATATTGTTTAATTTGCTTCTTCAAACATACTTAAAATGTTTGGTTTGAAATCTTTAATCCAAGACCATCATCTGAGCTTCTTCAAAGCCAGTTTATATTTTATTTATGTGTATTGTTATTTTTTCCCATTTTATTTGCTTTTATGTCTTAATGTTTACTTTTATAACAATTCTAAAGAATGATCCCTCCTTCCTTCCCATTCCCCATAGCAGTTGCTTCCTTTGTGTGCACTTACATCTTTTTCATTTTACCTTTTTTGGCTCAGTTTATTTGTCCAAGTTCAGTTCTGATACAGTGTGCAGCTTCAGTACCTGCTCAGATTTTTCTTTCCTTGTCTTTATTTTCAGCCTAACTACCAAGGTAATGTCCCTTTATTATTACAAGTCATCAAATGATCAAAGGTTGTACTAAAATTCCTCAGCCTGATCTGCTACTATTTTTACTCTCTCTCTCTCAAAAAAAAGTTAGATTTTAAAAATTGCTTAATTTTTGTATTATTTGAAAATGTTTGTTTAGAAGGCTTGTACCACAATTGAAGAAATTAAATTTTTCATCCACATTATGACTAGGATTGATAGCTGACAGTTTCCTTCATCCATTGTTTATGAGGAGGTACTGCCAGGCCATGGATACACACAGACTTAGGCTATCTCAGATGAGGTAGTATAATTCATTTTAAAAAACTGACTTCTGAAAGAGCTTCTCTTGTGTCATAGTAGCATATTTTCAGTCAGTGTTTGGTCCAAACTTCTGTTCAAGCTTTATTGTGCCAGTAAGGTTTCTGAGTTAATT
The DNA here is from genome assembly GCF_964194105.1 of Spermophilus citellus. Lineage (NCBI taxonomy): Eukaryota > Metazoa > Chordata > Mammalia > Rodentia > Sciuridae > Spermophilus > Spermophilus citellus. The sequence continues at coordinate 50,316,430 of NC_138182.1, read as the reverse complement.
GGTCTGTATGCATACTGGGGAATGCTTTTAAGTCTGCCCTTTGATTCAATTGCTTCTGAATGGGTGCAACCTAATGTGCATATACAGCTTTTCTAAGCCTCAGAGCTGTCTGTGATCTCAGGAGGCCTATTCAGGACTATCACTTTCCCTGATCTCTATTCAACTTTTGGTTTCTTGATCATGGATCTACCAGCACACTCTTAATTGCTCTCTCCCAGGTTTTCCATTGTTTTAAATAATGCCAATGGGAATGCAGCAGGCAGTTCTCTTAGCTTTGTTTGGAATAAAGTCTGTCCCCACAGAAAGAGATGTAAAATTCTCTCTCTCTTTTTTTATTGTCTGCCTTTTTCTTGGGCCAAACTTCTGTCCTACTACCTTAAGAAAATGACACAGACTCATAATTACCAGAATTACACTATCCCTCTGTTTTTTTTTATTTTTTTATTTGAGGGATCTGGTGATGTTTTCCGTCCCTTTGTGGAAACTGCCTTATAAATGTCAGGTAGAACTTGACAGAGGCTGTGCCATTTTGAAACATATCCTCCATCTTAGAAACAGAGTCACGTTAAGGTCATTTTGACTTGGCCTGACCTAAACCTCAGATAATACCCCATCATCATGCAAAGAAACCCCAAATGCTTCATCATCATAAGAAAAGAAATTGTTAGCTGGGACTGAAATCCTGAAAACATTTAGTTCTTTATAAAGGTGAAACCACAAGGACCTTTTCCCTGACAATCTCCTCACCAGCTTAATTCCCCACTCCCTCATTCCCCTGTGTCTTCCCCTGGCTGTAACTGAAGATCTTTTCCAGAATCCACCCACCTCCACAGGTATGTCCCAAATAACTTTTTTTTTTTTTTTTTAACTATTGGGCCACCTCTCCTCCCTCTTTATTTTCTTTCATTCTCTTCTTTCCTTACAAGGTGGGATCTAGAGGAGATGGAGCCCTTAGAGTGTTGATTTGTTATGGGCTAAATTGAGTTCATGCCCTACCAATAGGGGTGGGATGGGGAATAATTGGCTCCATCTTCTTGGCTACACCTGTCTATGGTATGTCTTCTGCTACAAGCTGCTGAGTGAGTAAAAACAGTACCAGACCACAGGCTGGGCAAATGGAGAGACCCTCCATTTCTTATCTATACCCACCCACAGTAGATTCATTTGTGTAAATCTTTCATAACAAGGGAAGTAGGTCTGACCTCACATGCCATCAACACTTCCTTTTCTCACTCATAATTTGAAGATTGAATAATTCTCCATTTGTTGTATTACTGTTACTGCAAATTTGGTCGTAGTCTGTAGGGAGCTGGAAATGAATCATTGCTTTGAACTCTGGAACCCTGGACAGTCAGATGCCTTTCCTGAGAATCACACCCATTCTCAGATGACTCCTGTTCATAGGAATTCTGTGTTTGTCATGGAATTTACTAGTTCAAAACCATTAAATTCAAATCCCAGCTGCCTGCAGGTAGAAGAGATGGGAATAAACCTGATAAGTCCCCAAATAAGCTGTTTTGCTTACAACTCTGTCCTGTTTAAGTCAAGAAGCCTTTTATAGTGAATTCCTTTGCTGTTTAAAAACCTATAAAAATGAATAGGGTAGCTTCCCTCATTGTTAGAACCAGACTCCATCACAACTTGATCACCTACTGACTCGACTCTCTTTTCCACTTATAATTGAGTCTTTGTCTTTATTTCCCTAACTTCTTAGATTTCTAATCCAACTCATTGCTCCCCTCTGAAGAACAGTCATGCAGGTTCATGATACTTGTCCTGATGCCAACCCAATAATTAGGATGTAGTTTTGAGAAAAAGAAAAAAAAAGGAAGAAGTTTTATTGCTTTGCGAGTAAAGGAGAAGCATAGGGGACTCCTGTCCCAGAAGCTATTCTTCTCCCCATCAAAGGGTGCAGGGGGTTTAAAGAGGTGACTAAAAGGATACATTCCCTGTGTGCTGTTGGAGTAGTTCATTTTCAATATTTAATAAATCACAAAAATACATTAATTTATAATGTACATTTTGGTTAAAAGCAATTTGAATTTAGCTAATGAAATATAACTTCTTCAAACATTTTTCAAAAGTAAGTGAAAAAATTCTCTTATAGAAAAAAGTAACAATAATTAATCACCAGCAAAATTGATCATAAATTAGTACAAAAGGAAATACGAAAGAGATCAACTAGAAAAATCCTAACTCAAAAAGATTAAAAATAGAATAACCAATAACCAATACGTTCAATTATACTTATAAATTTATAAAGTATAAACAAGGAGAATTTTTTAAAATTCATTTTAAGTAGATATCAAAACCCCCTAACATGACAAAACTACTCTTTGAGAGAAAACGTGAAAACATTTCTACTTCTAGGCATTTTTATGTGAATTTTTTAATTGGTTCTTTTTACTCATACATGATGTTAGAGCCAATTTTAATAAAACTATACATGTCCATTCATTTTTAAAATAAAAACTTTGAATTCAAGCACAATGGCACACACCTATAATCACAGTGGCTCCGGAAGCTGAAGCAGAAGGATCAGTATTTCAAGCCAGCTTCATCAAAGGCAAGGCACTAAGCAACTCAGTGAGACCCTGTCTCTAAATAAAATACAAAATAGGGCTGAGGATGTGGCTCAGTTGTCGAGTGCCCCTGAGTTCACTCCCTGGTACCAAAAACAAACAAACCAAAAATAGGCTCAGTGGCAGAGCAGCAAGAGCTATATTCAAATAATACAATGAACTGCTGTTACATTCCATTGGGACAATTTCCAGAGGCTTTCAACTTTATTTTTATAATTTGTATTAATCTCCCATTCTGGAAGTCCTACACTAAACTATATGACTTTGATCATCATAGTATAAATAAATGCTTTATAATACATAATTGTTTTTGTTTTATTTATTTGATGAACTTAAATATATTACTTCAGAAGACATTTCCACACAAAACAAATGTGACTAACCCACTTTCATCTATCATATGTTATTTGCTCTTATATATTCTGTTTTGAGTTCCATCGCTGTTAATTAGAACTTATTATACCTGTTGTAATAGGACTGATTTAATTTATATTTTGTTTCATACAAGCATTATATTGTTATTTGACATTTATTCATAGTATAAAATATGTGTGAATTTACAATGTCTTTAGTGAATGAATAAATAAATCAACAATTTTATAATGAATCTCAATTATATGGATTTATATTTTGTATATATATATATATATATATATATATATATATATATATTATTTAGGTATGTACACTATATCTAGGATTCACTTTTATTTATTTATTTATTTATTAATTTATTTATTTTAATGTATTCTGTCATTCATTTATTTTAATTGAGGGATAATTTGCCTCCAATGCAACTCATACATTTTTGGATGTTCAAGTGATGAATTTTTAATATTTTTTTAATTCTATGTGTTATATATGAAAGCAGAATACATTACAATTCATATTACATATAATAGGCACAGTTTTAGGTCTCACTGGTTGTATACAAATTATATTCACACCACTTGTGTCTTCACACATGTACTTAGGGTAATTATGTCCATCTAATCCCATCATATTTTTTACACCCCTTGCCCCCTTCCTTACCCTCCCTCCACTTAGCAATTTGTAGAGTTGATCTAATCTTCCCATGCTCCCCCTCCCAACTCCACTATAAATCAACCTCCTTATGTCAGAGAACACATTTGTCATGTGATTTTTTAAGTTAGCTAACTTCACTTATCAGTATGTTCTTGAACTTCATCCATTTACCTGCAAATGTCATGACTTTATTCTCTTTTACTGCTGAGTAATATTCCATTGTGTATATATACCACATTTTCTTTATCCATTCATCTACTGAAGGGCATCTAGGTTGGTTCCACAGTTTAGTTATTATGAATTGTGCTGCAATAAACATTGATGTGGCTCTGTCCCTGTAATATGCTATTTTTAAGTCCTTTGAGTATAGACCAAGAGTGGGATAGCTCGCTCAAGTGGTGGTCCTATTCCAAGTTTGCTAAGGAATCTCCATACTGCTTTCCACATTGACTGCACCAATTTGCATTCTCACCAGCAATGTATGAGTATACCTTTTTCCTCATACCTTGCTAACACTCATTGTTGTTTGTATTTTGGATGGCTGTCATTCTGACTAGAGTGAGATGAAACCTTAGAGTAGTTTCTATTTGCATTTCTGTAATTGCTAGAGATGTTGAACATTTTTTCATATGTTTGTTGATTGATTGTATATCCTCTTCTGAGAAGTGTCTGTTCAGTTCCTTAGCCCATTTATTGATTGGGTTATTTGTTATTTTGGTGTTTAGCTTTTGGAGTGCCTTATATATCCTAGAGATTAGTCCTCTATCTGATGTGCAAGTAGTAATAATGTGTTCCCAATTAGTAGGTTCTCTATTCACCTCACTAATTGTTTCTTTTGCTGAGAAGAAGCTTTTTAGTTTGAATCTATCCCATTTATTAATTCTTGATTTTAATTATTATGCTATAGGTGTCATATTAAGAAAGTAGGAGCCTAATCTGATATGATGGAGATTGGGCCTCCTTTTTCTTCTACTAGATGGAGGGACTCTGCTTTAATTCCTAGGTCCTTGATCCACTTTGTGTTGGGTTTTGTGCATAGTGAGAGAGAGGGATTTAATTTCACCTTATGCATATGTATTTTCAGTTTTTCCAGCACCATTTGTTGAAGAGGCTATCTTTTCTTCAATATATGGTTTTAGCACCTTTGTCTAATATAAGATAACTCTAATTTTGTGTGTTAGTCTCTGTGTCCTCTTTTCTATACCATTGGCCTACAAGTCTACTTTGGTGCCAATATCATGATGTTTTTGTTACTATTGCTCTGTGGTTTAGTTTAAGATCTGGTATAATCATAGCACCTGCTTTAGTCTTTTTGCTCTTTTTGCTAAGGATTACTTTAGCAATTTTGGGTCTTTTATTTTTCCAGATAAATTTCAAGACTGCTTTTTCTATTTCTATGAGAAATGCCATTGGGATTTTGATTGGAATTGAATTAAATCTGTGTAATGCTTTTGATTGTATGGTCATTTTGACAATATGAGTTCTGCCTATCCAAGAACAAGGTAGATATTTCCATCTTCTAAGATCTTCTATCATATCTTTATTTAGTGTTCTGTAGTTTTCAGTGTAGAGATCATTCACCACTTTTGTTAGGTTTATTCCCAAGTATTTTATTTATTTATTTTTTATTTTGAGGCTGTTGTAAATGGGGTAGTTTTTCTCATTCCCTGTCAGAGGATTTGTCACTGATATACAGAAATAATATACAGAATTTATGGGTGTTGATTTTGTATACTGCTACTTTGCTGAATACATTTATTTGTTCTAGAAGTTTTCTGGTGGAATTTTTTGGGTCTTCTAGGTACAGAATTATATCAATGGCAACCAGTGCTAATTTAGTTCTTCCTCTTCTACCTGTACCCCTTTAATTTCTTTCAACTGTCTAATTGCTCTAGCCAATTTTTCAAGAACTATGTTGAACAGAAATGGTGAAAGAGGGCAACCCTGTCTTGTTTCAGTTTTCAGAGGAAATGCTTTCAATTTTTCTCCATTTAGAATCATGTTCTAAAAAGGGCTTAGTATAGATAGCTTTTACAATGTTGAGGTATGTTCCTGTTATCCCTAGTTTTTCTAGTGTTTTGAACATAAAAGGATGCTGTATTTTTTCAAATGCTTTTTCTGTTTCTATTAAGATGATCTTATGATTCTTAACTTTGAATATATTTATGTGATGAATTACATTGATTGATTTCCATATGTTGAATCGACCCTGCATCCCTGGGATGAATCCCAATTTATTGTGCTGCATGATTTTTTTTATATCATGTATTAGATTTGCCAGAATTTTATTGAGAATTTTTGCATCTACGTTCATTAGAGATATTGGTCTGAAGTTTTCTATTTTTTTTTTTTATATTTCTTTGCCTGGTTTTGAAATCAGAGAGATATGGCCTCATAGAATGAGTCTGGAATTGCTGCCTCTTTTTCTGCTTCCTAAAATAAATTGTAGAAAATTGGTATTAGTTCTTCTTTAAAGGTCTTTTAGAACTCAGCTGTGTATTAATCCTGTTATGGGTTTTTCTTGGTTAGTAGGCTTCTGATAGCTTCTTCTATTTTATTACGTGAAATTGATTTGTTTAATTGTATATATAATCCTGATTAAATTTGCGCAAATTATATGACTCTAGAAATTTTTCAATGCCATCTAGATTTTCTGTTTTATTGAGGTACAAATTTTCAGAATACTTTCTAATTATCTTCTATATTTCTCTAATGTCTGTTGTGATACTTCTTTTTTCATCATGGATGTTAGTAATCTGAGTTTTCTCTGTCTTTCTCTTTGTTAGCATGGTTAAGACTGTCAATTTTATTTATGTTTTCAAAGAACCTACTTTTTTGCTTTGTCAAATTTTTCAATTGCTTTTTTTCTTTGTTTGTTTTAATTTCATTGATTTCAGCTCTGATTTTCACTATTTCCTGTCTTCTACTGCTTTTGCTCCAGATTTTTTCTTCTTTTTCTAGGGATTTGAAATATAATATTAAGTAATTTATTTGTTGACTCTTTCTTCTTTTAAGGAATGTATACTCCATGCAATGAACTTTCCTCTTAGAACTGTTTCCATAGTGTCCCAGAGATTTTGATATGTTGTATCTGTGTTCTCATTCATCTCTAAGAATCTTTTATCTCCCCCTTGATTTACTTTGCAATCCATTATTCATTCAGTAGCATATTATTTAGTCTATAGGTGTTGGAGTCACTTTTATTTTTTATTTTATTATTAATTTCTAATTTCATTCCATTATGATCTGATAAAATGCAGGGTAGTATCTCTACTTTTTTATATTTGCTAGGAGTTGCTTTGTGGCATAATATACAGTCTATTTTAGAGAATGATCCATGTTCTGCTGAGAAGAAATTGTATTCATTAATTGAAGGATGGAATATTCTATATATGTCAGTTACATCTAATGTTACTTATTGTGTTATTAAGTTCTATAGTTTCTTTGTTCAGTTTTTTTTTCTCTTGAACCTGAGAAAAGTATGTTCGATGAATGTAGATTCTCCATTGTCTGGGGCATATAAATTTATTATTGTTATGTCTTGTTGATGAATTTCTCTGTGAAGTAGTATGAATATCCTTCTTTATCCCATTTGATTAACTTTGGCTAGAAGTCTATTGTATTTGATATGAGTATGGAAACCCCTGCTTGCTTCTGCAGTCCATGTGAGTGGTATGAGTTTTCCCAACCTTTCTTCTTCAGTCTGTGAATATCTTTTCCTATGAGATGATTCTCTTCAAGGCAGTATATTGTTGGGTCTTTTGTATGGATCCAGTCTGACAGTCTATGTTTTTGGTTGGTGAGTTTAAGCCACTAACATTCAGGGTTATTATTGAGACATGATTTGTATTTCCTGACATTTTTGTTTATTTTTGGTATTTAACTTGAGTTGATTTCTCCTTTGAGTAGCTTTTCTTTTAGTGTATTGCTGCTTTTTGCCAATTTTGATTTTTTTAAATTTCCTCTTCATGAAATATTTTGCTGAGGTTCTCTAGAGCTGGATTTTGAGTTGTAAAGTGTTTTAACTTCTATTTATCTTGGAAGGTTTTAATTTCATCATAAACTCTAAAGCTTAATTTTGCTGAATATAAGATTCTTGGTTGGCATCCATTTTCTTCCAGAGCTTGATATATGTTATTCCAGGATCTTCTACCTTTCAGGGTCTGGGTGGAAAAATCTGCACATATTCTAATTGGTTCCTGTCTGTATTATAATCTGACTCCTTTCTCTCGTGGCTTTTAATGTTCTCTCCTATTTCTGTATGTTAGGCATTTTCATTATAATGTGCTTTGGTGTGGATCTGTTGTGATTTTGTATATTTGGTGTCCTGTATGCCTCTTGAATTTTTTTTTCCCAACACATTTTTCATGTTTGGAAAATTTTCTGATATTATTTCATTGAATAGATTTCTTATTCCTTTGGTTTAGAACTCTATTGCTTCCTCTATCCCACTAATACTACAATTTGGTCTTTTTATGCTATCCCATATTTCTTGAATGTTCTGTTCATGGTTTCTTACCATTTTCACTGTGGGGTCTACATTCTTTTCAAGATTATATATTTTGTATTCATTGTCCAACATCCTGTCTTCCAAGTGGTTTAATTTGTTGGTGATCCTTTCAATCAATCTTTTAATTTGGCTCATTGTTTCTTTTATTTCAAGTATTTTTTTCTTTCTTTCTTTCCTTCTTTCTCTCTCTTTTTAGAACCCAAGTGAAGTAATCTTTTTATTCCTGTATTTTTTATGTAGTTCTTTGTCAAAGTGATCTTTTGCTGCCTGTATTTGCTATTTTATATCATCCTTTAATTTGCAGAACACTTTAATTATGTATATCCTGAACTCCTTCACTGCAATTTCTTCAGCTGTGCTGGCCATGGATTCTAATAATTTGGTATCTTGATTTGTTTGGGGCACTTTCTTCCCTTGTCTTTTCATATTGCTTGTGTGTCTTCCCTTCTAGCATTATGAGTCCTAGGCATTACCATTTTTACACTATAGGCTTATAGTGCCCCTGTAGGGATCCAATACCTCTCTTTTGAGGTGAAAGACTGTTTATCAGATCTCGATATAAAAAAAAAATACACTCTAAAACCAGATGTTTGGTAATCAGATGTTTACAGTTTGGTCACAATGTACAAAAATGGTGAATTTAATTATTATCTACAATATACTCAGTAGGTTTGTAAAAGGGTTTACAGTTTCTGATGGTAGACAAAGAATCGGGGGTTAGGAGTAGGATGATATGCTGAGGAGGTTGGGGGTGAGGATATAGAGTTGTTATATCTTAGGAATTGTGAAAGGGAAATGTAAAGAGGAAGATTAGTAGCAGGAGAAAGTAGAGAAAGTAAATTTGGGTAGACAAGTGGGAAGACAGTAGGGTACATAACATACACACATATACATCAAAAAATAAAAATAAAAATAAATGTTAACATAGCAGAAATTGGTGGGTAAAAAAGAAAATAATTTGGAAAAATAAAAAAGAATAATAACAATGTACAATACAATTGTAATTAGCTATTCAGATGTCACAGTCCTCAAAAATCCTAATTCATGCAAAGTCCTTGGTTTCACATATCTTGGAGATGTGAGAGTGGGATAAAGGAGAGGAAGAGAAAAAAGAAAAAGAAAAAAAAATCCTGAAGGAAGACACAGGGCTTGTTTTGATTGGATATCAGTTTATTTCCTGCTTCCTTACTCAACCAATAGGTGGGGTTATCTGTTGTTAGCTGATATCTCCATCCTCATGATGGTGAAGGTAACCAGGGTTTCACTGTGTCAGGTTAGCAGCTGATGGGGAAAGGGAGGAGGTAAAAACTGGGTACCTAGATGATGGTGATGAAGATGACACAAGATGGAGGCTTCTGCTTTCAATGGTGGGGTGTTGGGTTGGGTGGTGGGAACTGGGCAATGCTGTTGGAGGATGAGTTCAGCAAAGAGCCCTTTGGCTTACAGTATATGCTCACTTCAGATGTGTGAAGTCACTGGGTGCAGGCAGGCTACTGTGTGTAGGGGAGAGCCCTTCTGCTGCTGCTGAGTCCCAAGATGGCAGCAACCAGGGCAGCCCTGCATTGGTAGATGGGGGCCCACACAGGGGTGACATCCAGAGTTCCTACTCATGGGAAGCTGCCAGGTGTCCTCTGTGGGAGTACAGTTTATTATTTCTTCTTGAGTCGGTGGCCAAAATCTTTTCTCCTGTGGTACTTCTGCCACCAATGGTCTTGCTCAGGTACCCTTCATTCCTGCATGGGTGAGTAGATGGGAAACCTACTCTGATTTTGAGGCTGGAGCCCTGAACAGCATTGTGACTTTGATTCCCACGTGGGAGCAGGAATATTACTAGCAGAGAAGCAGTATTCTAACTACTTGAATTCCAGGTCACAGAATGACACAGAATGCTCCTCCCTCTGGCCCACCATCTTAGCTCTCAGGAGTTACTTTTATAAGGAGTTTGAATTGTTCTTCCATCTGTCATATTATCTGGTTAAACTTGTTTTTTCTGCATAAATAATGACCACATAAAAATAAAATATAATTGAGGATCTGTTCTTGTTGAAGCTGAAAGCATAAACCAAAAGATTTGCATATAAGTTGACATGTCAAAAATCTCATATATGATATAATTAGTGAAAATTTTATGATTAATTAAGAGAAACATGAAGAAAATTCATAATAACCACTAAATCATAATAAAAGTTATGACAAAAAAGAAAAATAATTTTGAGTTTCAAAACAGTGCTAAACCAGAAATAAAAAAGCAAAAAGAAAATGCAAAGTGATAGTAAAGAAATATAGAGTTAATAGTGGTTGCTCAGCATAAAATAATAATAGCTTGAGTTTGAGAAATTATTTAGCTGTAATAGGTGCTTTCATAATTTTTATGAAATAGAATTAATTTTTTTACAATGAAAAATTTATAAAGGAACAATATGAAGATGATAAAGCAAAATAATGAATAAGTATCAGGCATTATTTTTTTAAGGAGTAACCATTACACAAAGATAGATGAAATATCTGGAAATTTTTTAATCCACATGATGAAGATACTTGAAGAGGTTTTCCACTATTTGACAAGTCTAAAACAAAATATGATAATATTAATAACAGAGGTTTTCAACTGCAATCATTCTCTAAGTCATCAATACTAACAAGTTCTAATCAACTATGCTAATGAAAATATTTTTCTTTTTCCTCTCTAATATGTTATTTACTGCCATCTTAGGTAAAAATGAAATAAAAATGCAATCAAGATACAGGCAACTGATAGAGCTAGTTAAAAAAGCAAATCAATATCTTTCAATTTCTTCCAGATTTTGTGATGTTTATAAAGTCAATTATCTGTTTTTTTTTAATTTGTAGTTTATTGTAATTTATTTCATCATTTGAAATATCACTTTCACATTCAAATTAACATTTGCAATTTTGTTGGCCTGTAAGTCATATATAATTAGTATACCACAAAATATGAACTTGGGTCTGTGTGGTATAAAATATTTAATATATTCTCATCTTTCCTTTAATTGTGTATCATGGAATAAAATGTAATCTATAACATAACATGTATGTGTGTTTATGAAGTGCTGAGAGAGAGCACTTTTCCTGAATTTGTAAGCAATGGGATATTATTGAGCTTACAACTAACTTCAAAGTCACAAAATTTTCAAATCCGCAAGTTGAAGATATCCAAATCTTTGTTCTTACGAAACTCTTATAAAACTCTTCAAGTGCTTTGATAAACAAAACAGAATGATAATAAAATGTCTCCTAAAATCAGAGAAGTGTTGGTTATGTGGAACTGCTGGTAGAGGCAATGAAGCCACCTGAATGATCCTCAGAGAGTTGGGTTGGATTTGAGAAATACTACCCAAAGGAATTATCACATGATGATAAGATGAACAAAACATCAGAATATCCCTGTAATACTCTATCCCAGCAGATTGGAGGCTCTCTTCTCCCCATGGAAGGCACCTGACTGGACCACAAAATTCCATTGACTGATAGGTTATAGATAGCCAGTCACAGAAAAAAAAAAGGCCTTTTTTTCTAAGTTGTCCTAATGCCCATTTGTGTATTTGGACATTTGTGTATTCACAAATGTAGTAAATTGAAGGCAAGAGGGGGGAATATCTAAGAGAGAAATAAAGGTCTGAACAGGGTAAGAGCATGTCCCTCTGTAATTTCAAATCATAGAATTATAAGGATTGTTTTTGAAAAGTGAAAGTAATCTTCATTCCTAGGATAAACTCAAGTTGGTCATTATAAGTTTTGTTTTAGAATCTTTGTGATGTGATAAGTTAAAGGATCTTAAGTTTATAATGAATGCTTATGTGTTCTTTTTTTCTCTTTTTTTATTTCTTAATTTTTATATGATTGTGCTGCTCTAATATAATTAATTGCATAGAGTTCCATCTTATTCAATTTTCTTGAAGAAATGTCAACAGAATTGTATCAGTTCTCCAATAAATATTTGATAGATTTGGCCAGGTAAGCCCTCTGGGTTTAAGAAATATTTTGTGAGAAAGATAATTGCAAATTCAGTTTTTTAATAAATTTAGGGTTCATGGATTATCTATTGCTTCTTTATAGTGACTGTGTTCTTTATATTTCAATACCTCATCAATTTCAACTAATTTGTGAAATAGTTTGGCATAAAAGTTGTTTTGAATGCTCCATTATTATACTCTGAATATCTGTAGAACCAGTAATGAGTTACTTTTATAAGACTGAACATCATTATTTCTCTCCTTTTTTTAATTCTGATCAATTCAGAACTAAACCTTCTCTAAGAACTAGTTCTTAGTTTCACAGATTTTGTTTATTCTTCTTTTTCTCAAATTGCCATTTTATTGACTATTTTTATTATTTCTGTTTTCTTTCTGCTTCTCACAATGGTTAATTTTCTTTCTTTCCTTTTTTTTTTTTAATTCAGGATTATATCTAAGCCTTCATTACTAAAGTAAGTATGCTGTGAATTTCCCTCAAAGTTTGATTTTACTACCAGTATAGACTTTTTGATGTGATGTTATATTTTCATTTACTTTCACATATTAACTTTCCTCATATACTTTGGCTCTTGAGATATGGAGGAATGTGTTATAATAAATTTTTATATTTTCCTTTCCCAATTCCACTTGTATTTTCTGCCTATGTTTTCAATCTTTGCTATTAGATGCATACATGTTTAACAGCATTATATCTATGTGATGAACTAGTTGCTTTTTATCATGAATTGACCCACTTTTCCCCATTGAGTAGTTTTTGGTCTGAGGTATAGTATATCTGGTATTAACATAATCTAGCTTTCTTTTTTACTAGCATTGGCATCTACTCTACCTTAATTCTTACATATTAGGTATAACTTTGTGTGTGTGTGTAAATTATTTTTCTAACATGAAATCTTCATCAAAATCTACCTTCACTATTGAATTTCAAATAATTCATGACTTCAGGTGAAAAGAAAAAGGTGAAACTTGTATAAATTATGTCCTAGTTTAAATGTTCTCAGTGGGAGCTTGGCTCACACATTCCCTGGCCTTTTATTATCCTGTCCTGAATCTTTACTTTCATTATTGCAACACCATTGATAACCAAATCTGTTGACTTCTCTCATTCCCATTCCTGCATACCCAGCCTTTCACTCTGAGCCAGGTATTGGAAAACACTTGCAGGGAAATTATTGCTATCCATTGTTGGCTTACCTCTCTGCTCCATTCTTCCTTCTGGGGTCTTTTCCTCTTAGTTTCTACCTGCCTTCACATTACTCCAAAATATTTGAGTAGAATGATTTTTATTGTTTTTATTTCAGTTTATTTGGTTTTGATGTGTACTTCAACTCACTTTTCTAGTGTTTCACGGCAAAAGTATTGTTGTCCTTTAATTCACTCCATCATAACACAAAGTAGAAAATTGTATGAATATATTTTAAGACTTCCAGTACAACAATTCACCTTTGTATTAACTACTTTAAGTGGCCAAAAATGCATTTGTTTCAACTTATAATTTTCACATATTAGTTTGAATTCTACATTTGTGAAAACTTCTACCACAAAATAATCCCATAGTATATATGCTCCATACTGAAAAAATGGACTGCTGAGAATAACTGGAAAAAATGAAATCTGTGAGTTGGCATGTGTCCATACATTTAGTGCTCAGTGACTCAAGAACATTTCTTTGCTGAATTCATTTATTAACTCTAGCAGCTTCTTTGTAGACTCTTTTGGGTCTGTTAAGTATATTATCATGTCATCCGCAAATAGCGATAGTTTAATTTCTTCTTTTCCTATTTTTATGCCTTTAATTTCTTTTGTCTGTCTAATTGCTCTGGCTAGTACTTCGAAAACTAAATTGAATAGAAGTGGTGATAGAGGGCATCCCTGTCTTGTTCCAGATTTTAGAGGAAATGCCTTCAGTTTTTCTCCGTTTAGGATGATGCTAGCCTGAGGTTTAGCATATACAGCTTTTACAATGTTGAGGTAAGTTCCTGTTATCCCTAGTTTTTCTAGTGTTTTGAACATAAAGGGATGCTGTACTTTGTCAAATGCTTTTTCTGCATCCATCGAGATGATCATGTGGTTCTTGTCTTTAAGTCTATTGATGTGGTGAATAGCATTTATTGATTTCCGTATATTGAACCATCCTTGCATCCCAGGAATGAATCCTACTTGATCATGGTGCACAAGTTTTCTGATATGTTTTTGTATTCGATTCGCCAGAATTTTATTGAGAATTTTTGCATCCAAGTTCATTAGAGATATTGGTCTGTAGTTTTCTTTCTTTGAAGTATCTTTGTCTGGTTTTGGGATCAAAGTGATGTTGGCCTCATAGAATGAATTTGGAAGAGCTCCTTCTTTTTCTATTTCTTGAAATAGCTTGAAAAGTATTGGTATTAATTCTTCTTTGAAGGTTTTGTAGAACTCCGCTGTATAGCCATCTGGTCCAGGGCTTTTCTTAGTTGGTAGTCTTTTGATGGCTTCTTCTATTTCTTCTATTGTTATTGGTCTGTTTAAATTGTGTGTGTCTTCCTGTCTCAATCTGGGCAAATCATATGCCTTAAGAAATTTATCGATATCTTCATTATCTTCTATTTTATTGGAATATAGGGTTTCAAAATACTTTCTAATTATCTTCTGTATTTCTGTAGTGTCTGTTGTGATATTGCCTTTTTCATCCCGTATGTTAGTAATTTGAGTTCTCTCTCTTCTTCTTTTCGTTAGCATGGCTAAGGGCTTGTCTATCTTATTTATTTTTTCAAAGAACCAACTTTTAGTTTTATCTATCTTTTCAATGGTTTCTTTTGTTTCAATTTCGTTGATTTCTGCTCTAATTTTAATTATTTCTTGTCTTCTACTATATTTGCTGTTGTTTTGCTCTTCCTTTTCTAGGTTTTTGAGGTGTTGTGTGAGTTCATTTATCTGTTGGTTTTTTCTTTTTTTGAGGTAAGAACTCCAAGAAATGAATTTCCCTCTTAAAACTGCTTTCATTGTGTCCCATAGATTCTGGTATGTTGTGTCTGTGTTGTCATTTGACTCTAAGAATTTTTTCATCTCCTCCTTTATGTCTTCTACAACCCATTGATCCTTCAATAATATATTGTTCATTTTCCTCAACAGACACTTCTCAGAGGAGGACATACAATCAATCAACAAGTACATGAAAAAATGCTCACCATCTCTAGCAATCAGAGAAATGCAAATCAAAACCACCCTAAGATACCATCTCACTCCAGTAAGATTGGCAGCCATTATGAAGTCAAACAACAACAAGTGTTGGCGGGGATGTGGGGAAAAGGGTACACTTGTACACTGCTGGTGGGACTGCAAAATGGTGAGGCCAATTTGGAAAGCAGTATGGAGATTCCTGGGAAAGCTGGGAATGGAACCACCATTTGACCCAGCTATCGCACTTCTCGGACTATTCCCTGAGGACCTTAAAAGAGCGCACTATAGGGATACGGCTGCATCAATGATTATAGCGGCACAATTCACAATAGCTAGACTGTGGAACCAACCTAGATGCCCTTCAATTGATGAATGGATAAAAAAAATGTGGCATCTATACACAATGGAGTATTATGCAGCACTAAGAAATGACAAAATCATAGAATTTGCGGGGAAATGGATGGCATTAGAGCAGATTATGCTAAGCGAAGCTAGCCAAGCCCTAAAAAACAAATGCCAAATGTCTGCTTTGATATAAAGAGAAAAACTAAGAACAGAACAGGAAGAAAGAGCATGAGGAAAAGACTACAGTAAACAAAGACGAATGAGGGGAGAGAAACGGAGAGAGAAGGGAAAGCATATGGAAATGGTAGGAGACCTTCAAGGATACATAAAATTATAAGAGGTTATGAGGGGCAAGGGGGAGGGAAAAAAAAAAGGGAGAGAATTGAACAACAGCAGGGGAGGTAGAGAGGGAAGATGGGAGGGGAGGGGAGGGGAGGGGGGATAGTAGGGGATAGGAAAGGTAGCAGAATACAACAGTCACTAATATGGCATTATGTAAAAATGCGAATATGTAACAGATGTGATTCTGCAATCTGTATTTGGGGTGAAAATGGGAGTTCAAAGCACAATTTGAGTCTAATGTATGAAAGATGATATATCATGAACTATGTAATGCGATAAATAATCAATTAAAAAAAAAAAAAAAAGAACATTTCTAACCACAAGTCATCATTTACTTCTTCTTTGAAGAAGCTGCTTCAGATGTTTAGCTATTTAAATGTTTATAATATACATCTAGTATCCCTCTGTTATTCAGCTTGATCCAAAAAGGCAAATACTTCCTCAATTTTTGTCCTTATAAGAACTTAATTTTTTTATGTTCTCACTCTTTTTAGGTTTAATGAAAATTGGTTTTTCAGTGAGTTTTATAGCTTTCTCTTCATACTTTCTATTCTCCCCAGATTTGTCACCTCTTATCTTCAAACTTTTGTTACCAAAAGTCCTTGGTCTTGTCATTTCTACCTCCCATTCCAAAAGAAGGACATTATATACCTCAATTACTTTATTGCCACAATGACTCTATGTTCCAGTAGGATATTCAGCACATCCTGGAACGTAAAACAGTGAGTTTATAAGTGCTTATACGTATAATGATCTATTTATATACTGAAGTTCTTTTTTTGTCTTCCTCTATCCTTTTCCCAGGCGATTCAGGGCAGCTCGGACGTATCATCTGTATTGCAAAGTTTGTTTGTTTGTTTCCAAAAATTTACAGTATTCTTCCCAAGGCATGTTTACCATTTATTATTTGTCAATCTTTTCTCGCTTTACTTATGTTAGTCACACTGTTTTTTTTATTGGGGTGTGTTTTTGTCACAAATATTTGTAGTTTCTCAGACTTCTGCCACATTTTAATGTTTCCTGGTCTCCCTTTAAATTTTCTGTAGCCTCCTTGATTCAACCATGTAAAAGTTATACACATTTTTCCCCTGAAATATTGTCTTTTTTTATAGTATCCAGGTCAAGTCAGAAAGGCTATAATTTGGGATAAATTCTTGTCTATTCCTAATTTTATTTTACCATCACATACAATGATTTATCATATACTACAAATGATAATTTGCATTTTCTCTGCCCACAAACATAGGAAATATTTGCATTCACTTATTTTAAAAGTAAATTTTAAAATATACAAAATATTATCACCATTTACAAGTAAAAACGTACTGGTGATGCATTTTCTCCTCTTCTTATGCATATTTTCACTAGTTATAACCATAAAAGCCATATCATTTTGTGTTTGACTTCCATTATTTGTGTAAATGTACACACACAATCACTTGTTAAACTACCTCCACTGAACTGAATAGTTAGGTGGTAAAGTTTATTAATTTTAGTTCATTTTACTATAATAGTGTTTTTTTTAATGATGATACTAGGGATCAAATACAGGGACTTGCAAATGCCAGTCAAATGTTCTACCAATGAACTGCATCCCCAGCCAAAAGTAATGTGTTATTGAACGTCTTTGTGCAAAATGTTTCTTTATTTACATTTATTTCTATATGAATGATTCCCAGAAGTAGAATAACTGTCAATGAGCATGAGTAATTTGAGGACTCTTCATACATATTACCATCTTGCTTCCCAAAAGAGATGTAACAATTCATACAAACTTCAATAGTGTCCATTTTCTTCTTCCCTGGGGATAGTATTGACTGTTTTCATTTTAAACAAATCAAAGCACATCAAAAGTAAAATGTATGCTACCTAGTTATATATATTTCATTTTTTTTCTATTTCTTAGCAGCGGTGCCTTAAATCAATCCACTCCTCTTTATAACTACTGTGACTCTCTTGGATTTAGTATTAAAAGGTTGTCTATTTGTGCAGCATTTACATTTCCTAAGTGATTTTTCTACCTTTTGTCTAGTTTTCTCCATTATTTTGTCAACTCACTAAAAAGCAATTTCCTAAAATTCTAATTTAATTCTACATCTCTCATGTATATAACATAACTTCTGAACAGCTCTGTATGCACAATAAAAATACAAAAGAAGCTCAATCACACTACTATATAGATCTTATAAATCTATTCATCAGTTGATACTATAACATCATTTGCTCCTTTAAGCAAAGAAAAGAATGAATTACTAGAAGTATAACGAAACACATACAAAAAGAGAGCAACTAAGCAGATTAAAAAAATAATTCTAGATTTTTGTGAGAGAAGATGGCCGCTGCATACAGGGGTTGCTGAAGTGCTGAGCGTGGTGCTCAGAGCAGCTGTTTTAATCAAGATTTCGCGCAGCTTTTTAGAGCTCCTTTCACCATTAATCTGTAGCGGACCACTTTGCCAAGCAGCAGAAAGAACAAAGAGATTGGAAAAGAGACGCTTGGCTCCCAGACGCTTTCAATAAGAGAGGTAAATAGGGAGCCTACATTATGGGAACAAATTTTTATCCTCACACTTCAGATAGAGCCCTAATATCCAGAGTATATAAAGAACTCAAAAAATTAAACAATAAGATAACAAATAACCCAATCAACAAATGGGCCAAGGACCTAAACAGACACTTCTCAGAGGAGGACATACAGTCAATCAACAAGTACATGAAAAAATGCTCACCATCGCTAGCCGGCAGAGAAATGCAAATCAAAACCAACCTAAGATACCATCTCACTCCAGTAAGATTGGCAGCCACTATGAAGTCAAACAACAACAAGTGCTGGCGAGGATGTGGGGAAAAGGGTACTCTTGTACATTGCTGGTGGGACTGCAAACTGGTGCGGCCAATTTGGAAAGCAGTATGGAGATTCCTGGGAAAGATGGGAATGGAACCACCATTCGACCCAGCTATTGCCCTTCTCGGACTGAAGACCTTAAAAGAGCACACTACAGGGCTGGGGATGTGGCTCAAGCGGTAGCGCACTCGCCTGGCATGCGTGCGGCCCGGGTTCGATCCTCAGCACCACATACCAACAAAGATGTTGTGTCCGCCGAGAATTAAAAAATAAAATAAATATTAAAAATTCTCTCTCTCTCTCTCTCTCTCTCTCTCTCTCTCTCTCTCTCTCCTCTCTCACTCTCTCTTTAAAAAAAAAAAAAAAAAAAAAAGAGCACACTACAGGGATACTGCCACATCGATGTTCATAGCAGCACAATTCACAATTGCTAGACTGTGGAACCAACCCAGATGCCCTTCAATAGATGAATGGATAAAAAAAATGTGGCATTTATACACCATGGAATATTACGCAGCACTAAAAAATGACAAAATCATGGAATTTGCAGGGAAATGGATGGCACTAGTGTAGATTATGCTTAGTGAAGCTAGCCAATCCCTAAAAAACAAATACCAAATGTCTTCTTTGATATAATGAGAACTACTAAGAACAGAGCAGGGAGGAAGAGCAGGAAGAAAAGATCAACATTAAACAGATACATTAGGTAGGAGGGAAAGGGAGAGAAAAGGGAAATTGCATGGTAATGGAGGGAGACCCTCATTGTTATACAAAATTACACATAAGAGGTTGTGAGGGGAACGGGAAAATAAACAAGGAGAGAAATGAATTACAGTAGATGGGGTAGAGAGAGAAGATGAGAGGGGAGGGGAGGGGGGTATAGTAGAGGATAGGAAAGGTAGCAGAATACAACAGTTACTAATAGGGCATTATGTAAAAATGTGGATGTGTAACCGATGTGATTCTGCAATCTGTATATGGGGTAAAATTCGGAGTTCATAACCAACTTGAATCATATGTATGAAATATGATATGTCAAGAGTTTTGTAATGTTTTGAACAACCAATGAAAAAAAAAGAAAAAAAAAATAATTCTACAGGAGCATAGAAATGGGAGCAAGGACTTCCTAAACAAATGACGTAAATAGATAGGAGTGTAATTTGGATAAAGCATAGGACCTACATTATATTTTTGCATAACATAAGGCTCTTACTCAGAGACTATGTTTGTTTATTTCACAAAGCTCTGATGAATGAGAAGCAGACCATGTGGCTGGCTGTTTGTTCATGGTAGTAATTTAAAATTGCATGCTGTATCACCAACCACTAGAGATTTTTTTCAGTATTCAGTGCCAGTATGAACACTTGCTATGAAAGCCACCAAGGTTAATATTAACCATACAGCTAATTGTTTGTAAAACTGAGCCATCAGTTATTACTTGTATCAACTTAAAACAGAAGTGTTTATCAGAATTACCCCATGCACTACATCTTTGGTGACTCTATGACTTGTAATCTTCCTACCTAAGCATTTCAGTTATGGTGTTAGCTGCCAGATGGTCTGGAATGCTTAGTCATTTTTTCTGTTGGTCCTTTTTAAGAACATTCACAACTCAATTAGCTTGAATTTGAATCTTCCTCCAATATTGGTGCCCTAGGCCTTATGAGTTAATCATGAAACTCAATTCAGCCCAACCAAGCTCATCCACATGTCTGTCATTCTTTACTCAATGCAGTAAAAAATGGGGGAGAATGAGTGGGGAAAATTGTGACTTTAGTATCAGTTGTCCTTTGTTAATGTCCCAATTCCAGGAATATGACTTAGACTGTTAGAACAGAGAGGAAGTCTGAATATTTTTTGTAAGTAATTGAATATTACTTAAGCTACTTTAAATAGTATGCAACTCCAGATTAATAGTTACTATTTATAAATTTAAAATGTATTTTTTAAATAGTATTAAAGCATATAGATTTTATTATTTCCATACTAGTTATTAATAACCATAAGATGATAAAAAGTGATGGGGAATAGGCAAATCCAGGCTATCAAAAAAATAGAAAAATGATGCTGCTTCCCAGAAGAGATATTGATATGCACATTAATGTGTTACTGGAATAGGACCAGAGGAACAAAATAATCAATATGAGTCTGGTCCCATATTTTAAGGATTGATTTACCTTTCCAACAGGGCAATATATGCATCAAAACCACCTCTTCAATTCTTACTGAGTTTAGGTCCATTTTTCTAGATCTCCACCTAGTCTAATTTCAACTAGTTTTATCTCAGAATCATGGTTTTATTATTCTCAATCATACAGAAAAAGCAAAGATACTGTGTTTTGGCCAAAGCTTTAGTTTCAAGATATATGTGGGAGTGATGATTCCCATTAAATTCTAATTACTTTATGTCAAAGTAATAACTTACCAGATATGACCATATTAGATTTAATTTGAAAATTCATCTACCAATAAAATATTTCAGTGATGTCACCTCATATTTAATAGCGTCATTACCATCCATAGTTATGTCACCTCACAATTTAAATGCTTGCAATGAAAAAATAAAATGCATTACTCTTAGAATCTTGGGCTACTTCACAAATAATAGCTTATATTTATATAGCACTTATTATGTATCAGGTTATTTTTTAAGCACTTCACATAAAGTTTATCAATAATTCCAAAAATATTATAGAATAAACTTTGTCATCATTCTCATTTTATACAGGCAAATTAAATTGAATTTCAACATATTGAATTAAAATGTAGAGGCTGCTTTAATCTGTGTTAACAAAAATATTTTTAAATTAAACAATAACTAAATGAATGGAGAAAGTCCGTGGAACACAATATGTATGTGCATGCATATATATGTATGTATACCTGAATCAGCAGAGATAAGTGTACATAAATGTATGCATTCATGAACATAATGAAATCACTAGTTAAAAACAGAAAAAAATATATATCAATTGAACTTTTTTTTTTTTTTTTTTGGTACCACAGATTGAAACCAGGGTTGCTTAACCACTGAGCAACATCCCTAGATCCCCAGCCCTTTTAATTTATTTATTTAGCTTTTAGTTTTTATTTTTTTTTTGGTACTGGGGATTGAACCCAGGGACACTCAACCGCTAAACCACATACCAAGCCCTTATTTTGTATTTTATTTAGAAACAGGGTCTCACTGAGTTGCTTAAGGCCCCACTCAGTTGCTAAGGCTGGATTTGAACTCTAAATCCTCCTGCTTTAGTCTACTTAGCTTCTGGGATTACAGATGTGCTTACACCACTGCAGTGGGACCTTTTTATTTTTCATTTTGAGACAAGGTCTCCCTAAGTTGTTTAAGGCCTTGCTAAGTTTCTGAAACTGCCCTTCAACTTGCAATCCTCCTGCCTCAGCCTTCTGAGTCTCTAAGATTATAGACATACACCACGGTGCTTGGCTTAAATTGGACTTCTTTTAAGTTAAAAGTAATCCTCCTCAAAAATCTCTATAAAAAGAAATTGAAAAGTTTAGCCAGATTGGAATATTTTACTGTATATATCGTGACAAATAACTTGTATCCAAAATTGCACATATATAAACAAACACAGGAATATACAAGTGGATAATATACTCAGGAAAAGCAATAAGTATTTTAGTCATAAGGGCAATGCAATGAGGTACAACTACAGACAGACCAGAATGGCTAAAATGAAAAAGATGGACAATGCCAAGTGTTGATATGGATGTGAAGCAACTAGAGCACTCATACATTCCTGGTATATATATAAAACTGCAACCAATTTGGAAGGCAGGTTGACAGTGTCTCATAAATGTAAATATACACTTAGCATATGCCACAGCAATTTCATTCATAAATATTTAACCAAGACAAATGAAAACATGTGTGAGCAAAAGACACATACAAAATTGTTCAGAGGAGCTTTACTCTTAACAACCCCAAATTGGAAACAATTGAAATGTTCACAAACAGAAGAATAAATAAACATATCTAGGTGTGCACATAAAAGTGAAATATTCCTCAGAGACTGACTTTTGTAAAACAACACTGATATCACTGTTACGTGAATCTATAAAACATACACACACACTCACAAATCTTCTGATGTAACTTTTAAAAAATATATAACATAATCTAAGTTGACATAAAAAATCTCAGTGATTTTTCTGGGATAAAGAATGGTGACTTTTTCCCCCAATGAGTTTTTTGGGGTCATGGAAACACTCAGTATTTTGATTGTGGCAATTTTTTCATGTTTTTTTAAGCCAATTAATTCTTACAATTATAATGAAGTTCATTTTATTGCACATATTTATATTTCAATGAGCTGCTTTTCTTAATATTAAATGCAAATTGGGTTGAGATAGAATGAAATCTCCATTTGACAGTTGTTCCTTAACCTTAGAAATCAGTTGGTTCAATGTGGAAATAAATGTTCAATATTTCTAGAAGAATCATCTTCTAGAGGTAAAAGTAAGATTAAACATACTATATGACTTTTCTCCCTTTCTGTGTGTTCTCTTTACACATTCTCTTTATACCTTCATGTTTCCTTTGTTGTTCAGAAGCTTTTTAATTTGATGTCATTCCACTTACTAAATCTTGGCATGATTTCTTGATCTTTATGGATCCTATTGATAAAGTCATTGCCTGTGCCTATATGCTGGAGTGTTGACCCTGTGTTTTCTTCTAGGGGTTTAATAGTTGCTTGATATTTGGTCCATTTTGAGTTAATTTCTGTGCAGGTTAAGACATAAGGTCCTAGTTTCATTCTTTTACATATGGATAACCAGTCTTCCCAGCAGCATTTGTTTAAAATTTCATCATGTAGGCTTTTGGCACCTTTGTCAAGGATCAGAAGACTGAAGATTTATGGGTTTGTCTCTGTGTCTTCTATTCTGTACCATCTATGTTTCTGTTTTTATATCAGTACCATGCAGGTATTTTTGTTGTTGTTGTTTTGGTTTTGGGGGGGTGTGTTTGTTTTTTCTTTTTCTTTTTTTAAATACTATAGTTCTGTAGCATAATTTGCTGTCAGGAATTGTTATGCCTCAAGCATTGTGGGGTTTTTCTTGGGGGGAAGGGGGATTAGAATTGCTTTGGCTGTTTTTGATCTTTAATTTTTCCAAATTCATTTCTTCCTAAATTTTATGGCAGTTTATTTTTAGTTCTGTGAATAATTTCATTGGCATTTTGATAGAGATTGTATTAAATTTGTATGGGAGAAAATCTTCACTAACTACTCTTTTGACCGAGTAATAATAGGTAGAATACATAAAGAACTCAAAAAACTTTACACCAAAAAAATCAATTAACCTGATTAATAAATGAGCAAATGAATTAAGCAAACACTTCTCAAAAGAATAAATACAAATGGCCAACAAATATATGAAAAAATGTTAAACATCAATAGCAATTAGAAAAATGCAATCAAAACTACTGTGAGGTTTCATTTCATACCAACCAGAAAGACAGTCATCAAGAATACAAATAATAAATGGAGGATAGGATGTGGAGAAAAATGAACATATTTTTCCCCTCATTTTTTAATGGTGCATCGTAGTTGTATATATTGATGGAGTTTGTTGTTACATATATGTATGTGCACACAATATAACATTATAATTTGGCCGACATCACTGCCCAGCATTTTACCCTCTCCTTCCCTGTCTCCAAAACCTTGGTCCAAAAAGATGTTTTACATACATATGGAATGTTTTATTGAAGAAATAATAGCATGTTCTATAATATATTAGGGAGACATAGAATACATGAAATTTTAAGAAATAAGCAAAAGCCCTCAACATTCATAATATTATATTCCATATGAGAAAGTGTGTACAGGTGAATATTATGATAATAAAAGCCATTAATAAACATTATATAAAGCCAATTTGGAGCTGACTAATATTTGCTGGCCCAGTACACAATTCCTGTTATAAAGGAATAGTTGCAATTATAGATTTTTAATAGTTTATCTTCAGCTAAAGTTAAAGAATAAATGGAGCCTTAATTTTCCTGAATAAAAGATACATGTCAACACTATCAGTTACATGTTCAATGTTAGAAAACTCATTGAATATTTACAGCTAAGAGGAAAAGTTTTAAAGTTCGGTGTGTATGGCATTCTCCCTGTAAAGAAATAGAAGAGAAAGAGAATGATATGGTGCAAAATATCTCATGGGGAGAAAAAAACAACCTTACAAATGTTCATGAACAGGAAACATGTTCTCACCCTTTGCCAAGGCTTGCTTGATCCCTGTGTTTCTTGGTACTTACTGAAGTAAGAATCTCATTATGGATAGTACTGTGATTATAGAGTACTATAAGGCAGAAAACAAATTGTGGCCCAGATATAGGCAGAAGTTTCAGAGTATAATAGTTTCCTATACATCACTGTTAAATGTATGAAGTTTATGAAAAATTAACTTAAAAAATGAAGACATTTCTAAAAAGTAAAACTGAAATTTAATGTAAAAATAAGAAATACCCTGGAATTGGACAAATTTTAGATATTTCTGATAGGAACTTATACCAAATCTCAAATTTGCTTACATTTTA
The DNA here is from genome assembly GCF_964194105.1 of Spermophilus citellus. Taxonomy (NCBI): domain Eukaryota; kingdom Metazoa; phylum Chordata; class Mammalia; order Rodentia; family Sciuridae; genus Spermophilus; species Spermophilus citellus. The sequence continues at coordinate 50,291,062 of NC_138182.1, read as the reverse complement.
TACGTAAAATATATGCATTTCAATTGTCAAAATGCCTGTTTCTAAGAATATAGTACATAATATGCAATAGAATTGTAGTGAATGGATGAGTGAATGTATGAATGAATACAAATTCACACTTAAACATTTAGTATTCTGCACTTCTAATATTTTGATAGTCCTTCTTTGTTATACGGATTGTACTCCTAGTCTCTTATGCAAGCTACTATCTCCTTACCCTTCAGCTTTCAGCTTTCAGTTTAAGGATCAGTTTACAGCTAACTATTCTGGGCTGGGTAAAGTAACTTCCCATTAAAACCTAAAGCACTCCTCAAGTTGTGTTTTGTCACCCTTGCTGTAGCTGTACCAGCTCTTGACAGCAGCTGAAATAAATAAGATCACTTCTTTGTGTAGATAACTATTGGGGATAAAGACCAAAAAAAAAAAAAAAAAAAGGAGAGAGAGAGAGAGAGAGAGAGAGAGAGAGAGAGAGAGAGAGAGAAATGAATTAAAGTACCTAACAATTAAATAATGTTGACAAAAAGAATTTGATTTTCATTGACCCTAATCATAAACCAAGAAAAACACACCCTACCAAAACCAACCAAACCAAACAACTCAGGAATGAATAAATAAAGTTTACCAAAAGCTTGATTCACTTGAATAGTATTGTTATCCTCCTGTCAGTGTTGAACAATGACTAGAAGCAGGCCTGTCACCAAACCTGTATGAATTTGGTATGTTAGAAAATTGCAAACTTGACTCTAGACTAAAAGAATGGTGTTAGTAATGATAAAGCTGAACATGTGACACATACCTGTAATTTTACCTAAATGGGAGGCTGAGGCAACAGGATTGTCAGTTCAAGGCCAGCTTGAGCAATTTAGTGAGACCCTGTCACAATATTTAAAAATAATAATAATATAAAGGTCTGGGGATGTAGCTTAGCATCAAAGTGTCCCTGAGTTCAGTCCCTACTACTGAAAAGTAAACAAACAAGGAAAAAAAACAAACAAATGTTTAATTTTATAAGCACTATAGATGAATGAAAATTGCAATGACTGGAATTCTCAACAGATGTTTATTTTACTTTTTAAATGGCTTAATATCTACATATATCACACATTTTATTTACATTTTTCACATTCTATCTGCTGTTTGATTTATTCAATAATTTTTGACCTCATGACATCTACAAATCTGAGACAAACTACAGATATAATTAAAGAAGAATTTCTATGCCTCCATGTTATTGCTGTATATGAACTTAGAACAAACATCCATAGAACTTCCAAAATAAGAAAAGAAAAAATCCTCAGCCTCAATAATTTGGATAAGGGTTTTTTGATCTTTCAGAAGCACTTAACTCTATTCTTCAAATATATTGAATGGTTGTGTGAACCACTATTGAAATATGATGAAGGTTAGATATGCCAATCTAATTATTTTTTGAACAATTCAAATCTGTTTTGACAAATTCTTTATAGATTTAGAATTGACTAATGCAAGATAATAAAAAATTAAATAAATAATATACATATATGTGCACATACACATGCATATGTGGTTATAAATACACATGGATATTAATTCCATTAAAATAATGAGAGGATAATGAGGGCATTTATTACAGAAAAATATTTCTCAGAGCATTAATACAGGGACATAATTCTACCTCACCCAGTTTTCTACCTCCTACCAGTCCAAAAGTTCTACTTAATTTTGATCTTCTATGCTGATTGAAGATTATATAAAAGACATTTTTAAATGTAAGTATTCATTAATATCTCTGTGTATAGTGTCAGTTTGTGTGCATGTGCTTCATACACATTAGATGAAGACAAGATGCACTGTGGTCTTTGTTATACAGAGCAAAGGAAGAGAATCATTTGGAAAGGAAAATAGCTAAATACATGGGTACTTCTTTTAGTTCATTATATTTGGTAGTTAAACCCAAGCTACACATGAATTTTCCACTAAATTACAAAGAGCCTCTTGCTTTAGAAACACATTGGTTTTGATCAGACAAATGTGAATTTGGATCTGCGTTTCTCTTTCCCCTGGTGATTCCTGAAAAAAAAATCCATTTATTCTTCTGAACTTCATTTTTTAACTTTCAATATTAATAAATTTGCCTTCAAGTTTAATATATCTTAATGGGATAGTATATGTAAAGTTACAAGTACTATGTGTTATATATAAGAACAAGCAAAAATATGCTATATATTATTTCTATTATTGGTACTGTTTTCATTATAATTATATATTTAAAATTGAACTAAACTAACAAATCTTGAGGGCAAATTGTTCTCTACTAGAATAATTAAGATTTTACTTTGTAATGAATCAAGATATAATTTAATATAGTTAAAATAAGATGAGACAATAGTGAATAGCTTATTCCACAGCAAATTTTTTATATGTTTCTTGAAATGTGTTGCTGTCAATTTTTTTTTTTTGCAGTTTGTGGCTTTCTATAAATCTACTTTACTGCATTTCCATAATGCAGCTCCATTCCCTCATTCATAGTATAAGTAAAAGTTCACTACACATATAACTTTAGAAATCATTTTGATATTTCATTTCTTACAGATTTTGCCTGGTCATTTTTCATCCAATAGTACTTATTCCACACTTACACTCATCGAGTCATGTACAAATGAGCAGGGAACACAAAATCATAAAATCAAAGTTATTTCAGTACAGCAGACACTAAATCATCCAAAAGAGAGGTTATGTACTCTTTCTCTTTTCCTTTACTTAGTAACTAATGTCCAATACATTTTACGTAAGAATAATAGCTTATATATTATCTGCATAAAAAAATCAGCTCTCTTTCTTTTCTTCTGTAGCACATATGAAACAAAATTAAATACTATCCCTTTGAAGAATGATTGCTAATACAAACTAAAGCATTTCTCCAGCCTAGGACATCTGACGTGAAATTAGAAATTAACTGCATCACTCTTCAAAGCACATTTTAAATACAGTGCTTGACAAGGCTGTTATTTTATTCCTAGTGTTGACACAGTTTTAAAAACAGTTAATTCCAGCTTATATTGACATATTACCATCAATTTTGTTTCACCATCTGTGGACCTATTAAATTTACCCTTAAATTTGATTTTACCAGACATCAGTCACAAGAAAGACATGTTTACTAAACATTTTTTATGCAAAACAGAAAAAATAAAAAATCAGTTGAAATGGCCCCAAAATAATTTTTGCTATTAAAAAAATCTGGATGTCAAATAACACTTCTCAAGTTGGACTCTTCTAAGGGCTCAGTGGTGGCAGGGATATGAGGTTGGTATAAGGACATCAATGATTATAAAGAATATTTTTGTAATTTTTAGCATAGAAAGTAGGTCAAATCAATTTCCTTTCCATTTCACACTTTAATGTTCACAATAAACAACTATAATAATTAGTGTTATATTTTTAGATTTGCCAAAATTTGAACCCTATAGAAACAAGGGTAATAATACACTCAGTCTGGCATTTTTATATACATCAGTCTAATACCCTAGACTGAGTAGGCGCTCAGCCAGTTTTAAAATGGGTAGTGCAATGAATAAGGAAAAGATGAAATCATCTGCTTTTTTTTCCTCCATAGTTTCTTTAAATAAAATTATTTTAAAAATATTCTTTCTTTTTACACTTTCAGTGATGCCCATAAGAAAACAAAACAAAATAGGGAAGCAAGTATGTGATTGAGTGTCATCTTTGAATTATTTGGAGATTCTGAAAGCTGTGTTTCTGGCACCTTTTGTTTATGGTAAAATGTGTTTCTTTTAAAAAAGAGCATATTACAATGTGTTTTTGAAATAAATACAAGAAGCTTATATAATCCATAAAGGGATTATGTGGCAATAGCCAAAGCACAGAGTTCTGTGTAATTTTAAGATTATTTTCTAAAAACTGAATATGATGTAATGAGTGGGAAAAAATACAGTATTTCTAATTAGTAACATTATATGTAACCACATCTTTCAGGTAATCTCTTTACAGATTTTGATAAATTCTTACAATGATTTTGTAAATAAGAATCTTCTTTCATGATGTCGAACACACTGCAGAAGGAGAGTCTATTTGATTAGTAGGCTGGATTGTAGTTAAAAAGGCATACACAATCCCCAAATCAAGAGAGGTTTCATCTTGCACACTCTTACAATTCCTGCACATGCTTGAAACCCTGAGTTTTGGAAAAAAAAAAAAAAAAAAAAAAAGGACTCCTGTGAAAATTGATAGAAGAATTGCATCTCTAAACCAATGTCAGGAAAATTGCTCAGGTGTAATTTTGTTTTCAGCAGATATACTCTCAGCTATCATAGGAAATAGAAAATCATGTTGAAGGAGAAGGCTGTGAACAGAATTACAGAAACAATTTTATGTTTAAAATAAGCTAACATGAAAAATTGGATGTTTAATAAACATTATATTGCCTAAATGTCATTTAAAAATAAATGACAATTAGGAACCTCTTCTTAGTTTAAAAAGGTGAGCTGGTCCTAGTTATACTATTGAAAGATTTCTGTTACTCTTCTTTTACATCATCCTTAGCACAATTAAGAAAGACTGACTAGAAAAGACATACCTAGAAATATGGATTTTTAAAAGCATTTAACTTTATAACTAGTAAATTAGTTTTGCTTTCTAATTTGAAGATCTGTGAATACAAATAAATCAAAACTTTTTCACATATAGATCATAAAGATTCTTAGATCTAAATTTAAACAGTAAGTATATAAAGTGTTAGGGGTTTGAGTTATGCAATAAAGAATTCCTATAAGCCCATATTCCCTCTGAGCAAAGGGACTGGCTTAACTAATTGTATAGTAAGTCAACTCTTATGAAATTACCAAACAGAAAATCTATATGAAAACAGCAATGGACAGCCAGAGATGAGAGCATTTAAAATGTCCCTGTCTAGAATCCCAAGCAAATTCATATTTCAAAACATGAACAAATAAACCAGTGTGATCCATAATATATTGAAGCCTCTAAATACAATTTCTAAAACCTATAATCAAGTGTTAATAGCTACACTGTAGTCAATGTACCCTGGAGCAATATTTCTCAAAATGAAGTCCTGGTGCTCTGTCAAGGTCTGTGAAAAGAAGTCACATAGGCAAGAGCAGGAGAGCTTGGTGCTGTAATTCAGAAATGAGAGATCACAGAATCAAACACTTGAATTACAGCCACTGGGGTGTGTGTGTGTGTGTGTGTGTGTACGCATGTATGTGTCTGTTTGATTATGTTTTTTTCTTATAAAGGTCTATCTCTGTCTCTTAGGATTTCCCATCTCATTTTAGACTCATTAAACTTTCTTCAACTTTTTATTTTGGTTGTGTTAACTTATCTTAAAATCTCTATCACTGTTGGTATTGGGGAGGTGGTGGTACCCAATGTATAGAAAACTGAATATGCAATAGTTTTCTCTTGAGACTCCTTAAATGATGAAGACTGTTGACTTAGGAAATAAGCCCACAGATTCACTTCTTAAGAAAGAAATAATAAAAGCCAAAACAGCCTAAATGTTAAATTTAGATTGATGGCTTTAGTAGTCAGCATTTTCAAGTACTCTTTTCTTTCCGACTTATTGCAAGTTTCCAAATCTAAAATTATTTTACATCAAGATTTTCAGTTATCAAACTTCTCATTTACACCCTAGACTTCTATTTGGGACTGAAAGCAAAACTTTCCATTTACTATAACCATATACAACAGGTACCATGTATTCTTTCCAAAATTTATTCATTCTTTAGAATCATGTCTTCATGGAATTTTGCAGCCTGAAAATCTTTACAAGATCAAGGACTGCTTTATTTCCTGTCATTTATTATATTATTGAATTCTCCAATAGCTTGATAAAACCGAAATAATTATTTGTTAAGAAATGGGCTAAAATTTTCATGAATTATCTCTATTTTATTCCTAGATCTACAGATGAGAGAGGTGAATCACAGGTATTTTCTTAGTACTAGTTAATTGCAGAGTCAGAATTAAAGGTAATGTTGCCTTACTCCAGAGACCCAATATTAACCAATATGAAGCACCATCTGGGCACTTATAGAGAATAATTAACCATTTGAGGCTGAGAGGGGTATGCAGAACACAGAATTAAAGCTTTTTGCTTCAATATAAAAACATATTGGTGAACTTTTTCATTCTTAACTATTTGATAAGTGAATGTAGGTTACTGTTGTTGATGCCAGAAGAGAAAATTTTTGAGAAAAAGAGTCCTTGATGTTCTCAAATATAAAAGTTACACCTAGATACTGCCAAGTGGATTTAGCAAAAAGCAGCAGATTTGGTGATTTAAGCAAAAAGGGCAGAAATCAGATCTCTGTCAATGATAGATAAATGAGATGTTTAGGAAGAGAAAATATAGAATTCAGACTATTTAGAGAGAGTTGGTTGAAAACAGGAACAGTCTGAACAGCAGCTGGAGCAGAACATGACTCATGGCAATGAGATCTGAGGCCTGCTTTTAAGTTTGTAAAGGACACAGGAAGTTTCAAAACGAAGCAGTGGCCATAACTTGATGAGCTCAGAATGAAGTAAGGGCACTGAATGATGCTTATAGATCTTAAAGGGCTTGAAATTATAATCCTGGCATAAATAAATATTTTCCTATTCTAATGAGATCTTTGATTAAGCCTTTTGCTAAGGGAGTTTAAACAGGTGGAATCATCCAAAATCTTTATGGTGTTCTACCATTCTCAAATCAATTAAGGTTTATAAATATCAAATGAGGAACTTGCCATTGTTATTGTTAATATTGTTATTAAAATAACACATATTATTTTTAAAAAGTTCATGGCACCATATGATTTAATATTTGTGAACAGCTCCTTTGTTTTAAAGGGGGTTCCATTTTAGGGATGATTGGAAGAGGAACCAAAGGCTGGTAGGACCCTGCTTGCTTTCTTCAACAAGTGGTGATATCAAAATGAAATTTCTTGAGAACACAATTTATCAGGGGAAAACAAAAGTACAGATAAACCATTTAAACAGCCCTAAATTTACAAACAATGAAATACTTGTAACTAATATCAGTAAAATCTTTTGGGGGAACAGCTGAAAGGAAGACCTTATAATAATGTACATTTTATCTATATGGCTACATATTCCGGAAATTTATTTCTGTTTCTCTCTTCCCTGGTATTTTGGCTAAAGAGAGATGGTAAGACTTAGCTTTATGATTTTTAGTTCATGGATGATCTGATCTTGATCAGATACTTTTAGATCAGAGATAAAGGAAAGATAAAGAGCATGAATTTTGAGTAGGCTGCAGTGAATGATGAGAGCATTTGTGCTTATTTTGGGGCCTGGGGCCAAACAAAATTAAAAAGTGGCTTACTTCAAGTGGCTTCCTCCACTTCCTTTTTCAGAACTTTTACTTTTAAAAAAATTATAACTGCATTCATTCTTTCTTTCTTTTTTTTTTAAGAGAGAGTGAGAGAGGAGAGAGAGATTTTTTTTTTTAATATTTATTTTTTAGTTCTCAGCGGACACAACATCTTTGTTGGTATGTGGTGCTGAGGACCCGGGCCGCACGCATACCAGGCGAGCGCTCTACCCTTGAGCCACATCCCCAGCCCCTCATTCTTTCTTTTTGAAATGAGTATAAATATTTTGAAAAGCTAAGTAAGTCTCTTTAACTAGGAATGTCTTTCTCAATGACCTGATAACAATCTCTTTGAAATAAAAACATTAAGTGTGAGAACACCTCTACCTCCCACTTTCTGAGGAAAGATGGGGATTTAATATCTTCTGGTGGATATTTTGTTCCAAACTGCAGAACTACTTCATGTAATAAAGATGTAAGAAGTTTGGTTTTTTTCTTTAGATGGAGTCAGTTGTTTAACAGAGATTCGCACAGAGATTTCCAAGAGAACTGGAATGGATTAGGTAGACTAGTGGTACCATCAAGTTCTCTTGTTGAGAATGACTATTGTTTACTTTGAGAACATGTGTGCAATGAGTTCTATTCACTTGGCTACACAGAATGTGAGATTTCTTCTTTGTCCTTGCAGTCTCCTAGCAGATTGCCTGTGATACATATCACATACTGGGCCAAGGATTAGGCAATAATAAAATTGTATTCTTTCTCTTCTATATCTATGCACAGGTTTTCCAAGTCTGGAGAAGACTTTTATTTTATTATTATTAACTTTAGTTATATTTACTCAACAGGAGAAAAGATAAGAGGATTTTCTTTGGTACAATGGATAATTGAGTCATGTTAAATGGAATTACAGAATTTTATATGAATAGAAAGTTTAGAGTACCTGTGGTTAACAAATAGAGCCTGATAGTCAAGTCAGTTGACTTTCTGTTCTTAAACAGTCTCAGTAAACTTTTGCAAACCACACTTTGCAAGTTTCCTTGCTAACTTGTTTCCTGAAAGTTTGGATGATTGATGCAAGGCACTAGCAAGAGAATGGATAACAAGATGAATGAGAAACCTAGGGCATTCTCCCACATTCTTTTCAGTGTTGGCAGTATCATTGGCAATGGTTATATCTTCTTCATGAATTCAGCTTCCTCTGATCAGCCATAGTTTCTGAGCCTTGGGTAAACCTCTCTTGGTTTCATAAGCTTTTTGGGTGAGTAGCATTCTCTAGCTCTTGCTAACTCTAGGATTAAAAACAATTTACCTATTTGTCTTGGATCATATAACATCTTTACAAGTGATTTTCCAAATTAAAGTTCTATTGAGCTACATATTTTGTCTGCCATAGTGTTCTATATTATAACCCTCATGGAAATTTTGAGTAAACAAGTATTAATGAATCTGCACTTTGGGGAAAGAATACATTTCTTCCTCTTCTATTAAGAAAACTGTATAATGCAGCTATCAGAAGAGAACATAGAAGAAAAGCTGTATGGCATTGGCCTATGTAATGCTCTTTTTTTTTTTTTTTTCTGATAAGGACCCTCCAAATCACAGGAAACAAAACCAAACATAGACAAATGTGATTATGTCAAACTAAAATGTTTTTACACAGCAAAGGAAACAGTTCATGGAATAAAGAAACAAACTAAAAAATGGAAGGCAATATTTATAACTGTAAACCTGACAAAGGGCTAACATACAAAATATATAATATGCTCAAACAATTCATTAATAAGGACAAAAACTGACTCTTAAAATGAGCAAAAAACTTGAATAATTTTTCAAGAGAGAGTATGTAAATAGCCAACAGGCATATTAAAAAGTGTTCAACATCACTACTCACTGGGGAAATGAATATTAAAATCCCAATGGGCTATTACCTCACACCTGATAAAGTTACTATTATAATAAAAAATAAAAAATGTTGGCAAAATTATTAACAACAGAAACCCCACACACATTATTAGTGGAAATATAAATTAGCAGCATTTACAAAAACACTATAGATATCCCGGAACACATTATTTTTTCATTTACACGATTTTTTTCCATTAAATAATTCACAAATAAACTATATCAGTCTCAAATATTTTCTGAAATAAAATTTTAGTGGCTATACTGTGTTGATGAGAATTTGCAAAATGAAATTCTTTTCATAATGAATACTCAAAGATCTTGTGAAAAGCCTTTATTAAGAAGGACTCCAAGGGGATATTGTAAAGATTTTATAAAAATCCCAGCTATACCATAAATTTAAGTCCATATACAAACTACCAAGCAATAGGCTTCTTTTTACTTACACACAGCAATTTATAAATGATAGAATGATGACAGGGCTATTCTTTAATTTTCTAAGTGACACTTATTATGAAAATGTAATCCTTACTAAACATAAATCCTTATTAAAATAATAAAAAAATTATATTTTATGTTTTTTTATTTGAGTTTCTCTTTTGCTTTATTCATGTTCAAAACTCTTTTTATGACCTGTCGCACAGCATGTTTTTCCACTGAGCTCTATTTATTAACTAAAATGCAGAATTATCATACAGAAATATGCTGTAAATATAAAAGCATGTATTTCCAAATCAGTCAGTTTTCAATATAAAGTCTAGCATTTACTAGTTATCTTGGCACTACTGTGTTAACCACTTTTTGCTTTAGTTTTTTATGTTCAAGTAATCAAAAACTTTATGCAATGAACACAGAATTTTAGCACATGCATGTAATGCCAGCAACTTAACAGACTGAGGTAGAAGGATCATAAGTTCCAGATAAGCCTCAACAACTTAGCTGGATTCTATGTCAAAATAAAAATGGTGGGAATATAACTCTGTGTTAAAGCACTCCTAGATTCAATCCCTAATACCAAAATAATTATTTAATAAAATATTCTATTGAATCATATTAAATATTTTATGTTTAATTATCTAATCATATATATATTCTCAAACTTTCAAATACATAAATTATAAGTATGCAGGGTAATTAGTAACAATAAACAAATAAGGCATTTATTGTCAAATCTATAGCAAGTAAAAAGTTAAATTCTAGTTCAGAAAATGAATTTCCTGTTGGCACACATTTTGTAGAAAAAAAGTGCTGATTTGTAGCATCTTGCCAAGAAGTATCCACTATTTCATATATTGAGGATATCTTTTTAGGGCTGAAGGGCTCTGGGTTGAATCGAAAGCACTTCAAAAAAAAAAAGCGCAATAATAATAACAATGTTTTTTATAAGTATTTTTACTTAAATGTTCTGAAATCCATTCTCATGTTTTAAGATTTTGTACTTATGTATTCTAAGGGAGACAGAAACGTTTTCTGACTCTTTTATCATACTAAGTATCTGAAAAAAAGTAGGGAATTCACTGAACTCATGATATACAGTATGACAAACTGACATAATGCCTTTAGGCAGATAGGAAGGATGGGGGGAAAATGACCTCACCAAATTCTCCCGGTGATAGGTGATGGGTTTTTAACAAATAGCAGGAAAGACAACTTAAATTAATGTAATGAACAAACAGGTGAGCAGCACACTCTAAAAACGTTCTTTAATCTACTTTCAAAAGAGATGACAATTAAGTAAGAACCTGCAGAGCATGATCACAATTACACAAACCCCCTGCTTTGCAAACTGTCTGAACTTAATCAGGCATGATTTCTTGCATAATAACAGAAACAAGGAACGTGTTAAATAAGGGCATATAAATCCCAGGAAAGGAACTGAAAAGCTGAGAGACATATTCCATATATGGTATATTACTCTACATACAAATTGTTCAGACAATTCCTATGGGGGGCCCAAGAAAGGCAGGTAATTATGAATATGTAATTACATACCAAGGTGCATTACTTTTTGAGAAAAGCAAATAAAACAAAATCCTCTATGATATTTTCTACTAGAGATTAAAGATAATGAGCTCTGTTCACAAGGGTTGGTGCTGTCTATTTGTTAACAAAGGTGAATAACAGAATTTTATACAATTATTTACAAGGGCCATTATGAAATAATCAGAAGGGACACTACATGTTTTTTCCACACCCCCTCCCCAAAGTTTTCTATACAAATGCAGAAATTTCCAATTAATAGAAAAAAAGTCTTATTAATAAAGGACTGTTACCATCACAGATGAAAGCACATTAGGGACAAAAATTGCCTCCCAAACTAACCAATCTATCCTCCTGCCACATGTGGAGTCCCTTTTATAAAATGGTATGGCTTATTCTCTGTCATTTTAAATCTACAGAATAATTTGTCTTCCCAACATATTTTAAAGTAATCTTAATCCTTTTATTTCATTAGTTTATATGATGAATTCTAAATATATACCCCAAGAAATAAAAAAGCCAACAAAGTTATAGAGAAATGTACCTAATATATAACCATTTAATTTTTTATAATGCTTATTTTTAAAACTTTATAACACAAGGGATTATTTAAAAAAAAACAAATCTCCTGTAATCATAAAACTCTGATATAAGTTGTACTAAAATCTTAATGCATTTCCTAAAATTTTTTTTTTATGTTTATTGTTTGGGAGAGTACCAGGGATTGAACTCCACCACTGAGTCATATACCCAGCACTATTTTGTATTTTGTCTCTCTGAGTTACTTAGTGATTCACTTTTGGTGAAACTGCCTTTGAACTTGTAATTTGCCTCAGCCTCCCAAGCCACTGAGATTACAGGTGTGTGCCACCTTGCCCAGCATTTCCTAAAAATTTTAATCTTTTGTCACCTTTTTAATTTAAATAGTAAGATATTACAAAGAGTCAACATGTGTTTATTTTTCGATTTTTTTATATCTTTTAAAACTTTAATAATAAATATTGATCATTGTCCACACCCTTGAATCTTCAAAAATAATATATTCTTCAAATATACAGTAATATGTTTAACTGAGTTCAATATCCCTATCCCAAGCAATTGTTTGTTTTTATATTTAAATTTTATTATAATCTGATTTTTTTTCTTTTTAAAGATTTTTAAAAGTAGAAATATATGGGCACCATTAAGAGTACTGAAGCATACCACAAGCAAGTTTTGTGAAACACTTTCTCTAGATTGGATAAAACTGTTCAATTTTGTAAGAAAATGTCAAAATATCTTGCAGAGTGGGTGTGGCACTTTGCATTTCAAGCACTATGAATGGGAGTGTTGCTATTTAAACCTTGCCAGCATTAATAATTGCCAGTTTGAATTTCAGCCTTTCTAATAGACTTAAAGTTGTATCATTTTATTGTTTCAATTACTGACTATGAGTAATTTCCCCTATTCTTACTTTTAATCTGTAGATCCTATTTAAATATTTTCTTAGTACTCAATTTGTTTTGTTTTGTTCATTTTCTTGAGTTTTAAGAAAACTTTTTCAATTTTTTATTCAATATGTTTTAAATATGTATTAGAAAATGCATTTTCACAGTCTCTAGTTTTATTTTTATTTCCTTTTATCATGATGATCCATTTATCAGCATTTTATTTATGGATATTGATTTTTGTTGTGTATCTAATATTCGTTGCTAAAAGATATTTTGTTTTATTATTTCTACAAATTTTATAATACTGAATTTTAAAATTAGTCCTATTATGCATTTTGAAATAATGTTTGTGAACTATGTCAGGTTAAGATTCTTGTAATATTTTTTTTTTTAACTTCCAGACATTCAAACAAACTTTTTCTAGAACCATTCTTGAGAAGACTATTCATTCCAAAATTATGTATTGGTGTCTTTTAAAAAGATTGGTTAGTTTGAGTGTATTGCTGGGCTGGGCTATCTATTCTGTTTCATTCACATAATTGTCTAATCTTTTGCCAATAACAAAAATTTTTATTATAATAGCTTTATAGTAAATCCTCAAGTCAAACAATGTCACCATTCCAACTTTGTTCTTAATACTCATTGTTGACTTACTTGTTCTGGGCTTTTGGTCCTTCCACACAAACAAATTTCAGTTTGCATATATACCAAAAAATTTTTAAAAATAGGTAAACAAGCAACAAACAAACAAAAAATCTAAGACTTTGACTGAAATTACATTAGCATAAAATTTTAATTTAAAATCGTCGGTGTTATATTTATTGTTTATTGGTTTATGTGAAAGAAGTTTAAATTCCTCTGTGTTTTTACTTTTTCTACCCTGTTATTCTTTGTATTTTCTTCACTACTCTTGCTTAGATCAAGCTTGTCTTACAGGTCTTTTAGCTATAACCCAGTTACAGTGATGTCCTGTAACTGTAGTACTAGATTGAGTAGGAAGGAAAAATGTTCTATAATCTTATGATTAAAACTCAGTCTTTCAGTGGTCCTTTGTCACTGGATGTTACAAATATTTTTCATCACTTTTTACAGCCTTGGTTGAAGCGGGGGTGTGAGATCATATTTTTTTTTCTGCTGGTTGAATTAACGTTCTAGTCAAACATTTGCCCCCACTAATTCAGAATTGTTACAGAGAAGACTCTTGGATTATTTTAAAACAGCTATTTTTCCACTCCTTCTGCTAGTAACAAGATGACTTTTGTCTTTCTCTTTGTTTAAAGAACCTGGTGCTGATACTTGAACAGCTTAGCTATTTAGCCATGGTTGAGTTCAAATGAGAAATTTAAATATTGAATATTAAATTTCACAAATACATTAAATAAAGTTCCTGGTAACATAATGTTAGATGCCATTATTTATCTTTTGTAAGTTGAAATCTTATTTTCACTTCACCTATAATTATTTTGAAAATTTAACTTTTAAATTACAACATGATTATTTACAGTTTTTTAAATCTGTTTATTGTATGGCATAATGAGTCTCTCAACACATTTTAAATAATCTTTCACAATTAACAAAAGACATTTATGTGTTGTACTAGATTATCAATTTAAAAAATTATTAAGAAAAGCATTCTACATGTCTCCTCAAATCATGGATTTCATATAGCAGAAGCTAGGGGCACAGAAAATGTGTAAGAGCGCATAGCAATTTCATCATAGTTGTGAAAGGCAAACCAACTGCTAAATTTCTCAAGGACTTTATGAAGATCTTCAACCACAAACTCCATAGGACCACTTGTCTGTGAACCCGCAGCCAGCTCACTTAGGTAGCTAGCAGCCTACACAAGCCCTGTATATTCAACCCCATGCATCTTTCATGATTTGCATTTGTATCTGCATTCAGCATACATATGTTAACAGAAGTTTCAGATACTAGCACTTGGCTCAACTATCCTGATTGGGGAAAGGCATGACCATGACCAATTAGGGGTACCTTTCCCAGGGAAATTACTAGAAGGCTTTCAATGCCAGGGCTGGATTTATAGGACTGAAACATGAATAATTAATAAAGATTGATAGACCTTGAAGCCTTGCATTTTCGTATTTGCATTTATAGAAGCTCTCACCTTTTTTACTGATGTGGATTCAGGAATGAAAAGCCCTTCATAAAGAATCAAGAAATTGTGACACCCCCACAGGGAGGAAATAAGGATTCAAGCTGCCCACTAAGATGTGGACATATACAAATTGTCTGAAAGATAATTAAGTATCATCTTTATACTCAGTGAATTATAAGAGAACACAGAAACACAATTAAAGAAAATTACAAAACTAATGCCTGAAAAATGTTAAAAATTCAACAGAGATTAAAGGCACAAAATGATCAAATTTTGAAGCCTAAAAATACAAAATTAAAACTTAAAAATTCAATAGAGAGCTTCAATAATAGGCTTAATCATGCAGAAGAATCACCAAACTCAAATACAGATCATTAGAAATTATCCTGTCAGAGTGAAGAAAGAAAAAAAAAGGAATAAAAAGTAGTTATCCTACAGGACTTATGAGATACCATCAACCAAACCAGTATATACATTATAAAATTCTCAGAAAGAATAAAGAAGGAATAAGAGACAGAAGCTTATTTAAATATATAACAGAAAACCTCCCAAATCATTCCAATCCATGAGGTTCAAAGGATTCTAAATAGCTTGAGCCTATAGAAGTTTTGAGAAACATTATAACTGAGTTGTCAAAAGTCAAAACCAAACAAACAAAAGACCATTTCATAACAATAAGTGAAAAATGACTTAAAACATAGGGATTTCTCAACCGGAATCTTGCAGGACAGGAGAGAATGGAATGGTAGATTCCAAGTGTAAAAAGAAAAAAAAAAGTGCCAATCAACAATACTATACCCAGAAAAATTTTCTTTGTGAATGAAGGACAGATAAAGACACAATGCACAAGCCAAAACTGAGTGTGTTCATACCCTATTGCTTTATAAGAAATACTAAACATAGTAGTTCAAATTGAAACAAAAGGAGGTTAATCAGCATAACAAAAACATCTGAAAGCACAAAACATAAAAGTAAATGACTAATAAAATTCTGAATACTATAGCACTGTGGTGATGATACATAAGTGATTTTTAATTCTAGTATAAAATTAATATATATATATATATATATATATATATATATATATATATATATATATATATATATTAACAGTGGTAGGAAAGATGGTGGAATGAGATGGACATCATTACCCTAAGTACATGTATGAAGACATGAATGCTGTGACTCTATGTTGTGTACAACCACAGATATAAAAAATTGTGCTCTATATGTGTAATGTGAATTGAAATGCACTCTGCTATTACATATAACAAATGAGAATTAATGTTTAAACATTATTTAAAGTAACTGATATAAGCCAAGTAATGGTAGGATATGCCTCTAATCTCAGCAGATCAGGAGGCTGAGCAATTTAGTAAGGCCCTAAGGAACTTAGACCATCTCTAAATAAAATACTCAAAAAGTGCTGGGGATATGGCTCAGTGGTTATGTGCCCTAGGTTCAATTTCCAGTACCATTAATAAATAAATAAATAAATAAACAGGCAAATAAATAAATTAATAACTCTAATAATTTGCTAATGAAAATGATATTAAAATACATAAATTATGATATAAATAACAAAGAGAAGTAAAACTATAAAGTGTTTTCTATGTTATTGAAGTGATGTTCAAACAAAGTTTAAATGAACTGTTTTGAACGTTTTGTTGAAGAATAATATTAATGACAAAGTAAAATGAGCAGTAGATATGTTAAGGGTAAGGAGAAAGCAGTCAAACAATATCATTGTAAAAAATTCATTGAATGTCAAAGGAAGACAAAAAAGAAAAAAAAAGGGAACAAAGAAACTACAAATGAGACTGAAATTTATAAGGAAGCAAATAGCAATAGTAGGTCTTTACCTATAAATAATTACTTAAGTAATAATGGATAGAATCAAAAAGACTGAGCGAAGATTCAAAAGTTAGTACAGTATATGTTACATATAATAGATTGATTTATTTTTAAGGATACAAATAAGCATAAAGTAAAGAAATAAGAAAAAATATTCCATGCAAATGATAAACAGAAACAGTAGCAATGATTACACTTGCATCAAACACAATAGTCTTTAAGTAAAAAAAAATGTCACTAGATAAAAAGAATTATTATAGAACAATAAAGGGGACTATTTAATAAGGGACTATTTAATAAGAGACTATAGCAATGTAGACATATATGCACCCCAACACTGGAATACAGTGTTATTATTATTAGTAATGTGCTCAATTTCCGTGTCATTTTATAAGAGCAAATTATTCATCATGAATTTGCTCTTTACAATTCTTTTTTTAAATTTTTTTTATTGGTTGTTCACAACATTACAAAGCTCTTGACATATCGTATTTCATACATTAGATTGAAGTGTGTTATGAACTCCCAATTTTACCCCAAATGCAGATTGCAGAATCACGTCGGTTACACATCCACAATTTTACATAATGCCCTATTAGTAATTGTTGTATTCTGCTACCTTTCCTATCCCCTACTATGCCCCTCCCCTTCCCTCACATCTTCTCTCTCTACCCCATCTACTGTAGTTCATTTCTCTCCTTGTTTATTTTCCCATTCCCCTCACAACCTCTTATATGTAATTTTGTATAGCAATGAGGGTCTCCCTTCATTTCCATGCAATTTCCCTTTTCTCTCTCTTTCCCTCCCATCTCATGTCTCTGTTTAAAGTTAATCTTTTCTTCCTGCTCTTCCTCCCTACTCTGTTCATAGTTGCTCTCATTATATCAAAGAAGACATTTGGTATTTGTTTTTTAGGGATTGGCTAGCTTCACTAAGCATAATGTGCTCTAGTGCCATCCATTTCCCTGCAAATTCCATGATTTTGTCATTTTTTAGTGCTGCGTAATATTCCATGGTGTATAAATGCCACATTTTTTTTTATCCATTCATCTATTGAAGGGCATCTGGGTTGGTTCCACAGTCTAGCTATTGTGAATTGTGCTGCTATGAACATTGATGTGGCAGTATCCCTGTAGCATGCTCTTTTAAGGTCTTCAGGGAAGCAGATCAAAATCCACACTTTGTTGAGTGTAGTTTTTTTTGGGGGGTGAGGTGGGGGAGGGAGCATGTACCAGGGATTGAACTCAGGGTCACTCCACCACTGAGCCACATCCCCAACCCTTTTTTGTATTTTATTTAGAGACAGGGTCTCACTGAGTTGCTTAGAGCCTCACTTTTGCTAAGGCTGTCTTTGAACTCATTATCCTCCTGCTGTAGCATCCTGAGCTGCTGAGATTACAGTCATGTGGCTCCCTATTGGCAATTGAGTCTGGTTTTCAATATGAAGAACACAGCTACATGTAAATGGATAAGAGAAAAAGAGAATCCTGGTATTTTGAAATAATTTTTCCATATGACTTTGCAGTTATCAAATTTTATGTAGCTGAGAAATAAACATCTTTCTTAGATCACTGCTCTCTTTTGTACATTTTCAATGATATTCCAAAGTAGCTTAAATCATATGTTGCTCTAGTTTACCTAGGCAGTGTTAACAGTGGGAGTGAAGGAGTGACAGAATATGCTGAGCTCTTAATCAGCACGCATTATTATCTTAAGTGGTGACAAACAAATGATAATATTCCTCATACTTCTACCATATTCGGCCTCTTTCTATATTTATTTTGCATTCATGTGCTGCTCTCTAAACAGATCTCAAAATTAGCTTCAAAGCAAAACTTGGTGTCACAATCATAGGAGATTATGGAAAAAACATATTTCTTGTAATTTTAGAAATTCCTGAAATACTCCTTTATGGATATAAATCAATTTCAGAAGGGATTTGTGGTTTTCTCACAATCAGAAAATTGTACAGCCAAATAAACTTACATTCCACAGATACATAACTTAGCAGGTGTAAGAGGTTATTCTCTTTAGATTTGAATTACTGCTAAAGTTTGGCAATATGGAAAACAATTTCTTCATCAGTTGAGGAGAACAATCCCTTGGAAGAAACAAAACTTTACAAATACATCATAAATGAGTTTGAGAAAAATTTCTATGTCAAACATAAAACTGACAATGTTTACATACTTTTAAGTTCATCTTTTTAATTTTATAAGTTTCTAAATATGAGTGAAATTATTATTTTTATTTGGAATTCTGTGAAGATTGATGAATGAAAATATATAACATGGTAAAAACAAACAATATTTAACTATTTTATAAAAATATGATGATGAAAATGTTAAGTAACAGGAATGACATAAGCTACATTTGACTATTGCACACTTGAAACATGTTTAAAGATACTGAGCTACAACACTAATTTTACTTCAATAACTTTGAAAGATAAATGCACATAATTACATATAGTTAATGACAACCCTATTGAACAATGTAAGTTTAGACATGCACAAAACTAGAAGTATTTTTGTTTGTGTTGAAATAAAATGTATCATCTTTTATTAGATGGGTATATTGCAAATTAGTTACAATCATTTTTGATCTGGTAGATTTAAATTGCTATGAACATGTAAAATACTGATCATTAGCTATAAATCACTTGCTTCTTTTCTTTTTTTCTAAAAACTAATAATGTTTATACTGTACAATTATGTCTTGGTGGGTAAAGGATTATTGTAAAATAATACTTTGGGGGAATGTTTCAAGTGTCCCAGATTCAAGCTTAAACCAAAAACAAAACAAAACAACAACAACAACAAAATGAGTTTTTAATCTGAAAATTTCCATATGAATTAATACTGGGCTTAATCTTGTTTTCAAAGTTCCAAGTTCTTTCCCTATTCTTCAAGTTTCACTTGTTGGTGTATTCCTTCTAGATAACTTACATCATGGTCTCAAGAGAACTACTGGAATACCAGGCATTATATATAAACTTAAAGTATCTGTTCAGGTGAGGGATATATTATAATGAACGAGGAAAATCAATCTCAATAATTTTCTTAATCTATTTCTGCTTACATGCAAATATATCTTTGCATGATCTTACTCATTACCAAGAGTAATTGGACTTTTATGAATGAACTAGAATACTTGTAATTTTACCCTTAATTTAGGACTAAATTTCATGTGTCCTGTATTCAATGGAAGCTATGTATGTAAATAAAATTTGATTTTGTTAAGGAAGAAGTAAGGCCAATGATTTTGTTAATAATCAACCAAAAATATTTCACACAGCCACGTTTAGGAAGTTGAAAAACTTATAAAAGGAAAAAGATAGAAATAGTGTACTATGTAATGAAATTCAGTTTAGAAAGAAGGATAGGGAATAAGTAATGTCAGAAAAATAGATTACTTATTTTGATATAATTAGTGACTAGCATGAATTTCTTTGATGTAATATAAGTTGACTTTAATAAATCAGTTGACACCAAGTCTCAAAAATCTTACTAAGATATTAATTGAAATTGGCTTGGATATGAGCACTGTCACACGGACTGAAACTGACTAACAGACCATAAACAAAAACTAATGATAAGTGGCAATGTGTTGAGGAGAAGCATGTAGTGTTTTCATTTAGAAAAATTAACATCTTTATGAATATCATGATAAATATGGTTTTGAATCAGTGTAAATTATAATTTTTCGCCAAGAAATTAAAAGTGCAAGTAAATCATTTCAAATAATTCTTATGTCATCTGCCTTTTTCTGCTTTCTTTTTTTTCCCATGTGTGTTAAGAAGTTAATAATGAAATATTGCACACACAAAACTTTTTTTGTTTTTTCAGAAAATGCCTATAGCAGTGAACTTGTTACAAGGTCTGGATTTGGTGGTATTTATAGTTTTAAAGATATTTCTTTTAAGTGGTTTTTCTGCTGTAAGTACAAGTGTCAACACCTTTGAATGAGAGGTTATTTAAACCCGTCAATGCTCTGTTCTTGAGATTGTTTTCTTAAACTTACTTTTACATTTTTATTGAAATCCTGTTGCTGAATGTTAGGTCTACACAGTGTCTGCATGACCTTCATTATTCATTTAATTAGTCATGACAAAATTAGTTTGAAAATGTAGATGAAAGATAATCTTTGCATTCATGATGCTTTTAGACACCTGGAGAAATTGTTTCTTGGATAAATTCCTAATTTATTTTATTCAGTTAACAATTTCTCATAAAGCAATAATTATTTGCCTAACACTGTTGTAAGGGCTCTACTATATTTCATATATGAATACTATTAAGATTTATATTGATCTTTTCTAGCTATCCGACTTTAGGGTATTTATATGTACCCAAAGATAATGAAATCATCATGCCAAAAGGAAACCTGTATTCCCATGTTTATTATAGCATTATTCCCAATAGCTTGGATATGGAATCAAACTAGTTATCCATCAATGGGTGAATTGGTAAAGAAAATGTTTCATGTATATTATTCATCCATAAAGTAGAATGAAATCATATGGAGCTAAATGGTTGGAAGTAGACAGCATTATGTTAAGTGAAATATAACAGACAAACAAGTACCATATGTTCTCTTTCTTAGGTGGATGTTTAAAAATATAAAAGAAAATTATAAATGAATATAGACTAGAGATTATTAGAGGTTGAAGAGAAGGATGGATAAAGGGAGATTGGATTTGATTGGTGCAAGCTATAAGCGTACATTGAAATTTTACACTTATCTTGATTAATATGTACAATTAAATTTAAAAAATTATATTGACCTTTAATAACAAATACTATTTTATTATTTAGAAACAATTTTGATTTTCATATATTTCCCATTCTCTTCCTAAAATATGCCATTAGGATTTCAATAGTCATTCTTAGAAAAGGTGGAAAAATATTAAAACTTGGGTGACAAAAATGGTATGGATTCATCAAACCAGACTAACAATCTTAAGACATTTTTTGCATTTGAGAGGAGAATTTCTATTTCCTTCAGTCTACTATTGCCATCTATCCTTACTGGCGACCTGTACTGGGTTCACTAATCTAATTATCCCAATAACTTGAGAAAATGGCGAAGAAAGCAAGCAAACACAAGAAGTACCTTTTCAAAATCCAAAATGGCTCTCTGACCTTAGGAGTGTGTGGACAAAAAGAGAGAGCCAGTGGAATTCTTTATTATTTTATAGGAGAGACACAAGGGGAGTTTCCTTGAAACATTCTATCCCAAAAAGGGCAAAGGGGTAGGATTGCAAAGGAACAGGTGTGTGTAACTCAAACCCAGCAGGTAACACCTATTCCTGGAGCCATGCCCCATAAATCTGAGCAGAGGTAACACCCAAGTCACTGCAGAATGCAAGAATTATTCAGAATCTCTTGCTTCACGACAATCGTGTGGGCATCCAGGGCAGCTACTGACAACCTACTATTGTTTTAAGACTTTAGTTGTATGCAAGAAAAAGTAACATTTGTTTTTATTATTTGTGTATGCCTAAGGTGTCAGATTCTAAATATTAGCAATCAATCAATCAATCAATCAATAAATAAATAAATAAATAGATAAATAAAATACGGTCAATTACACTACAGACTTGACACACACTGATGTCAAAATGAATCTAAATATCTCTCTGGATGCTTGGAAATGTGCTCTTAGAGTGATTAATGGATATAAAATCTCTTGCACAAATATCACATTATAAAATTTTAGTATGCTCTTGAAACACATTTTGCATGTTTCTCTCACAGCCAATTTGCTGTTAAAGAATGTTGTATAACCATCAAGTTTTCTCCTCCTATGGTCATAATCTGTTTTTGTTTGTTTGTTTGTTTGTTTTGTTTTGTTTTGTTTTATTTTTACTAATCTAAATGAAAAATGATGGACAAATGTTAAAATAAAGGATCTGGCCAGGTGTGGTGGCACACACCTGTAATCCCAGCCACTAGGCAGGCTGAAGCAGAAGAATCATGAATTTAAAACCAGCTTCAGAAAAGGCAAAGCACTAAGAAGCTCAGTGAGACCCTGTTTCTAAATAATATAAACAAGAGATTGGAGATGTGGCTCAGTGGTAGAGTGCCCTGAGTTCAATCCCTAGTACCTGCCCCCCAAACGGGGGAATCTGACAAATGAATTGTTTTAAGCCATAAAAATTAGATGTTATCAACTATAAAATAACTCCTCAGAGAAGAATTTATACAAGCTTAGTGAACTTGCATTCCTTAATCTTCTAATATTTGAGTTCTAATACAGCAACCTTACTCCCTACACTTCAATCAAATGATGAACAAGTGTATCATAAGTAGGAAGTAGCATTTGGAAATTTGGCATGTCTGGAACTGGAATTGTTAGCACATAAAGCTAATTTTTTAGCTTTATTTATTTATCTTATTTATTTATCTATTTATTTATTTTTAATTCTACAGAGGATTGAATGTAGTCCCTTAAACATGCTAAGCAAGTGTTCTCCCACTGAGGAGTAACTTCTCAATTTCTTCCTTCCTTCCTTCCTTCCTTCCTTCCTTCCTTCCTTCCTTCCCTCCGTCCCTCCCTCCCTCCCTCCCTCCCTCCCTCCTTCCTTCCTTCCTTCCTTCCTTCCTTCCTTCCTTCCTTCCTTCCTTCCTTCCCTCCTTACTTCCTTTCTTTCTTTCTTTTTAGTTTTAAGACCTGAGTTGCTCAGATTGGTTTTGAACTGGCAACCCTCTTTTAGTATCCAAAATAATTGGAATAACAGGGCAATACCACTGTGTCCAGCATATTTTTCTTAAATTCTAGAATTTTCCTCTTTTAGACTCAGACACAGACACTCCTCCTACCCAGAAACATAAAGCTTAATCAATCAACTAAAATGTTATGGGACATGAATTTAGTTATTCCCTTGTTAACTTAATTAAAAGTCACAAGCTGAACATTTTCTATGTATATATTCATGAAATAAATATTGAATAATACTTTTAAAAATTAAAGTATGTCTTATATAGTCATTTTTGGTTTTGTTTTACTTTTTGTGTAATATGATCATTTTGTTTTGCTATGGTTTCCTTTAGTTCATTCTAAGATGATATTGTGTTTACCTAGAGAACTTACAAACACACAAAACACTTTTAAGAGCAAAGATAATGTACTCAACATTCAAAGAAATACATGGAGTTAAAGTAAAAATTTCCATAAAAAAAATCAGTGGACTACAGATATGTCTCAGTTGTCTAGTTCTTACCTAGCATGCCCAAGGCTCTGGTTTCAATTCCAGTAAAAAGAAAAAACTAAATGGAAACATAAAAATATGAATCACAGTGAACACAGTTTATTCTGAAAACTAAATTTATGAAATAGGTGATATTATTAGCTTTTCTATAATTTTCTAAAATATTTAAATTACTTTAAACTGGACCATTGAAAGTGAAAAGCATTGTATAAACAGAAAGGAAAAGTGGGAGTCTGATTTCAGAGATCAGTAAATCAGCACATTTACAAGTTACAAATAAAGATGTACAACTGAAAGTTTACAGTAACCATATCCCAACCCACCACAGAGCAGCAGGCAATTCTGTTGCTACGAAGAGTTAAAGAGACATTAGAAATGAAAATACAATCTAGGTGTGGTCAAAGAGAATTCTATATACTAATGGAAGGGCCTCCATCTAATTGATAAGGAAATATAACTATAGTATCTAAGTACAATCATTTCATAGGTATAAATTAGAAATGTATGAAATTTCATATAGCTGTAATTATTTTATAGATTTATGAAGTTGAAATTATTGTTATTCTGTCTTTAATATTCAGGCTGTTAGTTCAAAAGTAAGCCTATTTTTAGCTTAAGTAGAGATGTAAGTAGTCCACTATCTGAAAACAGTGAACTGAATTTGTTTTTCCATATGACAATCTAGTTTTCTTCAAACTCTGAAAATTATGTGTATATTCTCATATTGATCAAATATAAAATTATTTTTAAAACATTAGCTTTATTTACTATCATAAAATCATTAGTCATATATAGAGATAAGCTTCTGGAATGCTAATGGACTTTAAAATAAAACAATTTTCAATATTTCTTATTTTCATTATAGTTTAACATCACTGAGTAAATTTTCTAGGTCAGGGAGAAATGACTTAGAAATATTAGTTTAATTGCTTTGATTAAGCAGTGGCAGAATATTGTGTTGGGTGCATTAGAAGTCAAATAAATTAATTGAAAATTCATGGAAGTAAAAATTACTTTTGAAATGAATATATCACTAAGTAAGTATACACAAATTTTCAAACTCATGATAAAATTGATCATGATCAAATGAAAAGATTCAAAATATCTTCTGTAAGATAAATTTTTATGCCATTGCTATAAGCTGAATGTAAGAATAATATTTATAAAAGTATTTAAATAAGTATGTACAACCAATAATAGCAATTAGTTCTAAATGTGTGTTCTGCTGATGAATATTTTTCGTAACAAAATGAATTTTATTTTCTCCTATCTCTTTCAGACTAAATTAACCTTTAATGAGACATGGTATTTGACATGTTCCCCCGAGGAAAATGTATGTTTTTCAATATATTAATTGATTTGGAGTTTATGTAAAATAAAAGAGGACACCACCAGTATGTTTAAGACTGTCTTTTTCTGTTCATTACTAATTTCAACATTTTATTTCCTTTTGCAAACACCAGTCTTTTCTGTAAAACCTAAGGTCTGGAAGGCCAAACCAAATCACTTTTAATAAAGACCATAGCTGAAAGGAATTACATCAAAAGAAAATTTACACTAGAAAATATATTTTCAAGGTTTTGTTGAATGTAATAGTTTTATGTAAAGACATTGTATCAATTTTATTATTTCCATAATGAGATAATTATGATAATTTACACAATAAAATTTTAATTCTGATCTTAATTCATTTCATGTGAAATACACAAATGATAAAGTTGAAAGGAATCTGAAGAAGTAGATTTTTGTATTGTACTCAAATCCAGGCTACTAAAAACTTCTAATTGTCTTTGAATTTCTTTTTAATAGAGTTTAAGAATGTTAAATTATTTCTAAAGTATTCTATTATTATTTATGTACAGGCAAATAGTACCTAAGGTTTCTTCATGTCAAGGTCTCACCTGTAACAATGATGGGCTTGGCTTATACATAGACATAAGGGGTCTGTATTCTTGACTAGAGGTCCACAAAACAATGGATATGAAGGATTTATAATCAAGAAAGATGCAACTGCTATCCCTCCCATTTTAAGAGAGGAACATTGGAAATTTAATGGAAAGGAACTTTATGATAATCCTTTAACCCAGAAATAAATATATGTCCATGTGGAAAATAAGACTATGTTATCAATTTTAAAAACTTGTGATATCTTTATGACCTGTGGTCTTAAATCTTTTGAAATCTAAACATACCTGCCTGTAATTAAGTAAATCCATGAGTCCTTTTTTTTCTGAATTTAGTGGTAAATTGAAATCTAAGGCTTGACTTTTTAGTTCAAGTCCCAAGTTTGAGTAAGATTTTTTTCAAAAAACCCTAACTTCACAAATATGTAAATATTTTTTCATAATTGCACATAGGGGGACTAAACCACAATTTCAAACTTTGTGTTATAACATTAATGACAAAGAAATGTCCGTCTTGCCCTGTATCTTTTCTGCTTTCTAGTTGGGAAGCTGTGAACGTGAGGCTGGTGGTACTTCAGTCCTGTAGTGGTTAAGAATCACAGAATCAGGGTGATTGAGCTTCAATTCTGAATGTGCCTGGTTACTATTTTGGTATTGTATCCCCTGTATAACAAGTAACCCCCAAACCTAGAATGTTAAACCATCAATTTATTATTTTTTCATGTGATATACACAGTTGTACTAGTTAATTTTTCTATGATATGTGATTTTGACTGTGGACTATATGATGTTCTATAGGTGGCAGGGATTGTATAGAGGATTCCTTCCCTCATATGGCTGGACCAAAAGGCTAGGCCACCTCTCTTCATGTATGCCCAACATTTCTCCACAAGTTCTTTCTAGCAGTTACTTCTTCCTCTTACACAGGAATTTTCTGATGACAACTCTTTCAAGATATGGGAGATGAAACCTCTCAGGCTCTTAATACTAATACTGGAAACAATCTAACATCTATCCTAACGTATTCTACTGGACAAAACAACTGTGGAGGGGTGCAATACACAGTTACAGAACCTACCTTGACTGGAAAAAGGAAGGAGAAGCATTACTTCAAGGGATAGCTGTCCAAAAATTTGTTGAAATTTTTAAATTTATTCTATTCTTGGCCACAGAAGAACCTCCATAGTACTTCTGCAGAAATCTGACATTTATGTTAGATTGAAATATTCTACTTTAAGCAGTTTGCATTGTTTTAATGGATTTTTTAAAATTATAAGTTTTGTTTTTTAGTTGTTGAGAAGAACTTTATTTATTTTTTCTTTTATTTATATGTGGAGCTGAGAATCAAACCCAGTGCCTCACACATGCTAGGTAAGTGTGCTACCCCTGAGCCCCAGCCCCAACCCCTAATAAATTATTTTGTCATATAGAATATCTCTGATTCATTATTCTTAAGTACTGTACCCTAACTATATTTCAAATTGAGATATAGGCTACCTTAAATGAATGCTTTCCTACTTCTAATTCAGACCATAGAGATCATTTAATTTGTGAATCATTTTTTTTTCTCATAAGAAAGAAAAATACTCTAAGAATTTTTTCTTCAAAATTAATGTTATGTACAAATTTTCATACACTGGGCATTATGCTCTGTTTGCATATAACAGAGATAAAAGATTTCATTGACTCACATTTCCTCATAGTAAAAATGATAAGACCTCACTATTAATAATTTTTTTAGTATTATCAATGATATAATATAATATAATATAGTATAACTCAATGCTAAATGCTGAATTCAGTTGATTAATAACTTTATATATTTGAAATATTCCTGAAATAATTATTGATATTGAGTTTTCAACTTTTCCAAAATGTTAAAACTGGCATTCGTTGTCCAACAATTTTTTTTAAAATTCAACATCTTAAACAATCAGGAAAATGAAAATAAAAAGTTCATTGAGTTTTCATCTCAATTTAGCTAGAATGGCAATCATCAAGAGCACAAGCCATAATAATGCTGGTGTGGATATGGCAGAAAGAAACACTCTCTCTGTTGGTAGGATTGCAGAGTAGTATTATTATAGAGATCATTATGGAGGTTCCTCAAAATATTAGGGATTGAAACACCACATGACCCAGTTATACCACTCCTTGATATTTAGTCAAAAGAATTAAAGTCAGCATAACTACAGTGACACATTCATAGCCATGTTCATAGCAAGACAATTCACAATAGCCAAGATATGGAATCAGCCCGGGTGCCTATCAACACATGAATGGATAAAGAAAATCAATCTCTCTCTCTCTCTCTCTCTCTCTCTCTCTCTCTCTCTCTCTCACTCACTCTCTCTCTCTCTCTCACACACACACACAAACACACATAATGTAGTTTTATTCAAGAATGAAATTATATCGTTGGCAAGAAAATGGACGGAAATGGAGAACATCATGTTGAATGAAAGAAGGCAGACTCAGAAAATCAAGGGTCCCATGATGTCTCTTATACATAGTGTGTAGAGAGAAGTGGAGAAGAGGATTCAATAATAATAGATGTGAGACTAGCAAAAGAGAGAAATAGAGGATATGAATTAGAGGGGATGCGGGGAGAGGGAAAGGGGAGGTACTGGAGGATGAAATATACCAAATTATTTTATGGGCATGTATGAATATATCACAGTGGACCCTAATATTGTTTACAATTGTGATGCACTTACAAAAACGTGTAGAAACTGTCATTTTTATTTTTTTACCCAGATTAATTTTTTTCTGTTTTTTCTGAAGCCAAATTAAAATCATGCAAAATTTTATGCAAGTAAACTGTTAAGATTTATAATAGTATCTTACAAAGTAGTGAAGAACAAATGTTTTACATTTACAAGAAATCTAGAGAAAGGAAATGGAAAAAGTTGACAGAGTAGATGAGAGTGTCTCTGTTCCATTTCTATTGTAAGAATGAAGAACTGAGGTTTTATGGTGATATGGAAAATGTTTATTTGGTGTATTTTGAAGAAAAAGTAAAACCAAAAGACTACTCTGTAGTTGCAAAGAAAAGTGAAAAACAGGAAGGGATGTTGGGCTTTTTGCACTACTGAGACAAGTAATCATTTCTTTGATTGCTTGACCTTCCTGAAGAGAATATTGTGTATACAATTCCTTGCTACCATTTGAGCATCTACTTTTGTAATAAAGACATTTTCAAAGCAATCAGAATTTCAACATTCAAGAAAATCAAAACTAGCCTATTTTTTAATAAAGAGAGAGAGAGTATTTTAATATTTATTTTTTAAATGTTTATTAAATATTTATTAAATATTTAAATTTCTTAAATATTAAATATTTATCAAATAAATATTTATTGTTTGTATGTGGTGCTGAGGATCGAACCCGGGGCGCACGCATGCCAGGCAAGCATGCTACCACTTGAGCCACATCCCCAGCCCCAAAACTAGCCTATTTTAATACCAGGTATTTCCTAGAATGTATAGAAAGTCTAAGCTGTTCTTGATAATCTTGAAGTAGAGCTAATGCCAAAACTTTAGCCATTCTTTGGAGGTCTCACTAAAATTTGGAAAACGAATGCTGATAAGGCAACAATAACCATCTTTAGTCCTCAAACAATGTTCGTATTTTCAGAATATTTCGGTCAGTGCAAAGGTACATATGTGAAAACTGGGGGATAGAAACAAAATGAAGGGTCTCTAAAATTGACATGTACTTAAAATTGAAATCCTTATGAAACAATACTACATCCAGACTGACATATTAGTCCAGTAAAAAACAAGTGCGATTTGGCATAGTTACTAGGAGCAGTGACTTAAGACTGGATTTCTATTCTAAAAGTTGTGTATCTCCAAGTCATTGTGTATATGTTTTGTGAGTGAGCAAATCAAGGTCAGGGCTATTACTGCACTTTATTTAGTATTTCTTGGGTATAAATCCTAACATGAGACAAGAGCAGATACCAAAGATGTTTAAAACATCTTAAGAATTGTATATAACAAAAATCAAGACTTCAATGTATTTTCATTTTCAAAAATTTTTAGAAACATAACAACTTCAAGAACAAGAGTAGAGATGATGGAGATATGACCACTATAAATATAATATCTAGATTTAGCAATTATTTTTGTTTTATATTATGTTTCTTATTTTTTTTTCCTATTGGAATATTTTAAAGCAAATCCCTGGTATTATATTTCATCTTTAAATATTTTATACTATCTAATTAGCACCCTTATTAAAACTTCTGTAATTCCCTTAATATGCATTTTATAGCTTTTTTGATGGTTATCTTAATAAGGTCTGCTTATCACAATTAGTTCTGCATCTTAAATAATTTTCTCTCATTGATGTTAAAATTGATGTTTTTGAAATTTTGAATTCCCATGATTCTTACATTCCTTTTAATGTTCTTTTCTCATTTTAAATTGTGATATAATTCAGGTAGTGTAACTTTGACCCTTTTCAAGTATATAATTCAATACTTATTTCTGTGTTCACAAAATCCTTACCCATTACCAACCTCTTTCCAATCCTCAATTTCTGTCATTCTTTTAAGATTTGGCAACAAATGCTGTACTTTCACTTTTGCTTACTCTGGATATTCCATGTATACAAAATTATTCAACATCAGGCCCATTGTGATGGCTTTTTCACATAGAACAATATTTGCAATGATCAGCTATATAGTAGCATGTATCAGAATTCCCTTTTTTATGAATGATATTGCTATATGTGAATATGCCAAATTTGCTTTTATCCATCTAGTCCTTGAAAGATTTTTTAGGTTGTTTCTATTTTTGTTAATTAACATTTGAGAAACTAAAAAACGTTTTGCAACCTGAATGCCTCATTGAACATAATCAACAGCAGTGTGTGATGGTTCCAATTTCTTCCCATACTCACCAGCAATTTCTCACCTTTTTTTTTTTTTTTTGAGAGAGAGAGAGAGAGAGAGAATTTTTTAATATTTATTTTTTAGTTTTCGGTGGACACAACATCTTTGTTTGTATGTGGTGCTGAGGATCCAACCTGGGGCGCATGCATGCCAGGCGAGTGCGCTACCGCTTGAGCCACATCCCCAGCCCTCACCTTTTTTTAATAGCCAAGTTTTTGGATATACATACACACGTATTGTTATATATAGGCTTGAAAAATACTTTCTTGATGGAGTTCTTTAAAACATACAATTTTTAATTACTTAAAGTTATATTATTCTTTTTTTTTCCTTTTTGTAATTTTGCTGTGACCTAATCCAAGGTTACAAAGATTAATACTCATTTTTTTTTTCTAGTATTGCAATGTCACATATACTTGTAGGTGTTTGATTAATTCTGAGGTAATTCTCTCACATATTGTATGGTAAGAAACAGGTTTCTTTCTTTGGCAGTGAATAAGCATTTTTCTCAGTACAACTTGTGGAAAGCCTATTCCTTAACTCACTGAGGTATTTTGACACCCTTGTCAAAAGTCACTTGACCAGAAATGTATGGCTTTCTTTCTGGATCTTTAATTTTAGTACAACAGTCTCTCTTTCTGTCATCATGCCAATGTACCTCACTGTGTAGTTACTATAGTTTAATAATAAATTTTAAAATTGTGAAGTAAAATTTCTTGCTTGTCTTATTGTTTTTACAGATTGAATAGCTGTTTTCATCTCAGTATTTCTTTAGGTGAACCATGCAATTTTGTGCCTGTTATAATTTTCACTCATCTAAATGTATTTTCTAATCTATTATTCCTTCTTTGACTCCTGGATTATTTAGAAGCCTATCTAATTTTATGCATTTGTATGTTTTCCAAACATTTTTCAATTATTGATATTTTAAATTTTAGTAAGTTGAAGTGAAAGAAAATAATTTGAGTATTTTTTTTATTTTTTAACAATTTACTGAATTGTTTATGACCTTACAACTTGAATGTGTATTCTCAAGTTTTGGGGGTGAAATGTTCTATGGAAAACTTTGAGATTTGGTTGGTTTGTAGTTGTTTTCATCATACATTTATTTGTGGTCTTCTGCCTAGATATATCTGACATTAAACATGCATTCTTCAGTTTCACAGCTCATGGAACCTGGACATTAATACTTAACAACAACAACAACAATGCATTACTATATAAAGCCACATTTGAGCAAAACTATTCTAAGAAGTGGTATCAAGCAGTGATTCTTGGACTTATGCTGCTCTTTGAATGGTTTACTCATAGTTTGAATCTAATACTGAAATTGAGTGTACAAATTTATATGTACCTTGATAAAAATTGAAAATAATTAAAAAAACTTCATGATTTTCTATAATTGTCATTTTTTTCTTATTTTTCTATTAGTGTCTTCTTTATATTTTACATAAGTGACATTGCGGTCATAATGGAAAATAAAAGAAAAAAATATTTCCTTCTAATTTGTAAATAATTGTATTATTATCTGCTCACTTAGTTATTTTAAATGTTATAAATGTGTTCTTTTCCTATCACTTCAAAAAACTCAGAAAAATATTGAGATCTCTGTCACCAAGGAGTATGTGAATGGGTAGATGTTTGGAGATTAGCTGGGATAAATACATACCTTTTGCTTTTTCCTTTCCTTTTCTTTTTTTTTTTTTTTTTTTTTTTTTTAAGACAGGGTTTACTAACTTGCTGAGGCTAGCTTTGAATTTGTGATCCTCTTGCCTTAGTCCCTTGAGCTCCTGGGATTATAGACATGGACCAGCATTTCTGGCTGAATGGATCAATCTTGAGCAACATGTGGGGAAAGAAATCTACTGTAAATGTTTTATTGATGATAGTAAAAGATTGTGTGTGTGTGTGTGTGTGTGTGTGTGTGTGTGTGTGTTTATATTTGAGTGTTTGCATGGGAATATATATTTCCTATCTGTTAATTCATGTATTATATGAGCTATATTGGTCATGAATTTACCAATGATTTTTGGGATTTGGGGAGATATAGTTTAGTTTGTTCAATGGTCTTATTGACAAAAACCACAAGCAAAATTCACATAGCATAAACTGCTTCTTGCTAGGTGGGTGAAATGTGTATTCATGTGAAACCAATCAATTACTTTGGTATGCTTATAATTTTTTATATGCATTGTCATTTATGAAATGCTACTTTTCTTTACAAAAATCATTTGTAGAGTGTGAAAGAGTGAACATTTTTATGCTATAATTACTTAACATTTCATAATGCTTATTCTTAAAATATCATCTAAGATTTTAGGATTCTGGCATGTTAAAAGAAAAAAAATGATTTAATTCTCTATTTCTCCAAAAAAATTTAAAATTTGGATATGAATTATGTTTTTATATTTTCCTAATATGGGACAAATATAAATCTTACATTTTGTATTCATTTTCATTTCCTATATGGTTTATTAGTAAACAAAATGTATTAATATAGTTCTCATAAATATTTGAGGAACATATTATATATATTTTGCTAAATTCTTTTATGAAACACTTTTTTTTTCAAAATGTGCACCATATGTGGGCTTATAAAAATGAAATAATTCTGTGAATTGCCTTATTATTTACCATACTTGCTGTGGTATTTATTACCTTACATGGTTCTCAAAAATAGAAAGATAGGAATTTTTCTATGCTAATTAAGAGTAAATCTCAAATGTGGCATCTCAAGATAACATACACAAGGCAATAAAAATTTGGATCAAGAATATTGGAGTGTACTGATGATTTAGTCTCCATCACAATGATAAGAACAGTTTACATCTTATTTCAAAATTGAAGAATGGGAAACAAAGACACTTTTGTGATATTTTATCATTGAAACAATATCATTATTCATATTTCATATTCCTTCTGTTTTAAGGGACCTGAGTAGGTACAAAAAGTAATTCAAACTTGGAAGACTAATAAGCAATAGAAATTTATTTCTTAAAGTTTTCAAGTTTGGAAATTCAAAAGGTATTATCAGATTCGGTATGTGTTACTGACTTTCTTTTTGATTTATAAATGTCCTTTTTTCCTT
The DNA here is from genome assembly GCF_964194105.1 of Spermophilus citellus. Classification (NCBI taxonomy): domain Eukaryota; kingdom Metazoa; phylum Chordata; class Mammalia; order Rodentia; family Sciuridae; genus Spermophilus; species Spermophilus citellus. The sequence goes on along the minus strand of NC_138182.1, from coordinate 50,257,336 downwards.
TTGTTTTTACAGGATTGAGGGAGTGAAGATGTTCTCTGAGACATCTTTTATAAGGGAAATAATCTCATTCATGATGAATCTTTCATCATGTTCTACTCTCCTACCATCTTCCCAAATCATCATATTGGTGATTGGTTTTGAACACATGAATATAGGGGAAACACAAATATTCTGACTCTAATACTTCTCCATTGGCTATCATCAATCAACATGACAACACATACTCTCCTACCATAGAAACAAAATCATTAGAATTACCAGAAAAAAATAAATTAAAACACAGAAAAGAAGAGAGTGGTTCTCAATTTCATGTGATTTTTCTTGTAGAATCATCAAGAAATCTTTCCTCAGAAATGCATAGCATTCATCATTTTTCTTTTATATATTGTATTTCTCTAGTAATCCCTGAATCAGAGTAATTGGTATGACATGACAAAACTCAAGATTTACTTGTAGTATTTTAGTGTCTGATTATCAGAAATAAATTCATGAAATCCATGTATATCTTGTAAGAGAAAAGATGACCTTTCTTCTATATATCAACAAAAATTATAGATTTTACATGAATCATACAAAGTCATTGATTGTACATTTGAGAATTGAAAATCAAATAAATATGATCAAGAATCAGTAAAATCACCGACAGTGCTAAAAAATGAAGAGCATTCTTTCACCACTCCTATTCAACATAGTCCTAGCAAATCTAGCCAGAGCAATCAGTAAAAGAAAGAAATTAAAGGGATAAGAATAGCGAAGGAAGAGCTCAGACTATGCTTATTTGCCAGATGACATGATTCTGTATTTAGAAGATATGGAAAAATCCATCAGAAAGATTCTAGAACTCAAAATGAATTAAGCAAAGTAGCAGATATAAACTTAACACCCATAAATCAATTGTATTCCTATATACCAATGAAAAATCAGTTGAAAGAGAAACCAGGAAAACTATCCCCTTCAAAGTAGCCTTAAAAAAAATAAGATAATTGGTAATCAATCTAACAAAAGAGGCAAAACACCTCTACAATGAAAACTTCAGAATACTAAGAAAGAAATTGTAGAAGACCTAGAAGATGAAAACCAGCAAAGGGCAAAACAAAAATAGAAGAATACTATACACAAAGGAGAATCTAATTCAACTTAAAAATTAGAAATAAATCAAAATGACATGAAATTAAAATCACCTTTCAATAATAACACTGAATGTTATAAACTCAATCCATCTATTAAAAGACAGAGGCTGACAGATTAGATTAAAAAATAAGACCCAACAATATGCTGTCTCTAATAAACTCAACTTTTAGGCAAAGACATCCCCAGACTAAAGGTAAAAGAGTGGGGGAAAAACATATAATTCACATGAAACTCAAAAATAAGCAGAATTTCTATTTTCATATGTAATAAAGTGAACTTTAAGCCAAAGTTAATCAAAAGATATTTTTTAAAAAGCCATTTCTGGGCTAGGGTTGTATATCAGTGGTAGAGTGCTTGTGTAGCCTGTGTGAGGCACTGATTTCAATCCTCAGCACTGCATAAAATTTAGTAAATAAAATAAATGTATTGTTACCATCTATAATAAAAATTAATTTTTAAAAAGGCCATTTCATATTGCTTAAGGGTGACAATAAATGAGATTCATAAATATCTATGCCCCAAAAAATGGAGACTCTACATACATCAAACAAGAATCAAATAGACTATAAAACAATAGGCTTTAACATGCCTGTCTCATCTCTAGACAGATTATCCAACAAAGACTAAATAAAGAAGCTACAGAACTAAAAAATTCAATTAATAATTTAGACTTATTGCATATATAGAATATTTATCCATCAGTGACTGAATACACTTTCTTCTGAGCTACACATGAAACATTTTTCAAAATCTACCATAGTTTAGAATGCAAAGCAACTCTTTTTTTTTTTAAAGAGAGAGCGAGGAGACAGAGAGAGAGAGAGAGAGAGAGAGAGAGAGAGAGAATTTTTAATATTTATTTTTTTTTAGTTCTCGGCGGACACAACATCTTTGTATGTGGTGCTGAGGATTGAACCCGGGCCGCACGCATGCCAGTTGAGCGCGCTACCGCTTGAGCCACATCCCCAGCCCCGAAAAGCAACTCTTAGCAAATGTGAAAAAAGAGAGATAATGCCCTGCATTATATTAGATAATAATGGAATGAAATTAGAAGATAATAATGGAATGAAATTAGAAATCAATGATAAGATTAAAATGAAAATTACTCTAACATCTGAAGACTAAAGAATTCACTGTATAATGATGAATAGATAACAGAAGAAATCAAAGATGAAATAAGAAATACTTACAGATAAACGAGAATAATGATAAAAATATATCAAAAGCTCTGAGACACTATAAAGGTAATTCTAAGAGAATGTTCATAGCCTTGAGCTCATACATTAATGGAATGAAAAGATATGAAATAAATAATCTAATATTACATTTCCAGACCCTGTTAAAAGTAGAAAAAATCCACACACAAATTAGAAAATGTCAGCAAATAATTAAAATCAAAGCTGAAATCAATAATATTGAGATAAAAATCAATTAAAGAAAATGATGAATCAAAAAGTTGATTCTTTGAAAAAGTATTTTTTAATTGATTTAAAAAATAATTACAGTGGGATGCATTACAATTCTTATTACACATATACAGCTCAATTTTTTCACATCTCTGGTTGTATATAAAGTGTGTTGACACCAATTCTTGTCTTCATACATGTACTTTGGATAATGATGTCTATCACATTCCACCATCCTTGCTAATCCCCTGCCCCTCCATTTCCCTCCCACCCCTCTGCCCTATCTAGAATTCATTTATTCCTCCCATGCTTCCCCCTCCCTAACCTACTATGAGTCAGCCTCCTTATATCAGAGAAAACATTCAGCATTTGTTTTTTGGGGATTGGCTAACTTCACTTAGCCTTATCTTCTCCAAAGCCATCCATTTACATGCAAATGCCAAGATTTTATTCTCTTTTATTGCTGAGTAAAATTCCATTGTTTATATATGCCACATTTTTTTTTAACCACTCATCCACTGAAGGACATCTAGGTTGGCTCCATAGTTTAGCTATTGTGAATTGTGTTGTTATAAACATTGATGTGGCTATGTCTCTGTAGTATGCTGTTTTTAAGTTCTTTGGGTATAGACTGAGGAGAGGAATAACTTGGTCAAATGGTGGTTCCATTCCCAGGTTTCCAAGGAATCTCCATACTGTTTTCCATATTGTCTGCACCAATTTGCAGTCCCACCAGCAATGTATAAGTGTGCCTTTTCCCCCACTTCCTTGCCAATGCTTATTGTTCTTTGTCCTCATAATAGCTGCCATTGTGACTGGAGTGAGATGGTATATTAGAGTAGTTTTGATTTGCATTTCTCTAATTGCTAGAAATGATGAGCATTTTTCCATATATTTGTTGACTGACTGTATATCCTCTTCTGAGAAGTGTCTGTTCAGGTCCTTGGCCCATTTATTGATTGGGTTATTTGTTTTTTTGGTGCTTAGCTTTATGAGTTCTTTATATACCCTAGAAATTAGTGGTACACCTGATGTGTGGGGGGTAAAAATTTGCTCCCAGATTATAGGCTCTCTCTTCACCTCACAGAATGTTTCTTTTGCTGAAAAGAAAATTTTTAGTTTGATTCCATCCAACTTATTGATTCTTGATTTTAATTCTTGTGCTTTAAGAGTCTTATTAAGGAAGTTGGGGCCTAATCCCACATGATGAAGATTAGGGCCTACTTTTTCTTCTATTAGAGGCAGATTCTCTGGTTTATTTCCTAGGTCCTTAATCCACTTTGAGGTGAGTTTTGTGCATGGTGAGAGATAGGGATTTAATTTCATTTTGTTGCATAAAGATTTCCAGTTTTTCCAGCACCATTTGTTGAAGATGCTATCTTTTCTCCAACGTAATTTTTTTGTTTTTGTTTTTTTGCCTTAACAAAGCTAACCAAGATAAACAGAGAAAAAATACAAGTTAAAAATCCATGTGAAAAGAGAGATAACACCACAGACACTAATGAAATACAGAGGATAATCAGAAGCTTCTTTGAAAGTCTGTACTCTAATAAGCTAGCAAATACTGAAGACATCTATAAATTCCTAGAGATATTACCTACCTGAATTGAACCAGGAAGTTATAGAAAATTTAAATAACTCTATTTCAAGTAAAGAGATTAAAGAAGTCATCAAGAGTCTACCAACAAAGAAAAACTCAGGACAAGATGGATTCTCAGCCAAATTCTACCAAACCTTTAAAGAAGAACTAATATCAATCCTCCTCAAATTACACCACAAAATAGAAAGAGGAAACCCTTACAAACTCATACTATGAAGCCAATAATACCCTAGTACCAAAATCAGATAGAAACATCATATAAAGAAATCTTTAGACCAATATTCTTGAAGAACCTAGATACAAGAATTCTCAATAAAATATTAGCAAATTGCATACAAAATCACATTAAAAACATAGTTCACTATGACCAAGTGGGTTTCATCTCAGGGATCCAAGGTTGATTCAACATAAGAAAATCAATAAATGTAATTCAACAATATGTAATTCACCAAATGTAATTCATCAATAGACTGAAAGACAATAATCATATGATTATTTCAATAGATTGAGAAAAAGCATTTGACAAAACAGCATCCATTCATGATTAAAGCACTAGAAAAAAATAGAAAAAAGGATCATACTCCAAGACTATAAAAGCTATACATGACAAGCCAATAGCCAATATAATTTTCATTGTTTTTCAGTGAGAAATTTTTTCAGGTATAGCATCCTTGTTTAATATTTATTTCCAACATATAATTTTATTTTAATATTTATTAGATTATTAATTTGTGGTACTGTTTCATTTGGCAAATATTTACTGATATCATATGTTCAATATGAGTAGGAAAAAGAGAAGAACTTTCTATGTGAAACCATAAAGTCCAAAAACTTTCTTAGAAAAACTTGCTTGAGGTTGAATAATAAGTAGCAATTAGTTAAATGGGCAAACTTCAGAGAGAAAAATAATCTAGAAGGAACAAAGTTCTGAACCCTCTTTATATGAAATATGGAGGAGTAACAAAGAACTAATAAATGCCTCTATAAACACTAAGTAGCATACACAGTTCTCAAAGAGTTTGTTCTTGGGAAAGCCTATTTTAAGGAGTTATGAAAACCTAAACTTATCACTCTGCTGATGTACACAAAAGTGAACAAAAGAGGTATTTTTTGTCAGATAAAGTTTTCCCTGAAAATTAGGGAGAAAAAATGCACCTAAAGTTAAAATAAGACACTTGTAAAAATAAAACAAAAAGATATGACTCCATTAATGCCTACAATATATGGAAAATAACCTGCTAATAAAATCTAAACCTAAAGGAATCAAAAATATAAAATAAACCCACAAACATGTAGAATAAAGTAAAGTAAATTAATTGATGAGTTAATACCATAAAATAGTAGAATTTCCTTTATTTAAGAAACCTGTATCCTAATAAAGTAGTGAAGGAAATTCAAAATGACTGTATATTTATGAACATATAATAAATAAATTGATGTGACATAAACAGCTAGTGTAAACCCAATTTAGTTACATTGCTTTTTGGCTTTACTGTTCCCAATGAAATATATTTTCTGTGGGAAAGATAAATTGAAAATAATTCTCAGAATGTTTAATTTCTTTTAAAAATCTAAATGATGACTTCATAATGCATGCTGTCTAAAAACGTACTAAATCTAATTTACTTGTATTTAAGAAAATAGAATAGAAAATCATGCAAATTAAAAAAATAAAAGAATATCTTTTTCAAATATTATGAAGGTTCAGAACTTTGTTCCTTCTAGAATATTTTTTCTCTCTGAAGTTTGCTCATTTAACTAATTGCTGCTCATTATTCCAACTAAAGCAAGTTTTTCTAAGAAACTTTTTGGACTTTATGGTTTTACATAGAAAGTTCTTCTCTTTTTTCTACTCATATTGAACATATGATACCAGTAAATATTTGTCAAATGAAACAGACTTAGGAAATCATTATGGCCACTTGGTTTACAGATACAACATGATTATAACATTAATTTGAAAAAGCTTATAACGAAATGAGAAGCATGACAGAATTCTGCTCATTCACAGGTCATGGAAAACTGAGAATGATTTGTAGGTTTGGGTCATTGTACCTCTAAAAGTTGATCAGTTTAATCCTGGTATTAGGATATTCCAATAGCAAATAAAGTAAAAAAAAAAAATGCATTTCCTGAAGATGTTAAAAATCAGCCAGATGTTTACAGTAGAATTTCCCTTTACAATACTTCTTTTCTGAGTAACACATTTGAAAGGGCCCTCTTTATATTTTCATTTTTATATTCTCATTTTTGTATTTTCATTTTTATATACTCAATTCTCAATATGCAATGTTATTTGTCATACATTTATTTGTCTTTTTGGCATCCCCATGAACTAGTAGAGACTTGTCTTATAATACTCAATTTATAGAGAAGACCAATTTCCTAGCTTAGAATGTGTACTGTACATAAGGACATTCATACTAAGTCAACTTGGCCTCCAACTCCTCTCTTCTGTGTTTAGTAGAATTTGTAGGATTTATTAAAGCACATAATGTGAACAAATTGTGTTAAGTTTTATTCTTCATTTTGATTCTTTTTAATATATCAAATTCTTTTTTTAAATAATAAAATATTTTATTATGTCATTTAAATATATCTACATGTATACATTAAAAAGAAATACAGTTATTTTATCTAATATTTATAGGGATCTCTCCTGTAGAAAACAATTTTAAAGTTGTTTAAATAAAAAAAAAAAACTATATATTTTTTTCCAAAGAATATGATTTAGAAATTCTTGGCATCAGCAAAACAGCAGTGCACTTTAAGAAACTGACTGAAATCCAAACATTTCAGAAAGTTAAATGAAAATAAAAAAATAAATCAGAAAATTTTAAATGCAAATTTATAACTAAATTTTAGATAATTTGAGATTTTGAATCTATAAGGACTAACTTCCCTGTGTGTCTCAAAATTCTTTTCCAGCAAATATTTTAAGAAGAGAAAAAGATGAGCTCAGATTATTTATCTGAATGTAAGATATATCAAAGGAAATACAAACTTTACTTTTATATTTTTGAATTTCCTCTGAATTATGTTTTCCTTTTTTTATGGTACCAAGGATTGAACCCAGAGGTGCTTATCTATTGAGACACATACCCAGCCCTCTTTTATATTTTATTTAAACACAGGGTCTTGCTGAGTTGCTAAGTGCCTCACTAAATTGTTTTCTGAGACTGGCTTTGAACTCATGATACGCCTGCCTCAGCCTCCAGAGCCTCTGGAATTATAGACTTGTACTCTGCCAGGCATATTTTTCCTTTCACTTAAATTGTATACATTAGTAGCTCAGGAAATCTGTTACAAATAAAAATTAAAGTGTTAACACATACACTCTATTTAACTCTTTAAACAATGGAGGATAATGTATATTTTATATGAATATCATTTGTTGAATGAGTTCTCTACATAAGTGAACATGTGAAAATGTTTGAAATAGGTGTGTTCAAAAACAAGATGATACAATATCAGCTTTTCATCACTGTGACAAAGTAGCTAGGAAAATCAACTTATAAGGTAGATAGATTCACTTTGGCTCATGAATTCAGAGATTTTGATCCATGGTCATGGATCCTGCTGCCTTTGGAACTGTGGTAAGGTAACACATAAGAGCAGAGAAAACAGCTCCTTTCATGGTGGTGAGGGAGAGGAAGGACCAGAGACTAAATATGCCTTTTAAGGGATACCACTAAAGACCTCACTTTTTTTTTTCACTGAACCCACATTCCCCAGGGTTCCACTGATTCCCAACAGTATGGAAACAAAGCCATTCTGTTTTGAAAGATCCAAAGCATAACATATAATTAGTATAGTTCATTGTACTCATAAATCAGAAGATCTAGGAAATAAGTGTGTGTATATGTGTGTGTGTGTGTGTGTGTGTGTAAAATGTTATATATATATATATAATTTTATATATAATATTTATATACATATATATAATTTTCTTTATCTATTCACCCTTTGATGGACATTCAGATTGATTGCAATTCTTGGCTATTTTTTTAAAAAGTATCTTTCAAATACTGCTTTCATTTTTTTTTTTTTTTGAACATGTAAGCAGTAACAGCAATGATGAACAATGTTTTTCTCTAATTTTACCTTTTTTTAGAAATTCTTTTTTTAGAAGTCCCTTTGCCAATAATGGCTGTACTAACATTTCCCATCAGTGGTGTGTAAGGGTTCCTTTTGTCTACAACCCTGCTGCTATTTTTTGTCTTTTTGTTAATAGCCATGCTACTGGGTATGAAATGATATCTCGTTGTGGTTTTAACTTAAATTTCCCTCATCATTGGTGATGTTGTACAGTTTTTCATGTACCTATTGGACATATATGTCTCCCTTTTATTATTTGGTCTTTTAAGTTATATATGACAGTGGAGTCCATTTTGACAGATTTATACAAACATGGATTACATCTTATTCTAATAAGGATCCCAGCCCTGTGAATGTAGAGGATGTGGAGATTCACATGTACCTCTTCTTTGAGAAATGTCAATTCAGGTTCTATGCTTATTTTTTGAGTGATTTATTTTTCTTTAATTATTTTTGCTATTGAGCTGTTTGAGTGCCTTATGTATTTTGGATATTATCCCGTCAGTTTGTCAGATCTATAGTTCAAATAAGTTTTTTTTTTTTTTTATTCTGTGAGTTATTGCTTCACTGTTGTTTCCACTGCTGTGCAAAAAATTTTTAGTTTGATGTAATCACACTTGTCTATTTCTGCTTTTGTTGCCTTATCCTGACCAGTGTCATGAAGTATTTTCATACATTTTCTTACAGTGTTTTCATAGTAACAAGTCTTACATTTTTAAGGCTGCACTTTTTTGAGTTTATTTTTATACACAACTAACAAAAAATGAGATCTGATTTCATTCTTCTGTAAGTGGCTATGAAATTTTTCAAAAACATTTATTGTACATTCTGCCTTTTCCCCTAAAAAGTGTTTTTGGTGAGCTTGTCAATAATCCATCGGTTGACTGTAAATTCGTGATTTTTTTAGGTTTTCTACTCTGTTCTATTGTTCCATGTTATCTATTTATATGCTAGTACCATGCTCTTTTGATTACAATAACTTTGTAGTATATTTTGAAGTCAGGTACTAATATGCCTCTAGCTTTGTTCTTTTCCTTAAGTTTGCTATTCAGAACTACTTATAATTCCATACACATTTTAGTTAAGTTTTCTTTTTCCTATTTCTGTGAAGAATGTCATTGTTTTGATAGGGATTGTGTTGATTCTACATATGTCTTTGAGTAATGTAATCATTTTAGCAATAGTTTTCTAATTTATGAACATGGAATATATTTCCAATTATTTGTGTATTTTCAAATATTTTCATCAGTAGTTTATAATTTTATTGTAAAGACTTTTGCCTCTATGCATAAACTTATTCCTACATGGTAACAGCAAACTATCTTAATTCCATTTTCTCATGAAAAAACTCTCCTAAGTCAATATATCATGTAAAAATAGAATTTCAGTATGTGAATGCTATGTAAATACTCATATGGATTGACGTTTTTCATGTTTTAAAAGATAAACTATGTTTGTGTATTAATTTTACTAATATTGAACCAAAAAAGTATAAATACACGGTATAAGAATTTTTTTCTTAAGTATATTTATAATATTTAAAAATAGTAAGGATAAAGGGAGTTGGAATTTTCTATTTTACCATAAATCTGGGGATTTCTCTAAGAATTTTACATATAATTAATTTGATTTTTTGATCAAGCAGATGACATATACATAGATATTATATAATAAAAACAATATTATCTAATGAAGAATTAGCCTTCCCACAAGATGAAACAAAGTAGAGATTAAATAAAAAGTAGAATATATATTTAACAAATTTCATATCTTACTCCTACCCAACTACTCAATTAAAATATAAACATTTTAATACATTCAAATATCTGCTAATTCAGGTTTTCTGAGAATTTTATTAATTAACAACTTACTGATAAAAAGACCTATGAAAATAAAATTTTAAAATTTTAGATAAATTCCACTATTTCAAAAGTATGACTTAATTTTTCCATTAATTTAAATTGACCTTTATATAAATGTGATCAAAGAGCAAGTTTTATTCATCTAATTTGACTTTTATCTCTAAAACAATGAATTCTAGAATGGTTCTGTTTATTCAAATTTTTAAAAATATCTTTGGTTATGTTTGCCTCAGATTTTATTACAATATTATTTTCTAGAATGGAATCTTTGATATTCTTGCCATGTCAAATATCATATACCATCTATCAGCCATGATATGTGAAATTAGAGAGATGATTTTGAAGTTGAATCAAGTTGACAGTTATTTTTTTCTGTTTAAATGTGCATTTTATTTTCAGAGGGAATCTATTTCTTGTAACATTCCCTTTGGAAGGCAATTTATCATGTTTGATCTACATTGTTCGTTATTTTAAAATTTCACCCATGTTGTTTTGACACTTAATGGAACAGTCTTACAGAATTGAAAACAGTTTTACTGTATCTCAGATTCTAATTTAATCTCATGTTGTCATGTTTCATCTTGCATAGAGGAGTTTTCAACAGTGGCTTAAAAATAGCAACTATGAAAATGAAAACACTTAAGAATTAGTTTATCTTTAATTATTATGGTGAAAGAGTATACATATTTTGTGTATATTTTTATTTTTGTAATCTTATTTTTCTGAGTTTTAAAGTTATGTTCATCCATATTCTAATTGAATATATTTCTAAAATTTTACATGCATGGAATATTCATTTTGATTAAACAAAAAATTTGTTGTTGAAAAAGAGGTTTGATTTAATAGAAAGTACATTTTGCGGGCTGGGGTTGTGGCTCAGTGATAGAGTGCTTACCTAGCACATGTGAAGCACTATCTTCGAGCCTCAGCACCATATGAAAAAAAAATATATAAATAAAATAAAGATATTGTGTCCATCTACAACGAAAAACATTTAAAAAAAAAAGGAAAAGAAAGTACATTTTCATCAACAGGTACTTAATTATCTATTTATGCATGAATAGAAAGTTACAGAATGAGTATAACAGTACATTATTGGTAAGTGAAATACTAGTATTTGAAATATGGCATAAAATAGAAAAATAGCAATTTTCTCTATAAAAATATATTATTTCTGCCTTTGTAATTTATATTTCTGGGATTTTAATTAATTTGATGTATACTCTTATTGAATTAAGAAGTCACTATTTCAAATTTATCTTCCATGTTATTTGTGCCTTTTAAAAATTAATGTAAAATTCCATCAAGTGTAATTCATGGCTTTTAAATAGTATATTTTAATAATTTGGACAAAATATGTATTCTCTTTCACCAAGATACTATACAAATACATGATATTCATCACCACAGAAAGTCAATTCTTCTCCAAATCCCATTGTACCCAATATGATATAGTCTGCATTATAATTCCAATATTGGGACTATAAATACAAAATAAAGAGAAGTAGAAGTGCTGTTATAAGATATAATCAACAAAACTATAACATTAATTCTGCAAAATACTTTTTTCTTTTCATGTCCATTATATATGGCTTAGTGAGGGTTGCAACATCCAGAAGTGTAAATAATACTCTGCAAAACTTGTTTTAGTTCTAATATGTATTGATTAATCAGAGGCAGATATTCAGATTTTTATTCTTTAAGAATATTTTTGGATGTTTGTGTAGATATATCATTCAAATTTCGAAATCCATTTCTTTGCTGTGGTTTATATTATTTTTAAATCAAATATTTAAAAATATTAAATTTTCATGTGGATCTTATAATTGACTCTCTTATGAAACATTCCTATTGATTTAAAACTTTGGACCTTTTTCTATTTTTTCTTTTTCTTGAAAGATGATCAAATTTTAAGCAAATAAATTTTATGCTTAAAAAGTAATCAAAAAATTAATAAAATGTACAATGTTTCAAAATTGGTGGGATTTCCTAGCTACATTGAGTTACTTCACTTGCTCTCTGAAAATCAATTTATTATTCATGAATGTTGATGGGGCTCATAAAATGTATAAAAGTGATGAGGCTGCTAATTCAGTTGTAGTAATCCAAAGAAACATTATAGTACATTACCATTTGACCTTTAACATTTATTATACATTAATGTAGACTATACATGTAGTTTCAAGATTCTCAGTCAAAAGTTGTATCTTAAGATCCCAATACAAATGTTTATATTTTACATAGCACAATAGAAAATATTTTATCAAATAAAAGCATTATCTTCAGAGTAATAATAAATCCCCTTCAATTTTAGCAAACTTTGAGCTAGTGTTCTTCATAAGCACAAAATAGTTATGAAAATTCTGCCATTATCCATTTGTAGTCTAAACAAGCTTCACTTTCATATTTAACCTATAATAATTTTTTAGGATTAATTGGGAATTACTATTAATACAATTTTTCCTTTTGGCAACTGAATATTTTCTATTTGCCTTTAATGTATTTCTAGAAAACTACATTACTTGTTTGGCAAGCAATACACAAGCATTCCAATTTTTCTTTTCCCTATAGTATTTCCTTTATTTTACACTGTAACTATACGCCACTGAGCATGAGAGAGCAAGAGCAAAAAGGACTATCAAGATAAATACAGTAGGACAGTGTTAGAGGATCAGGGGACTAAGTGTACTATCACTCACTGTATAAAAAATAAAGAAGGAAATTTTTAATAGCAGGAGAAGAGAGTTGTTTGTAAGGGTTCTTCTTTTCAGCAGGTGGCATCACCTGCTGGTATTTTAATTTAGGTTTAATCATTATTTGTTACTGATTTAAGGATTACAATGGAGTACTGTTCTGGATCTTCCATTTTTTTTATCCAAATCTTCCCTCAGACTTTCAAAATCTACTAGGCATCAGTCGTATTATGTTCTGAGGAGATCTATTTTATTTGCCTTTGAGAAACCTGCTGTATAGAAGTGTGGTGAGATTCTCAGCACAATGTAGTGTGTTCTGCATGACAACTATAGAGACACTCAGAACAGCCCTTCTGAAGAACTTGGACTATCTACCAGGCTATTTTTTTTCTTTAGTTGTAATTGCACACAATACCTTTATATTGTTTATTTTTATGTGGTGCTGAGGATCGAACCTAGTGCCTAACACCTGCAAGGCAAGTGCTCTATGGCTGAGCCACAACCCCTAGCCTTACAAGGCTATTCTTAGAAAGATAAATATGAGTTAGATATTAAGGACTAAGAGCTCATCAAGGGAAGGAAAGGGAGAAAGTGAATATCTCTGCTTCTGTGCTTTCTAAAGATGTGAAGGAACTCCATTATTTTTTTAAATTTCAGAAAGGTCTAATTAAACAAAAGACATGATTAAAAAGTATAAATCAGCCTCATTAGCAAAATATTCGTGGAGGCAACATTTAATATTGTTTTTGGAAAAAAAATATTTCTTACAATTGAACTGGCTTTTATGATACTTAACAGGTAAATATCTATTCTGATGTTTTTCTTCATTTTACTCTTTTTTTTTAAATCCATGAATGTAAGTCACATTAAAGGAACAAATAGTAAAATATAAACACAAATGTACATTAAAGTTTATTACATACAAATATTTTCTTTGAAATCTTAGAAGAATTTGAAATTATCTTTCAGTCTTCTATTTTGAATTATTCTCCCTTTCCTCCTCCCACTCCATAGTACTGACATCCAAAAAGTTACAGAAGAGTGTGTGTGTGTGTGTGCATGTGTGTACTTGTGAGTACTTTAGTGAATACTCTAAAACAAATAAAATTTTAACCATATTATGCAAACCTCTCCATCAGAAAACAAGTACCACAAGAAAATCTCATTTAAATTACTACACTGGCTGTCTCAACAGCGTCTTTTCTCCTCTATTTCACCATTCCATCCAGGAAAACATGTTAAGTTTAGTTGTTGTTTCAGAAATCTACTTAATTTCAGAACATTTATCTTTAAATCTTTTATTGTCCTTTATGTCCTTGACTATGGTAAAAGTACAGGATTTCCTTTCAGTAGAATGCCCCTGCATTTGTTTTTGCCACAGTTTTCATGTCTAAATTGCATTTCATATGCAATGCCCTCTTGGAACACTGTGAAATTATTCTTATCTTTTCTCAGTGTATTATATCACATGTGTGCTATAATAATCACCACTGATTTAGTCTGAGTTCATTAAGGGATTTTGTCAGTTTTTTTTTCCATAAATTAATAATTTCCCTACTTTTAAGCCAGATATATTTGGGAAGATATTCTGATAGTATTCCTACTGAACACTAATATTTGCTATACTTTTGAGAAATATCAATGGAAAACTAGAACTCCCAAATCTTTTCCCCAATGAAATTTGTACTATGGATGAGAAAAAAGAAGTCTGCAATATAAATAATCAAATGACATGAAAAATCATTTTAAGTTAATGAAAACGATCAAGTTAAGTAGAATTGAAGTTTTGTCTATTATTTTTTAAAACAGATTTACCTATATATAATATATATACTACAAAATTAACTAACTAAATTAAATTTTGAAAGATCTTATTACATATGGCCTCTCACTCTTCTATTCTAGAAACTTTATCTTCAATTTTGAAACAGATATGTTGTACATAAGAATATGCTGTCCAATGCCTATGGTGTGCAATCTTATGATGAGAAGTAAGCTATTAATCTTACTTATATGCCATTTGGAGCAACATCATTTTTTCTTGCTTGCTTGTCTTTCAATATTTTTACTATGATGAGTATCCATGAGAATCTCTTTGATTTATCCTTCTTTGAGTCAGTTGAGATTCTTGGATGTGTGGATGAGTGTTTTCATGTTGTTTTGGGTGTTTTAAATTATTAATCCTTCTATTTTCTCTCTGTCTGTTTCTCTTTCACTTCTGGCATGTTGATGTGCCAAATGCTTCCTCGCATTATTCTGAGGTGTTACTCATTAACATTTATTATTTTGTTCTTTGTTATTCAGATTGTAAATCTCTATTGCTTTATCTTCATGTTTTCTGATTTTTTCTTCTGCCAGCACAAATCTATACTTAAAACTTACTGGGGAAGCGGAGAGGTGGCGGCGAGGAGGTGCAGTGCTGCGGATTCTGTGGGCTTCTGCCAGCGGTGGAATGGCTGTGCTCAGTGCTTAGTTCTGGGTTTGAGACGGAGGAGGGAAGCGGTCCAGTTCGGTTCTCCACACCGGTCAGTCCACGGAGGAGGCCAGCGGCCGCCATCTTGGAGAGCTGACGTAATCATCCCTGTTTTCTACTGATCTCAGCTCATTCAGCTATGGAACAGGAGATTTCAGGCTGTTATTTGCCTGCGTCTCGCAGACAGATAGCTCAGGCTCAGGGCTAGAGAACTCGCGGAGACGGCTTCTTGGAGCTCGCTCCTAGCAGAGAGTGCTCCGAGCTCTGAGCAGCCGGGTTCTGGTTCCCAGAGCTGCTTTGGAGCTGCTTTGGTCCAGGGCTGGGGAACCCACGGAGACTGCTTCTTGGAGCCTGCTCCTAGCGGACCGTGCACCGAGCTCTGAGCAGCCGGGTTCTGGCTCCCGGAACTGTTTTGGCCCAGGACTGGGGGAACCCACGGAGTCTGCTTCTTGGAGCCCGCTCCCAGCAGAGGGTGCACCGAGCTCGGGGCGGCCAGGTTCTGGCTCCCGGAGCTGCTTTGGCCCTGGGCTGGGGATCCCGCGGAAAGTGCTTCTCGGTCCGGGTCCTGCTGGGTGCTGTGGGGGCCAGAGGAGCAGAGTGGAGCTGCCGCCTGCACCCGGAACAGGCCAAGCGACCCGCCAGCGAGGTATCACGTCACCACAACTGCAGCTGGGGCCGAAGAAAGCAGCCGCCCACGCCTGGAACAGGACCAGCGACCCGATGGCGTGGTAGTCAAGTCACCCCATTTGGAGTATGGGCCGAGCAGAGCCGCCGCCCGAGCCTGCAAGGTAGGCAGACCTGTGACCCACCAGCGGGACAGGCCCAGTGGCCTGCCAGTGTGGTGGACACGTCGCACCAATTGGAGTGGGGGCTCAGCGGGGCCACTGCCTGTGCCCGTAAAAGGCCCAGCGACCCACCAGCTTCGCAGTCAAGTCACCCCATTTGGAGTGGGGGCCAAGCAGAGCCGCCGCCCGAGCTCGCAAGGTAGGCAGACCGGCAGCCCACAGGCGGAACGGGCCCAGAGTCCTGCCAGCGTGGTAGACACGTCACACCAATTGGAGTAGGGGCCGAGCAGAGCCACCGCCCGCATCCGGATCAGGCCCAATGACCCGTGGGCGTGGTAGTCACGTCACCACAATTGGTGTGGGGCCAGAGCAGAGCCGCCACCCACGCCTGCTGTGTGGGCAGACCTGCGACCGACCGGCAGAGCAGGCCTAGCGGCCCGCCAGCGTAGTAGACAGATCACCCCAATTGGAGGAGGAGCACAGCCACTACCCGCTCTGCAAGGGAGATTTTTCAACTATACAAGACCAATATAAATAAATATGGGGAAAATTTCAAAAACACAACAGTTTTACCAAGCAGAAAGAAACGCGAGCAGTATGAAAAGACAAGGCAAGAAAGGACCACAAGCAATGCAGGTCAACTCAACTTTAGAAGATGGAATGTCAGATAAAGAATTCAGGATATACATGCTTCAGATGATCTGGAGTCTCAAGGAAGACATGAGACAGCAAAATCAGACAATGAAAGATCACTTTGACAAGGAATTACATAAACAAATCCAAGAAGCAAAGGATCAATTATACAGGGAGATAGAGGTAATAAAAAACAAACAAATAGAAATCCTAGAAATGCAGGAAGCAATAAACCAACTTAAAAACTCAATTGTGAATACTACCAGCAGAATAGAACACTTAGAAGATAGAACATCAGACAATGAAGACAAAGTATTTCAACTTGAAAAGAACATAGAAAGCTCAGCAAGACAGTTAAGAAACCATGAGTAGAACATCCAAGAGATATGGGATAACATAAAGAGACCAAACTTAAGAGTCATTGGGATACAGGAAGGCATGGAGGTCCATACCAAAGGAATAAACAATCTATTCAATGAAATAATACAATAAAACTTCCCAGACTTGAAGAATGAGACAGAATCCCAAATCCTAGAAGCCTACAGAACGCCAAATGTGCAAAATCATAAGAGATCCACACCTAGACACATTATAATGAAGATGCCCAACATACAGAATAAGGAGAGAATTTTAAAAGCTACAAGAGAAAGGAAGCAGATTACATTTAGGGGTAAACCAATCAGGATAACAGCTGATCTTTCAACACAGACTCTGAAAGCTAGAAGATCCTGGAATAACATATTTCAAACACTGAAAGAAAATGGGTTCCAGCCAAGAATCATGTATCCGGCGAAATTAAGCTTCAGGATAGAAGATGAAATTAAAACCTTCCACGATAAACAAAAGTTAAAAGAATTTGCAGCTAGAAAACCGTCTCTTCAAAAAATCCTTGGCAAAACATTACAGGAAGAGGAAATGGAAAATAACAATGAAAACCAACAGTGGGAGGTAGGACAATAAAGGGGGGAAAATAATCAAAGAAGAAAAAAAATCAGGTTTAGTAACATTAATAAACAAATATGGCTGGAAGAACAAACCATATTTCAATAATAACCCTAAATGTTAATGGCTTAAACTCACAATTAAGAGACACAGGCTAGTTGAATGAATCACAAAACAAGACCCAACAATATGTGGCTTACAGGAGACGCATTTGATAGGAAAAGATATACATAGACTGAAGGTGAAAGGTTGGGAAAATCATATAACTCATATGGACTGTGGAAACAAGCAGGAGTGTCCATACTCATATCAAATAAAATAGATTTCAAGCCAAAGTTAATCAAAAGGGATAAAGAGGGACACTACATACTGCTCAAGGGAACCATACACCAACAAGACATAACAATCATAAATATATATGCCCCAAACAATGGAGCAGCTATATTCATCAAGCAAACTCTTCTCAAGTTCAAGAGTCTAATAGACCACCATACAATAATCACACCTTTCTCACCACTGGACAGATCTTCCAAACAAAAGTTGAATAAGGAAACTATAGAACTCAAAAACACAATTAACAACCTAGACTTAATTGACATATATAGAATATACCATCCAACATCAAGCAGTTACACATTGTTCTCAGCAGCACATGGATCCTTCTCAAAAATAGATCATATATTATGTCACAGGGCAACTCTTAGACAATATAAAGGAGTAGAGATAATACCATGCATCTTATCTGATCATAATGGAATGAAACTGAAAATGAACGATAAAAGAAGGAAGGAAAAATCATGCATCACTTGGAGAATGAACAATAGTTTACTGAACGATCAATGGGTTTTAGAAGACATCAAGGAGGAAATTAAAAAATTCTTAGAGTTAAATGAAAACTCAGACACAACATATCGGAATCTATGGGACACATTGAAAGCAGTTCTAAGAGGAAAATTCATTGCTTGGAGTTCATTCCTTAAAAAAAGAAAAAAAAAAACAACAAACAAATGATCTCATACTTCATCTCAAAATCCTAGAAAAAGAAGAGCAAAACAACAGCAAAAGAAGTAGAAGGCAAGAAATAATTAAAATAAGAGCTGAAATTAATGAAATCGAAACAAAAGAAACAATTGAAAAAATTGACAAAACTAAAAGTTGGTTCTTTGAAAAAATAAATAAGATCGACAGACCCTTAGCCATGCTAACAAAGAGAAGAAGAGAGAGAACTCAAATTACTAGCATATGGGATGAAAAAGGCAATATCACAACAGACACTTCAGAAATACAGAAGATAATCAGAAATTATTTTGAATCCTTATACTCCAATAAAATAGAAGATAGTGAAGGCATCGATAAATTTCTTAAGTCATATGATCTGCCCAGATTGAGTCAGGAGGATATAGACAACCTAAACAGACCAATAACAATTGAGGAACTAGAAGAAACCATCAATAGACTACCAACTAAGAAAAGCCCAGGACCGGATGGGTATACAGCAGAGTTTTACAAAACCTTTAAAGAGGAACTAATACCAATACTTTTCAAGCTATTTCAGGAAATAGAAAAAGAGGGAGAACTTCCAAATTCATTCTATGAGGCCAACATCACCCTGATGCCTAAACCAGACAAAGACACTTCAAAGAAAGAAAACTACAGACCAATATCTCTAATGAACCTAGATGCAAAAATCCTCAATAAAATTCTGGCGAATCGGATTCAAAAACATATCAAAAAAATTGTATACCATGATCAAGTAGGATTCATCCCTGGGATGCAAGGCTGGTTCAATATACAGAAATCAATAAATGTTATTCACCACATCAATAGACTTAAAAATAAGAACCATATGATCATCTCGATAGATTCAGAAAAAGCATTCAACAATGTACAGCATCCCTTTATGTTCAAAACTCTAGAAAAATTAGGGATAACAGGATCATACCTCAACATAGTAAAAGCAATCTATGCTAAGCCACAGGCTAGCATCATTCTGAATGGAGAAAAATTGAAGGCATTCCCTCTAAAATCTGGAACAAGACAAGGATGCCCTCTCTCACCACTTCTGTTCAACATAGTCCTCGAAACACTGGCCAGAGCAATTAGACAGACGAAAGAAATTAAAGGCATAAAAATAGGAAAAGAATAACTTAAATTATCACTATTTGCGGATGACATGATTCTATACCTAACAGACCCAAAAGGGTCTACAAAGAAACTCTTAGGGCTAATAAATGAATTCAGCAAAGTGGCAGGAATAAAATCAACACGCATAAATCAAAGGCATTCCTGTTTATCAGCGACAAATCCTCTGAAATGGAAATGAGGACAACTACTCCATTCACAATATCCTCAAAAAAAATAAAATATTTGGGAATCAACCTAACAAAAGAGGTGAAAGATTTATACAATGAAAACTACATAACCCTAAAGAGAGATATAGAAGAAGATCTTAGAAGATGGAAAAATATACCCTGTTAATGGATAGGCAGAACTAACATCATCAAAATGGCGATATTACCAAAAGTTCTCTATAAGTTCAATGCAATGCCAATCAAAATCCCAATGGCATTTCTTGTAGAAATAGATAAAGCAATCATGAAATTCATATGGAAAAATAAAAGACCCAGAATAGCAAAAACAATGCTAAGCAGCAAGTGTGAATCAAGCGGTATAGTGATACCAGACTTCAAACTATACTACAGAGCAATAGTAACAAAAACAGCATGGTACTGGTACCAAAACAGGCGGGTGGACCAATGGTATAGAACAGAGGACACAGAAACCAATCCACAAAACTACTACTATCTTACATTTGATAAAGGGGCTAAAAGAATGCAATGGAGGCAGGATAGCATCTTCAAAAAATGGTGCTGGGAAAACTGGAAATCCATTTGCATCTAAATGAATCTGAATCCCTTTCTCTCGCCATGCACAAAAGTTAACTCAAAATGGATCAAGGAGCTTGATAACAAATCAGAGACACGGCGTCTGATAGAAGAAAAAGTAGGCTATGATCTACATACTGTGGGTTCGGGCTCCAAATTCCTCAATAGGACACCCATAGTGCAAAAGTTAATAACTAGAATCAACAAATGGGACTTACTCAAAGTAAAACGTTTTTTCTCAGAAAAAGAAACAATAAGAGAGGTAAATAGGGAGCCTACATCCTGGGAACAAATATTTACTCCTCACACTTCAGATAGAACCCTAATATCCAGAATATACAAAGAACTCAAAAAATTAGACAATAAGATAACAAATAACCCAATCAACAAATGGGCCAAGGACCTGAACAGACACTTCTCAGAGGAGGACATACAATCAATCAACAAGTACATGAAAAAATGCTCACCATCGCTACCAGTCAGAGAAATGCAAATCAAAACCACCCTAAGATACCATCTCACTCCAGTAAGATTGGCAGCCATTACGAAGTCAAACAACAACAAGTGCTGGCGAGGATGTGGGGAAAAGGGTACACTTGTTCATTGTTGGTGGGAGTGCAAATTGGTGCAGCCAATTTGGAAAGCAGTATGGAGATTTCTTGGAAACCTGGGAATGGAACCACCATTTGACCCAGCTATTCCCCTTCTGGGTCTATTCCCTAAAGACCTAATAAGAGCATGCTACAGGGACACTGCTACATCGATGTTCATAGCAGCACAATTCACGATAGCAAGATTGTGGAACCAACCTAGATGCCCTTCAATAGACAAATGAATTAAAAAATGTGGCATTTATACACAATGGAGTATTACTCTGCATTAAAAAAATGACAAAATCATAGAATTTGGAGGGAAATGGATGGCATTAGAGCAGATTATGCTAAGTGAAGCTAGCCAATCCCTAAAAAACAAATACCAAATGTCTGCTTTGATATAAGGGGAGTAACTAAGGACAGAGTAGGGACGAAGAGCATGAGAAGAAGATTAACATTAAACAGGGATGAGAGGTGAGAGGGAAAGGGAGAGAGAAGGGAAATTGCATGGAAATGGAAGGTGATCCTCAGGGTTATACAAAATTACATACAAGAGGAAGTGGGGGGTAAGGGAAGAATAATACAAGTGGAAGAAATGATTTACAGTAGAGGGGGTAGAGAGAGAAGAGGGGAGGGGAGGGGAGGGGAGGGGGATAGTAGAGGATAGGAAAGACAACAGAATACAACAGACACTAGAATGGCAATGTGTAGATCAATGGAAGTATAAATGATGTGATGCTGCAATCTGTATACGGGGTAAAAATGGGAGTTCATAACCCACTTGAATCAAACTGTGAAATATGATATATCAAGAACTATGTAATGTTTTGAACGACCAACAAAAAAAATAATGATAAGTTATTGATTTAAGAGGATGAAAGTTACCTCTGTAATCCAGATTTTTCTTAATATAGATTGAATTCTAGCATTCTATCAAAAAAAAAAGGAAAAAGCAGCTTTACATGTATGAAGACATGAATTGGTGTGAGCATATTTTATATACAAACAGAGATATGAAAAATTGTGTTCTATATGTGTAATAAGAATTGTGATACATTCTGCTGTCGTGTATTTAGAAAATAAAAAAAAAACGAAAAAAAAACTTACCACCAGTGAATTTTTAATTTGGTTATACTTTCAATTGCAGAATTTGCTATTTGATTTAAAAAATACACACACACACACACACACACACACACACACACACATATATATATATATCTTCATACTTTTATTATTTTTTTTAAATTTGTTTTTGAGTTCTTTGAACTTATTTATAACAGTGACTAAGACTTCCTCTGAAATCCAATACATGGGCCTTTTCTAAGGCAGTTTCTATTTCATGATATTGATCCTATTTATGGGATTCTTTTTCATTTTTCCAAATGTCTTAAGATTTCATTGCTGAAAAGGGCATTTTAGTTAATATATAATAACAACTCTGTATACTGAACCACAAATCTTAGAGCTTTTTTGCTTTTATTTTTTTGTTTGCTTATGTTTGACAACTTGACTTAACTACCATAGGCTTCTCTAATTGTACAGTCTTTGGTGTATGTGCAATGCCCTGGGGATGATAATGGTTTTGCGCTGGTCCCTCTTCTCTTTCCTTGATATTTCTGTTTGGATATCTTATTTTGTCATATCACCCACATTCCTTTATCTATACTAACAGTTGTTGGTTACAATTGGGGGGGGTTGGTAGCAATGCTTTCAGTTCATAACATATTTTGATATAATTAAATCCAGGTAACTTTGCAGAGGTTGTATTTGAGGTCAAACTTTCAATTTCTAACTTAGAAAGTGTTCTTCTTTGTTATGGTTTAGATGTAAGGTATCACCCGAAAACTCATGTGTGAGACAATGCAAGAAGCTTTAGAGGAGAAATGATTGGGTTATAAAAGCCTTAACTCAATCAGTGAATTAATCTCCTGATGGTATTAACTGAGAGGTAATTGAAGGCTGATGGGGTGTGGCTGGACAGGTAGGGCATTGGGTGTGTTGGCTTTGGGTTATATTTGTATTTGGCAAATGGAAATCAATCTCTCTCTCTCTCTCTCTCTCTCTCTCTCTCTCTCTCTCTCTCTCTCTCTCTCTCCTCTCTCCTCTCTCTCTCTCTCTCCTGCCTGATCATCATGTGAGCAGCTTCTTTCTGCCACATTCTTCTGCCTCACCTGGAGCACCAAGGAATGGAGCTTGCTATATTAAGACCTCTGAAACCATGAGCTCCAAATAAACTTTTTCTCCTCTACAATTGTGCCAGTTGTGTTTTAAGTCTCAGAGGCAAAAAAAAAAAAAAAAAAAAAAAAAAAAAAGTTGACTAATACATTCTAGTTGTCTCTCACCCATGCTTCATTTTTTCCCCTGTAAAACTTGTAGATGGGCTGTGGTTTCTACAACTGTTGTCTTGGAGCTACACATATCACCAATAAAATCATTATTTTCAACAATTCTTGGTGGCTTGACCTTCTTAAACCCTGTTTTAAATAATTCAGTTCCTGAGAAGAAGGGTAGAGAAGTCTCTGTTATTATCACCTACACCTTTTCATGGGTACAATCTCTACCAGTCTCTAGACATAGGTTTAGGAACAATATACTTTTCTCTTGGAGTAAAATTCTTACTTCACATTTAGGGTACTAGATAGAGGTGATGATACTTGACTTTTGTATCTTGCTTCTGTAAGTATAGAACCTCTGCTTCACAAGCAAGTTGGAAAATAAGTGACCAAGGGTGCAATATTTTCAGTGTGCAATCAGTGAGGCAGAGCTTCTGTCCTGGTTGAAGGAATGGATGTCCACATTTTTACACCACTCTTTCCTGAAGTAGATCTTGGTGCTTAAAGGGGAGACACCTCTGTGTTCCTCTACTTCTTGTATGTCTATCACAGTAATCTTGAGGATGGGGAGGAAGTGATCTTGATCCAACTGGCATAGACTGTTTTTACTAGAAATTAGTTGTTTGTTTTTTGTTGTTTTTTTAAAACCATGAATGTTTCTTCATTTATTGTACTCTGTTACCTATCTCTGTACAATTTTCAAAGACTTGAAATGGGTGTATTTTAAAATAATTTTCATAAGTTATTGTTGTTTAGCTATATAGAGGATCTATGGAGCTGCTCATACTACCATTATGAAAGTGTTACATAACACTTTATTAAAGGTGATCCTTTTGTGTCATTCATTTAGTGAGTAATAGGTGCAGAGAACTGAAAAACTTGATAGAATTAACCAGACAAATATCTCAAGGAATAACAGTTCAATCTGGGGGAAAGTAGCAAATGCAAAAGTCTTAAATTAATGCCGTTTCTGGTGCATTTACAGAATATCAAAGACTTTTGCATAGATAGAAAGGAGTAACCAGAAGATAGATATATAACTTTCTTTGATAATAATAAAGTGAATATAATTATTTTAATAACTTCCACCACCAGCTCTGTACCAATAGTTTTCAAACAACTCTCTCTGCATAGAGAGCTTGTACTAAATTACCTGTACTACTTCAAGTTCAATATGTCTAAAATTATCTTAGCTTTGTAAATATAACTATGTTATGAGGGAAAAGTAACAATAAGGAACAAGAGTCACTTTCCTTTTCACTGTACAACCTATGCTAGTTTATTCCTATTACAATCTCTTTCTCAATTCGTCAAGTCACATTATATTTTCCACTTTTTTTTACTTGTTCTGGGGAGTGAACGCACAGCTTCACACATGCTAGACATGCGCTATATAACTTAGTGACATCCTCATTTCTACATTCCTCGATTTGTAATTACTACTATCTATTATTTACTTTCTAAGTAAAATTACAAAGCAACACTTTATCTCTGATCATGAAAATGAATCAATTCATCTTGAAATTATCTGGTGAATATAAGCACTGATATTGATTTTTTTGGTAATTGAAATTATGTAATATTAGTAAAATTTAGAGAAAAAGGATATCTCTGTAAGTTACTGGATCTCAGAAATCTCTATTGAGATACTAAGTTTATGAAAAATTTACTTTGCTATCTGTAGATTTCTCTCTTCTTAAGTCATTTATGGGCACCAAGAACATACAAGACTGTATAAGTAGCTTATTATGGTTCTGCAGATGGACAGATACACTTCTATGGTCTCCAGGAAGATTCAACACCATTAATGGAGACAAAAAAAAAATGATGATAATATTATGTAATCCGACCTTCCAGTTTTACAAATGAAATGAAACTGAACTATTGGTATCATTAATAATTTAAACCCATATTGCTCTATGCCCTCTGAAATGAAATGTCACCGAGGCTTAAAATCTGTTCTATCACAAGTACTATAATAACAGGTTTGAAAGTTAAAGTATACTCTCTAAAAGTTATTCTATAAGTTTTGCCATGTCTGCCTTATTGAGTTAAACTTCTAAAACCTAGATGTGGTTTGAAGCATATTTATTTTTCAAACTAAATTAATAAAACATCAAATGTGTGAGTGCATTCCTGGCTTGAGTTCAAATAAATATGTACTTTTGGTGGAGAACACATTTCTTCACACTGTACTTATACATAGTGTAGTTCTTTTAAAATTAGAATCTCATTTTTGAAGCTCTTTCTTTCTAGTTGCTTAATTAGCTTCTCAATTTGATAAATTCTTTTTCTGAACTTCATCCCAACACCGCCTTCCATAAGCTTAATATTTGAATGAACAACACTGATCACAACTGTTCTGTAACACTTAAAGATTCATGGTTTCTTCATTCCTTCAAAACAGTTATGGTTCTCTTGCATGACACCTCATGGTCAAATTACTTATGGACCTGACAATCACTTAAATAGGTATTTAGACACAGTCTAGAGGGAATTATGGCTGACAATGAACCCCAAATTGAATGAGCCTGGCAACATACAATACTGGGACAAATAAAGTGAGGTGCAAATTCTTATAGCAAAAGGAATACAGACATATGGATATCTTCGCTTTGGGTATTCCATTAACCCCCAAATGGCTATAATAGCAAGTGTTTCACAAAACTACAGGAATGTTAGGAAGATAGTCGTATGGAGACAGACAGTTAAATATTATACTTTATTTTCTAATAATGAAGGGTCTACCTTTGACAATAGGCTTCATAGAGTAAATTTAGAATGGTATTTCAAAAGTGTTTGATGTTAGGCAGTTTAGTCAGAAAAGTTATTTTTAAAAAACATATATGGGTCATTCAATCCTAAAAGTCATTATTTTGGAGATGGCAAGCCCTATATTTGCCTTAATGTTCCATTTATTTTAACTTTATAACATCATAAATAAATTAGTCTTACTCTGTCTGAATAGCTAAGTGAATCCCTTGTAGTTAAAAATATGATAAGGTATAAAAAACTATCTAGATGCTATTTCTCATCAGCTTGAAATAGTTATATGAAATATTTTTTAGAATAAAGTCTTAATATTTTATGAGAACAATATAAATAACTTTAAACTGGTGAATTGTGTATGAAAAAGTGAATAAAAATGTAAGAGTAGATTAAGGATATGTTTCCATCAGTGCATCTACTGATGTGTTTTATTTATTGATTACTCTATATTTCTGTCTTCTAATTAAAATTATACCTAGAGTTGTAGTGACTATTAGGTAGGTGACTTACTCTTTAAATAGGTTGGTTTTAATATAATAAAACACTCAAAAATTATTTTAATAGGTAATTAAAGTACATACTTTCAGTAAAATGATTTTTCTAAGAAATACAGAACTGAATCCAGTGATGGAAATATTGCCAGTAATGAATTTTCACACCATTAACCAGAGCTTCTTGATCTTGAGTATTATCTTTTAGAATTTGATACATTCATCAGAAGGACTGCTGCTCTACATGAGTTGACGTAGTGAAAAAACCTCTGCTAGTTAAAAGCTTTGGGTTCTGAATACACTATTGTACATAGTTAGCCTGATTTTTAAGTTTAAATTGTTGCACAGTTTATCCTGTTTATCCATGTTTTATTTATTCATTTGTAGAACTTCAAATTACAATTAATAACTCACTAGGTTCCAAAATACCTTTTCCTTACACAATGGCAGACAATTATCTTTCTGAAAGAGCATAGTCAACCTTCCATATCCATGAGTTCTGTATCCAAACAAAGGATTGAAAATTGAAGATTGAAAATATTTTTATAATATTCACATTTGTACCAAACATCTACAGACATTTTTCTAGTCATTATTCTATAAAAAGCATGTAATATAATGATAATTTACACAAGATTTACATTGTAATAGGTAAGTATATTAGAGATGATTCAAAGTATACAGGAGGATTTTCATAGATCATATGTAAGTACTATGCCATTTTATATTTACCCACAATTTTGGTTTCCACATTGAGTTATACAACCAATTCTGAAAGGAAAACAAGGGTCCACTGCATGTGAAATATAAGGCAGTGGTATTACCAGTTCATTTCTTGCAGCTATACCATAAAATTGTATAATAATAAAAATATTAAGAATTCCTACAAATCATGTTTTGCTATATTTTTGTTTGTTTATTAAGATGGACACAATACCTTTATTTTACTTTATTTTATTTTTCTTAAGTGGTTATAGGGATCTAACTCAGTGCCTCATGTATACTAGGCAAGTGCTCTACCACTGAGCTACAACCCTGGCCCTTGCTATATTTTACAATACTTAATTTCATGGATTTTGGCAATGCACCAAGAAATACTTTTGAAGGAAATGATTAAATCAGTTTTTAAATAAAGTGGATATTCAATAGTTTACATGATTTTTTATGTTTAGATTATGATGGTAAAAGTTCACTCTGTAAAATATATAAGTATATAAACAAAGGTGAATTTTTTATCTATACTCTGTGTGCACGTTCATCTTTTTATTACCCATATTCAGTTTTATAGCTGTCATACATGACTCATTATTTTATAGGTACCAGACTAAAAAATCATACCACTCTGATATGGGAAGCTGTGCTTGCAATCTGAATATGCTGATATAAGGCAAGGTATGTATTAACAATGGAAAAAAAAGAAAAAAAGAACCCTGATTACCCGAAATTTCATATATTTTTAGTCTATTAGAGAGATGAGGTCACAAAGCACACAAACTAACTTCTAAAGAACAGCAGTTAGTCTGAGAGAAAAGAAATTCAAAATAAGCTTCATGATTAGGTACACAAGTAAGGGGGGAAAAGGGAGGATGGTACCGGTGCATAAAATAAATCAGCTAACATTTTAACAATTCTTTACAGTCAAAATGAGTGTATGTTCTACTTGGAAATATACTGGGATCAGTATATCCTTAAATTGCACAGACTGGCTTCAAACTTGTAATCCCCCTTCTTCTGCATTCTGAATAGTTGGGATAACTGGCATATGACACTATGCCTAGATAATAAAGAAATTGTTTAAGTAACAAAAGTTGTGATAATTTATTTGTAGCAGAGCTATGTTGCAAATAAATATGTAAGGAAATTCTTCAAGTTGATAAAGTATAATAACAGATGGAATGATAAATTTGGGAGAAAATATGAAAAGAAAGGCACTAGAAGTAGTAAAAATGCAGGTATGTATAAAAATATTTTTCTAAAATTTAAACCTGAAATATAAATGACTGAGACAGAAATAACAAACATAAATAAGCAGTTTATTTCTGTAAAACAAAAATGAAATATATGACAACATTAGCAGTAAGTGTAAGAAAAATAATTTGGAAATATATTGCTGTAGGAATCTTATGCCAGACATAAACAGTATTATTTGGGCATAAGATATAAGTTAAAGCTGTATTATATAAACCCTTTAGAAACCATGATGTAACTTAAAAAGAGCTGCAGCATGAACTGATTGCAGATACAAAAAGAGGTTTTGAAAAATTTTGAAGTAATCTAAAACAAGACATTAAAAAAGTAAATACAAAAATACAAAAGAGAAAATAAAAACAACTATTTATATTTATATATGAATATATTGAAAATCACATCAATGCAAATTAGTTGCTTATTATAATTAAAAGCCAGGGATTTGAATACTGGATAAAAAAATCAAGTCACCTGTATTATTCCCATAAGATTTAAAATATAAAATATATACCTTCAGTATAAAGTTAAAATCAGACTGATGGAAGCAAAGCATATTATAAAAATCCTGTTATGGTTTAGTTATTAGATGTTCCCCAAAAGCTCATGTATTCAACAAAGCAAGAAAGTTCAGAGGTGAAAGGACCCCATGGGTTATGAGAGCTGTAAACTAAACTGTATTAATCCCCCCATAGGGGTTAACTATTTGTTGCTAAAGGAGGTGAGTCCCTGGGGGTGTGCCTTTGGGATTTACATTTTGTCCATGGTGAGGTGAGTTTCTCTCTCTCTCTCTCTCTCTCTCTCTCTCTCTCTCTCTCTCTCTCTCTCTCTCTCTCTCTCTCTCTCTCTCTCTCTCTCTCTCTCTCTCTCTCTCCTTCCTGGCGCTCTCAGTTGTTTTCCCCTGCCACACTCTTTTTCCACAATATCCTGCCTTACCTGGGACTCTGGACACAGGAGTCAACCCTCTATGGACTGAGACCTCTGAAATCATCAGTCTCAAAGTAAAATTTTCCTCTTCTAATTGTTCTTCTCAGGTCTTTTGATTACCTCAGAAAAAAAAAAAAAAAGCTGACTGAAACAAATCCTAACCAAAAGAAACCTGATTTTCTCTGTTAGTGTCAATTTACTTCAGGAAAGTAAATAAGATGGACTTTCATATAACGAAAAATGGGGGGTTAATCCACCATGAAGACAATTTTAAATATTACATGCACTTAACAAGAAATTTTTGAGATATATAAAACAAAATTGACTGAAATGAAAAAAAAAAAAAAAAAAACAACTCATATTTGTATACATCTAAATTTAACCCTAGTAAATTATAGATTAATAGTAGGAAACACCCCAGTGCTTACTATTGTGAATGAAAAGGTAAAATTTATACATATATTAATGAAAGTTATAATTTTAAGGAAATGTTATGGGAATGACATAGGCTACATTTTAAGAATCAATTTGTTGTGTTTGAATTGGATTGGATTTCAATTTGACTGTGAAATTGTTCATTTCTTGAAAAAAACAAATTTCAAATTTCAAAACTTACTAAAAGAGAAATCGAATATCTTCATACCTCTTCTATCTATTAAAATATTTAATTAAGAATCAACAAACTCACTCTACAAAGAAAACTTGAGGTCCTGAAGGCATTATAGTTGAATTTTTACAAAATAGGAAAAAATAAACGTATTATATACACCATCTTCCAAGAAAATAGACAACGAGTAACCACTATCAATTTATTTTTTGACACCAGAATTACCTTAATACCAATCCCAAGCAAATTTATAACAGTAAAATCAAACTGCATAATAATGTTATCCATGAACATAGATAACAAAATCATCAGATTCAATTCAGTAATTATCAAAAGGTAAGTGATCATGATCAATTCTGGTTTGTTTCAATAATATGTAGTTAGAATAACATTTGAACACCCCCCCAAAAAAAAGAAAGAACTAAAATTTTATATATAGCAAACAAGAATTTGACAAAATATTATATGAATTCATAATAAAATTCTTATTATGTTAGGTCCAGAAACAAATGTCCTTCAAACTCCTAAATGACATCTAAACACCCTACAGCAAACATTATACTCAATAGAGGAAAAACAACAGGCTGACCTATCTTTTGCCCTAATCAGAAGTAGGGAAAATCTGTTTTCATTGGCCACTTATATTCAGCATTTTAGTGGGGTGTCTCCCCAAAAGCTCATGTGTGACAAAGTTTAGAGATGAAATGATTGGGTTATGAAAGCTTTAACCCAATATGTGAAGTGATCCACTGACAGGGATTAAATGTGTGGTAACTGTAGGCTGGTGGGGTGTGGCTGGATGAGGTGGGTCTCTGGGAGCTTGCCTTTGGGGCATATGTTTTATCCTCCTTGAGCTGAGTGGTTACCTCACTCTTCTGCCAAGATGTTCAGCCCTACCTCGAGCCCAAAGGAACGGAGCTGTCTATTGACTGAGACCTCTGAAACCATGATCCTGCTAATAAAATTTTCCTCCTTTAATTTTTCTTATCAAGTTTTTTGATCACAGCAAAAAAAAGCCTGACTTAAGCAGGTGCCTCACATCCATACAGCAATAGAAACCAATAGCTGGATACAATAAAAGCAATCAGATCTCTATTTCTGGCAGCAATCCAAATTGGCACAGCCATCTTGTCAAAAGTTTTGTTAGTTCATTGTAAAGTTAATTATATAGTTAGTTTATGGCCCTGTAACTCCATTTTTATTTATATCCATAAAAAAATTAAAAATATATGTTCTCACAAAAAATCAGTACATGAATGCATACAGATAATTTCTTCATGATTAACAAATTCTCATATTACAAGTATTCATCAATGGGTATATTGATTAGCATACTATGTGGTGTATCTATAGAAATGTTACTTATCATGAGCCAAAAATATTTCTTGCCCTCCAAAATGAATAGCTTTAGAGAGCTTTGTATAAACAAGAAAATGGAATAAGAATGTCATGATATCTGGCTCTAGTCACAAGAAATCCTTGAAATCTCAAAACTAAAAAGAAGGAAACCAAATCAGTGAATGCCAGGGTCTGAGGGAAAGGGAAGAGTATTGATTGCAAATGGTACTGGGAAATTTTTGTTTATGGCAATATTCATCCTGGTAGTAGTGTTGGCTACCAGAATGCATACATTTGTCAAAATTCACCAAAATGTGAATGTAAAAAAGATTATTATTTTTGCACATAAATCATAATTCATTAAATTTGAAAAAATAAAAACAATTATGGAATTACAAGGATATATAAGCTATTTTTATTTTTCAAGATAACTATTTATCTCTGTTATAAACCTATATTCAAGAACCAATCCTTTCTGGAATGTATGACTCAGACATAAATGGAGTGCACTTCCAGAAATTTTGGTCACTTAGAAAAAAAAATCATCTTACAATAATCACTTTGGTAACTAGAATCCCCATAAAAATGACAGGAGATAAGACTAGGTAGATACCTTTGATATCACTTAAATTGATGAGAAAAGAATGGCAATAAAGATGTACTTATAAAGTACATACTGCTAAACAACAATTCTGACCTTGAACAAAACAAGTAAAAAGTTGAGATAGTTTGTGCTAAAGCTTTGTCATATATGCTATGCTATGGAACTTATAATGATGATTATCTGAATCAAATATTAAATATACCTTCAATCTATAATGTATATAACTTTCAAAACTAATTTGTGAAAGCTTTGTTTTCTGTATTAAGGAATCTAACATATATGCTTCAGAATAAGGCTGATTGTTAACCACTATAATTCATTATTTAAAATAATTCATTTTCAATGAGGGGCAATTTGTTCTAATATCAAATATTGATTGAAATAAGATTTTACCTATGAGTAAAGAGAATTTTATGAATAACATATTTTTTACATCTTTCTGAATATATATATACTCTCATTGATCCTCCTTTTTAAAAGATATTCATATTCCATTGTACCAATGGAATTTTATTCTTTTAAAAATATTTTTCCTTTTCCTACAAAAAATAATTTTATTCTTTTTTAGAAAATTCACAGAAAAGTAAAACATTAAATTGACTCATGAACAGAATACTTTCACATACCATCTCTATAAAATGCATAAATTTAATAATTGACACTATGAGACAAAACAAATAGATATCACTATATATAAAAGTTAAGAGTGTATATACATATATATCAGTTTTAAGTAAGTAGTTTTATATTAAAAATATAATTCTAGTATTAATATCTCGCAACTATTTCTAGTTTGCAGTATGTTTATCTTCTAAGGCAGGCTATAACTTACAACTGAGCTGTAATCCTAATTTTTTTACTTATTCCTTGGGAAAACCAGAAATAGATTATCTACTTATAAATAATCTTATAATGGTTGTTAAATACCTAAACCAACTTTTCACACTTCATTATAATAATGTGGATTAAATAAATTTAAAAATAACAAAGCAAAAACTTATAGAGTAGCATTTTTTTGGTGAAAAAATATTTCTAAATGTCAGCCATTCTCAAGGACTTCTGATACCAATGACCAGAAGTACACTTTGTTGTGGAGTTGAATGAGTTTGGAGTCTAATTTTTTTCTTGGTTAACACTGGTTATAAATATTGTGTAGAAACAGTACTAACAATATCTGAAAGGAAGAAAGAGCTGCAAATACTAATTCTATGACTATTAAAATATTATAAAGGAATACACTGAATAAGTCTCTCATACAAATTTGATAAGAGATGAAATAGACCACTTCCTCGAAAAACCAAACTACCAAAACTTACTCAAGTATAAATAAACTGAATAGTCAAATATTTATTAGTAGGTTTGATTAGTAGGTAAAATTGTTATAAAAAAGGAAATACAAAACATGGTTGGTTTTATCTGTAAATTAAGCTGTGGAACCAACATAGTTGCTCTTCAAAAGATGACTGAAAAAAGAAAATGTGATATATATGCAAAATAGAATATTACCCATCTATAAGAATAGAATGACTTTATAACTTTTGATGGTAAATGGATGTATATGGAGACAATTGTGCTAAGCCAATCCCCCAAAACCAAAGGCCATGCATTCTCTTTGATATGAAAATGCTAACACAAAACAAGTAGTGTGGGAGGAATAGAAGTTCACTGGAGTAGATGAAGGTAAATGAAGAGAGGGGATGGAGGATGGGAATAGAAAAGACAGTATGTTACTTTCCTATATTTATGTACATACACATGACCTGTAAAACTCTACATCACATACAATCATGAGAACAGGATCCTAATTAGAATAAGGTATATTATGTATACTATGTCAAAATATACTCTAATATATACCTAAAAAACAAATAAAAAAGAATTTTCATATTTGAAAAAATGTTAAACAGATAATATCTAGTTTCTATATATTCATGAAAAATATCTTTCAAAATACAAAGAATAGAAGTCAATTTCTTTAATCTAATGAAGGATATATGTAAAAATCTTATACTAACATCATATTTAATGACATAAGATTGAATACTCTGATCCTGAGACTGTAGACAAGGCAAGCATATCCTCTATCAATATTCAAATTTAACACCATACAGGAATTATTAGTGACTGCATTAAGGAAAGAAAATAAAAGTAATATTATCTTTGCTTGCGAATATGATTGTTAAAAAAAGAGAGAAATAAAATAGAAAAAATAAAAATAAAAAACACTTTTGAAAATGAGGTTGTACTAAGTTCACTGGTTTTATTATCAATATGCAAACAGTTTCCTATGTGCCAGCACTGAATGATGATTTAAAATAACAATAAAAAAGCACCATAGTTGAAAATTTGGGTTCCAAAATCTAATAAGATGTAAGCAGAATCCTCAAATTGAAAACTTCAAAATTTTGGTAGGTAAAAATATGTTAAGAAATATCAGAAAAAAATTTTTAAAAGAGAGAGAGACTCTACACTCACAGATTTGAAAGTTCAATATTATTTAGACATCAATTCTTCCCAAATTAAGTAGAAGATTCATTGCAGTCTGAGCCAATATCTTAACTAATTTGTATAAACAATTTAAGTAGAAAATTTTCTAAGTTCAAAAAACTGTTCAATATAAAATAAAAAGAACAAAGTAAAACAAATTGTGTTACTTTACTTAAAGGCTTAAAATATACAATATTCTGTGTGTAATATTGTTGAAAAACAAACACATAAGTTAGGGAAACAGAACAAATAGCCCAAAGTGTACACACATATAAATAATATCTATGTCAAATAATTTGTTTTTGTTTTTGTTGGCATACATGTAGTTTTACAAAAGTATAAATGTGGCTTCCTTCAGGTAAAGGAGAATCTTTCAACATATGGTGCTGGGATAATTGAATGACTTTGTGCCCCACCCCTCCAAGAAAAAAATAAAGAAATGCATAAATATGAAAAAATATAAACACAGACCTCATAGCTCTATAAATACCAAAAATACTAAAATATAGAGGTGACACGGAGTTTGGTGATACAATTCAGATATGCCAAAAACAGAAGCATGAGAGAAAATAATGATGAATTAGACAATGATCCTACTTAAATTTTCACTGTGATTAAAAAAAAAAATTGTCTCTAGGTCAATGAACAGTTAAAAATGGTTAAAAAATTTCATCTTTTTAAAATGACCAAAGTTCTGAAAAGACACATTGCCAATTTAATATAAAGTTGACCAATAACTAAATGAAAAGATTTGTGATTAAGAAAACTAAAAATAAAAGAAAAAATTTCTATATTTACTAAAATGGCTGAAATTAAAAAAAAATTCAACATGATAATGAGTAAACAAACTCAATCTCTAGTAATTTTGTGACATTTTAATTGCTATTGTAATAATTACTATTTTTGGCATCTTTGACTAAAGATGAGCTACTGCAATGTTGTGCAGGAGCTAAGCCTTAATTGAACATGAGAGCTAATTATAAAATATTCAGGATTGTGTGAGATATATATTTAATTGGTAGCTTGAGAGAATTCACAATTTAGAAATAGTCAAACATTACAAATCATCCCTTCCTCTTCCCAAAGTCATTTTACTAGCCTCTGGTAACACTTTTGCTAAGGTGACCATGTAAGCACCAGCATGGGATTCAAGTGTGGTTCTATTTGGAAATAAAATTAAAAGAGATCACAAAAGTCAGTATTTTTTCTAAGAGCAAAGCAAGGTAGTGAGCAAAAAGGAAATATTGTAAACGTGATCTTTGCACCAGTACAATTGAAGACTTTGTAGATAAGAGGACTCTGAGATAGTCTCTAAAACTGTGGATATCCATAAATATTATTAATTTCATCTGAATTATTTCCTTCAAATATTGTAATATTTTTGTTTTGTTGGCATACATGTAGTTTTACAAAAGTATAAATGTGGCTTCCTTCAGGTAAAGGAGAATTTTTATCACTTATCACTTCTGTTGAACATAGTACTGGCAATCTTTTTTGCATTCCTGATAGTGGAAAATACTCTGGCTTCTATTTCATTGACTTTTTTTTTTAATATTTATTTTTTTTTAGTATTTGGCGGACACAACATCTTTGTTGGTATGTTGTGCTGAGGATCAAACCCGGGCCGCACGCAGTGCAGGAAGCATCCAGGAACTATGCCTGAACTAAAACCATTTTCAAGCCAAGTTCAAGGCTGGAAAGTCTGGTATCAGGAACTCCCAGCAGTAATCCTTCTGGTTTGAGAATGCCAGGTGCTTATAGCTTCCTACCTAGCTCCATCAGAAGTGCAGCTCAGCTCTGGAGATGGGTGTGACCTGTTAAGAGCCAAACAGCCTGCCTACCCCCACCTACATCTTGCTTTTTGTGAAGATGCAAGCTCTGAGACAAGACTCCTCCCACACTGAAACCTTATACCTACCAATTCCCTTTGATCTATACTGCTATAAATAAAGCAGGAGTGGGATTCAATTTTGTTAGAAGCCATACTCCTCTGGTTGGCCTAATCCTTCACTGCCCCCACTCTTTTAACTATATTTCTGGTATTTACTGTTATTTCATGGTACTATTTTCACAGCTTGCATTTCCCAGTCAGCCCATCCCTCCAATGGGAACCCATTTCCTTGCCCATGCAGGACAGAGCAAGACTTAAGATCTTAACTATGATACCATCCTCAATGGTAAAAATATAATTTTAAAAAATCTAAGATGAGGAATAAGACAAAGGGTGCCCACCCTTATCACTTCTGTTGAACATAGTACTGGCAATCATTTTTTTTTTTTCTTTTGAGAGAGAGAGAGAGAGAGAGAGAGAGAAGTTTTAAATATTTTTTTTTTTTATTTTTTAGTTGTTGGTGGACACAACGTCTTTATTTTTTATTTTTATGTGGTGCTGAGGATGGAACCCAGCACCCCACACATGTAGGCAAGCCCACTACCGCTTGAGCCACATCCCCAGCCCATACTGGCAATCTTAATAAGAGCAATTGGGTAAGAAAAAGAAAGAAAATTCATATCACAATGTTAGAAGTTAAATCATCCCTGTTTTCGGATGACATGGTCTTTTTATAGAAAATCCTAAAGAAGTCACCAAGAACCTGATCGAATAATCAAATTTAGTGAAGTTACAGGATACAAAACCAATACATAAAAATTAGTATAATTTCTATACACTAGAAAATATTTGACTAATAATTGAAAAAAAAGCAATCCTACATAAAATAGCCACAAAAAATGAAACAAAACAAAATCGAATAGGTAGGAATAAATTGAACAAAGGTGATGAAAGAACTCTATTCTGAAAACTCAAAAGCACTGATGAAGGAAATTAAAGAACACAACTACTAGAGAGGATAAGAAAAGGAATATTGCTTGAGTTTAGGAGTTCAGTGAGGGTGACATAGGGAGATTCTGTCAAATAAATGAATACATAAATAAATGAACAAACAAGAGAATCAAATATTCCTTTATAAGCAAGAAATAAGTAAGAGACAATCTGTGAAATGGGGCAATTTATTTGCAAACTTACATGTGACAACATATTAACACATATAACATTTAACAATCAACAATGAGAATGAAATTATAGTTTGAAAAAAATAGGCAAATGGCTTGAATAGACAAAAATATGAAAAAAATATATACAGATATTAAATGGCATATAAGAAACCACTCAAATTCAATAATAATCAGGGAAATGCAAACCACATGGAATATCAGAAAAGCTATTATGAAAATAGCAAATGTTGGCTATGATGGAGTGAAAAGGGAATCCTTAACCACTATTGATGGGGATGTAAATTAATACAAATACTATAGAAAAATAATGACTTTTCTCAAAAAATTAAAAAGACTTCCATATGATCCAGCAATTCCACTATTGCCTATATATCCAAAGAAACTGAAATTTCTATGTTGAAGAGACATATCTATACTCCCATGTTCAGTGAATCATTATTCTCAGTAGCCAACAAAGGAGTCAAGATAAATGTTCACCAGCAGATGAACAGATAAAGAAATATGGTATCTACACACAGGGAATGATATTCAGGCTTAGAGAAGAAAGAAATCCTCTCATTTACAATAACATGAATGAATCTGGAGGACATCATGTTAAAAGAAATAACTCAGACTTAGAAAAACAAATTCCACATGTTTTATTTTGTATGTGGAGTACTAAATTTGAACTATTAAGAACAAAATTACATGTTGGTTATCAGAGTCCAGAGTGTCCGAAAATTTTGGTTAAGGACAAAAAATTTTAGTTAAGTAGGAGGAAAAAGTTCAAGAAATCGAGTGTACATCATCCTAACTACGAATAATAACAGTAGGTTGTACATTTGAAAATTTCTAGAGAAAAGAGTTTTCAATGATCTCACCACAAAATATAGGAGGCAACATATATAAAATTGATTGATAAAACTTGCACAACATGTACATATATTAAAAATCTCATAACCAAAATTACAATTTTTATGTTTCAATTAGAAAAAATGAAGTAATTCCAAGATGTTCAGAAAGTATTTTAGAATGAATAAAAAGAGTCTCACTGCATTTAATGTTCATTTCTGAAAGCTCTTAGTCTTCTCTTCCCCTTCTTCCTACTTTAGACCACAAATAGGAAAGATGTTAGGGAAGCCTTGTTGTTCTTTCCTGTTGGACCTATGAGAAGGTCAGTCAACAGGAGTGGAAACCTCAGTTGGGAAAAATCCTTCACCACACTCCCACACAGTAATCACTATAGAAACCCAAGTTAGTCTCTCCTTTCTGAATTTTTCAGTTTTGGATCTGCTTGGGAGTTAGCCCTATTTTCCTAGAATATCACAAGTGCAAGTAGTAAACATTTTAATACTTCGATCATACGCATGTGCTATATTCATTCTGTACACCCAAGACAAAATTGTGTGTGCGTGTGCGTGTGTGTGTGTGTGTGAGAGAGAGAGAGAGAGAGAGAGAGAGAGAGAGAGAGAGAGAGAGAGATTTTCCATATTTAGGATAATGATAAAATATAACACAATGACACATTTTAGGTAATCAAAACTTCTGTATAGAAGTTAGCATTCAGTTTTCTTTAGAACAAATAATAAATATTTTTATGCTATTAGACATTTCCTAAATACATTTTTCTTTAAGTTGAATTCAATATACTATTGTTTATGGATGTTTAAGAACAGACAACTCTTTCCAATTCACGAAATCTTTCCCGACATTACTAGCTTGCACATCCCATCCTGAGGTCATGCTTTTTTCTACCCCCAACTGTTTCCCATATATACAAAAAATTATCTGTGGATCTGAAAATCAAAATCATTCTCACCCACACACATTTCTTTGAAAACTAGTAGGAAAGCAATTGGAAAAAGAGACAGGGGTTCTTCAGTACTTGTCTGTCATCCTTCTGTTTGATATCTTTTCCTGATACTTAGCTTTATTTTAGTCTAGGTTTGCAATCACATGCTAATTTACAGATCAATTTGCCCAGATGGAGCATAGACTTTCTTAGAGGGTAATAGCACTTTTCTTTAGACACCTTTCTTTTTTGAAGCTCTCATCATTCAAACATCCCCAGAACCAACTTTCTTAAACAGCAAGCAATAAATATTTCCACTGATTTTTAAGTTATAAAAGTGTTTACTGAACTTTTTTTTTTTTTTTTTTTTTTTGGTGATACTGGGGATTGAGCCCAGGGCCTTGTGCATGTGAGGCAAGCACTCTACCAACTGAGCCATATCCCCAGTCCTGAACTGTGTCTTATCATGTGGCTTTTATTTAATAGCCATGTGTTATACTAATTCTAGTAATAGCAACAGCAGATAAAACACACACACTCTCTCACAAATCACCTTTTGGAGAACATGCTTATGAAGAAGTCTACAGAGTGCAGGACATTTATTTATTAGAAAGCAAGGTCTGTGTGCATCCCACGGTTATTTTAAGCACTAGATTTTGGTTAATACATTCAAAATTGATAAGATATTTTCTTTTACATGATTCATATGTTTATGAGCACATCTAGTGCAATGTACATTCCTCGCCTCCACTGTTTACAGTAGAGGTAAGGCAAAAATAAGTTTGAATGTTACCTTTAAAATTTAATTCTCAAGAAAGAGGTTTTTGTTTAAGGGAAAATCTATTTTGATTTATTATCTTGGATCAAACTTTGCAATGAACATACAAAATATCTGTTTCTACAGGCAGGGATATTTTTGCATTGCACTAGTCAACATTTAGTTTTGAATGTGTCAGGAAGTATTAGCCACAATGTTTTCTTGTGTTGCTATATTCGCAGATCAATATAGTTATGATCATAGGCTCACACAATGCTTCAAGTCAACCCACATATCAAAATTGGAATTCAGAGAAGTCTCTAAAATTATAGTTTTAGTATTGTGCTATTTTTAAACAATTAAGTGAAATTACAGTGCTTTGTCAGGTAGAGCAAGACTTAATTAACTCCTTATCACAGAAAAAAGCGTTGGTCATTAATTAATACTCTAACTCAGAAGACAACATATAAACCAAAAAAACAAAATTGTAAAATCTCATTAGTGCTGACTGTAGTGTTTAAAATATTATTTAAACTGATATGATACAATGAGTACAGAATTAACTTTTTATGAATTAAATAAAACTGAAGGGGTAATTTTAATTTAAATAATTTAAAAAGTCATTTTTTAATATGCAGAGTATTAAAAAACACCTGTATCAAACACTGCTTTGGCCATATTTTTAAATGATTGGGTAATAATGTCTAAATTTTTTTGAAACACATGTTTTTCCAAATATTTCATTAGGACTTTGTTATATATCTG
Source organism: Spermophilus citellus (assembly GCF_964194105.1). Taxonomy (NCBI): domain Eukaryota; kingdom Metazoa; phylum Chordata; class Mammalia; order Rodentia; family Sciuridae; genus Spermophilus; species Spermophilus citellus. The sequence continues at coordinate 50,216,403 of NC_138182.1, read as the reverse complement.
GACAAGACCCTTGTTTGAGAAAAAATCTACACATTTGAAACTTAAGTACACATTTACACATGAAATTGCATTATTTGGATATTTAATAAAGAGGATGACTGGAATTGGTTACAGTAAACTTATTTCTAAAGAAAGACTTGAGTCCCCAAATACTCATTATACAGAACAGCAGATATATGTCTTTCAAATTTAAATATCGGGATGGCGGTATCATCCTTTCTTCTTCTGCTTTGCCTTATGATTATAAGACCTAATGATACAGAAAATTTCAGAGATATTTGAGATAGGGAAAACTATTATAAAGAATGTGCAGGTCCTAATGAATCTATCCCGTATAGGAAAATTAAAAAGTACCTGATTACTATTTGCTAAGACTGGGCTCATCTGTGCACACATTTAATTTATGGTTTTAATTTATTCTTTAATGTAAAATCTAACTTCCAAGGATTTAATATATTACTTGTCCTTAATAAATATGTCATGAATGTGAGTTAGTCTTGTGTGATTTTTAGAAGCAATCTTAGAATCTAAGAAAAGTTCAACTAAATCACATTTTTTAAATGTTTGTTATATGCATTAGATATATCTGCAATAATGCTACAGTAGTTAGTTGGGACATTTGCTTTCAATGGAAAGGAGCAGAAGATTTAAAAAAAAAACTATATTGCTTGAAATTTTGTATATTAGTATATTTTAGTAAAGCAAGACTTATGACTCTTGAGATGACTACTCTTCTGAATATTCAATTTCAAGTAATTAGTGTTTACAGAAAAGTACTCAAGGAACAAAATCTAGGAGAATGAAAATGAATAATGTTAAAATCTCTCTTAATCATGTTCTAAAAATTCACCAACACCTGCTTACTCTGGTCCAAATACACCCTTTTAACCACTTTTAGAGATATTAATAGTTCAAAAATTCTCTTTTAATTCACACTTCAAATATTTGTCAGTTCCAGTTTCCTTTTTAAGTATTTAAGAAAACATTCCACAAAGTCAAAATTCGAAAGGAAAAAAAGTAAAGAAGAAAAAAAAAATCAAGCCCTGCACAGTGATTAATATGCTTCGCTGGCATCTTTTGCTTCTCTATGATAAATAAGATTAAATGTTTAATTTTTTACTCAACTTTTATTAATGGTCAAGTATGTCTGGAATATACAATAATCAACTCAGATATTTGAGTCTATAATGGAACTGAGTATAGTTCACTAAACTAGAAATAAATCCTACATTAGACTTTCCTACAGAAAAGTTATAACAACATAATAATAACTGAGTAATACCAAATGATTCAATAATTTAATCTCATTGAAATTTCCTATTTTAAGATAACATTTCCATTTTAAAAGAACAAAGACATTTTAAAATGCTGTCAATCTCTTCACTTGAACAATTATCATTGTTCAATTTCAGTAAAGATATATTATACCAAAGGAATACTGCAATTACTTATTACTTAGCAATTGGATTTATAAGATTATTGGTTCAAGTATTACTTAGTAAAGTTTTCAATTCATATCCTCAGATAAAGGAAGTTAAAGTAATATTTGATCTAAGCATTTTAATTTGAGGTGATAGGTGATATTAGTTATAGTTCCAAATTTTCAAGTAATCAGATGTATGTTTGAATAGGATATTTTGATAGCATATCAATACACTGTCCATTTGCTATATATTCTATGATATTAAAAAATCTAATATTTACTAATCAAAACCAAATTAATTGATTCAGATTTTTTTTCCTCTCACATAATATCAAATGGAAAAAGTTATTACAAAAAACCCCCACAAAATCCCTTAAAGGAAGGGTTAGTAACAACAATAGAAAATTGAAAATATTAGTATTGCTTTTACCCTATAAGTTATAAATATCCGAGAGAGGATAGGAATAAAAATATTAGGTACTATAGTAATTCTCATAATGAGGAGGAAGGAAAAAGTGCAAGCCCGTCAAATTAACCATTGTAAATTCAACCTCATCATCTAGAATTAAGTGAAAATGACAAGAACACATTCATGGTTTATACTTTATTAATTCATGCTTATATGAAATAAAAGTCTTTCAAAAAAGAAAATAAATATTCTATACATTACAATTAAAATGGATATAAGAAACTTTGAAGGTTTGAATATAAATTCCAATTATAACAGTCCAAAGTAAAAGAATACATTTTGCTTTCTGAGATAACAGGGTGTGAGTTGTGTTTTCCCACTGCAGCACAATTATGAAAAAGAAATGCCAAAACTAACTCTCTTTATAAACATCAAGTCAGTCAGAATCAGAATTCATTAGAACCAAGAGGTAGCCCCAATGTGTCCCCCACATTCCCATATATAGTTTTCTTTCCCATTAGCCAAGTATATATGTATGTGAGAGGGTATGTGTTCTTAAAAAGAAGGAGGAACTGATGGTTTATTTGTCAGATAGATCTTTGCTTAAGCAAAAGTTTTGTGGTCTTCCCTGTGCATCTGAGTAATGGAGAAGAGAATTGGAAAGACTGCAGAGCAAAGAAGAAAGTGGTAAGAGAGTGGCCAAGAGTTCCACTGGGTTACTAGGACACAGGAGTACGTTTTCTCATAGAACAAGGGTACCTTCCAGAAATTAGTAGAACTTGAGCTGCCTTGCGAGTATTTCTTCTGAGAAGGTTATCAGATGATGAAACCAACAGCAAGGATTGTGGCATATATTAGATAGCAGGAAGCAAAGAGAATCATTGATGAAGATTAGGTAGAACTAGTTCCCCAGTGTCAAGAATCCTAGGACATATCAAAAACTGGAAACCTTTGTTTGGGCATGGTGGCACATGCCTGTAATCCCAGAGGCTCCAGAGGCTGAGCCCACCTCAGCAAAAGCAAGGTGGTAAGCAATTCAGTGAGACCCCATCTCTAAATAAAATTCAAAATTGGGCTGAGGATGTGCCTCAGAGGTCAAATGCCCCTGAGTTCAATCTGCAGTACCAACCAACAAACAAACTAGACACCTTTGAAAGAGCCAGCCCTTGAACTTGTGCCACACCTAGAATACTGAAGCCAACTAATGTCAATCAGAGGGAGATTCAAAAACAAGAAAGAAAGAAAAAGAAGCAACTGCCAGTGGGTGAGAAGACATTCCCATTTCAACTACCTCCTTTTTTTAAAATACTTTAGAAGAAACTAGTTTTAAAGAGAGAATATGAAAACAGTGACTCAAGGCTAACTGTAAACTTCTCTTTTATTCCTACCATTTAGAATTTCTGATAAAACATGAGCTATGGTATGGACATGAAGATGGGGGAAATTGAATCAATTTAACCTTAACTGGATTGACCTTTAAAGACCTCATGGTCTCCACAGAGTTGTGGAATCTGCTCAAGACATCATTAAGAAATAAAACATGGAGATTTGACAGAGCATGATTAAACCTAGTGAGTGGAATAAAATGAAATATTTCATTCATAGCCCTCTGATTTGAGACTTCTTAGCACACTAAATTCAATATTTATAATATTTTTACATCTGTATTCATTTTAATAGAGCTGTATTACTTTCAATATAGTGTGAAGGTTTTTAAAATATCTAACCTGTTTTTATATATGTAGAAAATATACATGGAAATGAAAATTATTTAAGTGATTGTGCTCCTTCATGATACCATAGATATTTCAGAGGTGGCAGGGTCACTCATATTATCTTTTCTCTATATTATGTTATAAGTACAAAGGACATATTAACTAAGGTGTGAATTTGTCTTTATTTTGAACAGAAATGAACACAAACAAACCAACTATAACAACAAAAATGACAACAAAAACTTTCCTTTTCATTTAGTTAAGAGCTATTTACTAGCAAAGAAAAATGTTTCATATTTTAAAAGTTACTCTTATGAAGTAATATTTTTATTATCAATGATTTTTCAGTAATATTGTCACTCTCATTCCAAATGTCTGATTATACATATTTAATCCTTATTACTTGCTTTCTTAAACAGGTCATTTACAGTATAAGTAATACCACTTTGCTAGAAAACATTTACTTTGATGTTAGTAGTTTTTGAGAAAACCCATTGATTTCAAAGTTCACTGCTTGAAGACAAGGTATCTTTCTCTGATTATTGGAAGTATACTATTCAAAAAAAGTCACATTTACCCTTGAAGTTTTATATATATATATATATATATATATATATATATATATATATATATATATATCTCACATATACATAAACACAAATATACATGCACACACATATATGTGAAAAAGTTTGTTCACTTAAATTTTAGGGATACGAGGTGAATATTAGCCTTAAAATAAATTTCATTCTAATGAATTCTTCACAAATAACAAATGATTTTGTTGATTTCTAAAATGTTAAAAAAAATATTTCAAGAACTACTTGCAAGGGAGAGGCTAACTGAATATGAGAAAAATATTGTTCATGTTCTGGATATTGCAGATTAATAATGCAAATTCAAATTTAAAATTTCTTACTAATTCTTTGTTTTATCACATTAATTCAAACAATTTGTTAGTCTATTGCTCTTAGAGGGAATGTCTATATGAGGGGTGTGACCAAAACCACTAAAGCCTTCCTGCTAGGAGCCACAAGCAAAATATATGATGTATGGCACCTTTGGTTGTAAAGCCAGCTAGCCACTGAGGTATTATTATGCTAAGATTTACATTCATATGCAAATTGGGCTCCTGCTGTTCACCTTGGCCTACTACTGGACTCATGTTACGGGGACTCATGGAGAGTTCCCATTGGTTGGGGAAGGATAGTAGGAGGAAATTCCGGGGGAGGTCCGGGGGACCCGGGGTCCCGGGAGACGGCGGTTCCGGTTAGACGCCCGCGTGGGAGGACCGGTTTTTGCTTGCTGGCGCTGAGAGTGTTGGCGGCTTTTTCAAAATAAAGTTTTGTTCCTGCTTGAGTGGCTCGTGATTCTGTGCCCAGCCAAGACTGCGGCATTTGGTGGCCCGTACGGGGAACGCCTGAAACTTAGAGGTGAGTAAAACTGCTCGCCCCTGAGGGAAGGCGACAGAATGGGTGAACATTTAGAAAAACAATGTGTTCTTGTTTTGATTTATTTTGTTTTTATTTCAAGCTCCCTAGCCCTAGAATTTTCTCAGGCGAACTGGGAAAAATGGTTGGCTCAAGGTTTGAAGTTATTCGGCCCTGAGAAAGAGAAAATTGATACAACCATTGTCTGTTCCGTTTTTGTTTCATTCTGTTTCGGCTTTGTTTTATCCTATCTTATTGGGTTACGTTACCTTTATAGTAGATTAGAATCCAGTAAAAAACAAACCGAAAAACTGCTAAGTAAATTGTTAGATGTCCAGACTATGGTAGAAAAAACGCTAGGTCAAGCAAAAGAGAAGGTCTCTCAAGCTAGTCAGACAGAGGAGAATTTAAAGAAAGCAAGCTTAGAGGAAAAGCAGCCATCAGGTGGAGAATTACAACAGGAGGTTGCTACTAACTCCGTTCTATCACCAGAGGGCGTAACTCAACCAACAGCTCCATCTACCGCTGAGCGGCCCTCAACTCCCGTAGTTGATGGACGGAATTCTGAGGCAGGACCCCAAAGATTAGCATGCCCTGTACTTGAGCAGGCAGGAGGGCAACGAATTCACCGTGCTTTAGATTTCAAAACAATAAAGCAATTAAAGGAGGCTGTAACGACCTATGGGCCGCAAGCTCCCTTCACAATAAGCATGGTCGAATCTGTTACCAACTTGGACATGACACCAGCAGATTGGGCTAACATGTGTCGATCTGTGCTAAACGGAGGACAATATTTGTTATGGAAGGTTGCCAATGAGGAATTTTGCATGGAGACAGCTAGGCGAAATGCAGAAGCTGGTTATCCTCAAAGAAATATGGACATGCTATTGGGAAAGGGACCATATGAGGGTCAAAGACAGCAAATTGAATATGACCCTGGCGTATACGCACAAATTGCTGTAGATGCAGTTAGGGCATGGAAAACTTTACAGGGACATGGAGACTTACAAGGTCAATTATCTAAGGTAATACAAGGAACTAATGAACCTTACGCTGAATTTGTAGATAGACTTATTCAGTCAGCCTCTAGGATATTTGGTAATACAGAACAGGTAATGCCATTTATAAAACAACTGGCTTATGACCAAGCAAATCGTTGCGGCAGAGAGGTCATTAGACCATGGAAACATGAAGATTTAAACACATATATTAAATTATGTAGAGACATTAATGAACAAGGGCAAGTCTTAGCAGCAGTACAACAGGCTTTAGATGCCAGGCCAAAAACATGCTATAATTGTAATCAAACAGGACATTTTAAAAGGAGTTGCCCCGTAAGAGGAGGGTTTAACAAAGCTGGATATCAAAGGAATAGAATACCGGGTATTTGCCCACGATGCCATAGAGGGAAACATTGGGCTAATAAATGCCGTTCTCAAACCACCATAGAGGGTATTCCGTTATCAAAAAACGGGCAAGGACTAAGTGTTTACCCACGATATCGTGGAGAAAGGTATCAGGCTCCAATGCCAAAAAACGGACTAGAGGGCCCAATGCCCCGGGGCCCAAAACCACAAATATATGGGGCAATGGAGGAACCCAACAGCACCATCAAGGTAGTGCCCAGGACACATTATCCATTAAATCCCTCATCAGACAAACTAGAGGGAGCGCAGGGCTGGACATCTGCGCCTCTGCCAGAGCAGTACTAACCCCAGAGATGGGAATTCAAATCATTCCCACAGGAGTAAAAGGACCTCTTCCCCAGGGAACAGTAGGCTTATTATTGGGACGCAGTTCTTCTACACTAAAAGGACTTATGATAAGTCCTGGGGTAATTGATCCCGATTATGAGGGTGAAATAAAAATTATAGCTAGTTCTCCAAGAGGTATATCAGTAATTTCACCAGGAGATAGAATAGCACAGTTATTAATAATACCCAGCCTGCATGATAAATTTTCCAGTTGTAATGTAGAAAGAGGTTCCAAGGGATTAGGCTCCACAGGTGTAGATTGGGCTATGCTGTCTTTGAATTTAGATTCTCGCCCAATGCTAAAATTAAATATTCAAGGACATGACTTTAATGGGCTGCTGGACACAGGAGCTGACCTTAGTGTCATCTCTCGTCAAGAATGGCCAAAACATTGGCCATTACAACAAGCCACTCAAACGCTTCGAGGCCTAGGAGTGGCAACAAATCCCCATAGAAGTGCTATGGTATTAGATTGGAGGGATCCTGAAGGATGTGAAGAAACTATACAGCCCTATGTATTAGATCATCTTCCCGTAAATTTATGGGGACGAGATGTCCTAGATCAATTAGGATTGACATTAACAAATAACATCAATCCTAACGTGCCCACTACTAGGGCTAAACAAGGCTTTAGGAAAAAAAAAAGATTAAGAGAACAAGAACAAGGTATGACAGCACCTATTCAAATAGATCAAGAAATAAATAGACATGAATTGGGTTTTCAGAAAGGGCCACTGAGACAATCAAAATTACTTGGAAATCAGAAAGACCAGTGTGAGTTCCTCAGTGGCCCCTGACTAAAGAAAAGATACAAGTAGCCCATGACTTGGTCAGACAACAATTAGCGGAAGGACATATACAACCTTCCGTATCCCCCCATAATACTCCCATTTTTGTCATTAAAAAGAAATCTGATAAATGAAGATTATTACAAGATTTAAGAGCCATTAATAATGAGATGGTTATTATGGGACCTGCTCAATCAGGGATTCCTCAATTGTCTGCTTTACCAAAAACCTGGCATGTTTTAGCTATAGATATTAAAGATTGTTTCTTTTCAATTCCAATTCATCCCGAGGATAGTCCACATTTTGCATTTACTATCCCTGCACTGAATCATGAAGGTCCTGATCAGAGATATGAATGGAAAGTACTCCCTCAAGGGATGGCTAACAGCCCAACTATGTGTCAAATTTATGTTAATAAAGCAATCCAGCCACTTAGAAACCAAAATCCTGAACTACAAATATTTCACTATATGGATTATGTGTTATTGGCACATAAAGATAAAAACACATTGCTAGAATGTTATGCCACACTTACAAACTTATTGAAAAATTATAATCTAGAGATAGCAATAGATAAAGTACAATTAAATCTTCCAATTAATTATTTAGGAGTTCTATTATCCTCAACCATGGTCCGTCCACCAAAAATTCAAATACGAGTAGATCAACTCAAATCACTTAATGACTTTCAAAAATTATTGGGAGACATAAATTGGATAAGGCCTTATCTAGGCATACCAACAGGAGAGTTAGGACCTTTATTTGATATTCTAAAAGGTCCATCAGATCCAAATTCACCCCGCATGTTAACGCCTGAAGCAAGAAAAACATTAAAAATCATTGAAACGTATATGGAAAATATACATTTGGATAGAATTGATATAAGTTTGCCTTTATTATTTATTGTACTACCAACAAAAAATATTCCTACAGGAGTATTTTGGCAGGAAGGTCCATTATTGTGGATACATTTATCTTATTCTCCTAACACTATTCTTACTAGATATCCTGAGGCTGTAGGACAATTAATACTCAAAGGAATAAAAGCAGCTAAGGGAGTATTTGGGATTTCTCCCAATAAAATTATCACTCCATATACTATGGATCAAATTGATGAGTTAGCTAATGAGTTAAATACTTGGGCAATAATCATGTGTAAAACTAGTGTTTCATTTGATAATCACTTACCATCTAATCCTTTGTTGTCTTTTTGGTCTAAACATCCTGTAGTTTTTCCAAAAATGACAAAAAAAACCCCTATCATAAATGCTCCAAATATATTCACTGATGGGTCAAACAATGGTACAGCAGCAGTAGTTACTCCTGATCAAACTTTTACATTTTTAGTTCCCAAACAATCAGCTCAAAAGGTAGAGCTTAATGCAGTATTACAAGCTTTTATGATGTTTAAAGATTCTGTATTTAATTTATTTTCTGATAGTCAGTATGTAGTTAATGCTATAATATCCCTTGAAGATGCTGGTAGGATTTCACCTTCTTCTACTGTTTTCTCTTTGTTTTCTGCTATACAAAGTCTAATCTGGGACCAAAAAGATCCATTCTTTATAGGTCATATCAGGGCACATACAGGATTGCCTGGAGCCCTTAGTATGGGCAATGAACTAACAGATAAATCTACACATGACATACATATTTTCTCCACAATAGAAGAAGCCATAAATTTTCATAAAAGGTTCCATGTCAATGCTAATACTTTACAAAAACGTTTTAAAATAACTAAAGAACAAGCCAGACATATAATAAAACAATGTCAAAATTGTGTGACATTTTTACCACAAGTTAATCTTGGAGTCAATCCTAGAGGACTGATACCTAACCATATTTGGCAGATGGACGTCACACACTTGCCAAAATTTGGAAAATTAAAATATTTACATGTTACAGTTGATACCTCTTCCGGATTTTTGATGGGCTCCCTTCATGCCGGAGAAAAAACTAAAGATGTTATAGCTCATTGCTTACAAAATTTTGCCACTGTGGGTGTTCCAAAACAGTTAAAAACGGACAACGGTCCTGGTTATACTTCCTCCTCTTTTAAAAAATTTTGCTCATCATTTGGTATTACTCACATAACAGAAATTCCATACAATCCACAAGGACAAGGCATAGTTGAAAGAGCTCATCAAACTATTAAAATGTACTTATTAAAACAAAAGGAGGGAATTGGAAAGGGGTATATATCCCCCAAAGATAAACTTAAAATAACCCTTTTTACTCTAAACTTTTTAAATTTAGATTCATCGGGACTTAGTGCTGCGGAAAGACACTTGTACCCCAAAAATGTACATAAGCCTAAGGTACTTTGGAAAGATATTCTAACAGGACAATGGAAAGGCCCGGATCCAGTGATAGTCTGGAATCGGGGCGTTGTCTGTGTTTTCCCACAGGATGAACAGCAACCGATTTGGATTCCAGAGAGATTAACTAAAACAATTTCTACAGAAAAAGAAGATGATTTGACTCAAATCCATAACAGCTGACATCCAGAGCTCCAGCTTGGCTATTCTTACATCTGCGACAGTGATTAACCAAGGTGTTTTTTTCAATATCTATTTTATTATTGCATTTTTCCACATCATAAAGTTCTATTTTAATTTTGAGCTCATACAAACCTAGGTTAATGTTTTTCTGATCAGTTTTATTTTTTGACTGTGTTTTATTTTTTGACTGTGGAGTTTTTAAACATTGCAATGGAGATTTCACCTAGGTATAGTTACAAGGCCTTTATTTACTATTGTCTTATGTGTTGTATGTTGTGTGCACACTTCTGTTTTGTGTTGTATGTCTGTATGTGTGTATGTCCATATTTCTTATATGAGGAGCGCTCATAAAAAAATGGATCCGAATTTTTTCTTTATTCACGTGATTTATATAGTTTAATTTAAATTAGGTAAACAGCTGTTAATGATTGTTTTTAAAGATGGTTAACAGATCTGTTTGTTTGCTAATTTAAATTTGGTAAACAGCTGTTAAGGATTGTTTTTAAAGGAGTTTAACAGATCTGTTTGTTTACTTTCACCTTTCCTTTTTATTATATTTAATAATTCTGTTCAGGATAATGTCTCTTTAACATCATTGCCAGAATTTCCATCTCCATCCCAATTCCAGTGAAGACTGAGATAAAACCAAACTACAGCTTCTATGATAGCAATCACAGTAAACTGTATAAACTGATGCATCAATGAATATAACTCAACAAGTAATGCTATCAAGGACTTGATTTACTTTGGGAGGAAATGGACATATTGATAGACTCCTCCAATTTGAACTGCTTGCAGAACTTGCCTGGACTATATATCAGTTACATACATTGTGAAATATCATCTGGTGCACCAAATTGTGGTACTGCTGGCATATCTTTGCTGATGGTGTCACCAGTGATGCAATTTCCTTGCCAGCTCACCCCATGTTTATTGTGGTAATACTGGCATATCTTTGCTGATGGTGTCACCAGTGATGCAATTTTTCCAAGGAGCCATCAATTGGCTTGGTGTCGTGGCATTTCTGTATCCTCCTCCCTTCTACTAGTGATGGTCTAAAATTTGGGGGCCAACAGAGGTGAGGCAAAGAACCTTACCCCCCCACTGGCACCAAGGCAAAATTTGGGGGCCAACAGAGGTGAGGCAAGAACCTCACCCCCCCACTGGTGCATAGGCCTATCCACAAGCATGGCTGAATGCTGGACCGGTAGTCAGCGACGGGTTGCTCTGATTACAGTGGATTCAACCTAAGACAGGAAGCTGACGCCTAAAGGTCAGTTCTCCCATGACGGGTAAGAACCATATGTTAAATTGGACAACCTACCAGGCACGGTCCCTAGCCACATTGCTTGTTACTTAATTAAACAGAAGGGGGCAGATGCTAGGAGCCACAAGCAAAATATATGATGTATGGCACCTTTGGTTGTAAAGCCAGCTAGCCACTGAGGTATTATTATGCTAAGATTTACATTCATATGCAAATTGGGCTCCTGCTGTTCACCTTGGCCTACTACTGGACTCATGTTACGGGGACTCATGGAGAGTTCCCATTGGTTGGGGAAGGATAGTAGGAGGAAATTCCGGGGGAGGTCCGGGGGACCCGGGGTCCCGGGAGACGGCGGTTCCGGTTAGACGCCCGCGTGGGAGGACCGGTTTTTGCTTGCTGGCGCTGAGAGTGTTGGCGGCTTTTTCAAAATAAAGTTTTGTTCCTGCTTGAGTGGCTCGTGATTCTGTGCCCAGCCAAGACTGCGGCACCTTCCCCCTTTGACTAGCCTGTAAAAGTGGGTTTCTAAAGATTTTACAAAGAATTTCTGAAGTACATGTGTCAGGGAAGATGAAGAACAACTTAGAGGGAGAAAGGGATATTATGGAGACCTATTTTCCCAGAAAAGCCAAAGCTTGATGGCAAAACTTCAAGTTTTTTGTGGAATCTGACAGCACAATGTGTGTCTGAGTATGAATACAGATGCATTCATTTGATTGGATGTCCCAAGGTTCTTAACATCTGAAGAAAAGCATTCAATGTTTCAAAATGAATATAGGATTTATTAATGCTAGAAAATATTAATTAATCCAATACTCATTATAACATAAGGAACACATCAATAATGGGTTTAAATTTTAGCAGAAGCTGAATAGTGTATGCTTAGGCCAATACCAACTATAGATGTATTTTGACAAGTAGTATTGAATTATAGTAGTCCAGTCCTATATCTAGAAATGAACAAAATGAACACAAGCAAACCAACTATATTCAAAAAGTATGCCACCTAACAAAAATTTTATACTATTTTTCAACACCTCTGTTGAGAGCCAAGGCCAGGTCAAGATGGTGCCTGGCATTTTGCCAGGAGGAGAGGTTCCTGCTGCCTCCGGTGGCCACTATTTTTGAGCTCTCCTGGAGTTCCTAGAGAGTTTGCGTGGGTGGAGTTGGGGGGGGGGAGTTCCAGTTGATTGCTCGCAAGGCTCCCAAAGTTCTAGTGGAGCTCTGGGGAATTCCTGGAGAGTTCCTTGTGGGCCTGGTGCGGTGTGGGTTCTAAAAATAAAGTTCCTTCCTGCTTGAATCTTCAAGTGGCTCCTGATTTGTGCCCAGCCAGACTGCGGCACACCTCATTCTATGTGTATCCTGTATTGTAATTTCAACTATTGGGAGAATTACCAATGCCTACAGAGGAATATAAATTAGTCTTGGCAGATTTGAAGCTGAACTTTTACTTTTAGGCTATTCATTCACAGGCAGATTTTACATCATCTCATTTGCTTAGTTAGCCAGTATCCAGTAATACAAGAAATTAAAGGCTGTAATTCACTAGTGAGGAGGCTGCTAAATACACACACAATAAGAACTTGTTTTATTTTAATTATGAAGACATGAAATGATAAATGTGATAGCTAAAGCTATAAATGTCAATGATATTAACATATAATTCATAGTGTAAGCTGTATTTTGTAGCATGAGAGGGAAACCTAATAAATAAACTAAATTCTAATCAAAAATTTATTTTATATGTTTACCTTGTTTCTGTTAATGATAAATTCAATTACTTCCTATGACTTTGAAATCTATCTCACAAAATCTAACAGGACGTCTTCATAATCTGATTAGTTCCATTTATATGCTTTGAACCACATATATCCCACATATATGAATCAAAATTTTTCTTGAGTATGTGAATCAAAAGACTCTTTTTATCAGAGAAGTTGCAGAAAGGAAAGAATGCATGTAATTGTTCAAAGTTCTCTTTTCTGTAAAATATCAACCCTGTTATTATGATAGACACAAATTAACATATTGACAGCACCTTCCAAAACTGGGAATAGAGGCATAACTTCTCAGGCCCCAAAACAAGATGAAAAACAACAACAATCAGAAAACCAGCCAACAAACAAAAATAACAACAAAAAAACTAACAAAGACAGATGTTCTGAGAACATTAGAATGCAGTGATTACTAATTACAACCAGGAACACTTAAGGGAGCTTGAGGAGAGTGGGAATATTGAGGTTTCTTTAAGCAGCTCACTAAAGTAAAAGAAAGAAGAATGGAAATCCCAAAACATGACAGCAGGTTTATTTGAAGAATGAATATACTCTGTAGGGGATCATGAGAAGTAATTAGGATCTTACAGGTGTGCTATTTTAATTCATTTGGAGATTATTATTGCAGTAAATATTTAAGATATACACACTTTGGTTCTTGAAGATGAAGAAAGTTCCTAAGAAGATTCATTTTATATAAAGCTATTTGTGTCATAAAGTTGGTAAATCCTCACTGCCCTCTATTATGATTTTCATACTTGAGAGTTTTATGGATTTCAGCAAGAGATGGTAAAGGCAAAGTTCTGTATTTTTTTAAAAATTACCTACTGAAATTCTGGCTCAATTTCTACCTGGTGATCCCAGCTGGGCCACTTTTCATCTGAAATTCTAGCCTAGAGCTCTAAGCTGTTAGGTCCTTACTGATTCTCCCTGTGTCCCAGCATGACCTATTTGGTTACCCTGAATCAATAGTTCTTCATTAGCAGAGAAAATAAAGCTTCAGGCCAAAATAAGAAAGAAAAAATATAAAGTAAAGTAAAAGAATAGGCACATATTTCTCTCATTGGATTCCTTTACTTCTCTCATAAAAGGCCACATCGTTTTTTTCAAACAATCATGGCAGATGAGAAAAATTGATAAAATCTTTTTCATTGAAGTTAAGTGTTATTCAATATCTTTCCAATGATTATAGGTTTATTACATCGATATATTATTGTGAATTTTTATTATGTTTTCCTCTTTTTCAGAAACTATCTTTTATGTCCATCATATTAATATTCCCTATTCTCCATTACCACCTTATGGAGAACAAAACGCAGTAGTTGAAATTGGGGCCAATTCGTATTTTTCTTACCTCTTTTCATCCCATTTTATTGTCTTCCCTTTGACATTTTTTTGCATTTCAGTAATATCTACTGTGTTTATGTTTTGAATGGGGCAACCAAACAAAGTAGATTTCTTGAATAATTTTATTAGCAAAATATTTCATTTAACATATGAAATATCTGCACTGGAATTAGGTAAATTAGAATTTACCTTTGTATAAAATTATGAAATTAATCACAAAAGAAGCCACATTAAGTAAAAATATGAGCTATAATGTGCTAATGTTTCACTGCACACATGGGTGTATACAGGTATATGCTTTATTTTTTACTTATTATTTGTCTGTATCTAAAAGAGTACATTTATATTATATGACATATACAGACATAATTTTTATAAGCTACGGTAGGTAATAATTTTAATAAGTGTCAATGTTAAAAAAACAAGACATGTTGGGGCTGGGATGTGGCTCAAGCAGTAGCATGCCCACCTGTCATGCATGGGGCACTGGGTTCCAACCTCAGCACCATATAAAAGTAAAATAAAGATGTTGTGTCTACCGAAAACTAAAAAATAAATATTAAAAAATTATCTTTCTCACTCTCTCTCTGTCTCTCTTTCTCTGAAAAAAATTAAGACATGTTTATAATTCAATTTGCATTTTAATGTTGTATTTAATAATTAAATCATAAGTTTTATTCTCTGAAATATACTGCTACATATGCTATACAGATTTCACTAAGTAATGACTTTCATTAAATATATACAAAGTTATATTAATTTGGCTTAGAGTAATAAAAATTCTGTGATTCCATTTTTCTCACAATAAAATAGCATAATATCTTTATGAAAAGCTCATACAACATAGGTATTTAAATTAATATATAATTTACTAATGCTCCAAATTTTATTCCCAAAGATAAATTCAATGCATTAACATGTTGTTATGCATAATGTTGATTTCTAGTATGAAATTAGAAAAATTAATATACAAGCAAATCCTCACAACCTGTTATTTATTCTCATATTTTTCCTGATATTAAAGATATTTATGTTACCTTATCATGGTTATATGCCTATAAAATTTATGTTTTTTTTTTTTTTGTTTTGGCTAATAATATCAATTTCATTTTGGTTTTGAAATACAATTATTTGTGTTCCAATGTATGAGCAAATTAGCATATTACCTTCATTCTTTTTTCTGTCATTAGTATAAAGATCATGACAGCTTATTTCACTCACTTTTTTTTATAGCTGTGCTATTTTTCATTGTACTATTTTGCTGTGCTGACATTTTGATATTGATAGTTTTGAAGAAGTGCATACTATATTTTTTATAGAATCATGTAAAAAATGATGGTATAGAATTCTATACCTTTTACTTTAATATTTTAATGATAGTCTTCAGATGTGTTCTGATAATTTTTGTTCTTCTTATTTCCTATTGCCCTATTTTTCCATGTTGTAAAGACTATTAGTTTCTGAAAAATTCTGAATTTTTAGGGTATTTCTTTTTGATTTGTTTATTTATTTTTTATTCTAATTTGTTATATATGACAGCAGAATGTATTACAATTCATATTAAGTATACAGAGCAAAATTTTTCATATCTCTGGTTGTATATAAAGTATATTCACACTATTTGTGTCTTCATTCATATACTTAGGGTAATGATATGCATCTCATTCCACCATCTTTTTTTACCCCTAAGCCCCTCCTCCTCCCTCTCCCTCCCCTTTGCCCTATTCTAGAGTTTATCTAATCCTCCCATGCTCCCCTTCCCAATCCCACTTTGAATCAGTCTCCTTATATCAGAGAAAATATTCAGCAGATATTTCTTTTTAGTTTTTTTAAATAAGTATTTATTGATACAAAACAAATATTTTTCTTTGCATATTAAGAACTTCTATATCTCTATAAAATTTGTCTGTAATAGCATATCTTCCAATACTTTATTTAAATTCATTAGTTCTGTACTTTCCTATTGCACTGTATGCCATTCATGAGTAATTTCACTTATATTCTTTGTTTATGAGCTGGATTTTTGTTAATTTTTTTTCCAGAAGACATTTCTATAGTTCAAATTTGCATTTACATTTACCTAAAATTAATTCCTTACTTGGTTCCAACATTTATGCTTTCACCTCTCTAGCCTTCCATTTTAGTCAAATCTTTCCTTATCATATTTTCATATACAACCTCAACAAGCTCACAGAAATATTTAAATTATTGCATTTATGTCCTTTAATAACCAGTAAATATTATCAAGGATAACATTTCATCTATAATGTGCTTCTTATTTGAAATACATCAGTGAAACTATAGTGATCATTTTAGTATTAACTTTCTCACGGTTTGTATTTTTTATGTGAATGTGGAAGTAGATGAGAAGATGGATTCAAGAGAATAAAAGGAAAATGGGTATTCTAGATAAACTAAAGACAACAATTATTCTTGGCTCATTTTTAATGTGGAAAGAGGAAAATTATGTAAGGACAAAGAATAATGCTTTTTTTTTTTTTAACAATAGAAGGTATCCAGCATGTAATAGGGTACAAATATCACTCTGAAAGAAAGAGAGGGAAATTTAAAAAAAAAAAATCAAAACCAACTAAAATTAAGTATTTATTATATTTGTTTCTTTGAAACAAAATAGAAAGATGAAAAGAATTACAGGTGCTGTTAAGTAAAAAAGGACTTTGGTAAAACACTGACATGTATTTCTACATAATTTGGAAAATATTTATGTATAAAGAATCAAGTTTAGTTTTTTTTTTTTTTTAATGTGGTACATGTGAAAGAATAATAGTAATACTTTCAAGTATTTGCCTAAGGTATACAAATAAAATGATGTGAATTTTTAAACATATTTTTATAGCTAATTATTCCTACCTGTTTAAAATCCGCAATAACATAATTCTTAATGACTTTTTGAAGAAAACATTGTAGCTAATTTTACACTGCTGATAGCCATAGCCAAGTAGGAATGACGCATGGCATTTTTGGTTGAAAGATGATGCCAGCAAGTCTTTGAGATGATAATGATTATGTTAAGATGTGCATTCAATTGGAGATTAGACCCCTGCTGTCTGCCTAGGCCTGCTACTTTGGAGCTCTTGTGGGACTCCAGGAGAGTTCCCATTGGTTGGGGAAGTGCGGTAGGAGGGGATTCCGGAGGAGGGATTTCCTGTTGGTGGAGTGTGTCCCAGGAGAAGGCCTCGTGCTTGGCATTCGTGAGAGCTTTGGAAATAAAGTTTGTTCCTGCTTGAGTGGCTCATGATTTTGTGCCCAGCCAGGCTGCGGCATTACAAAAAAATGAAAGATATTCATTTGCATTTTGAATGTAATTATGATTATTAAATAATAACAGCATCTGGTTTCATGAACAGTTTCTAGAAGATTTCTGTGTGTATATGTGTGCATGTATCTGCCTACTTTTGTGCATGTGTGTACACTCGTGTGAAGCTGCCTGTCACTTCCCTGTTTAGTGATTCCTAGTGTCAAAATTTATTTCTAAAAATAAGTCAAAAATTTAAAAACAATTTTTAGATTTTATGTATATTTCATTACAAATTTAATTTTAAGGGGAATGCTGAAACATAATAAGACTTATCTTCCTTCATTTTAGAAGATTAGAAGTTAAACTGCAGTCTCTAAAAACACTTCAGGCACCTTTCTTGATACTTTCTCTTATCTAAAAGGTGCCTGCTAGCATAAGAAATTTAATAATAAAAAACTATAACAAGTAAACCCAAACCTTTTCTCTTAAGGAAGAAAACATTCAAATCACCTGAAAATTAAGACTGTTTGGGCTTTTAAAAATCTAATATTGTGCCAGATGTGGTGGTTTACGCCTATAATCCCAGCAGCTTGGAAGTTTGAGACACAAATCTCCAGATATCACCAGCCTCAGCAACACTGAAGGGCTAAGCAACTCAGTGAGACCCTGTCTCTAAACAAAATACAAAAAAGGGCTGGGGATGTGGCTCAGTAGTTGAGCGCCCCTGAGATTAATACCTGGTACCACCCCCCAAAAAAGGGGGGGGGGAAACTAGTATTGTTTCAATGGCTAAGGTAAAAAATCTGTAGACAAGCAGAATAGTATTTCACTTAAAATCTTTTCTTGCCTTTTACACTAAAATATCAAGAATACTAGACTAACATAAAATATATCATTTGTGTTCCTTAAGTAAATTTTATCACAAATAATAAGCACTAAAAATACAAAAATTATAATGTATATTTTATATACATATACACATATATACATATATATACATATATATACATATATATACACACACATATATATATATATATATATATATACATATATATAATTATATCAAATACTGCCATTAACAAAAGCTAACCTCCATAACTTTAGTGACCTCAGTGGTAATATGACTTTCCCTTATTCTTTGAGAATGACATTACTCTAACTCTGCCATATTCCTTTAACTCTACTAAAACCCTATAAGGGTAAAAGAAGCATAAGTGAAAGTCATGTAAATAAAACTGAAACTATAAAAAAATCTTTCTTTTAAAATAGACTTATTTCTTTTAAAATAGACTTTGGTGTTAAACAATCGTTTATATTGCAGAAAACAACATGTAAGTTGTCATTTTATTTTTCACATTCAGGACTGTTATAATGAAATAATAATAATAAAAAAAAAAAAAAAACATAAGAATAGTGCCTAGTCCCTTTCGTCCATATGTTTGTCTTACCATCTAATTTTCCATTGAACACAATGGATATTCATTTGAGTTGTATCTTCATTTAAGAGAAAAAAATATTATTATATTCTCAGAAAGATAAAGCTCTGCTTTTGTCTTTAAATCATCATATGAGAGATGCTCTCAAATTTTATGAATAGATCTTTTTTGAACTGCTAAGAAAAGCAGAGAAGTTTAACAAGTTAAGTTATATGTGTTTTCTCTGATATTTGCAGGTCATCCATAGTGATGTCATTTGATAGAATTATATATAAGTAAAGGTAACAGAGTGTAGCGTAGTTTATGCGTGGCTTGAAAATTAACAAATCAAAGGTGAATGTTTCTCCAGCTTGATTCAGAAGTGAGTTTTATTTGATCTAAGTGAATTCTGACAGACAGAATCTCCTGCCTCAGAGCTAACTGACAGAGCTTCAGCAGAAGCTGAAGGAAATATGTGCAAGAATGAACCTGAAACTTCCACAGTGTCAAGTATGGGTGAAGTAACCTTAAACATGCCTTCAGAGTCAAGAGTGAAACCAAATCACGCACATCATGATCTACTTCGCAAGGCAAAAATGCCTTGTGAAACAAACATCAAAGGATGCAAACATTATGAAATGTTTTTTTGAAAGATAGTAAATAAAAAATAAGGAAACAACCTCAAAAATAGGAACATTCTATTAATCACAGAAATATTACTCCTGTGTGCATATGTAAATCTACATATGGCATAAATTAATAAAATGGAATTTTCTTTTTCATTAAGAAAATTTCACATTATATTTTTAATTTATCAAATTCTATTATCATTTTTAGCAGTATTGTCCATTTGTCAAAATTTTTTCTAGTTCTGAAAATAATCTATTTTCATAGTGATTGCTTTCTTACCAGATTCATTGGGGTTGTTGTTGTTGTTGTTGTATTTTGTTTTTACAACTTACATTTTGTTTTTCCTTTTCTTAGTCTCTTCACTTAATATTGTGTAGTAGCCTAGGACTAAGTGAGAAAGATAGACAGGGTCATCTAGGTACTGACAGAAGTCATTCTGAATGCTGGCTTAGAAAACCATCATGGTCTCAGATCTCAGCTAGAGCTATACCAAATTTTAACAACCATAACAAACTTCAGTAAACCACTAAAGTAAGTCAATGTGCAGTTGAATAGGGGAAGAAGCAATTGAGAAATCAAAAAATATATGAGCTAGTACTATAAAATTAGCTGTTTACTCTTATTTGCAATGCCACAAAGGATCTAGTGTATAATTTGACATACTCTGGTAACAGAGTGGTTTGTAGCTGACAGTCTCCTTGTAGTACAAAAAAATCAGTTCACTGACATGTATCAAATTCTGCTTCTGAAGGAGGATTGTGACAAAATTTAAGACAAATCATAACATTATCCTTATTTTATCTATTCACCTATCACAGGCATTAATTGTGTCATGAAGTTGACAATGAATGGTAGCTTTGGGGATTTGTTAAAAGGCAAAAAAATATGGAAATGTTAAATTACAGTCATATGTTTTCCATTGTAGAACACCAATGCCTAATACATAATATGGTTGGGTGGGTCAGGTTAAATGTAACATTTTGCCCCTTACTGGCTGTTACATCATGAAACCTTCTGATTAGATGTGTATTTAAAGGAGAGAAAGAAAAAAAAAAACATGTGTTTCTGGAATTGTATTTTTCAGAGTGAAAAATTTCTATTCTGACAAGATTGTTTTCTAGCTCGATGATACAGATACAGCACATACATGTGGAAATCTATTATGATGTTTATAGTAATCATCTAGAGTTGTATTGAGAGCTCAAGAAATAAAAATCTCTGTTTGAGCACCCTTGGATGTAGATACATGGAGATAGGAAGGTTCTGCACCTGTTCAGGGGCTTCACAATAGCCACTCACCACATGCACCTGTTGAGCACTTGGCAAGCCTAATGCAATGGCAAAGGATTTTTGTATTTATTCCTTTTGGACATAAATGACAGCAGAGTGTATTTTTACATATTATACATACCTGGAAATTAAGATTCTATTCTTTTGGTGGTACATGATGTGGAGCTTCACTAGTTGTGTATTCATATCTGAACATAGGAAAGTAATGACTGATTCTTTCAAATGTTTTTCCTATTCCTATCTTCTTCTCTCCCCCTTCCCTTCAGTCTCCTTTGTCTAATTTACTGAGCTACTATTTTAATGGAATTTAAATTAAATTGAAGTTAAAATAGAAAAAAAGTATGTGGCTAATGGGTATTTTTCTATACAGTGAATATGTGTAACATAAGTTAAAACATCTATAAATGAGTGCCTGACATAGTTAAAAGACAATAGTTTAACAATAAGTTTGGTCTCATAGATATCTTTGGTCTCACAGGTGTCTCATAGATAACTTCAATTCTAAACAGAAGTCCAAAGGAAAATATTTTTCGACTTATTAATTCACCCCAAAGCCCAAGTCCTCCCTCATCATTTTTTAGGGTATGTAACTATTGCTATTATTAACAAATGATGTTTCAAAAGCTCCAAGAGTTTGATCCTCAATAAGACATCCTAAAATGGAAATGGAAAGAATGAAGTCTTCCCATATATTAAGCAATAAAACCATTTCTACTTCTTTTAAGGTTACAATCAGTTAATAATCTATTATTGGTTGCATACATTAGACTAGGCATATGCTCAGTAATAAATAGCTAGAAGGTTTTGCATGAGCTTACTAATACCCTGATTTCGTGATTACACAATATATAAAGAGAATCATCATATTATATCACATAAGTATGTTCGCATATTTTGCCACAATAAAATATGAAAATAATAAAGATTAAAAAATAACCCCTGTTATGGTTTAGAGATGGTTTCCCCACAGTGAGATAATGCAATCTCAGAGGTGAAATGACTGAGGCATGAAAGTCTGAACATAATTAGTGCATTAATCCCATGATAGGGATTAATTGGGTGATACCTGTAGACAGGTAAGGTATTGCTGGAGGAAGTGGGTCCCTGGGGCCTGCGCTGGGGATTTATATTTTGTCCATGATGAGGAGAATTCTCTTTTTGCTTCTTGGCTCCATCCATATCCTGTTCTGATTTCCTACACCACACTCTTCCACCATGGAGTTGGCCATCTGTGAACTAAGACTTCTGAAACCATGAGCCTCCAAATAAACTTTTCCCCCTCTAACATTGTTCTTATAAGATCCTTTGGCCAAAGCAGAGAGAAATCTGGTTAGAACAACCTCCAAACTCATTTAACTCATTTATATTGCTTAACTTGTTTTCTTGATATTTTAGTTTGCAATCTCTGATATAATTAATTGAAAACTTGAAAAGAATACAAAAGTGTTCTTTTCGTTTAGTATTAGAGTCTCTGTAGAGAAACTAGTTTTAATTACTTCTATTTTTGCAATGAAATAGAACTATTGGTTGATAGAACTTTACTCTTATTGTTTAAATGTGCATATTTTGATAATAATTATTTTGTTTTTCAATTCAGTATATTAGCCAGTTCAATACATTAATTAACTTCAACTCCAAAAATTAATTAAATTTAAGACATCACAAAGAGTCCTGTTGTCTTCAATTAGTATTTGGCCTTAAGAAAACCTGAATAGAAAAACAAGAGTGGAGCAATGAGGTTGGGAGGCTGGAAAGTTTATACAGGTTGACAAAGCTGTAATATTTTTCAGCACTGGTATGTTTCAACATATTTTAAAAGTAATATAATGCTAGAATAGTTTGTAAGTATACGCCAAGAATGCATTAGAAGAAATCTGAAACTGTGACCCTGAAGCGTCATGAGAAGGTAGTTATATATCCACTAGTCCAATAAAGGTGAAAGAAGACCAACCTCTGGCCCCCATCCAGACTAAGCCTTCAAGTGCTGGAAATTTTCTGAACCTTGACTATGCTCCCTAAAATTTGGAAACATTCAGAGAAGTGATTTAAACTGCATTGTGCTTCTGCATGTTTAGAAGGATATACAATGTTTGAAATTTGTCGGTGTCTTTACTCTAGTATTGAGGCAAAAGTTTATTCAGGAAAGGGGTCTGTATTTACAGCATTGCATGCCCTTGTGAAGGTTAAGGAAGATGAATCCAAAACTCATGAATAAGGGATAGCCTCTGACATGAGTTAAGGGACACAGAAAGGAAAGCACAGTGTGAATGAGATGTAAATGGTTTGATACATCTGGTGCTGGGAAGAGGTCATTACTATCTGACTAAATTTATATGTGTTATCAATTTCTATGAAAATACATATTATACTTTCTATATTTTAGGGGAAAAGAAGACAATATTGTGCACTGAGAATGAAAAGTGATAAGAAGTATTGGAAGTCTGAGGGGAAAACAGATGGTGCAAAAATGGATATTGAGAATGTGGGGAAGCACACATAGTGAAGGGCGATAAGCCTGCTGGACAGTTTTGAGGAACTATTAGAGATGATTCATGTGGCAACTGCTAAATATATACATGTGATTTTCCACAACCAGCATCAATTGTTGATACACTGGTTCAGACTATGCTAATTTTAATGTCATTAATTACCAATAATTGCTATATTGAGGGTTGATATGTACTTTAATATCCATTAATCACTTTAAATACATAAACTCATTTATAAAAATGAGGCCCTATAATAATTCAGGTACTTTAATTAGTCCAAAATCACACAAGATTTTGTGATATTAAATTAACAAAACTATTTAAATAGAGGAAGAACTAAGAAATTATTACTAACTGTGGCACATACAACAACTAGCTGCTGTTTCTTATTTTCTCCTAAAAATAATGAATGCTGCTTATAAAATCAGAATGAATAGGGAGAACAGAAGAATTTATATTCAAGGCAAAAATAATTACAGTATTATTAGTCTTTCTGACTTTTCAACTCTTGACTCCTTGCTACATTTAGAATGAGGCTGGAATATTATTATTTTTTGCACTGCCTTACTATGAAATTTAATTTTACTCATTCTTATAGCTGCAAATAGACACTCAAAAAGTTTCTAGGTGACATTTATGTCTATAAATATGCAATGCATTTTATGCTAGTGTTTTACTCTAAATAATTAAAAAGTGTAAAGACATATTCTTACTTCTCTACTACTAAACCAACAGTGCAAGCTAAACAATTTTGAATCAATTTTTTACAATATTAATAATGGTTATTCCTGTATTTGTTTTTCAAATTTCTATTTTCATAAGTGAGCAATAGGTTGTTTCAGCCCTAAGTGATTTTATAGAAATCCCTTACATTTGCAAGTTACGCATAACACTAAAACATAAAGAAAGAAATCCCTGCAATTAGATTATGTGTACCTGGAAGAATTTTATATTTAAAATTCAAAATAGCCTTTTATATCACTAGCTACAGAGTTTAATATTGTTCAAAAAAGTAATTACTTTCTAGAAATCCTTCTCCAAGCTATTATGTAAAACATTTGTCTGATCATCATGGCAGAAAAAAAAGTCTTCAAAGAAAATATGTATGTCTCATACAATGGATATTTTATCTGCTGTCAAAGAAACCCATTTCTTTTATTTCCTTCAGAACTTTTGAAGAGAGAATCTTTAAAAGAAACCTCTATATAATTGCAAATAATCACTTTCTCCATAGGTTATCTTGTATAGAATAGAAATAATTTTGTCAGTCTTTTGTGATCTCCATCCTTTTACAAATGAGGTTTTATATTGTGCTTTACTGAATATTCTCCATTTATAACAGTTTTTAAAGGTGCTTTTAACAAAGTACAACACGGCTCATAATTTGTACATGCACAGGGTTTTCTTTCTTTAATTTGCTCTGAGGTTTTTCTACCAGCATTCTTTGACTCACTTCAGTGCATCTACACTTTCCACATGCCCAGACGTTATCATTTTGTCTTTGATATATAAGGTTAAACCGGCTTTCTATTTCTATTTCTTGTTCTATTTTAAAATTTTAAAATTGCCCTAGACTTTTGGTTATCTTAACTCCACTAAAACCCTATTGACAAATCATCAACAAAAATATACTCTATCAATGCTCCAAAACTACTCAAACCCATCATTTCCTATCCACTTCTTTAAGGTCAGGTTCTAAATATTTTTGGCATTGATTATTGAATTTATACAAGTAATATTTCAGTTTTTCCCCCAATGCCATTTTATTGTGCTCAGTACCTACCATCATTTGTCTAGACAAAGATAAATTTATAATCACAATACTATGTATTTTTATTTATTCATAGCATTGATATATAAATTAAATAATTGTTTTTATGTTCAGATCAATAAATAAGTCTCTAATGTGCATTTTCTAATAGAAAAAAATATTTACCAAGCAATATAAAATTCTAGAATAAATGTTAATAATTAATTTCTGTATCAATACAAATATCTTTAAAATTATATTTATTTGTTTAGGCTGCCAAAACAAAATATCATGGTCTGAGTGGCATAAAATACAGTAACTTATTTTCTCATGGTAGGTAGTTGAGTTCGGAAGTCTAAGATCAAGGTTGCTGAAGGGTTGCTGTCTGTTTAGGGTCTTCTTCTGGACTGTCGTTATCTGTTTTCCTTCACATTATCTCTTCTGTTTATGCTGAGAAAGGAAAGGAGAATGAGAAAGAGATTCCTCTCTGGCATCTTTTCTCACCCTATGCCTCATTGAAACTTCACTAATTCTTAACTACAAATATAGTCACACTGGAGATTAAGGATTAACATATGAATTGCAGAGGAGGGAGAACACATGCATTCAGTTCATAACACAAGAATTCAAAATTTTCTATCAGGCTGATAAAATTAATAATAATATTAATAATTTAAAACAACATATTTTCAAGAGTGATTAGACATTAATATTACATATAAAATTTATTCCAATTAATTAACACTATTTGATTTATAAAAATTTGTTTCATACTCAAAATTATAAAAATATATGTATGATTTTACAATATCTGTTCTTATATAGTCACCAGATTAAAAATAAAATTTTGAATATTACTTAACCTTAAAAAAGAATGAAATTATGTCATTTGCCAGTAAATAGATAGAGCTGGAGCATATCATTCTAAGCGAAATAAGCCAGACTCAAAACCCAATGGCTGAATGTGTTCTCTCATAAATGGAAGCTAATTGGTAATATGGACATGCCTAAGAAAAAATAGAATTACTGTGTATTAGGCAGAGGAGAGTGAGGAGAGGAGGGACTATGGGGGTAGGAAAGATAGTATAATAAATTGGACATTATTGCCCTATGTACATACATGATTACACAATCAGTGTGATTCTGCATCATGTACAACCAGAAGAATGAGAAGTTATACTCCATTTATTTATGGTGTGTCAAAATGCATTCTACTGTCATGCATAACTAATTAGAGCAAATTTTAAAAAAAGAAAAACATAACCCTGTGATTCTCTTGATGAAATTGTGATCATATTTTTTAGAAGTATTTTTAAATCTTTATGCTAAAGATAGATGAAGTAACCCATATTTTTATATAAAATTCAAATGTAAATATAACTATATGAGACAATATTTTAAACTGAAAACCAAAAAGTTTAAAGATTTTCTCAAAGTACAGTAGCTCCCCTTTAACCCTGGAAGATATGTCCCAATATCCACAATGGATGCCTCAATCCATGGACAGAAATGGGCACTATATTGTTTTATCCTATATACATATACCTATAAATGATAATATTTAATTCATAAATTAAGGGCATTATGATATCAGTATTTTTTCCAGAATTGAAACCAAGGGTGCTTTACTACTGAGCTGCATTCCCAGTCTTTTTATTTTTTTTTTTTTCTTTTGAGACAGGGTCTCTCTCTGTTACTTAAGGCCTTGCTAAATTGCTGAGGCTTGCTTTGAGCATGTTATGCTTTTGCCTCAGTCTCCCAAAGTGCTGGAATTACAGAAGTGTGCCACCATGCCTGACTAGATTAATGATTCTAATGATAAAACATAACAATAATGATGGAATATCATAATAAAAATGCAACTGTGATTTCTATGTCTCAAACTATCTTATATACAAACACTTTATCTAGTGAAGATGTGAAATGATACATCATTCCAATGAAAAATGTATGTCCACTGTCCTGTATATTAAGGACTGTGTGATGATATAGTGAAGTGAATGATATTTGTGCTGTGGTATATCATTATGCTATTAATAAGACTTACTTGAACACAAGCACTGTGATATAGATAATTTGATATCAGAGAAAGCTAGCAAGATGCAGATAAATGAATGAAACACCTTAGTCAAGACAAAGCAGAATGGCAAGATTTCATCATACTACTTATAAAAATGTGCAATTAGAAACTTATGAACTATTTATTTCTGGGAATTTCCCTTTTTAAGATTTTTAGACTGCAGTTGATTATGGTCAACTGAAAGTTGGTTGGTAACATAGAACCACAGACAAAGGGAAACTATGTAATCAGTTAGAATATAATGGATTTTAAACATTTCCTTCAAAAATAAGTAGCATTAACTAACAATACTTTAGAAATGATTTCATAATAGAGAAGAATTTCAAATTTTTAAAAATATAAATTAACTATAAATTATAAGGTCTTAATGTGGTAATGCATGTACAAACAAGGCTAATTTGAAAGCCTACAGACAATAACAAAAGAGTACCCCTTAAAATGAAGTCTTTGAACATGGCAAGCTCTTTTTTTTATTTCATTGTTCATTCATTCTCATTTTTTATACACTTTGGATTACTGTATTATTATTCTTTCCTTTTCAAAAAATATACAATTGACCTGACACTAGGTGGTTTATAAAGAAAAAAGATTTACTTAGCTCAGTTTGTGATTCTGAAGGTCCATGATGGAATAGTCCCATCTGTTTGGCCTCTGGTATTGGCCCCCTTGCTTGTGTCTCAGTATGCAAGATGACATCATAATGTAAGAGCCCAACTGAGACCAATTACATAACAAGACAGAAAGCCAGAGGGATCAAGGATCCACCATTATTATTTTTATAATAACCTGTTTTTATGAAACTTAATAGGGTCCCGTGACAACTGAATGGGACTTCCAAGAATGGTACCCCCCAGTGACCTAATCATTTGCACTAGATGCACTTCTTAAAGATTCAACCACATCTCAACCTCACTAAATTGGGAATCCAAGTTTCCAGCATGTGAATATTTTGGGGGGGGAGTACTAGCTATGTCCAAACCATAGCATCTATCTTCCTCATAATGGTACAAGCATCATAAGTAATGCTTCTTATTCACAATGTTCTAGCATTGTACCTACTCCACTACACAACGCAGAATATAGTAATTATTGAAAATATATTTGCTTAGATAATTAAGGAGGTATAAAACTTTTATTTGATTAAAATTACTGTATATTATGAACCCTAGGATTGTTCTAAGTAGTATGATGAAGTCTTGTGCCATTCCTCTTTAACCTAAGATGTGTGTCATTCCTTTATCGTAGCCTAATGATGTAGCATAACACCAACATCATCCACTTCACTTTATCTCATCACATAGGCCTTATTTGATTAAAATTGTATGCTATGTTTAAAAGGAACAACCATGGAAGGTAGTGTTATTTACATAAAGGTACATTAAGAAGAAAAAAAATATGTCCACTGCTCTTATATTAAATACCTAAACTATATAGTTAGTGTACAAGTTATATCAAGAAAAATTAAAAAGTGGAGATAAAATGATTCTTTAATAGAAAGAAAGACTACTACTATTTTCTGCAAAAAATACACACACACACACACATAAAGAAAGAGAGGTAAATATATAGATAAAAATGCAACAAAAATAAGCAAGACAGAGGTAAGAAAAGAGAAGCAACACAGGTTGCAAGTTGGAAGTAATGAGATCTCTAGAGTTGCTGTGAGTCATTGAATTTTTTTTAATCACAGTTATTTTAATTGCATTTTATTATGTTTTTTGAGATGTTTTGTCTCTTTCCTCCACTTTATAACACTGTCATAAAACATGCATTATATAAAATCTTATTTTTTGTTGGACGATAGCTATAATATGAACATTAAAATTTAGGTCATAAAAAACATCACACAATCATTCAGATTATAGAACATGAAGCCAAAAATTTTCAGGAAGTTGGTAATTTTCATGAGAAATAAATGGTCTTCAGGTGTAAGGATTAGATATCAACACAGTTTACATTTGCCAGGACAAATACAAGCAAGGAAAGCATTATGAAGATGATAATCAACAGATAGATTGCTCCTTCTAAGGCTCCAACCTTCTCTACCTTTCTTCCGTTCATTATCTTACAGTTCATGTAATATACATTAATTTCAGTAAACCAAAAACTTTATAGAATAATTCTGTGTTAAAACATAATTTAAAAGAATTAAAGAAAAAAAAATCTACCTTGATATAACACTGCTTATATAATTGAAAATAAATCAAACAAGTGAAATAGTAGGCTATCAGAGGATGAATAGGCTATTCTTCAGAATTAAAATTGGAGGGTATAATTTCCAAGTGCAAAAATGCATCAAATTGATAAATGCTAAAATTTGATAAAGGAGGGTTTGTGTAACACAAACATCTCAGGCTTCATTAATCTAACAGCCCCAAATAAGCAAACAAAGATATAACAAAAAATGGAATTTAAAAGGAAGAGTTGTATAGTTATATCTT
Source organism: Spermophilus citellus (assembly GCF_964194105.1). NCBI lineage: Eukaryota > Metazoa > Chordata > Mammalia > Rodentia > Sciuridae > Spermophilus > Spermophilus citellus. Next base: position 50,186,640 of record NC_138182.1, on the reverse strand, counting down.
AAGAGTTTAGTTATATCTTAAATTCATTGTTTCATCAACAGCTAATGTTCTTTCTCTTTAAATGAAAGTCAAAGAATTTTTTAAGTAATTTCATATTAGTCCACAAAGAATACTAAGAAAAAATCTCTGAGGTGTAGTCTAAAATGTATATCACCATTATAAAAAAACCTAAGAATCTAACATGAAAATATTTCAATAAACAGCAACAACAAACACTTGGACATTTGTCATATTAATTTTATAAAAACAATGCATTTTATAAACAATTTTTTGGTCAAAGAAAAAATTATATCCATGAATCTAGAGTATCTGAAATATTATGGTAATAAAATAAGACATAAAATCTGTGAACCTAAGGAATATTTCTAAAGGAACATTTACAAGAAAAGTTAATGGAAAAAGTAAAGCAACAATTCAGGATATTTGGTAGAGGAAATAATTATCCCATACAAAAATAAAGTAGATTTCACATGGTAAAATTTTAAAAGTTCATTGACAGAAAATGGGGATTAAAAACACAGTAAAGTGAAAAGCATTTGGAGATAATGATGCCAACAATGTAGACACTGTAGACTTTGAATTTCCTGATAAAGTCTGCAAAGAGAGGAAAGACTCCAGGAAAAAAAAAAAAGGAAAGAAAATAAAACATTTTATAGAATGTAAATGACAACCTTAAATATAGATTTTTTTTTCTTTTCCAGGCATGTCACAGTAAGACCAGGAGGGATTATCCAAACGAAGGTCCTGACTGATCTGTGAAGTAGACTTTTCAGAAACATAAGGAAAAATGACTGGGGAACCACCCCATTACATTAAATATACTACCGCTGCTTAAAATTTTGGAATTGTGACAAAGAGTAAGAGAATGAAAAGGAGGAAAATTCTAAGAATGTTTGGAGGTAAAATTTTCTATCATTTAAGTAGAGGGCACATGAAAGAAAAATTAATTTAAGTCATGGAAAATATAGTACTCTAATTTTCTTGCAGATAGTTTATGGATTTTGACTTTCATGACAAATTGATAAAGACTTCCATGTGGTACAAGAACTATGTCATGGACAGATTAAAAACTAAAACTTAACAATAATATTGATACAAATGTTTTGACCTTGTGAAATGAGAATGTTTTGCGTGTAGGTGGTCTTTCAGTAGTTAATGCTCATTTAGGCAGTATTATCAAACTCCAATGAGCTCAAATTAAAAAGAGTAATATGGAATATTTGTAATTGTGACCAAAAGGAACAACCTGGAGAAGGAAAGAAAAGTTGGTGAGTGAAAACTTTTAAGTAATTTTTTCACATGTTGAATTATATTGATTTCCTGGAAAATGTAGAAAGAATAAATAAGTTTTTCAAAAGCTTTCCTTTGATCTCATTCTTTTTAGCAGAAATTAAATACTCTTAGCTCAGAAACACACAAAAAAATCAGAGAACTATATTCTCCTATAAATTCACAAAGCACAAGCAAAAAAGTCAAGTTGACTCTAACTCCATCCCTTCTTTGGCCAGTAAAATTTTTGATAAATTTGATTCAAAAAAGAGATGATTATACAGATGTGAATGGTTTATGCGAGACAGTTTTACCACAATGTACCTATATCCTCTGTTGTTTTAGATCTTGTGTGATTTAGCTTCCTTTTAAAATACCCAACAACTCAAAAACATTTTTGCACACTCAACTTCGCATGCTAACTGGATTCACTTCTAAACAATATATAAATCTCTCAAAAATATTCAGGGTTTGAAATTATACCTTATTTCCATAGTAACAATGGTAACATGGAGGTTTCCAATTAACATTAATTTTATTTCCCACATCATATGTTGGTTCATTATAGTTGTACATAATGATGGAATTGATTGTTATGCATTTGTACATGCATAAAATATAACAATACGATTGGGCCAATATCACTCCCCAACACATCCCTCCTTCCTCTTTTGCCCCCAATCCTGATCACTTTCCTCTAATGATCTTCCTTTGATTTGCATGAGATCCACCCCCACTTTTGTTTTCCTTTGTTATTTCTAGCTTCTGAATATGAGCGAAATCATACAACTCTTGACTTTCTGAGTTTGACTGATTTTGTTTAACATAATTGCCATTCAGTTGCTTCCTGTTGAAATAATTTTATTATTTTTCATGGATGAATAAAATTTATATATATATATATATATATATATATATATACACACACACACACACACACACACACACACACACATACACATCATACTTTCTTTCAGCATTCATCCATGCAGTTCAATTCATGTTTTTCTGCAAATGATATGATTTTGTTCTACATCATTCAATAATACTCCATTGTGTATATATGTACCATATTTGTTTTATCCATTATCCACCAATGGAAGCATTGGCTGATTCTATAATTTGATTATCATTAATAGTACAATGATAAACATGGGGGTGCACGAATCTCTATAGAATGCTGACTTTGATTCCTTTGGCTACATACCCAGGAGTAGAATAGCTGGACTCTCTGGTAGTTTTTAGTTTTTTATGTTCTTTTCCATAGTGGCTGTACTAATTTATGTTTCTACCAACAATGTAAAAGTGTTCCTTTTACCAACATTGTATCCAGCATTTGTTAATTTTAAATTTTTTGACAATAGTCATTTTTCAGCAGTAAGATGATTAGATTATAAAAATTGTAACTTCATCCATGGAATGATGCATTGGATGGATTAATAACTTAAATGAGCTACTATGAAGTAAATGTAGGCATTTGGACCATGGCTAGAGGAAATAAGTCAGTTGGGATATGCCTATTATTGTTTAGAGTATGAGGTGTCCCTCAGAAACTCATTAGTATGACAATGCAAAAATGTTCAGAAGCAATATTATTAGATTATGAGACCTGCAACCCAATCAGTGTATTAATCCAATAATTGTTTATTAATTGTGTTGTAACTATGGGCTGGTAGGGTGTGGTTGGATTGTACTTTTGTTCTCTCACTAGATTCCTGGGTGCCTTCAGTTAAACACTTTTTCTCTATCACACCATTCTGACAAGATGTTCTGCCACATCTTTAGGCAAGAGCAATGAGGTTTTCTGAACTTGGACAAAATCTCTGAAACCATGAGCTGAAAATAAACCTATCCCCCTTTAATTAGATGTTCTAAGATATTTTGGTTTCCTAAGAAAGAATTTGGTATCAAATTTGTGACCATACCTGACCATATGGTTCATAAGTCTTAAGAACTGCTTTGTAGGAGTGGTTTGAAAATTTGGAGAGTCAGGCTAGAAAAGCCATAAAATTTTGTAAGCAGAGCTTAATGGGTGATTCTTGTAGAAGCCCAAATCTGAATGCTTATAGGGATTCAGAAATAAAGACAGTGCTCACGAGAATCCAGAAGACATGAGAACTCTTGAAAATTGGACTACCGATCATTTATGTTACATTTTGGCAAATAACTTTTCTAAATTTTCTCTATATTCTGAGATTCCACATAAGGGTAACTTTGATAGTAATAAACTAAGTTTTCTGGTAAAGACAATTTCAAGGTGACACCAATATTCAGGTAGTGTCATGGGTATTGCAGACAACTTTTAACCATGTTTAATGTAAAAATCAAGAGTAAAAATCAGAGAGGAAAAATTTTAAAAGTTTTCAGTTTGATCAGAGAAGAAACACATGTACAACTGAGGCCAAGAAAGGTGTTAATGTTGAAGAAATTACTGCCACTAAGGAGGGGCTAAGTACTTTGCACAGATAAAATAGGAAAATAAATGCTCAGGAATTAGCAAGATTATACCCATTGCTGTGTCAAGGGTGTAAAAATGATACTTCTTTGAGAAGATACCTCAGTGGAGCTAAAATATGGCAGTCACATTGCTTTCACAAGTGTGCCTAGAAAATTGCTTCCCCAGGATTACATTCACTATGTTGGACTACACAGACACTCATAGGCCACTGCAGCTATGGCCCAATGTAGTCTGGCTCTTGCTTGAACCGATGGCAGACTGTGTTGCTAGTGCTATAGGAAAGCTGGATGATAGGGTGAGAGGGTCAGGTAGACTTATACTAAGATTGAAAAGGAAGAAATAGGAGGCTAGATAAAGTGTAACAAGGTTGAATTTCCAGTATGCACCCACTGAGAGTGCACTGCATGAAGATGTGAGAGTAAGGCTGAAGCAGCAGTGTAGACCCCAGAATGCCAGGAATGTGGAATATCTGCAAAGGAAAGCTTCAGAAAATAAACAGAGCCATCTTGTAAGTGTAAACAGCAAGGTCATAGGGACAGGGCTGCTCAAGATTTGGATTTCACATCTAACTACCATGTTCACCAGATGCAGGACATGAAGTTACAGGATCTAATGGTTGTCTGTCTAGATTTCAGTTATTATTTTGATCCAATCACTTCTTTCTATGCCTCTATTCCTCCATTTTGGAATGTAAATATTTATTCTTTGCCACTGTATAGTGGATATATCTAAATTGCTTTTGATTTTTTTATAGGAACTCAGAACCAAAATTGCTTTGAGTCTCAAAGACTTTGGATTTAGAGGTTTGAGCAATGCTTACACTGTTAAGCTTATGGTGATTATGGGAGATGGACTAAATTAATTTTACACTGTGAGATGGATAAAACTTTGGGGGTCTAGTTGCAGAATATTATAGTATGGACATGAAGTGTCCCTATGAAAATTCAGGCATTAGATATTTGGTGAATGTTCAAAGATGAAAAGTTTAGGTTATATGAGGGTAACCTCATCAGTGAATTAATCTATTTGATGCATTAATCATTTTAAGTGACTATTGAGAGACAACTGTAGGCAGGTGGAGAATTGTTGAAGGAAGTAAATCACTGGGCACATGCCCTTGGACTATATCCTCTTGCTTTCTACTTTCTGACTATGTCACCTTCAGGTCAGAGGCTTAGTTGTCTGAGCATGGATGGAAATCTTAGAAACTGCCCAAAATAAACTTTACATCCTCTAAATTGTTCTTGTCAAGTACTTTGATTTGCAGCAATGAAAAACTGGCTAACAGGAGACTTAAAAGGCTTAGGGAGCAGAAGAGCGCTTGCATAGCATGAGGAAAACCCTGATTTTATCCCTGGCACCACCACCACCACCACCACACACACACACACACACACACACACACACACACACACACAGAGAAATGCAAGTAATATTATTGCTTCCCAGTCGAGTGAGTCTGCCATGTCTGTGACTATGTCCCAAAATACTAGACTTCATAAAAATTGTAGTGGTTGGATTTGCTCTATTTCGCAAGGGGATATTTCTAAGAAAGCACTATTAAGAGTTTAAGACAGTGTGGGCACTTTCATTTTTCATTTGCTGATGCAAAACTCAGGCATTGAATGATACAGTGATCCATGAAGGAAAATGGTATTTGTGTAATAGAACCTGAGATGCTTGGGGGCATCTCATGTAATCCTTTCCCATGGGAAACAGTAAAAATCCAAATGGAAAACAAACAAACAAACAAACAAAAAAAACAGTGGATCATAATTCAGAGTCAAGGTGAGACCCAGCACACATACACATCACTTTCCTTAAACAAAGATTGTCTGATTATGGAGGACTCACCACAGGTATGGAAAAATGCTCTCTGCTCTTGCATCTGAGCTGAGTGAGGAAGACTTTTACGGGGTGACATTTAAATTTTGTGGAATGAATAAGCATATAGGAGAAAATGACAACTTTGGGAGTAATCAGAGTCAGGTTCTTGAGAATTATGGATTGAGAATAATAAAGCATCTGAAGGATAGGTATATGAAAATTAATATTTAAAATATTCAAAGCTGGGCATGATGGTGCACTCCTGTAATCCCACCAGTTCCAGAGGCTGAGGCAGGAGGATTGTGAGTTCAAAGCCAGTCTCAGCAATTTAGTGAGGCACTAAGCAAGTCAATGAGACTATGTAAAAAAAAAAAAAAAGCCTGGGGATATGTCTAAGTGGTTACTTAGCCCTGAGTTCAATCTCCTGGTACCCCTCCCCGCAAAAAAAAGTATTAAAATTTGAAACATAGCCTCAAGAGCAAGAATTTTGAAGAGAAGGTCACCTGAAAGTTAAATAAGTTTTTGAGGACAATTAAAAGATTCTAATGGATCTATAAGTTAAGATATTTTCTAAACACATCTGAAAATATTTCAAATCTTCTCATTTTCTTACATTGCTTCTGATATGATTTCAATATTAATTGTCCAAAAGCTCATGTGTGAAACAAAACAATAAAGGTTTAAAGGTGAATCGACCAGGTTATGAGAATCTTAACCAAATTAATGAATGAATCCTCTCATAGGAATTAACTTTAAGCAGGTAGGATGTTGCTGGAGAAGGATGGTCCCTGGGGTCATAATTTTGGCATATATATTTTGTATGTGAGGAGAGGAGTTTCTCTGTTTTTCAGTGCCATGTCCTGAGCCACCACTCTTTCCTCCTGTGTACTCTTTGGCCATTATATTTTGCCTCACCTGAAGCCTTGAGGAATGAACAGGCTGTCTGTGGACTGGGACCTCTAAAATCTTTAGCTCCAAATAAAATTTTCTTCCTTTAAAATTGTTCTTGTCATGTCTTTTTGTCACAGTAGTAAGAAAGTTGACTAAAACAGCTTCCAATCTTTATTAAATGTAACAAAGTGGGAAAAGGTACTACAAAATAACGTTTTGTATTATCTCTTTTTCTGTGTCTACTTATATTTAGAAACACACATGCAAAATTAAGAGGCGTGGGGAATGTATTTCTGTATGACACCAGATCTGAGAATAATGTAACAAAACACAATATTTTTTCCAAAGCAAAATAATTTGAGTTTTATGAACACAAAAATATTAATCTAAAATTGAAAGATAAAATTTGCAAGGGATTGAGAATTGTGGTAAAGTGTTTGCTACAGACTAATATTGAATGGGGTAAATATTGTATGTCAAACATTTACACGTGAAACAGAAAATATCAAAAAAAATTATAAAGAAAAAAGATTAAAGGATACTAGCAATTCAAAATTAAGAAATGTAAATGTCTAATAGAGATGAATATACCCAATATCATTATTTATTAAAAAATAAAAATTGTAAAACAGATAAGAAAAGATGAAATGCTTTCACAAAGAAATTTTTATAGAAGTGCATTGAATATCAAACAATCTCTGGATAGAGTAAAATTTTTACAATATCTTGGAGGTCATTTTTATAAAGAAAATGACTATATCATAGTTTAAATTTTTGTTCCTTCTTCCCTTCCTTTATTTTACTTTGATAGATTATATGTTGAAGATGTTTTGGGTTCTAATTATGTTATAGGATTAACACAGTGATTATGCTCATTTTAAAAGGACTAATTGCTTTATTATTGTCCACTAAATTTTAAGTGTTTCATTTACGTGATTTAAAATATTCGATAAATTTTCCAAGGAAATATTCATTCAGATAGAATGGTAGTCTAAAATAACGCCTATATCTTTATAATACTACTTAAAACTCAAGTGTGTTCATTGATTTGAAATAATGTCCATCATTAAATTATTGATTGGGTAAAACAGAGTGCATTCATGTAATATGATTTCATAACAACATTAATTTTGTGCATATATTTTAAAATATTGGACTACAAAATGTAATTGATACTAAAGTTTTAATATGCACACATTAAGACACTGTGCATGTGAAAGTGAATGAACACCATTTTTCTAAGTGTCACAGAGGAGAGCCAACTCTGATATAACAAGTACAAGGGAAAATACAATAAAAGATCAAGCTATAATTACATTAAGTAATCTAGTCACAGAAAGACAAATGCCACATAAGTTCACTCATACGTGTAGCCTAAAAAAGTTGATGTTACAAAAAGTGAGAGTAGAATGGTGCTTATTATAAGTGGGAAGGAGTTATGCAGTGCAGAGGAATAAAGGAGGTGATCAACTGGTACTAAGTTAGAGTTGCACAAAGGCAAAAATTCTGGTGTACTCAATGCACAGAGTGGTGATTATATATAGCAAAAAAAATATACTATGTATTTCAAAGAACTAAAATAATGTGTTTTGAAAGCATAACCTATAAAGAAATGGTAGACATTTGAGAAGATAGAGATGTTTAACATGAGAATCTAAACATTATACAATGTACACATGTATTAGAATATTACATGTTGCCCCATTAATATGCAAAATTATGCTTTTTTGTATAAGTTAAATTTTTAAAAAGAAATGTAAAAAATGAAGAACAAAAACTGCACTTATTACTCTTTCACAACTAGCTCAGAAGCAGTGCTACTGAGTTGCATAGGAAATCATTATTTTCATTTCAGTCCACCCACTTTCTTTCCCAAAGAAAAACATGAGAGGAGCCAAGATGTTTGAGAACTTAACTTTAAATAACAGATAATCAATATGTATTGTCTCTGACTTTTCTATGAACTTAAGAATACCAAAAATCCATTTATTTTAAAATTCTTCATGCAGGCTTTTAAGCTTATGTACATTTAGTGGGCAGGTACATGCAATTTTTGAAGAACATTTCTTACTATTAATTTCTGGGCATATCAAAAAGTTAATGGATATCTCAGGATAATTAATAAATTTATTTATGGACAATAATATTTAGTGGAAGTATTTTTATTCATTCTTAATGTATGTTACTTTAAATATATACATATATATTCTGTATTAATAAAATGACAAATGACTTAAAATAATAGCACATTTTAAAATATTTGAAATGAAAATGTTTGCATGAGAAACAAATTGAAAAAATAACTTACAAGCTTTATAATAAATAGGATATTTCAAATATGATATAGAGGCATTATGCATATGCCCTGGACAATTCATACATAAATACAAATTCCATATGTAAAATAAATACATAAAACTCAGTCTTTTAAGAATAAAAAATAGATAAATTTTATTAATGAGCTATTATATAACTATGAAAGATTTTGCCTAAAATGCAACACTTTCTTTTATATCAGATGAAGGAATCTCTTATATAGAGACAATTTTGAATTATCACAACACTCATCAAGGATAGGCTTCTATAAATTAATAATTAATTTAATTATTATTAATTATTATTATGAACATAGTATATTATTAAGAATATAGTATAATAGGTGCCTGTGTTTTTATTTATATAACTTGATGCCTTCCATAGATCGATAAATTCGACATGATATATAATAGAAGATTATCTAATAGGGGAAATGTTAAGTGGAACCATTCACAATAGTAGGAATTAACTAAAATCCATAATGGACTAGAATCTGAAGAATTCGTATGTATTGAATATTTTTATTTTATGGGGATTGCCATGTGTACATTGTAAATATTGTCTCATTAAGCATATAAAATGTTTATAGGTAGTAACAATGATTTGTCGTTATAGAAATATATGTTTTAATATATGTTTCTGAAAGTTAAATTTAAAGTTAAAAGTAAAATGTTTGTAAGAGCCTAAATTTATGCTTTTAAGTATGTAATGATAATTCCATTCTTACTTAAGATAAAATTAAGACTATCTAAGAAATTATTTTATATAATTACTTCTAATCATATTTATGACATATCAAATAAAACAATGAAAACATATTATGCAGGTATAATTCTATTCGTATTTTATTCAGTATATCGAAATATTTTTATTATTCTAATGTTCAGAGTATGTCTTAAAAATTATCATAGAATTCATAAGAAATTGAGACTTTTTATATATTTAAAAGTATTTTTAAACCTAAATAAAACAATGTGTAGAATAAATAAATGATCAAATGCTAACAAATATGTGAATCAAGGGAAAGCAATTAGCAAATTATTTCAGCAGAGAATATTTATACCACTAGTAGGGTTAACATTTGTTTAAAGATGATGACCTAGTTTCATTAACATCATCACTGCATGTAAACAGTGTGATTATTTTCACAAATATTGTACGATTACACACATTTTAAACTTCACAGCAGGACTTGGTAATCATGGCAGAAGGCCTTTAAAAAATGCACAGTATTTCTTTCCCAATAGAACCACAAACAGACAAATGAGAATAATATGAATAATTATGGCTTCCAAAAACCAGCAGTAATGTTAATTCAGTATAGTTTAAGATTTATATGTCAGAGGCAATTTCTGGAAAAAATTTAAGCAAAATTTGCCTGGAAGCTATTGCACAGTACAAAAAGCCAAATAAATTTTTTTGATATCAGAACAAGAAATGTATTCAGTGACAGATTTTTAAACCTAGGCATACATTTCTGAAACTTTATTGATATGATAAAATACTTCAATAGAAGTATAAAAATATACATCCCTTTGGACTTTAGTAAAAATTATTATCCTGTAGATTTACCACTGTAATTTTTGTATATATATATATATATATATATATATATATATATATATATATATATACAAAAATTACAGTGGTCAGAATTTTGGAAAATAAATAGTAATTTAGAGGACAAATAATTCATTCCTTCTTTTTGCCTTGCAAATGTTTTCTTTTAAATTCACACACTATTATAGAGACATACATTTTGGAGAAAATAAAATTTCATTTGAAATATACATAAATAAAAATAAAAACTTTTAAGTGAGAATTTTTAAAGGTACAATGAATACCAATATTAAATTGGAACATAAACTATCATATACAATCAGAAGAATGGTGAAGGATAGTGCCCCTAAATAGAGGAATTTATATTTCCCCTTGATTGCTTTGTCATTATATTTAATTATTTTTATCATTTTGTTGAAGAAAAATAAAAAACCCTAAGGAAATATATTATGTGGGAAAATACAATATTTTACCATCAAGAACTATACAGGATTTTCAAATTTTCCCTACTTGCACTCTAACAAATTGGCCTACCACTATCTCAGTGCTTATGGAATATAGGACAATCTTGGGTTAGAAAAAAATGGCATTATTATTCACATAAACAGAAGTAACCAGAAAATCAGTGTTTTCTGGTGCTAGGTACTAAAGCTTCATTCTCATAATGTGGAATAAAAATGATGAAAGGATATCTGTACTCTCTATAAGGGACATTATATTAGAGGGTCCCTGAACCTTGGGAACCAAAATTTTTTATACTGGACCATCAAGATGTCTGTACTACTTTCTGGAGGGAGGCATCTCCTCTTCCTCCCCCCCCAATTTTTCTACAGAAATACATACATTAGTTAGTTAACCATTAAGGTAGTCATTACCACATCACAAAATGTGCTAAAACACAGGAACCCAACTTCTATAAACTTAAATAAATTATTGTTAAAATTATTCATTAAACAATGAATTACATAAAATACTAATTTAGTATTTTTGAAAAACCATTATAGTTTGATCACAATATTTGTATTTCTTCTGCATTTATGTCATTCAAAAAGTATGACATTTATAGCTTTAATGAGCAATTATATTTTGATTTATATTTATTTTTACTGATGTAATTTAACAATAAACATGTGGGAAAATTAACAGAATAATATATCAGGTAGAGATAAGACTTGTTGTAGAACACATGAAATGTCAGCCAGTTCCAGAATTTACTAAAAATGTGTGCTTTCAAAAGCCAGTGTAAAACTGTATAATATTTCATTCATCAATAAAACATGAAAAATGGATTATATGATCTCAAGGATCTTTTAGTATAAAAGAGTTAATAAAAATACTAATTGTGCTAAACATATGAAAGCATTTTCTATTTTTTCCCCAATGTGATATGTTTATTTTCAACTCATTGAATATTTATTGCATATAGGTAGGCTAGTATGGATTCACAGAGGAGAAAGATATGAACAACTTCCCCCAGGTAGATTAACATTTGGAAAGACAGAACTGTCATATAGTCATGCAAATTTTACATTAAATAAGCCATATTGTAATGGGAATGTTACACATCCAGAACAACTATATAAAGCAGTCTATGTTAACTTCATAACATTGCTCTATAGAAAATTAACATAAACCTTGCAGCTTAAAGAAGTGAATATTTGTTATTTCGCTATTTTCCTAAATTGGGTTTTTAAGCCTTATTTAGCTGGGTCCTCTCTTTAAGAGTCAAGTTATTACCTGAACTTACATATAGTCTCATCATAGCAAGAATGGGAAAAGATCAAGGATCTATTGGAAGAATTCATCTCCCTGTGGATGAAGAATTGAGATCCCTAATTTGTTTGTTTGTTTATTTATTTATTTTCTTACTGTCCATTGACTGTGTTCCACTCCTGCCTGCCTGCAGTTTACTGCCATTTGACTTTGTCTACAAGTTCTTTCACCACAGGCAGAGATGATTTCTTCAATCCAGCCAAGGAGAAAATCTTTACCTCCAGTCAGTTAACACAGTTTTATAATATATAACTAAACCAATATGTATTTAGATGCATATTGTAACCTTATCAATGCATGACCTCCTATTATCTTTGCCATTTCCAATGGTTAGGAGGATGTCACAGGTCCCCACCACAATGAATTAAGAGGATAGATAATCATAGAATGTAGGAAGATGGAATTCTTGTTGAGACAATGTAGGGTCTATTCATCATACAACACTAAGAAAAAATAAAAATAAAGAAAAATGCACATATGTAATCAATATCAAGACTCTATAACATAGTACCCTTTGATATAATAAATGAAAATACTGTCGATGCTAGTTAAAAGGGGGATTTAACATCATATATACACTTTTAATCATAAATATTCATAAAATTAAAGGAGGCAAGCTATAGAAATTATATAAAAGAAGCACATAAAAATGAGGTTGAAAATGTTTCTGTGAGGTTGTGAGAATAAAATGAGATAGTATATGCCACTAAATTATTAAAATGCTTAGAATAAGATGTATAAGTAGCAAGTTTCTAGATATAACACACATCATTATACTTTCTTTAAGAATACCAACTAATAGCTTATATAGCTATTTCCAATCAGTTTTGAGCATAAAAAATACTCTGATGAATTGAGTTTGAAAAATGAACAAAAAGACTTCATGGGAAAAGGATAGTCTTCTCAAACTTATAGGAACATTTTTCAAGTGTTTACATTGAAAACATTAAACCTCAATACACACTTCAAGCCATAGAGAAAAATTTATTCAACATGGGTGATATACTAATTACAAAATATGACACTATAAAACTTATAGAAGAAAATACAAAATATATAACATTGAATTTGATAATATATTTCTAGATATAATGAAAAAGTCTACTCCATTAAAAAATTAACTTCAACCAAAAGTTAAGTAAAATTGGATTTTGTTAAGATAAAACCCCCAAATTTGTCTTCTGAAAACATTAATGACTAAAGAAAAACAAATCACACAATGCAAAAAAAATTTGGAATCATATATGTAACATATATGTAATATATGTAATTAGGACATATCCACAATATATAAAGGATTCTTAAAATTAATCAAGAGTAAAAAAATTAAATATGGACAAAACATCTAGAAATATAATAAAATATCAGCAATTAGGTATGTTAAATTATCTTCAAATCATTTGTCATTTTATGAATGCAAATTAAAAATACAAGTCTATTTCATTTTTCATATTTTTGAATGACTAAAATTAACAGAAATTCTCATTAATGGTTGTGGAAAATAAAAAAGGTGCATGCTCTTTAAGGTATAGTTGAGATAGTTTGTTAATGTTTTATAAGTTTAAATATAGACTTATGTGACCCAACAAACTCTTGCATAAGACAATTAAGTTGGAGATTTAACAGAAAATTCTGTACAAGAATGATAGCAGCTTTTGTAATTATCACTAACTGAAAGCAACACAGCTGTTCATCAACTATGACATGAATAAATAGTACATGTATATGATGGAATATTATTCAGAGGTGTAGAATAATCCACAGAATTATGTAGATAAATTTAAATGAAAAATTTTAAGGGAAAGAAGACACATAGAAATAGCTACAAATTTAATGCATTTTTATTCACATGATATTCTTTTTTTTTAGATTTTTTAATATTTATTTATTTATTTTAGTTCTCGGCGGACACAACATCTTTGTTGGTATGTGCCGCACGCATTCCAGGCGAGCGCGCTACCGCTTGAGCCACATCCCCAGCCCTCACATGATATTCTATCAAGGCAAAATAATAGGTTTAAAAAAGATGACTAGTTGTAAGAATTTGAATGAGGAGTAGATTTTTATTAAGGTGAGGCATAGGGGAATTTTAAGAGTAATGAATAATTCTATATATTTCTTAAAGCATTTGCAGCTACTCAACATAAAAATTAATTCAAGTTTTGAAAATTAAGCACACAAGATAAAGAAAATCATATAATGTAGTGTATACTGGTCAAAGATTAATCTGTCACATGAATTTAAGACATAACCTTATTGAAGAGCACAGTGAAAAGCTGTTATATTTAACATTGTTCCAGTGTTGATTTGACTAAAAATTCTAAAGCCAAAACCACACTTTACTCTAAATGGTAATTTTTTTCTCACTTGCATGAATATTTTAACCATTCTGAAAATATTCCATGTAAATATCAAGGCTGATAAAAGGAAATAAAAAGAAAATGATAAGAGACAAGTTTCTCACTGTCAGAAAAAAAATAGACAAGACTGAACTGATAACAGATTAGTCTGAGACATCATTATGTACCCAGGTTAGGTTTGATACACAGAAATGACTATAGATGCATCTGTGTTGATATATGATTTAAAAATATACTTACATGTATTCCCTCTCTCGTTTTGGTGTGAAGGCTTAGAAGCAGTGAGTGACACACCAGAACTTTGTTTCTATACACCATTCCACAATAAATAGAACCAAACATTTTGGCAAAAATGCTAATTGTATGGTGGGGGCAGAGAAAATAAAAGCTGAATCTAGATCATCTTGCAGTGTTAGGTAAAGCTCAAAAACAGAGATAGCATTCCCAAAGAATGTAAGGGTTAATGAGAAAAAATCCCAGTGGTCCCAATGAATAATTTTTGCAATAAAATAAATGATCTAGCATAAGATTATAACATAGCATTAGTTTTGATTACTACTTTAATACATCAACACAATTTTAGTGGCTTCAAGTAACACAAACTACTATATCTGTAATAGTTGAATAATTATTGAAGTAATAACAATCAATTCTGTAAATCAGAAGTGGAATAAGGAGCTCACTGTTTTTAAATGAAGTTATGGACAAGGTTGCTTTGTTTGTGGAGACTCTGTGGGAAAGTACATTTCTTAGTTCTTTCCAGCTTCAGAAGGCCCTTCACATCCCTTGTTTCCTGCCCTTTAGTCTCCATTTTCAAAGTAAGCAAGTTACATTCCTCTGACTTGTCTGCTCAAGTCTCATCTTCTTATGAACACATAAACTTTTAAAGCATTGCATGAGAAGAACAGAGTAACCAAGGTATTCCTGGGCAATTGCTTCCTCCTGAGGTCTTTAACCGTCAATATGTCTGCAAAGTCCACTTTGATATAACCTTCACATGTTCTAGGAATTAGGATGTGGATTTGACTAGTTGCCACATCATTCTGCCTACCATAAACACAAAGCAAACATAAATACATGTGATTTAATACTGACATACATAAATGTATATATAAATAACACTGGAGGGAATATTTCTTAGAAAAGATTTTCAAGTAATAAATGTAGGTACTCCCTCTAGCAGGTAGATACCTTCATTAGGTTGAATTTAGTGACTCTTTTCTGAAGAATAAAGTATACATAGGGCAATATAGTAAATTTAGAATGTAGAAGCCTGTCAGACATGACATTTTTTTTTAAAGTGAACATCACCAATGGAGTCATATTTGTACCACCACCCTCCCTTTAATTTGTTAAGAAAGCCAGTTACCGCTGTGGAATTCTTCCTCGTACTTAAAACTCCAGTCTAAGCATGAAAAAATCATTCGAAAAGTTCATCACACAGGATATTTAACTTTACTTGTCAAAACATTTATGTTCATGGTCAATAAGGAAGAACTGAGAAAAACTTTCACAGACCAGAGAATACTAAGGAGGTATGATAATGAAATTGCAAAGTGGCATCTAGGATTGGATAGTGGTTTCAATTGATCCACATCCTGCCTACTAAGATAATAACAATAGCTGATATTAATCAGATATAACCATTACTGAAGCATTTTATGTGTTCTGGTTCATTTAAATTTCTGAAAAAATCCAATATATTCCATTTATAAATGCAGAAATTAGACCAAATTTATGACATTAATAATCAACAGGGTTGAAATTTAAACTAGGCCTATTTAGTGAGTAGGTGCCCTTGTAATTTGGCTATACTGCCCCATTCAGAAACAGAGAACCCAGCTGCTATGGGATTGAAGCTTAGTCTTTTCTTTATCTTTGGTAAAGACTTTCCAGTAACAGCCTCTTTTTTCAATTATCTTTTTTCCCCTAGCTGTTATACATTAGATCAGGTGTTCCCTGGAAACTCACGTGTGAGATATTGCAAGAAAGTTTAGAGGTGAAATGTTTGGATTATGAGAGCCTTAATATTATCAGTGCATTAATCGCCTGATACACATTAACTGGGTAGTGAGTGTAGGCTGGTAGGGTGTGACTGGAGGAAGTGGATCATTTCAGGGCATGCCTTTGGACTTTATATCTTGTCTGAGGTAAGAGAGCTCTAGCTCTCTCTGCTTTAGGAAGCAATGTCCTGAACTATTTTCTTCTGCCTTCTTCCATGATGTTCTACCACTTCTGACACAAAGCAATGAAGTTAGCCATCTATGGACTGAGGAGACTGTGAGTGCCAAAATAAACTTTTTCTCCTCTAATTGTTCTTGTTCAGGTCTTTTGCTCACAACAGTGAAATAGCTGACAAGAAGTACTGGGGTTTGAACCTAGGGTCTTGGGCATGCTAGGCTAGTGCTCTACCACAGAGCTCTATTCCCAGCCCCTATAATTATCTTTAAATTTTTTTTATTAAAACAAAATTCACATACATACCATTTCCTTTTACAATAATGAGGTTTTTAACATATTATTAGAGTCATAAAAGTCATAAAAATTATTATCTAATTTTAAATTGTCATAATCAGTCTCAGAAATTACCCCAGTACATTTATGATCTTTTACCTCACGCCCCAGCCTCTGTCAATCACTAACCCATTTTTGGCATTGTGGATTATCCTGTAGTGGACATACTGTACTAATATAGTCATAAAATATGTAGTCTTTTGTGTATTCCTTAGTTCATTTAGCAAAATGTTTTTAATACCCACTCATGTTGTGATAATAGTACTTCATTCTTTTTATTATATTCTTTTTGTTGAATATATATGTAATTCAATATTATTTATTCATCTATATGTTGGTAAACGTTTGAATTATTTCACTTTTTGACTTTTATGAATCAAACTTCAATGAACCTTCATGCACAGGTTTTGTATGAAAATATATCTTCCTTTTTACTGATATATAGTTGGAAATTGAATCACATGCCATATGGTAATTCTGTCTTCACCAATTCACAAATCACTCAATTATTTTTTTCAAAATGGTTTAAATCATTTTGCAATTCAAGCTGCAATGTGAAGTTTCCAATACATCCACATCCTCACCAACACTTCTTATTGTGTTTTTATTGTAGTCACCTAATTGGCACAAAATCATACATTATTGGAATATTACTTTTTATTTCTCTAATATACTCAATGATATTAATCAAACAACAATAAGCTTATTTACTATTTGTATATCTTTGCTAAACTAAGCACTTCTTAAATTTCTTTGCTTATTTTTATAAAGGATACATTTTATTATTTAATTATATATTCTAAGTCCAGTATCAAATACATAATTTGCACATACTTTCTCCCATTCTATGGATCCATTTCATTCCTTTTATTGACAATATTCTTTAAAACTGTTTTACTGAAGAAGTAAAATATACATATTTTTTAGAAAAAGTTTGCTCTTTTTGCGTTTAATATCATGCTAAGAAACCATTGCCTAACATGAATGATAAGAATTTACCCTTACATATTCTTCTAAAAGTAATGATTATAATTTTGGTTTAAAATATAGGTTGATGGTTTGGGTTAATGTTGGTATATAGTATAAGGAAGGGATAAAATTTGATTGTTTTGTGTGTAGTTAAGTAAATCAGGTTCTAAGCATAAGATTTACAAATTTAAATAATATTAGAGAAATAATCAAATACAATTGTATAAGTGACCACAACACCACATTCAAAGGAAAGACTTTGAAAACAACAGATTTAATAGTGCATTCTGTGCTTGGAAAACATAATATTTAAAATATTTTTTATTTTTAAAATGGAATATTATTGCTTAAAACATCTGTGATTAGAAAAAAACTTTTAAACAGAATAAATTTCAATGGACATTTTAACACTTTTAAATTTTGCTTTTTCCAACTTTCATCATAGAAACTTAATGTATTCATTCTATTTTAACAGATTGTTTGAAGGCAAAGGTCAAATTCACATAAATATCTTTTTTTTTTTTGTACTAAGGATTGAAACTAAGAGTTCTGTACTTTTAAGTTACATCCTCATTTCTTTCTATTTGTGTTAAAAGACAGGGTCTCATTAAGTTGCAGAGGCTGGCTTTAAACTTTCAATGCTCCTCCCTCAGTCTCTAAGTAACTGAGATCACAAGCATGCACCATCATGATTGGTACTTTTCTAATTTTAGGATACATTTTATGATTACGAAAATTCATATTCCATATATATTTGCCATAAAAGCTTGAGTATTACTGTTTAAATTGATGATTTCGTCCAT
Organism: Spermophilus citellus; assembly: GCF_964194105.1. Lineage (NCBI taxonomy): Eukaryota > Metazoa > Chordata > Mammalia > Rodentia > Sciuridae > Spermophilus > Spermophilus citellus. Next base: position 50,167,900 of record NC_138182.1, on the reverse strand, counting down.
AAGAAATAAAAAAGGAGAAAATATTTCTTTGGGTCATCCTGTTTAAAAAACTACCAAAGGAAGATATTACATGTCTTTTCACTGCTTATAATTATGCAGAATTTACGAGATTTACCTAGGTATATCTCATGAAATTTACTTAATGTAAATCTGAATTGGAAAAAAGACAAAAATAAATGGATGTAATTCATAATAGGTATTTTAATAAGGATATGAAAGAACATTTTAAAAGCCTATTTTTAATTTAATGAAAATAAACTGATTTGAGGTTGAGGTTATAATTCAGTGGCAAAGAAATTTAGTAACATACAATACAAGACTCCATGTTCAATCTCCAGTACCATAAAAAATACATATATCGTGGCTCAAGCGGTAGCACGCTCGCCTGGCATGCGTGAGGCCCGGGTTCGATCCTCAGCACCACATACCAACAAAGATGTTGTGTCCGCCGAGAACTAAAAAATAAATATTAAAAATTCTCTCTCTCTCTCTCCTCTCTCACTCTCTCTCTAAAAAAAAAATACATATATCCATGGCCAATTACTTAATGATGAAATATGATTTATTATTTTTATCCAATATGATTTTATTATTATTTATGTTGATCATTATTGGAAAAAAAAGACTTTCTGAATAATAATGTATAATTGGCCTATAAATACAGGTCACATATATATCACGATACAAGTGTAGGTCAGTGGAAAAGAGTTCAAAGTTCTTTCGAAGTCACCTTGACTCTAGGTTGTAGATTTATACTACCTAAAACCCAGCTTTTAACATTCATTAAATTTTATTAAACTTATTTTTACACACTGTATTTCAAACTGTCTTTTCCCTTGCACTCTGCCACAAGGAAAGTAGTCCACACACGTCACACTCAAAGAGACGCTTGGCCTCTCTCTTCTAGGAAGCCAGGCTATTTGGTTTCTCTCAAAGAAAATCGTTATTTTATCATTTTCTTTTTGGATTGGGTGGATACTCTTTCCAACTTTAAACATGCTAGGCAGAAGTAGAATGTGGGATTCTTTAGAAGATTATAGTTGAACGTCACTGCTATATAAAGTATAAGAAAAGCCTTGAAATTTGTGCAAATTAAAAATGTACTGCCAGGATCTCTATTCATAAAGTATAGCTAAACATTTATGAACAATTTCAGATGATACCAGAGTACGGAAGCACAGATTGTTTTTCAAGGAACCCATTAATCTGATGTGTGTCCCTGATGAAAAATGCATCAAACTGCGTCAAAGTAAACTCTCAAATTTAGGATGATGTCTCTATTTCATATAACATGATCTATGAAGTCCTTATTGTCTGATCCTTTGTTCTTCAATTACTCATGCTTTCCCCATTCTGTTTTAAATATATTTCTTACTTATTCTTAAATCGTTACTCAATGTAATTACACTAATTGTTACTCTGCCTCAAATCCTCACTACCCAAGTTCTCAATCTCATTACTGAGAAATGTCTCTGTTAATTACCTGCAAAGTAAAATAATCAAAACAAACAGTGGGTAAAAATATTTCATTCTCAGTAGGCTTCTGTTGCCTTAAATTTTATTCATGTTTCCTACACCTAAAACAACATTACTTTCTCTTAATTTGCCCTAGTATATGACATTACCAGTAGCATAATAGTTACCTATTATTTGTCAAATGTATACACATGAATATATAAATGAAAAATAAAATGATTATATATACTAGCACAAGCTTACCATGAATTGAGGTGTGTAATATATCACTGAACATTCTGGAGAAGCCTTGGTGTAATTATCTTAATAGAGTAGAAGAGTTATGTGATATTATCAGATAATGTTTTGTTTTATTTTATTTTACAGAAAATTACAAAATAATTAACGGAACATACAAACTACCTTTCAAGAGCCTCCCTATTCTAAGAGAATTTACTTAAAAATTTTTTAAATCACAATTTTTCTCTATTTTTTTGAGATGCAAATCCTCTACAAACATTTTGTCAGTTTTACAACCCAGGAAAATCTTTCTCAAAGACATGTGAGTCATTCTTTGAAGTGTAACTCATAAGAAAGTTAGCACCCCTACCTCCTAGTCTCCAGAGAAAGTAGAAGCCTAACTTAGATCAGAGGCAATTATCAAGCACAGAAAGCCTTATTTGGCTAACCTCCACCCTAACATTTTTAGTAGCTCACCCCAGTTCATATACAATTAACTTGCCTTTTGTTTCAGGAGGTTGACTTCAGTCTCTCTTCTCTCTGTCTGTGTAACTTGTCTGGTGCAATTTTTCTTTATCAATATCCAAAGAACTCTTGGAAAAACTGTCTGGGATTTAACCAACTGCCACCATTTGTATGACTTTGAGAAAGCTTTTAATCTCTCTGCTCTAAACTCATCTGCCTTTAAAAATACTGACACACAGAGTAGTTCAGTATTTTAATATATATAAAATACTGAACTACTCTGTGTGTCAGTATACATATACAGTATACATATACACACAGAGTGTGTGTGTGTGTGTATATATATATATATATATATATATATATATATATATATATATATATAAAAGAACAAGGGTGGGGTGGAATTGAGAAGTTTATTTGGGTCTTGTGAGACATGCTGAGATGCCAGATGGCATCTAATATATAAAATGCATATGATATAAGATTGGTTAATATGATAGCATAATGCAGTCACAACAAAAATAGGAGATAAATCTTAAGTATTATCTATGAAACTTTTCATCAAATTCTCATGTAAGGTAAAATAAAGATTTACTCAGATATTCCTGTAAGCCTTTATTATTCACAACTTCAATAATGAAGGAAGTATGAGACTTCTTGAATCAGAATTGTCAATTCATCCTGAATATGATAGTCATATTGCCATACTTAAGGATATCAGACCAAAGACTCAGACAATCTCAACTCATTTGTATCTCTTTAATATTTCCCTGGTTCCTCAGACAGTGGATTTTTGGAAATATTGATATCAAATTCAGGAAGGATTATACCTATTATATCTAAGTTAATGGAAATAAAGGAAAATACATTTTAACTCTCTCCAGTCTCCTTTGCTCCTTATGGTATTGTTTTTTGTTTGTTTTGTGTGTGTGTCTCATTGAGTGTGTTTGTGTGTGTTTATAATAGAAGACAATCTGGGTAATCTTCTGTTTTTTTTTCCCCAAATCTGAAGCTCATGTATTTCTCAAAATAAAGAAACTTAAACAAATTAAAAAAAAATTAAAAAGGTAAGATAACCTTTGTAGCTTTCTTGGAAATAGTAAATGCATTAGAGTCATCAAGTTATTGTACCAGAGGAAATCATAATTTATGTTTTTTTATACTGTTTCAATTTGCTTAGATTGTATGCCTCAGAGTTTCATATCCTAGAAGCTTTGTTCCCCATGTAGCAATGGTGAGAGGCAGAGGAACCTTTTAGAAGTGGGGCCTAGTGGAAGACTGTGAGGTCACTGGGGTACTGGATAGTGATTAGTGTTGTTCTCACAGTATCTTTGTTACTTCCAATACAAACAGGTTATTATAAAGAAAGAAATCTGGAATCTCTCTGCCTTTCTGTTTCTATGAGGAATGTCATTGGGAATTTGATTGGAATTGCATTAAATCTATTTTTTGCTTTTGGAAGCATATACAACAAAATGAAATTAAACCCCTATCTCTCACCACACATAAAACTCAACTCAAAATGGATCAAGCACTTAGGAATAAAACCAGAGACCCTGTGTCTAATAGAAGAAAAAGTAGGCCCTAATTTCCATCATGTGGGATTAGGCCCAACTTCCTTAATAAGACTTCTGTGGTGCAAGTATTATAATCAAGAATCAATAAATGGGACAAACTCAAACTAAAAAAAGTTTCTTCTCAGCAAAAGAAACAATCTATGAGGTGAATGGAGGGCCTACATCTTTCACACATCAGATAGAGCACTAATCTCTAGATTATATATAGATCTCAAAAGCTAAGCACCAAATAAATAAATAACCCAATAAATGGGCCAAGGACCGGAAGAGACCCTTTGCAGAACACGATGTACAATCAATCAACAAATACATGAAAAATGTTCCTCATCACTAGCAACTAGAGAAATGCAAATCAAAACCACTGTAAGATTTCATCTCACTCCAGTTACAATGGCAGCTGTAATGCATACAAACAACAATTCGTGTTGGCGAGGATGTTGGTGGGGGAGAGGTACACTCATACATTGCTGATGGGACTGAAAATTGGTGCAGCTATATGGAAAGCAGTATGGGGATTTCTTGGAAAATTGGGAATGGAACCCCATTTGACCCAGATATGCCTCTCCTCGGTCTATACCCAAAGAATTTAAAAACAGCATACTACAGGGACACAGCCACATCAATGTTTATAGCAGCACAATTCACAATAGCTAAACTGTGGAACCAACCTTGATGCCCTTCAGTAGATGAATGAATAAAGAAAATGTGGTATATGTACACAGTGGAATATTACTCAACAATAAAAGAGAATAAAATTATGGGATTGGCAGGTAAATGGATAGAGTTAGAGAAGATAAGGCTAAGTGAAGTTAGCCAATCCCAAAAAAACCTAATGCCAAAAGTTTTCTTTGATATAAAGAGGCTGATTCAAAGTGGGATAGGGATAGGGAGCATAGAGGAATTAGCAAACTCTAGACAGGGCAGAGGGGTTGGAGGGGAAAGGATGGGGCATGGGGTTATAAATGATGGTGGAATGTGATGATCATTATTTTCCAAAGTACAGGTACGTAGGAAGACATGATTGGTGTGAATATACTTTGTATACAACCAGAGATATGAAAAATTGTGCTCTATATGTGTAATAAGAATTGTAATGCATTGTCATTTATAAATAAAAAATAAAAAAGAGCTGCAGAATTAGAAGTGTCTTTATGATCATGACATTGATATATTTAAAAAGCCATTATTTCTTTCCTCTTATTCTCATGTTCTCCTTTTCGATAAAAATAATATGTGTCTGTGGCTCAGTGATAGAGCATTTACCTTGCACATATAAGAAACTGGGCTCGATTATCAGCACCACATTTAAAAAAATAAATAAATAAAAATATTGTGTTCATCTAAAAATATATATGTGTGTGTATATATGTATATATAATTATATATGTATATTATAATATGGGATTTGCTGAAGAGTCTATATTTATTTTTCATATACTTATTCTTCCATGTATTAATTTTCCTTAAGTATTTTTATTCATTTCTCCTAGGATTTATAATTAATTTGTAATTCTGAAGCAGACATCCATCATCAACAAAACAGTTTTTTAAATTATAAAGTTTCCAGAGATCCTTTTCTAAAACCAAATTTGAGAATTATTCCTGTTTGTTAGACATTTACACAGATGGGTTTGGGGAAGAAATTTGTAAATACATTAAAAGATCTTTTCTGAAAATAACTATAAGCATATCCTACTGAATAACTTTAGTCATTTATGAAATCAAAACAACTTATACTTAAACATTTTATCTGTAATAGAAAGCAACAAGAAGTTGTTCTTTTAAATTATATCATTGTATAACCAAAACTAATGGGTTGTCTTAATTTATTTCATGACATAATAGAAAACTTGCAACTTCTGTACAAGATAAAATAACACTGAGTCCTCTATCAGCTACTCAGATCTATAGTTTCCTAATCTTTGTAAAATTTTATTTTTAATGGGTACATATGGTATTTGCAAGCAGCAGTAACATTTCATATCTTTTTTTTTTTTTTTTTTCATTTGAATCCTCAAGGTTGTGCAGTAGCTTTCTGGGCATTTGGTAGTCAAGTGTTACTGTTGGCCTCTGATTCATTGGGGGATTTTGATTCTAATCAAAATAAATAGGCTGCTTCATACCAAAAGTGATCTTATTGACAGATCCTAAAACTGTTAAATGAGCAACCTATCCTAGAAATGTTGTGTTCTAATTTAAAATCATTACTGCACAGGAGCCTTGACATAAAGTTATTTGTTATAATTTCTTATTTGGTTAGTGTAAGCTACTCCAGGTATTTGACTCTGATTTTGGTTTAATTTAAAATTATTAGCACAATGGTTACGTTCATAGTTACAAATTTCCACTGGAGGAAAAACCTATAGGATAGATGAGAACAATTTCCATTTTATTATTGAACTTGACAGAAGCTAAATTAGTACTTAAGTATTTTAGTATTTAACAGTTATGAGTTTTTAAATATTTTTTATAATTTATCACATTCATTATATATTATTTTTCCTATAGACACAGGTACTATAATACTTGGTTTCTCATGTAATGCAAACTCAAGCAACACACCTCCAAGTAAAGCCAAATAAAGTCTTTTTAATATTAGTTTGCAGTTTGACTGTTTAAGACTTCACAACAGTTTCCTTAGTTTCATTTATAAAATGGTAGAGATTAGCCAGAGCTGGAAGTGTGTACATTATCTAAAATATGTGCTACATTTTCTTCTCTCAGACATAAAAGCCATATTTCTGTTGTTGGAAAAGTTCCTTCATTTGGCAGTATTTTGAAGTGACTAGAATAAGGATCCAGAAACAAATCATGTGAGTTTAAATTATAGCATCTTTTCTGACTGGTTTTCAACATATTATAAAACATTTGGGCCTTGGCTCCCCACTCTGTGAAGTGTGGACAATGATAAAACCTATTTAAATGGGACATACAAGGTGAGGATTAAATACATAAATGTAAGTATACTTAGAATACTGTCTGGTATACATAAAACACTATGTTAATATGTCATGAGTAGTAGTACTGTTTTCTCATCTCCATAATGAGATAATGTCATTCAGATGATATTGTTAAGAGACTTTTTTTAGAGTCTTTCTTCACTCCCCTTCACACTGAAATAAAAGCACTAAAATCAAAAGAAAGTTTTTAAAAATGGCTCAGAAAGAAGGGTGGATAAAGTGATTTAAAAGGATACATAACCCAGGAACAAATGAAAAAAATTGTAATCAAGACAATGTTTTGTAAAATATAAAAATACTCATAAATTTTTTATATATTACTACACAAGGAACAATTGTTTTATTAACAGGTGTAAAACTCAGCAAATACTTTTGGTTATCTAAATACTCCTGATCTTAGGTAATTCTAATCTTGGTTTTGTCAAAATTTTCCAAAACTCTAAAATTCAAATATGGTTTGAATATAGAGACTGAAATATGGAAAACATAACAACAACAACAAAAAGAGCTATGAATTGTAAAAAAGAGTGTCCCAATAAAATTATCTGAAGTCATCTTCTTGAATTGTTAGATAATAAATAAAGCTACTTCAATTCAAAGCACTGCTTCATTATTTATTAATGATAATACTATTCACTAATAGTATTCACTAATAAAAATGAGAAATTAAATTTGTTTATATTAAGTATTCAATAACTCTTCTAAATCAATTTTATATCACTTTTAAATTAACATAAATTTAATAAAGTATTTATAAAATGGACTTATAGTGTATTTATAAAATTTAGCAAAAAATGTCCATATGCATACTTTCCTTTCTTCTAGTTTCCTTCATTACTAATGTCTAGTATTGTTATCATGATTTTGCTACACCTGAGAAAACAATACTGATGAATCACAAACTTTACATTCACAGTTTACATTCGTTCTTCATGTTGTACAGTTCATCTGGTCTTGGTGCTTTCCAATTTGAAAAATCACTAATCAGTGATTCAGTTACTTTCATAGCTACATATTATTACTCAGGAAACCTGTTGATGTGGTGGGAAGGTGTAGTTGAAGATGTTGCTTTCTGTGGTCCCATGATTAGTGAGCCAGAGTTGTATATTTCCCGCCCTCTATGTCAAAGGCTAGTGGGGATTAGATTTGAGTATTTTAGTACTTCCATATGATTTATCTTTTGTAAAACACCAATCAAGTAGGCTCTGGTAAACTAGATTTCTTAGAGGGCAGGCCTTGCTAATGAGAAGAGAAAGTCCTGGCTATCCTTTACAGTGGTTACATCTCCTCTTCCCTTGTCTGAAGCATAAAAAAGAAAAGAAAAAAAAAGAAAGTTGTTTTCTTTTTTCTAATGATGATAAATTAGTAAGGCTCCTGGAAGTAAAATACAGAACATGTGGGGGGACCCCGAAGATATAGTCTTCTCAGTTTTATCACTGAAACCAGTCCATGTGGAGCCTTCATAATTCATCAATTACCATTTAATATGTTCTGTTGATAATGAGCTCAGCTTCAGGCATCTGCATCCTGCTTTCAGTAAGTTGTAATTTTCTATGCATCCCTAGCTGTCTGTTCAGTTGAGGGACAGCAGCTTGCCCTGCAACTTCAAGTGAATCTAAGAAATGTTAGTAAGTTTGTTTACTGTTTCTCTTACTTGATAATGGGAGAGATGACTTCAAACTCTTTACATGTTAGACCTCAGAAGGAAATTTCCTCCTTATTCATGATGTTAACCTCAAATAAATATCCCTTATTATAATAAATAATTTAACTTATAAAATTTTATAAGTGTTAAAACTTGTTAGAACCTTAGCTTTGTTCTATTGTTTTTTAAAAAAAATAGTTGTAGATGGACATAATAACTTTATTTTAATTATTATTTTTTGTGTGTGTGTGCTAAGGATCAAACTCAGTGCTTCACAGATGGTAGGCAAGTACTCTACCACTTATATACAACCTCAGACCCTTACTCTATCATTTTTTAATAGATAAGAAAATGCAAACAAAGTGTAATCCTATATTTGTTGCAAAATCACACTTAAAACTTTGTCATCCTGGGTTCTGACTGAGGAGTCTTTTTTCTTAAAACATAAATCAATAAAAAGAACAAAGATGGAATCAGAAGAAATGCCTGAAAACCTTGAATCTGTTCTTACAACTTTGCTATCTAAGCGAGAGAATAATTGGAGGAAAGATAGAGTGATTCTGAATCTACAGAACTATCCAGGGAGAAGATAGGATTAATTGGTTGTGATCAGTGAATTCAGTAAAATGGAGTCAGGGGTCTCCCAGGGAGCAACTTACTGGCTTTGCCTTCATACAGGATGGAGAAAAGAGATGTTAGATTTTCGGAACTCAGCATACTTATATGTCACTTAATGGACTGACTGGTATTTGAATGAGGAATCTGGAAAATTAAGGAGGTTGGATAAATCTGATGAATTGGAAAGAAGTATTGCTCTGTGCTAAAGGTAACAATAGCTTATTAAAGTTAAGAAAAGAAAGAAAATGTGCACTTTGCATTTGAATAACCTGGTTTCTGACATTCTTGAGAGGAAAGGTTGTTTCATCTGGCTTTACATTTTTATTATGCATTTTATCTTAGTGAGTATAGCACATCTAATTAATGTACCATGATAAATGGAGTTTCTATATCATTAGAACCCACTTATAAAGAATCAAAAGGGACCTTCCATGTGCAAACACAGAAAAGTTAATCCCTAGCTATCAAGGGTTCATCTCCTGCAAAGTCATTTCACTTTGCTCATACATTTAATAGGAATCATTTATATAATATTCAGGCAGTGAGAGAGAAACTGCAAAAAAAAAAGTTTTAATTGAGTTATTCAACCATCAATTCCGGCTTGTCAGATTGTAAGAAGAGAAATTGAGATAGAAATCCTGAGAGAGGATTTCTTACTTAAAAAAAAAAAAAAAAAAAAAGCCCGGAAAAACCCAAGTGGATCTTTAAACTGCTCTCTGATGGGGAGGAATCTTGCCAATAACTATAATTTTTAAAAGAGTGAAGCAGGCAATGATGTTCTATTATGCTTATATTTCTAAGAACTGATTACATTTTTCATATGCCTATCTTAACATTGGCCTTTTAAAAAATGTATTTGATATGGAGAAAAATGAGTGAAGACAAACTGAGATGAATATTTGAAGTTTCCACTTCTTTATTAGTGAGTATGTTAAACAAATCTGTAAGAATTAAGAGACAAAAAAACATTAGAATTATTTATTTTTGTCCAAGATAAATAAATTTAAAAGGTTGATTGCCTTCTCTATGGACAGGAGAAATAAAAGTCTTCAGTTGCCATGCCTGTGCCAGTTTACAAGCTGGGATTTTATTACTTCAAGACACTTCACATAAAACACATCAGCCATATTGACTGGTATGTCAGTCTATAATGTACATTTCTCTTACCTTTCTCTATCACTGCTTTTTATCCAGTCAACATCTCTTTTAGAACATTTTCAAACTTTATTTAGAAGTAAAAAGAGAAAACCAAGAAAATCCCTTCATGTTCTTGCAGGGAAAAGATGCTGCAGTTGAAAATTCTCTACTATGCAAGCTAGAATAAAGAGCGTGTGTGCAATGTCATATGAAATTTCCATACATTTCTTAAATTGACAGTTAATAGGCATTGACAAATTATCTAACATGAAAGCGGTTTCATAGTTTACAAAAATATTATTTTATAATAGAGAAATTTATAAAATTAAACCTCTACATTTGAGGGATTTATATTCTGTATTACAAGTAGGATATAGTTGATGAATTCGAAAACATAAACCTAAGATTAAGTAGATATTATTTTGGACAGTTTTCTATTCTAAGTTATTATTTTATTACACTTTTCTCCTTTCAACTGCACAATGATACATAAAGAAGGATCATAGAATTTTGTGTCATGATATATATCTAACATAGCTTCTAACGTAAAAGTTAGATGACCTTGCAGATTAAAAAGTGAGTGTAAAACTAAATGAGACCTATGCTCCTGCCTCACCAATTTCTACAAAATAATATAACCCTTCCATATATACATAACAATGCTCTTATTCTTCCAGTCTTTTAACGTATCCTATAAACACATGTGTGTGACACTTCACTAAATTCAAATTTATGTAACTTTCTGTACCTCTCTCTGATTATTTCTGGGGCAGTATATTCCTTACAAGGTTGCAGCAGCAGTATATCCTATTTTCCTTCCCATCTCAATCTTGTGGTTCTTCACCAGTTCTACACAAACTAGACAGTACCCTAAAACAGTTTCTGGTTGTCCAATTTGCTGAAAAAAGGTTTATCTACGTCACTAGTTGAGTCATTAAGCATTATTGTTTCCAGCAATGACTGTTCTATCACTGTCTCAGACCTCAGGATTATATAAGAGACAGGCTATTTCTTGATAAATTTGAAATTAAAAACTAATCCATCCCATCTTCTTACTTTAAGAGGTATTAGAAGGTGATAATCAATCAGCAGGAATTAGCGTTTTAAAATATAATAGGTTCTGCATGTATTTGCTTAATATGAGCTTTTTGAGAAGAAAGGCAGATCTTATTAGTCTAGTGCCAAGCATAGCAAACCCTGCATTTGATAAATATTTGTTAAACAAATGAGTCAATGAGAGAATTAGTGGATGAAACTGGCTCTGCATTATTTTAAGTGAGATGAGAGAAGAAATTATAAAGAAAAAAATCTTGATCAGATAAAATAAAAAATGGCATTGCATTGAAATTTAAAATATTAGAGATAAACACCAGTCCTACACCCTTGGAAAGTTTTGAATAACATATTACAATTAAGTATATGCAAAAGATATGCACACAAATATAAATTCCACAGACAAGATAACTTGAATTATTGAACCCCCTGGCAACCTCTTGCTTTAAGATTCATCTGAACCAAGTAGGAACCTAACAAATATTTGTTTAATAAATACATGAATAAGTAATTGATGTAGTGTATTAACTTTTCTTTCTGACCTTACTGAGGTTAATCAATAGCTCTTAGGAAATGTGTAAAATTCCTGTATCTACTTGAAGTGAAGTGTAATGCCTCCTTGCTTAGTAAAGTGAACTTTAGAAGCTGGGCATGGTGGTAGAAGCTAGTAATCACACTGACTCTGGATTGTGCCCCCAGGTTTCATCCTAGTCACAGGCAACACACATACACATACACTCACACACACACACACACACACACATGAATAATATTCAGCCATCTTAAACAGGAAAATCCTTTCATTGGCAAAAAATGTGGATAATCTGAAGAACAGTATGATAAATTAAATAAGCCTAACACAGATAGACAAATATCACCTGAAGTCATTTATATGTACAATCTAATAATTAATTTGAATTCATAGAAATTGAGGGCAGAATGATGTTTACCATAGACCAGGGATTGGGAATTTAGGAGGAAAAAAATGAGTGGTTGTTCATTAAAAGGTAGAAGTATGGATAAACAGGAAAATAGCTTTTGAGCTCTGTAGTATAACAAAATGACTATCGTCAATTCTAATGTATTTAATATTTCAAAGTGACTATTGAAATTTCAAATATATCACGATAAAAAATGACAGGTAGGAGAGTTAATGGACTTGTTAATTGATTTAAGCAAGACACATTTTTGTGTACATGTGTATATTACATTTTGTCCCATAAATGTATAAAATCATGATTTTAATCAAAGCATTATTATACTAATACTCCTTTTAAAATAAATAAACTTATCTCATCAAAATGATAAAAAATATGCTCAACATCATTGGTCATATAGGAAATGCAAATAAAATGATGATATTAACTTCCATGAGGATACTAAAATTAAAAAAAAAAATGTTGTCAAGGTTCTATAGAAATTAGGACCCTCCTACATTTCTGATATGTCCTGTTGAAAAACAAGCTGGCAGCTGTTAAATTGACAATATCTAAGTACATACTCAAGGGAAATGAAAATATATCTACATTAAAACTTCTATGTGAATTGTCATATTAATATGAACCTTATAGCCCAAAGGAAAACTTCTCAAAAAGTGTATGAATTGAATGGAGAAATAAAACGTATATCCAAGTAATGAACATACAAGTATTATTTAGCAATCAAAAGATATGAAGTACAAACTGACCATCCTTAATCCAAGCATTCAAAATGCAAATGCCTTCAAATCCAAAATGATGGGAGAAAATGGTAGATTAGATTAAAGAGGCACCTCTCAGCAGCCCCTCAGCATTGGACTTACAAAGCAGGAAGACCATTTCTCAGAGAGGTAAGTAACTAAAAGAACTCATTGAAACAATACCAAAAGGTTAAAACAATAATCTATAGAGACACTGTTAAAAACTTGAACATTACAAATAACAAGTTAGAGGTGCCAGCTTGAGCTTTAGCTTGGCTGTGAGCTTGGGTGCCAGTTTGGATACCACCAGAAAGAACAAATGGGAGGGGCAGTGCAGACAAACAAGGAGATGGTATGGCCAGTGGATAAAGAAATTTTAAAAATTGACTTGGGGAAACCTATGAATTAGGAAGGTTGATTTTAATGGACAGAATCAGTAGTGGAAGCAGCTTAGTGAAAGAAAATTCAAAATTAGTTACCATAGACCAGGAAATGCTCTGGGCTTGAAAAATGTTTCTGTACAAGGAAAGTAGCCTACATTTTTTGCATGCCCAATAGGGAAAGCCACCAGTGCAGTAGGTGTGCCAAGTGCCTATGCCCCACAAGGAAAGTCACCACCAACAAATGCTGGTGGGAAAATCAGCAGCTACCACCACAATCACCCCCACTTCTCTAGTGTACATATGGTAGAAGACTATCACTGCCTCAGGGCAGAACTATTAGCAGAGATGGGAGACTATGAACTCCTGCAGTTGACTTAAAAAAAAAAAATTCCCAGAAGGTACAAGAATGAGGCCAATTGAAATAGGCATGTTTATTCCTTAGATCTTCTTTAGTTCATTTAACATTTTAATAATCATTTTTTAATAATCTTTCTCAGCAATTTCATCCACTTCTGTATCTGTGGATGTTGGGGTATTGTGAATTTATTGGATATTTCTTTACCTGCCCACCCACATTTTTAGAGGTCCTGGATTTGCACATCAGTTGAGGTGTATTTTCCTTCCTCTATCATATTTGTCCTTTTTTTGTGTGTACTTATTTTTTGGGGGGTGGGGGAAGGGTGTTACGGAGAATTGAATTCAGGGGCACTCAAACACTGAGCCACATCCCCAGCCCTATTTTGTATTTTATGTAAAGACAGGTTCTCACTGAGTTGCTCAGTGCCTTGCATTTGTGAGGCTGACTTAACTCATAATCAGGCTTCCAAGCTGCTAGGATTACAGGCATGCGTCACCATGCCAAACTGTAGTTCTTTATTATTCTAGAAATTCTGTTTTTGTTATATAAGATAACAGAGGAGGAGAACTGAATTTCCCCTGATTGTTTCTCCACTGGTTCTGGTTTTGGTTTGGGGTTTTTATCTCACTGATTCTATAAATTGAAATAATGGTTTTGCTCAAGTAGGATTAGATCATGTGCTCCTGTGGGGTTACATTAAGTGTTGTTTGGCTGGGTCATAAAAATTTCTTTTAAAAATAATTCAAACTTTCTCCCACCTTCTCACTGTATTTCATATTTACTTAAGAAATTGTAATTCCACTCTATAATAGAATTTTATCATTTATGGCATTCACATTAAGCTGATTTTTAATACAGTAGATTACATAATAGACACCTGATCTCACATACCTGATCTAGTTCACAATTTGTGTTGCTGATACTAATATTAATTGCTGACCACCGTGTGCTATATAGAGATGTCAATTAATGTTACAAACATGAAAGTAGATACCAGACACTTGTCTATACATCAATTAGTGTAATACCTGGCTCCCCCTCCCTATAAGAGAGGTTGGAAAGTGATTAGGACACTTCAACATTACAGAGTAGAGACCCTATTGCTGAGAAATTCTCATGAATTAAGAGAGCAAATTCATGAGATGAAAGACTCTTCAATAATAGCGGTATTAAAAATAAAACAATCAGAATTCTTGGAAATGAAAGACACAGTAAATAAAATTAAAAATTCACTTCACAGTATCACCAGCTGATTAGGTTGCATAGAAAATAGAACTTAGGCCTTGAAGACAGGATACATGAATTTGAGAACATGAAATGCAATAAAAGGAAAAAAATAACAGAAAATGGTCAAATATATGCAAAATATGGGACAAGATTAAAGACCACACCTGAGAAGCATTGGGATAAAAGAGAACATAGAAATACAAGCTAAAGATATTAAGATAATTTTCAATGAGATAGTCACAAAATAATTTCTCCTTATAAAAAATGAAATAGACATCCACATACACGATGCATATAGGACCCCAAATTGACCTGATAAGAACAGAATTTCTCTAAGACACACCACAATCAAAAAGACTAACATATAAAATAAGGAAAGAACATTAAAAGTTGCAATAGAGAAATATCAGGTCACATTGGCAAACAAATACATCTCACTTATAATTTCTCAAAGCAGACACTGCTATAAAGAAGAATCTGGAATGAGATATTCCAAACTATAAAAATGTAATTGCTAACTAAGATTTCTATACCCAGCAAAATTCTCTTATTCAGTAGGGAACTAATATATGTTTTTCCATGACAAAGATAAACTAATGGTACACAATTACCAAGCCAGGACTAAAAAGAATCCTCAAAGAAAAATTGTGCACTGAGAAACCAAAAAAAAAAATACCCAAACTCCCAAATAAATGAAAATAGAAGACTAATAAGCTAAATGAGAATCAAGATAGAATTAAATACAGCAAAAAATTTAAAATGACAACATACCACAAACATACCTATAAAAATATTGAATATAAATGGGTTGAACTCCCCAGTTAAAAGACATAGATTAGCTGAATGGATCTAAAACAAGATTCAACTGTATGCTCTTTACAAAAGATTCATCTCATAGACAAATGTACTCACAGGTAAAAGAATGGAAAAATATACTCCATGAAAATGAAGACTGAAAAGGTGGAATAATTGTTCTCATAACTGAGAAATTTATTTCAAGGAAAAACATCCAGAACTCCTGTAAATAAAAGACACAATAAATAAAACTAAAAATTCACTTCAAAGAGACAGAAAAGGCTGTTATATACTGTTAAAGGGTATAATTCAGTAAGAAGATAGTAATAGTAATTATATATTCCACAAACATCAATGTACCTGGTTACATTAAAAAAAAATATTTCTTGACATTAAATTCCAGATAGATCCCAATACAATAACACTAGGTGATTTCAACACACTCTTATCATCAATAGACAGCTCATCAAAACATAAAAATCAACAAAGATATGTCCAATCTAAATACTACTATAAATCAAATGGATCTAATAGATATCCACAGAATATTTTACCACCAAACAGCCAAACTCAACTTTGTTTCTAGCAGCTCATGAAAATTTTTGCAAAATAGACCCCATTCTTGATTACAATGTCTTAACAGATATTAAAAGATTGATATTATCTCATGCATTTTATCAGACCATAATAGAAAGAAACTAGAAATTAACTGCAGGAAAAATAAAAGAAACCATATAAAAATGGAGATTAAACAACGAAGAATGTATCAAACGAAATGAGAACAGAAACCAAGGAATTCGTAGAAACAAATTAAAACCAAAATACATCCTAACAAAATCTGTGGGACAGTATGAGATCAGTAGTAAGAGAAAATTTTATTGCATCAAGAGCCTACATTAAAAAATAGAGAGATACCCCAAAATGTCCTCATGTTCCACTTTAAAACCTTAGAAAAGGAAGAACAAAAATAACTTCAAAGTCAGTAGGAGGCAAGAAATAATGATGCACAGGATCAATGTAACAAACAGCTGGTTCTTTGCAAAGATAAATAAAATTGATAAACACTTAACCAATCAAAAGAAAGAAAAGACTTCTGAAATCCAAAAGATCAATTGAAACTATTTGAAAATTTATCCTCCAATAAACTAGAAAATCTAGAACATACTGACATTTTTCTAGACACATGTTACTTGTCCATATTCAACCAGGATGATATAGAAAACATAAGCAGATCAAAATCAAGTAATAAAATTGGAACAGCAGTTAAAAGCCTACCAACAAAGAAAATCCCAGGATCAAATGAATTCTCAGCAGAGTTCTATGAGAACTGTATAGAAGAACTAATGTCAGTCTTAGATTATTCCATGAAATTGAAAGGGAAGGAACACTAACAAGCACATTGTATGTGGCCAGAATAACCCTGATACTAAAACCAGACAAACACCCATCTATGAAAGAAAATCATAGACAAAAATCATAGATGCAAAACCCTTAATAAAAAAATGTTAGCCAACCACATTCAGGAACATATTAAGAAGATAATACATCATGTTCAACTGAGCTTTCTCCCAGGGATGCAAGATTCGTTCAATATACACAAAATTTAAAATATAATTAATTAAATAGGGTTAAGAACAAGAATCATAAGTTCATCTCAAGAGATGGAGAAAAGGAGTTTGGTAAAATGTAGCACCCATTCATTTTAAAAACACTGGAAAAAATCATTGAAGGAACTCAATATTTACAAAGACTACATATGATAAACCCAAAGTCAACATCATACTGAATAAGGAAAAGCTGGAAGCTTTTCTTCTAAAATTGGTCCCAGTCAAGGAAGTCCATTCTTACCATGGCTATTCAATATATTTCAAAACTGTAGCCAGATCAATGAGTCAGGAAAAGAAAATTAAAGGGATACAAATTGAAAAAGGAGAATTAAAAATGTCTTTATTTGCTGATGACATGATCCCATATCTTGAAGAACCCAAGATTTCCATCAGAGGGTTTGTAGAGTTTATAAATGAATTTAGAAACTTAGCCTTATATAAGATGAACATTCATAAATCATTAGCTGTTTTATACTCCTACAGCAATTTAGTTGAGAAAGAATTTAGGAAATTCACCCACTTCACAATAAATTATAAAATCAATAAATAAAATATCTGGGAATTAATATAACAATAGGTGAAAGATATCTACAATGAAAACTACATGTATTAAAGAAAGAAATTGAAGATGCAATCAGAAAATGGAAAGACCTCCCATAATCTTGGAAAGGCAAAATTAATATTTCAAAAGGGCCATAATGCCAAAAGCAACACATGTTTTCAGTGCAATGTCACCAAAATACCGAGGATATTTTTCACAAAACTAGAAAAGCATAGTCTTAAAATTTATTTGGAAAATAAGAGAACCAGAATAGCCAAAAAGTTTTGAACAAGATAGTCATTCAGGAGGCATCACTTTATCCAATCTCAAACTGTACTACAGCATCATATTAGGGCCAAAATAGACAGGAAGACCAATGAAATAGAATATGAAGAATAGAGAAAAACTCACATACTTATAGCCATTTGATATCTGACAAAGTTGCTAAAAATACATGTTGTAGAAAACATAGCCTTTTAAATAAATGGTAATGGTAAATCTGAATATCCATGTGTAGAATTAATTTAGATCCCCATCTTTTACTCTGTACAAATGTCAAGGCAAAAAAAAAAAATGGTCAAAGACTTAGGAATTAAACCAGAAACTTGCAATTGCTATGCCGAAGTCTGGCTGGGTACAAAATAACCCAGCCGCCACAAGGCACTTGTAGGTTCAAACTGGAACTAACTAATTGCCCGAGCTCTCACCCACACTCCAATCGCGCTTCCCAGGAACTCTGTCACCCTCCACCAGGCTCCACCCGAACTCCAGGGAACTCCAAAGTAGCGGGCGCCTGAGGCAGCAGGAGCCACCCTATTGCTGGACAGCAGGGGTCTATATACAACTCAATACACAGTCTGTTTCAATCCAGCATCATCCATTCGCATCAATTATACACAGCTTAACTTAATTATCATCATCTTAATGGCTCGCTGGTGTCACCTCTCAACCACTCCTTCTGGCAATGCCAGGTGCCATCCTAACTCGGCTGTGGCTCTCAACATTACTAGAAGGAAACATAGGGTTAATGCTCCATCACACAGGTGTAGGCACCAACTTCCTCAACAAAACCTCTAATGTTCAAGAAAAAAAAACCAAGAATTAATAAGTGGTATACCATTAAATTAAAAAGTTTCTGTATAGCAAAGGAAACAACTAAGAGAGTGAAGAAAGAGCCTATGGAATGAAAGAAAATCTTTGCCAGCTAATCCTTTGACAAGTGACTAGTTTCTAGAACATATAAAGAACTCAAAAATCTCAAAATCAAAAAGAAATAAGTAGCCCGATCAATAAATGGACAGAAGAACTAAACTGCATCTTCAAAAGAGAAAACACAAATAACCAAGAAATACATGAAAAAAATTTTCAACATCTCCAGCAATTAGGGAAATGCAAATCAAAGCTACTCTAAGATTTCATCTCACTCCAATTAGAGTCCCAATTATCAAGAAAATAATACTGGAGAGGATGTGGGGGAAAAGGTACACTTATACACATTTTGGCGAGAGTACAAATTAGTATAACCACTCTAGAAAGCAGAATGGAGATTCCTCAAAAAACTAGAAATTAAACCACCATAAGACCCAGTCTTCACACTCCTCAATATTTATCCCAAGTTCTAAACTCAGCATACTATAGCAGTAGAGCCACTTCAATAGTTATTACAGCACAATTCACAATAGACAAATTTTGAAATCAATTCAGATACTCAACAGATGAATGGATCAAGAAAATGTAGTACTTATACACAATGGAGTTTTACTCAGCCATAAAAAATAATGAAAGATGGCATTTTCCAGGAAATAGATAGAAAAGGGGTTGGGGGCGGATGTTCTAAGAGAAATAAACCAGACTCAGGAAATCAAGGGTCAAATATTTTCTCTTATGTATGGAAACTAGAGCAAAGTAAAGAAGGTGGTCAGGGATGGGACTGGATATATCATAAAGACATAGGAAAGATCAGTGGAATGAAAGAAGTACAAGATTGAAGGAGGAAGGAAGGAAAAAGGAAAGAAAAATGGAATGACATTAATAAAATCATGGTACAATTCATATATACAGGTACCAAAGAGAATTTTACCTTTATGTATATATAGAAGAAAGGAAGTTTAGTAAAATAGAGGAGGGAGACTAGGAGGAGGGGGGAGAGGAAGAAAAGAGTAAAACAGGGATTGAAATCAAATTTCTTGCATGTATGATAATGTCAAAATGAACCTAAATAATGTGTATATTATAATGGTTTAATAAAAATTGAAAATCATTTTAACACTGTCATTACAACTGGAAAATTCCACATTTGGCCTTGCATGGCAAGTTGATGTTAAATGCAGGTGCATTAAAAATATTGTATAAAATTGCATGTAACTATGTTTATAAAGTGTATATGAAACATAAAATAATTTCTTACTCAGACTTGAGTCCCCTTTCCAAGATACCTCATAATTCACATGAAAATATTGCAAAATCTGAAATCCAAAATGCTTCTTGTCCCAAGTACTTCTAATAAGAGACACTCAACCTGGATTACTATGAAAGGAATTCAATGTTAAAATCTCCTCCCCACCTCAAACACGTGAGTGTATTCTTTTGATGTAATTATCTCATTAAGAATATAATAAGAAATGCTTAAAATACAATTTCATACAATTGTATCCTTAGAGAACTATTTGTTTAGAATGGATTGGCACTTGGTCATCATTATTTGGAACCATTGAATGCTATGTTATCTGTTTATTTATATATTTATAATGTTTTATTAGTACATTATACTTATACATAATAGTGGAGTTCATTTTGACATAGTTTATAAATTGATGTGATGTAATTTGCTCTATTTCAATTCCTAGTACTTCCTACTTTCATTCCCTTTGTCCTTCCCCTGCTTCCTTTTCTCTATCCATCTCTCTATGTTTATTCATATCTTTATTTTTAACTGATATAGTATAGTTACATATTACATAAAATCCATTTTGATATATACATACATGCACACAGAATAATTTGATTAATTTTATTCTGTAATTCCTGTTTCCCATTCTTCCTCTCTCAAACTCGATCCCCTATCTCTACTTCACTGTTCTTCCTTTGGTTTTGATGAGATCCTTTCTTTTTAAATTCATTTCTGTCTGTCACATATGAGAGAAGAAATTCTACCCTTAACTTTCTGACTCTTATTTTACTTTGCATTATGTTATCCAATTCCATACATTTACCAGAGAATGATAATTTCATTCTTATTTGGGATTGAGCAAAACTCCATTGTGTCCATATACCAAATTTTCTTTATCTATTTTTCTGTTGATGGGCATGTAGGCTATTTTGATAACTTGGCTATTGTAAATTGTGATTCTGTAAACATTGGTATGCATGTTTCTCATGAGAATGTTGAGTTTAGTTCTTTTGGAAAAATACCAAGGAGTAGGATAACTGATCATATGGTGGTTTCTTTCCTAATATTTTATTCTCCATATTGCTTTCCAAAGTGGTTCTAATAATTTGCAGTCCTACCAGCAATGTAGGAGTATACCTTTTCCCTATCCTTGCCAGTATTTCCCTAACACCCCTTATTGTTTTATTTATTTATTTATTTGCTTTGATTAGCAAGGGTCTCTTTCTTTTCCAAATGAATTTTATATTTTTAATTCTTTTTATTTTTATTTGTTCTTTTTAGATATACATGAGAGTAGAGTGTCTTTTTACATATTAAACACACATAGAATATAACTTATTCTAATTAGTGTCCAATTCTTGTGGTTGTACATGATGTGGAGTTTCACTGGTGGTATATTCATATATGATCATAGGGAAATTGTGTTTGTTCATTCTACTGCATTTCTAATTTCTTGTTTGTTCTTGATGATTAATATTCTAACTGGAGTGAGGTGAAGTATCAGAGAAATTTTGATTTGGCTTTCCCTGATTACTATGAAGGTTGAGCTTTTATTCTTATATTTATTAGCTATTTGTATTTCTTTCTTTGACAAATGTCTGTTTACTTCATTTGCCCATTTATTGATTTTTTTGGTGGTTTGTTGAGTTATGTATGAATTTTACATATCAATCCCCTGTTAGAAGAGTAGTTGGCATAGATTTTACCCTATTCTGTAGGCTCCCCCTTTACACTTTTTACTGTTTTCTTTGCCGTGCAGAGTTTTTCAATGCTGTGCAGAGACATCCCACTTATTGAATTTCTTGAGTTTTAGGAGATATATTAAGGAATCAAAATACTAATGGCATTGTTCTTGGAACTAAACAAAAGAGTTCTGAAGTTCATATGGAAGGATAAAAGACCCAGGATAGCCAAAGCAATACTGAGAAATAAGAACAATACTCAAGGCATGACAATGTTTGAACTCAAATTATGCTAAAGAGCTATACTATCTAAAACAGCATGGTATTGGCTTTAAAATAAAATATAAAGACTAATGGAATAAACAGGAAAACACATAGAAATCCACATAAATACAGTCATCTGATCTATGACAGAGACATCAAAAACATACGTTTGAGGAGATAGCCTTTCAAACAAATGTTCCTTGAAAACAGGATGTCCATGTATAGAAGAGTGAAACTAGACACTTTTCACCCAGGAAAAAAAAAATCAGTTCAAAGTAGATCAAAGATGTAGTAATTGTACCAGAAACACTGCAAGTGTTAAAAGAAAGCATAGGATCAACACTCCAATATATTATTAATTCAGATAGAAAAATGATTTAAACTTTAGCTAAAGAATTTAATTGAAGCTTTTGAAACTCAGATCAGAAAATTCAAAATAATTTAGTATGATTCACAAAAAATTAAACTATAATTCATTAAGAACCTTTTGGAAAGTAAAAATTCTACCCATCAATAAAAGAAGGACTTCAGTCAATTCTCTGTTCTTCATTTTTTTTTGTTTATTTTTAGATTAAACAGACAGAAAGTAAGATCTAAGGACACATATTTTTGTAAAATAAAGAAACAAATTGCAGACCCCATAATTGGAACAGTAGTCTGTAGAGAGAGGTTTTTAGTTTTGAAATTGCCAGCCATAATTTTTATTTTCAATCCTAGAAATCTGTGTTATACTGTATTTTCATTCTATCAAACATAATATAAAGTTGTAGAATTTCCCATTCTCTCCTAATTTTGTCAATAATAATAAAAAAAACTGATATCTTTTAATACCAAACTGTAAGATATCAAGAACCTCTAGGGAGGTTTGAGAAATTTTTATTATCACAGATATATTATTGACATATTTCAAATACTTTAATTACTGTAAAAAGATAAAATGGTATGTTTAAACACCTAATAAAAAGACAAACATGAAAATGAAAAAAGTTCAGGTTTTTTTTTGTGTGTGTGTGTGTATTTCATTTGGTTTTGATATTTTGTTTCTGTTTTTTGGGTGGTGGTGAGTGGAGAATTACCAAACTACATGATAAATAATTCAAATTAAAAAAAGAATATAGGGCTGGGGATGTGGCTCAAGCGGTAGCCCGCTCGCCTGGCATGCGTGTGGCCTGGGTTCGATCCTCAGCACCACATACCAACAAAGATGTTGTGTCTGCCGAGAACTAAAAAATAAATATTAAAAAAAAATTCTCTCTCTCTCTCTCTCTCTCTCCTCTCTCACTCTCTCTTTAAAAAAAAACAAACAAAAAAAAGAATATAGCAGTCATAAGTGAAAAATTTGATTATAAAATTTTACTTCATAAGATATAAAAACAAAAATGAATATAACACTTATAAAATCTTTAGACTATATTTATAATTATTTAGAAATCAAGTGAAACCTGAAATATCTAGTTTGTTCTTTCAGTTTAAACCTATTAGAGATGACCTGATATCACCTCAACTTGGTATCTACTAATGCTACTGATATCATTACAAGCGGGGTGGCTTACCATTTTAGTGATAAAAATTGCATCTAGAATTTATGAATTACAAAGAAAGCATATTTATTGATCTGCAGAACAAATCTGCAGCAAAAATAGTAATGGTTAAGAAAGTAGTAGTTTTGAACCCATGGGATACAGTTTGGATGAATAAGTTAATTTTCTTGTCTATATTCCTAGAATTGCTAAAACAAAATTTGTATAATTTTACCTGTTAATATTTGGAAATTTAGATATAATATAATATAAGTGAAGGCAATGATTATACTCTAGGAAATGCTTATCCTTTAAAATATGTCTCCTGCTAAGAATATAAGAAATATGATTGAGGTACAAACAAGAAGTAGAAATTTGATCTTTAGTCCTAATCAATATATATATATATATATATATATATATATATACACACACACACACACACACACACACACACACACAGTCAGCAAACCATGTTTATATAGATACACATATATATCATATTATCTTTCTTAAATATGTATGTATATGCTTATATAAATAAATGTGTATACTCATATATACTTCTCCTTAAAATAAAATGGTGATGAGCTGAATATTTCAATAGCAGCTGATTTACTTCCTAACATTTATATTCTGTCTTAAAAAGAAGAGTAATGAGTCCAAAAAGTGTACTTCTCTATTACCATATGAAAACAAGTGACAGATAGGTTAGATATTCTATAATAACATATCCTTCAAAAACTAAGTTATTTAATGCATTTGTGAAATATTTGAAGGATTTCTTTTTTCCTCTATCTTTAGTTATTTTTGGAGTGTTATATCAATTAAGCAAATTACTAAATCTGTGAAGATAATACTGAACTTGTTATAGAGCTGTGCCTTAAATATAAGTATATATATATATATACATTTTACGTGAACTTCTGATATCTTTTTTTATTATTTATGACCATGTATATTTCATGATGAAACACTGTAGTCATGCTTTTTGGATAAAACAAATTTGACATTGATAGTGGCCTAAGGGGGAAAACAGAATTAAAACAAGACAACAAATTTAATCAACAAGGGAGTATCTTTTCATTTCATAATAATCACAGAAGCAATTTTTGATGTAAATGGCTTGTTAATTACATAGTGTAGAAACTTGGCTAATAAAATCTGCCAGAATAAAATATGAAACCAATGCTCTGTTAGAATACAGAAAGGAATACTAGATTTCAAAAGTTTCTAAGTCATGCTAAGGTGGGTTTTAAAATGCAGTGTGCCTTTTATTTCTGCTTACTCTCCATCATCTAATGGTTTTCTGGTTTCTCTATTGCTTCTAAACAAACATGCCCCAAGCTTGGTACTTTAAACTGCTTTGGAATGGTGGGGTAAGGACCTCAGGACATACGCTTCTCCGTAGAAACATGACAACACTGCCAGAAATTTTCAAAATCAATTTTTTTTGAAATCTGGGAATTAGCCAAAGGCTAACTGACAGAATGGCTTTTCAAAAACAACAACAAAAAATTAGCTGAGTCACAATATTCAGTCATTCTGCCATATTCCCATCTCCCTACCCTCAGCTCTACTGTAGCCTTGAATCTGGACATCACAGTGATGAATTAGGTCTATTTTTAAATTTTACAGATATTAAATCATATTGCATTTTACCCATTTCTATTCTAAATATTTTGTTTGGTTATTAAGTCAGTTTCTTCACTATAGCTGTAGGGGATTCTCATTATTCTTTACCATGTGAATTTTTAATATAATGGATTTTATGTATCATTTCATTTATTTATTTTCCATTTCTATAAGGGGACATTTGAATTCATATTTTCAGTTTTCTACTACTAGGAATAGGCCTGCAAAAAACCCTTTTGTGTATTCTTTGTGTGTTTATCTGGGTTTGAAACCATTCACGTACAGAACATATATGTTCATCTTTCATATATTATGCTGAATATTTCCACTGATATTTATTCAGAGTCTTCATGGTATAAAATTATATGCCAAACTTTAGGTATTTAAAGATATACAACTATGGCCTGTAAGGGTAATAAAATATGTAGAGAGAGTAATATGATACAATGTGAATTCAAAATATTGAAACATATAAATAACAGCAAATAATATTCAAGTCATAATAATCAGTTATTTCTGAAAAATTTGCCATTGTTAATAATACACACTCTTGAAAGCACTGTTTTTTCCCAACTATGTTCATTATTATTATTATTATTATTATTATTATTATTATTATCATTATTATAAAAAACACTGGTTTTTATTTGATGTTTATTATCATTTTCCATGTTTTATCTTTAAAAATGATAAAAGTTATTTAGTGTTTATATTTTGTGGAAGAAAGTAGAGTATGTGAAATTCTGTGTTTTATTATATTCTCTTTCTTCTCATTTTACTTGTACATTAGACCCTTGCAATGTATCTCATATACCTTTTAATTAACCAGGACTCTGTATTTTCTGTACTTTATTCTTCCAGTTTCAATAGTTTTATCTGGTCTGACCTCAGATTCTTCCTTATTTTCTGTTTGGGCTGCTCTGTGATCCATTTTATTAAATTTTGGTTATGAATTTTCAGCACCTTCCTGTCTTCATTTTCCCTAAAGTTTTTGCTACTCTGTCAGAATATTATTTGTCAATTCTCCATATTATAAAATGAAAAATTATCTAATTTTTATTAGGCTTAAAACGCTATTATTGAAGTTATTTCCCAATTCCAGAATCACAACTTCCAATTAATTTTATGATTATTGTTTTTTCTTTTCTACTTTATCTTAGACACATTATTATAAATATTTTCAAAACATACAAGAAAAGCAACTTAATAGATAGGAAAGATGACTAGAAGTCTTTTCCAAATTTCAGCTATGTTATATGTTTAACAGCATTTGGTTTTGCAAATATTTTTAATGCTAGACATTCTTTTTATTATTATTTATAAATGACAGTGGAATGGATTACAATTCTTATTACATATATAGAGCATAATTTTTCATATCTCTGGTTGTATACATATTATATTCACACCAATCCATGTCTTCATACCTGTACTTTGGATAATAATGATCATCACATTTCACCACCATTAATTACCCTATGTCCCCTCCCCTCCCCTCCAATCCCTCTGCCCTTTCTTGAGTTCTCTATTCCTCCCATGCTCCCTCTCCCTATCCCACTATGAATCAGCCTTCTTATATCAAAGAAAACATTTGGCATTTAGTTTTTCTTGCAGGTGTGTAGTGACATCTCCTTATGATTTACTTTTCATTTTCCTAATGGCAAGTGATTTTGAAAAGCTCACATACTTATTGAAAATTTGTGTCTTCATTACGTATTTCTGCTCAAGTTTTTATTTATTTTTATGGCATTGCGTTCTTTTTCCTTTTTGTCTTTTTCCCATGAGTCATGAATATTCTTTCTACAATCTAAAAACCAAGATGGTAAGATATATGATCCAGAAATAACTTCCTCAGCTTGTTGCTTGTTTGTTCACTCACTTGTGGAGAATTTTGACAACAAACATTTTTAATTCTATTTAGACTATTTGTCAATGTTTTTATTTATGTATGATACTTTCTCCCTCCTAAGATGTATTTACCCATTTTGAGACAAAGAATTTGTCCTATGTTTGTCAACAAAGGTTTTACAGATTTAGATTTTATTTTGAGGTAAATAAATATCTCAAATTATTTTTATATGGTGCATGGTAGATGTTTATTTTCATATTTTAACAATATTAATATCCCGTAATTTCTGTTTCACTTGTTGCAAATACTGTACCTTCTAAATTAGCTGATTTGCTATCTTTGCCGAAAAATTAAATGACCATAGTAACAGTTATTTGCGTCTGTAATATCTTCTCTGTTGCACTGATCAATTTGTCAATTCTTATCATAGAATTACATTGTCTTAATTACTACAGCATTATTGTTAGTCTTGATGTCAAGTATTGTACTCTTTCAACTTTGTTCTTTTATAAGATTACTTTGATTAGTTTATTTGTATTTGCATATAAGTATTATATTCAGCATGTCAGTTATAATTTTTCCAATGTGATTATAAATAAACAAATACAAAATATTGTAGAGATTTAACATTTTAGTGATATTGTTTTCCAGTTCATTAACATGCTGTATCCAATCTTAAGTGATTAAGGTCTTTTTTGTACACTTTTTTTTTTTGGTACCACGGTACCACGTTTTGCTTTACAGCTTTCCAACAAGGAAGTTGTTGAATTCTAGATTGTGCCAAAACTGAGTATACTATTTCATTCTTTAACATGCTAGCCAATCTTTGTCAATAATCCTGTAATTTCAAATTCTTAAGAAGCCAGTAAACCATTAACAACCATGTAAATATATGTCTCAGCACTGCCCTTCCAGGCAAGGAGGAACTCCTTGACCTCTACCCACCAGAAGAATTTACTGGCCCCTCAGTTCCAACTCTTGGAAGGATTTTTAAAATATATTTTCATAAACTAATCTAAGTTAAAATTTTCAAAAATATATTTTTTAAAAAATATATAAATATTATATATATGATATATATAAATATATGAAAAAATATATATGTATGTGTATGTGTGTGTGTGTGTATATATATATCCCACATCCCCAGCCCTATTTTGTATTTTATTTAGAGACAGGATCTCACTGAGTTGCTTAGTACCTTCCTTTTGCTGAGGCTGGCCCTGAACTTGCGATCCTCCTGCATCAGCCTCCTGAGCCTCTGGGATTACAGGCATGCATCCACCACACCCAGCCAGAGAAATATATTTTAAGAATATAATTATTTATGATTTGTCATATTCCTGGTTTACAAACATTGAAAAATAATGTAAAACACTGTCAGATATTGATGCTTTAAGTGCAAATTGATACTTTTCTTTAAAGGGAAAATTGACACTCCTATTATTTTAATATACATGTGAATAAAACTACATATGTAAATGTGATAAGTACATAAAGATATTCATTGCAGATTTGCTGGTAATCACAAATAATTCAAAAAAACCTAAACTATTAGAAAGAAATCATTAAAATTAATTATATACATTAGAGTTGTATGTCTATAGCCTGCCCATTTTTGCAAATAACATTTCATGGGAGAAGAGCCAATTTCACTCATTCACAAGTTGTCTATGACTGTTTTCATTCTCAACATTTTTGAACAGATATGACAGATAACATTCGATCCAGGAGGCCCAAGATAGATATTTTATTGTTGTTCCTTGTGACATATGTACTAATCAGATATTGTGTGATTCTTTACATATCATTAATATAGGTTTCTATAATAAAATACTATGTAGTATTTAAAGGGAATAAAAGAGCTCTGAAAATCTTGAGGTGGAACAAACTTCATAACATAGTACAAGAAGAGGTGAAAATAGTTTGTATATATAAACATATATATGCAGGGCTGGAGATGTGGATCAAGAGATAGCAGGCTCACCTGGCATGCACAGGGTGCTGGGTTCGATCCTCAGCACCACATAAAAATAAAAAAAATAAAGATGTTGTGTCCACTGATAACTGAAAAATAAATAATAAAAAATTCTCTCTCTCTCTTCAAAAAATAAAAATTATATATATGCACACACACGTATAACAGACTCACATATTTATATATAAATAAATGTATACATTGCTCACTTTAATTTTATGCAATGCATCTCCAACATATACACATAAGCATATGTGTGTGTATACATATATGTATACAAATTTAAATACAGTATAAAACTGTCAAAAAGTACTTTTTTCACTAAAAAGTAAATCAGAAAATAATTTAAGTATAACTCTTGGTATCAGAAAGTATCTTTTTCCATTTTTTAAATCTAATTCTAGTAAGGCTAAAGATAGAAATTTTAAATCTGTTTATAAGTTCTAAAAATCAGTAATATTACCATAATCCATATATATGAAGAATTATTTTAATCTGAACATCACAATTCATGCTGCTGTTAAAGGAGAATTTTTTCAAAGTATTCTCAAGTTGATTATGAGATTTTTATGAAAGGATAGCTTTTGCTTTTGGGGGAGGGGGTGTAATAGTTTCATGTGTAGTATGTGGCTTCTTTGTCCATTATTTATGTTATGTTTCACAAGCGCATCTAAAGGCACATCACTTACAATTCAAGAATAATTCTGGGTTGCTTATACAAGTCTCCACATTTTACCTAAAAGATGGACCTTCTGTGTACTTGTGAATAAATGAAAGTTGTTGCTTAAAATAAACTAATACTGTTTTTATTCATGTGTTTAATTAAGTACCTACAGTTATCTACCCAATTCATTTTCTGAGGCCAGTTTTAAACAAAGGAGAAAAATGATTAAATATGTGAATGCACATGTGTCACTGTGTATGATATGTCTCCATGTAAGTTTATTTAATATATTTCATATTTTTAGAAACTAGATTATTAATCGGTTAAATTATAAGTACATTTTCTACTGACAAAAGAAAACCATATACTTTAAACCCTCATCTGTTCCATTCGTAATCAGAAATAAAATTTACAGTATTTGTACCACATGACATTGGTGACTCATGATCTTTGTATTTTAAATTATTTTTATGCAACCTATGCATTGTATAATGATTGTTATAATTTTCTCCCACATTGTAAATAAATTGTAGAGTTTTTTAGCCAGGCAGGGTGGCCCATGCATGTAATCCCAGCTGCTCACAAGGCTGAGACAGGAGAATAATAAGTTCAAAGCCACCCTCAGTAAAAGCAAGGCACTAAGCCACTCAGTGAGATCCTGTCTCTAAATAAAATATAAAATAGGCTGCACCAATTTGCAGTCCCACCAGCTGTGGATGAGTGTACCTTTTTCCCCGCAGCCTCACCAACACTTATTGTTATTTGTATGCATAATAGCTGCCATTTTGACTGGAATGAGATGAAATCTTAGAGTGGTTTTGATTTACATTTCTCTAGATATTTTTTTGAAAAATTGGGAATGGAACTAGCATTTGACTCAGCTATCCCTCTCCTCAGTCTATACCCAAAGGTCTTACAAACAGCATGCTACAGGGACACAGCCACTTCAATGTTTATAGCAGCACAATTCACAGTAGATAAACTGTGGAAAAAACCTACATGCCCTTTGGTGGATGAATAGATAAAAAAAAATGTAGCATATATACACAATCAAATTTTACTCAGCAATGAAAGAGAATAAAATCATGTCATTTGCAGGTAAATGGATAGAGTTGGAAAAGATAATGCTAAGTGAAGTTAGCCAATCCCCCCAAATACAAATCCCAAATGTTTTCTTTGATATAAGGAGGCTGAATCATAGTGGGACAGGGAGCAGGAGCATGGGAGGAAAAGACAAACTCTAGATAGGGCAGAGTGGCTGGAAGGGAAAGGAGGGGGCGTGGGGTTATTAATGATGGTGGAATGTGAGGATGATTATTATTCAAAGTACAGGTATGAAGAGACGAATTGGTGTGAATATAGTTTGTATAGAACCAGATATATAAAAAATTGTGCTGTATATGTGTAATAAGATTTGTACTGTATCCCACTGTCATATTTATATTAAAAAATAAAAATAAAATATAAAGTAGGGCTAAGGATATGGCTCTGTGATAGAGTTCCCCTGATTTCAATCCTCGGTACTCCCCCAAAAGAAAAAGAAATAAGAAAGAAATTTTTAGAACTGTATTTAACAATTACTTTACTACCCTTATATCAAAATCTTAAAGAATAATATGTAGGTTTATCAATAAGTTTTTTTAACATAACAAAAGCTAAAAATGAATAATATATAGATTTTACCATTAATATATAATTTTGTATCGATAAATAAAATATGATATATCGGATATTTTTCTTTGGAAAATCACAATGCTTTAAGTAAGAATAATTTAAGTTATATCTAAAATTCAAAGTAATTGTATCTTAAATTTATGTCCATTTCATTTGGGTTATTTCTTTTTAAAAATAAAACATCTACCCAGGAAAGTTGTCAGAAGTTTGAATGTTACACATCTTTATTATTATTTGCTTGCCTGTCATTTTTTTCTCTCTCTTTCTTTCTTTCTTTCTTTCTTTCTTTCTTTCTTTCTTTCTTTCTTTCTTTCTTTCTTTCTTCTTTCTTCCCTCCCTCCCTCCCTCCCTCCCTCCCTTCCTTCCTTCCTTCCTTCCTTCCTTCCTTCCTTCCTTCCTTCCTTCTTTTTAATCCAATGCTGAATAAGATGCAATTATGTGATCTTATATCATGAAGATATTCATTCATTCATCTCTGAATGGGAAGAGAGAGGGATTCATTATACAATTATTATTGTACAATAAATTCTCCATATATCTTGTTAATAAAATTATAAAGATAATTTGAATTGATTAAATGTGTAGATTTTAATCACTTTTCACATTGTTTTTAGCTTCTTTTTGGGGTCTCCTAACTAATTTCTCATATATTTTCAATTTGATGTTGTTTATATTTATTATCAAATACTAAGAAATATGCTTAAATAAGAATTAAATTTCAGAATTTTTGAAAACCTCTGAAGGTAGTCTCTAAGGATATTTATGGTATATAATATGTATCAGAATATACAAAATAAAATTAGTTTTGAGGATATTTTTTGAATAACTGAGCAAAAATAAAAGTTCAATAGATGACATAAAAGTATTTATATTTTTTTAACAATAAAAAACATTTGTGTAATTAATTTACTCAATTGTTTATTTAATTTTATTTACCCAGTACCTATGCTTTGTTTTGGATCACTTCTTTTTCAAAATTAATTTAATCAGTTCAAACTG
Source organism: Spermophilus citellus (assembly GCF_964194105.1). NCBI lineage: Eukaryota > Metazoa > Chordata > Mammalia > Rodentia > Sciuridae > Spermophilus > Spermophilus citellus. The sequence goes on along the minus strand of NC_138182.1, from coordinate 50,135,504 downwards.
CTTTATCATATAGCTAATTTCATAGAACTAATTTTACAAGATTTACAAGATTTAAATTATTAGATACTATACAACAGCAAATAAAAATAATTTACAGGTGTGATTCACCAATAGTGGTTAATAGAAAAAAAAATCTGTCATCCATAATTAACTCACGATTTCTAAATGTTTCTAGAAAAAAAATCACAATGTGTCGCTCTGATAAACGTATATTTTTCTATAATAAAACTGAACACCCATAATTCTATCAAATAATTCTTTTTATTTAAGAATATTTATACGTTATTGTCAAACTGGCTACTTAATTTTCAAAGAGGCATCCCTTGAAGAAAGTACAGTTTAGATCTCTGTGTACCATTAATACAATGTTATGAATGATCAATTTTGTCAGAAAAAGTTAATTTGTGTGTGTGTGTGTTACTTAGAATTGAATCTATGAACTATAACTCCTGCCCTTTTTTAAAAATTTGTACTTTGAAAGAGGTTCTCACTAAGTTGATGAGCCTAGCTTCTATATTGCAATCCTCCTGCCTCAACCTCTCCAGTCACTCACTGAGATTATAGGCAGGTGCCCAGCTAAATTTTTTATTGATATACAATATATGCACATATTTGAGCTTCCTTGTGGTATTTAAATTATATATATATATATATATATATATATAGAGAGAGAGAGAGAGAGAGAGAGATCTGGTAGTATTCAAGTCATTGTACTTAGCATAGTCATGGCTTTATACTTGTATTGTTTTTTATGGTGAGTACATTTAAAATCCTCTTTTCTGTTTTGAAATACATAAGTCATCGTTGCTCATTATATTTACCCTGTTGTGCCATAGAACACCAGAATATATTACTCCTATCTAAAGGTAAATTTGTATCCTTTGACCAAAGTCTTCCTGCCCCCCTTCCCTGCCCATGTCTCTGGTAAAAATGTTGTTCTAAATTTTAATGACATACACTTTTTTAAAATTCCATTTTTTGAATGAGGTCATGTGATGTTTGTTTTTATATGCCTGACTTAGTTCACTTAACCACCATGTGCTGCAAATGATAGGATATTATGCTTTTCTTGGAGCTAAATAGAATTACATTGTCCTTATATATCATATTCCCTTTATCCATGTTTCTTGTTGATAGACATTTAGGTTTATTACATATCCTGGCTTGCCACAACATGCATAGCCATTAATTCAGGAAACCCTATGGGGAAATGAGGGAATGAATAAAAGACAAACAGATGCACAAATAGAGAAAATCTGGGGCTCAGAGGTCCATTACACCTTGGTAGGGAGATAGTGACCTGAATCAGCCCAGCATTCTTAATATATAGTTTTTTTTAATCATTTTCATCTTTCTTTTTTTATATTGTAATTTGTAATATATGACAACAGAATGGTTTACAATTCATATTACACATACAGAGCACAATTTTTCATATCTCTGATTGTACACAAAGAGAGCCACACCATTCATGTCTTCATACATGTACTTAGGGTAATGGTGTCCATCTCATTCCACCATGTTTCCTATCCCCATATTCCCTCCCTTCCTCTCTCTCCCCTTGCCCTGTCTAGAGTTCATCTAATCCTCCCATGCCACCCATTCCAACCACATTATGAAACTGCATCCTTAAATCATAGAAAAAGTCTGGCATTTGTGTTTTGGGGATTAGCTAACTTCACTTAGCATAATATTCTCCAACTCCATTCATTTACCTGCAAATGCCATGATTTTATTCTATTTTATTGCTGAGTAATATGCCATTGTACATGTACTACATTTTTTTATCCATTCATCTACTGAAGGGCATGTAGGTTGGTTCCACAGTTTAGTTATTGTGAATTATGGTGAATAAACATTGATATGGATGTGTCCCTGTAGTATTCTGCTTTTAAGTCCTTTGGGTATATTCAAGCAGTGGGATAGCTAGATCAAATGGTGATTCCATTCCAAGTTTTCTAATAATCTCCACACCGCTTTCCATATTGGCTGCAGTAATTTGCAGACCCAACAGCAATGTATGAGTGTGCCTTTTCCCCCACATACTCTCCAACACTTGTTGTTTGTATTAATAATAGCTGTTATTCTGACTGAAGTGAGATGAAATCTTAGTTTCAATTTGCATTTCTCTAATTGCTAGTGATGATGAACATTTTTCATGTATTTGTTGATTGTATATTATCTTTTGAGAATTCAGTTCCTTTGTCCATTTATTGATTGGGTTATTTATTTTTTTGGTGTTAAGATTTTTGAGTTCTTTATATATCCTACAAATTAGTGCTCTCTCTGATGTGCATGTGGTAAAACTTTATTCCCAATATGTAGGCTCCCTTTTTACCTCACTGATTGTTTCTTTTTCTGAGAAGAAGCTTTTGAGTTTGAATCTATCCCATTTATTGATATTTGATATTAATTCTTACACTATAGATGTCATATGAAAGAATTTGGGGCCTAATTTGACATAATGGAAATTTGGGCCTACTTTTTCTTCTCATAGAGTCAGTGTCTCTGGTTTAATTCCTAGGTTTTTGATCCACTTTCAGCTGAGTCTCGTGCATGGTGAAATATAAGGGTTTAATTTCATTTTGTTGTATATGGATTTCCAGTTTTCCCATCATCATTTATTGAAGAAGCTATCTTTTCTCCAATGTATGCTTTTGTTAACTTTGTCAAATATAAGATAACTGTAATTATGTGTGTTAATCTCTGTGTCCTCTATTCTGTACCATTGGTCTACAAGTCTATTTTGGTGCCAATACCGTGCTGTTTGTGTTACTATTGCTCTATTGTATAGTTTAATGTCTGGTATAGTGATGTCACCTGATTCACTCTTCTTGCTGAGGATTGCTTTAGCTAACAGGGGTCTCTTATTTTTTCCAGATGAATTTCATGACTGGTTTTTCTATATCTATGAAGAATTCCATTGGGATTTTGATTGGAATTGCACATTAAATCTGTATATGTCTTTTGGTAGTATTGTCATTTTGACAATATTAATTCTGCCTATCCAAGAACAAGGGAGATCTTTCCATCTTCTAAGGTCTTATTTAATTTCTTTCTTTAGTGTTATGTAGTTTTCATTTTCACCTCCTTCATTAGGTTGAATCCCAAGTATTGTAATATTTTTGAGGCTATGTAAATGCGGTATTTTTCCTCATTTCTCTTTCAGAGCACTTGTCACCGATATACAGAAATGCCTTTTATTTATGGGTGTTGATTTTATATCCTGCTATTTTGCTGTATTCACTTACTAGTTCTAAATGCTTTCTGGTGAAATTTTGGGGTCTTTAGGTATAGAATCATATCAACAGAAAATAGTGCTAATTTGAGTTTTTCTTTACCTATTTGTATCCCTTTAATTTCTTTCATCTGTCTAATTGCTCTGTCCCGTATTTTAAGAACTATGTTAAATAGAAGTGGTGAAAGAGGGCATCCTTGCCTTTTTCCAGTATTTAGAGGGAATGCCTTCAATTTTTCTCTATTTAAAATGATGTTGGCCTTGGGCTAGCATAGATAGATTTTAGGATGTTGAAATAGGTTCCTGATATCTTTAGCTTCTTTTAGTCTTTTAAACATAAAAGGGTGCTGTATTTTGTGTAATATTTTTTCTGCGTCTATTGAGATGATCATATGCTTATTATCTTTAAGTCTCTTGATTTGATAAATTTACAGTTATTGATTTCCATATGTGTAATCAACTTTGCATCCCTGGGGTGATCCTCACTTGAACATGGTGCACTATGTTTTTGATAAGTTTTTGTATTCGATTAGCCAGAATTTTATTGAGAATTTTTGCAGTTATGTTCATTAGAGATATTGGTATGACATTTTGTTTATTTGATGTGTCTCTGCCTGGTTTTGTAATCAGGGTGATATTGACCTCATAGAATGAGTTTGGAAGTGCTTCCTTTTTTTCTATTTCCTGAATTAAATTTACGAGTATTAGTATTAGTTCTTCTTTAAAGGTCTTGTAGAACTCAGCTGTATATCCATCCAGTACTGGACTTTTTCTTGATTGGTAGCCTTTATTATATAGGTTTCAACATGAAAGGATTTATTGTGAGAAAGTTTCTCCAAAGCAAACAGAAACAAGTTTGGATACTAGCAGCCCAATTGTAATTCTCAGCTTGTTCCCATAATTCTCTATCCCTGGATAACTGGTATTTGAAATTTAGGTCAAGAACTGATAATTTTGTGGCTGGCATAGATCCTCATTTTGAACAGGGAAATGTCATAGCAACTGGGCAATCAATCAGCACCCTCACTCTGAAAGTTCCCAGAAGATGCATCACATGTGTCACTAGACAGCTCAAGGACCATAATTCAGTCACCCATCCCAACACTGGCTTTTGTGAATAGTGCTTCAATAAACACAGGTGTTCAGGTATCTTTTTAACATTGTTCAAAACCCAGAATGAGTAAAAAATGCAGATTATATACATGACAAGAAATTAATATTCAGAATACCTAAGGAAGTCAAACATTTAATAGAAAATACAATAATTATGATAACCTAGTTAAAACTTGGGCTAAAACTATGAACATTTCCCAAAATAAAATGCAATTACTAAAAAATATTTGAAAAACTGCTCAATATCACTCACTAATCATAAGGGAAATCATATACAATTACATCCTCAATCCATTTAGAATGCCTATTATCAAAAATAAAACAAAAACAAAAAACATAACCAAAAAAGTAAGTACTGGAGAGGATGTGGAGAAAGGAAAACTCTTACAAATTCGTGATGTTGTAAATTAGTACAACTATTGTGGAAGATAGTTTGGAGGATCTTCAAAAACTAAACGTATATTGTCATTTTATCTAACATCCCCACTACTAGAGAAAGGTTTAATATAAGGAAAAATCCTCTGTTTTAAGGTATAGGGATTAAATACAATGACTATAAAACCTTTTGAAGGGCTAGATCAGAATTAAGAAGGTAGACACTGAATATTTGCTTTCAATATCTGATTTATGAGCTTTGATCTAAATGTCAGGGGGCCTCCCCTGTTACTACTCCCACTACAGCCACTGCCAAAACTGCCCTACACCTGCAATCCACAAGACTGCACAGAGGAATGTATTATCTAACTGCTGCAAACACATTCATTTTGGGGATTTGTGAATCAGCTGCCATGAACAAGGAAAATTCTCTATTTAATTTCTGTTATCCAAATCTTGTATTAGTATCTCTAATTGGTGTAACTTCACTCAGGGACAAGGGATTTTGAAAAAAAAATTAGTTTTAGCTTTTTAAACTCCCCAGGTAGAAAAGGATGAGAGAACTAATCAAAGTGTCTTCTTCAGTAGGTAACAGGATTTAACCCAATGTTTTCTCTTTTATTACAAATATCCCAGACTGAAAGATAGGTTCACCCAATGTCCCTATAAATCCTAATTTATAAAATCTTCAGTATTTAAATAAATTAAAGTGCAATAAATAATAAATGTCTTCTTTTAGAGTGTGTTATCTGAGGTTTCTCAAAATGGGAACTAAATTCTTAAAGTATATGAAAATATAGGAAAGATTTAATCTTTCTGCCTCTATTTGAATATTATAATGGGCATATATTTAGCAAAATACAAACTAAAATGTTAGTTCTATAGTCATTCTTTCCTATATAATTCTAAATAATAGTGATTTCAGAATTTACTAGAGATGCTATACATTTCCTTTTATTTAGCTTTATTACAATTTTGGTTGAAAAATGCACAATGTTTTATAATCTAAGTTTTTATTTTTCAAAGAAAAATAGTTATATTTCCAACTTTTTCTTTTGTCTAATTAAAATACTAAAACTCTCCATAGTCAACAAGTATGGTATTTGTTGCTTTTAATCTAATGATGTTTTGAACTTTGCAAAATAGAATTAAATATGTAAATATATGGTTTCATTTCATAATGTATGTCTGCTTAGCTTCAGTGGAAGAAACTTTAAAAGTGAATGGTAGCTGTAGCAACTAATATTTGTTTACTGTGAAAAGAGTTGCTTGAATATTGCTATGTTTTCTTGTCTCTATAAATTTCACACAGGCAACAGATTCAATACAAAACAAGTGTACTTTGCCCTTAGATGAAAAGACAAAATGTAATCATCCCAATACATTTAAAGTATTAAAAACTAACCACATTTTCTATACAGTGTAACTCCCACTTTTTTTTACTATAATAGATTCACAAATAATTGATTTGGAAAGAAAATATTGTTATCAAAAGAAACATGCAACAAACAGGTCACAACTTCCTATATTGTACTAAAATACTTAGCAGCAGTTCTATACAATTGAATTTCTTGAGTATACACTTATTTCTAAAGAATGCACATAATATAAATTCCAATATTAATGGCATGAAATAGCTGAATTATACTTGTGAAAGATAAGGTAATTTCTTTTCAGATTCTACTTGGAATCATACCTTGACAATTGTCCAAATTAGAAGGAAAATTTTATGTTTCTGACTTGCTAATATTTTAAAATCAATATCACCTTTTTGACCACAATCAGTTAGTTATAAATTCAAAGACAATGTAGACAGTGTACCCTCTTCTGTCAATTCATGTGGTTGCAAAGATAAAATATATCTTTCCTGTATAATTTTATACACTACATCTCAGAATTTACTACACAGAACTATAAAATCTATTCTTTATTATATGTTTTAGCCCTGTCTATAAAAATAAGTCATAAGATCAAACTGTCCAAATAAACACAAAATATAAGAATTAAGTTTTAAACATAAATTTCAGTGAAAGCATCTTTTATATTTAGTCTCTAAAAATGCATGTGATTTGAGCACCACACCAAACATATGCACAGAATTAGATAGACTCATCTCATGATGACTTCAGTCCAGTTGAGGAGAAGGATTCTTGGAACACTCTGGCAGAATGGCATGCTGCTGAATTATGATTTATATTATACAAAGTTTAATATGTACATATGCTATTTTTCATTTCTACTTAATAACACTGAGAGGCAGTGTAAAGAAAATAGTATCAGAGATGTTTATACTGGTGAAAAATAAAAATCAGACTAGTCCATAAATTCTGAACAGTTTGTGGCACCATTAGTCACCTCAATAATCAATTGACCAGAAAATAGGTATGATATGAACATACCATTTTTGAAACAAATATAAAATACATTACACAAATCAATAATGATTAAAATTAAATTTTGCTCATGACTTTTTACAAATATCGATATATTTGATTTGATTCTTTTATGAAATCTGTTACAACATTCTTTTTTTCATTTTTGTGTTTCTTCATGACTTTTATCATTTTATTAACATCTTTAATCATTAATGATCAAACCAATTTTGTTTTGTTTTGTTTTTGGTACTAGGTATTGAACTCAGGGACACTTGACCACTGAGCCACATCCCCAGCCCTTAGTTTGTATTTTATTGAGAGACCAGGTCTCACTGAGTTTTTTAGCACCTCATTTAGTGGAGGCTGGGATTACAAGCATGTGCCACCTCACCCATTGTAACAGCTTTTGTATCTGTTTTGTGAGGTCTTTTTATAGTAGGCTTTCATGTTCTGAAGGGAAATAACTCTATTCCTGCTTTTTATTTTTTTTATTTTATTTTTGGTACCTGTGATTAAATCCAAGAGTGCTTAACCACTGAACCACATTACCAGCCCTTTTTATATCTTGTTTTGAGGACAGAGCTTCCATGAGTTGCTGAGTGCCTCATTAAGTTACTGAGGCTAGGTTTGAACTCATGATCCTCCTGCCTCAGTCTCTCCTGCCACCATGCCTGTACCTACATATTGTTTTTAAAAAATATTTTATCTCAATATTTTTGTTGTTCATTTTCCATATGAAATTAATTTTCTTGAGTGTTTAGTTTGAAAAATTTTCAATACACCTTTTGAATTTTGTAGTGTTCTTTTCTGTCTTGTTTTCCCCATATAACATTCTATAATCAATCAGCTTGTTTTTTCATATTTTCTGCCTCCATTGCAGGGTATTGCTTCTATACTCTCTCTCATATTCATGTTTCTGCCCAACACTTTCTTCTTACTTTCAGTTCCTGTGTGTTAGTAGAGCTCTAGCATCTTGGGTTCAAGAGATCATAGGCACTACAGTGATTCAGTACCATGTGTCCCTTCTGCACACTTGGCTCTCAGATGCAGTTCCAAGAGAAAAAAAAAAAAAAAAAAAAAAAAAACATTCATGATTCCCACCTTTCTAGTCTGTGAGGCACTTTTATTTTCCTCTGCTTTTTGTGCAGTTCTAGATAACATACATGTATGATTTCTATCTATTTGTTTCCATCACACTCTTTTGGGAAGTCACTTTAGATGACTGCTGCTACATTTTTGATCTGAACTCTCCACCAAGGTATGTGTGTTAAAGACTTTGATTCCAGCACAGTAATATTAGGAAGAGGTAGAAACTTTAAAAAGCAGGGCCTACAAGCAGGTCTTCCAGTCACTGGGGCATGCCACTAGAAAGGATAATAAAATCGCACCCTTTCTCTTGTTTTTACTTCCCTGCCAGGTGGTGAGTGGTTTTGCATCATGGCATGCATTCCCTACCGTGATGTGGTTTCCGTCATAGATAGACCCAAAGGCATTGCTTCCAGATGATAATGAAGTAGACCTACCAAAACTCTGAGCCAAAATAAATGTTTTCTCATTATAAGTTAATTATCAAAAGTATTATATTACAGCAACAAAAAGCTACTTTGTTTATTATTAACACTGTGTTCGAATTGGGTTTTTATTATAGGTCCGCCTGTTTTTAGGTGAAGAATTTTGGAGAATTTTGGAGAATGTAAAACTGTATTGAAACAAACTCACCAACTCTCCAAAAACTACATAGTTTTCTTTTTTCTAAAACAATTATTAATGTGATTGTTTTTCTGTTATTAACTAAATCATTTCTACTGTCTAATAAGTGTAATGATTTTTTCCATAAAAATGTATTTCACAATATGATCATTTTAATTTATCTTCGTATGTTTGTATATATGTATTAAAATCTTATTGGTTTAATATTTGTGCTTGGCAATAAAAGACTATATAATTTCCCACTATATTTTTTCTTATTTACAAATCTATTGAGTTTAATGAATAGTCTATGACTTACTTTTCAGTAAATAATAAACTAAAATAGATAAAAATATTCAATTTATTATTTTAGATTTCATTCATATTTCATAATTACTCTTTCGGAATAATAACGTATGACAATTTTCCTCGATCAAAACTTAGTCAAGAAGTTGTCTTATATTTTCTGAAGGAATGAATCTTGAATTTATAATGCATCATGACAGACTTTTTGTTGATGTTATTGCTTTCTATTGTTTAATTCCTTCTTTTGCCTCATAAAATCAATACATTACATAATATTTTCATCTCCTCCAAACTCTTTAAATTTTTGCATGTATTTATGTTCATTCTTTATAAATTTTTACATCTTTATAGGATTTCTAATACATTAATTGTAAGAGAAAAATTCTTGACAATTTTTAGTTTTGTTTTACATTGCTATGTCTAAATTGATATATACAGAATATAAATAGAACCAAGATTATATGAACCTTTATTTCTATGTCTTTACTTTTTGATATGCAGTTTTGCTGTGTTGCTCAGGCTGGTCTCTCAACTCCTGGGCTCAGGTAATTCTCCCACCTGAGACTCCAGAGTAGTTAGCATCATAAGCATGTTTTAATCATGTCCTAGTGAATCTCTATTATTAGAAATGTGATATTTAAGTAATATCACATTCAATAAATAAATCATAAAGTGAAATTACTTATGTAAAATTTTGAAAAACTTTGGCAATGTTACAATATGGCATTAAAATACTTCTTATATATGGAAAGATCTTAGGATGGACAAAAATAACTCAAAATTTTAAAATGCTGTATTTTTGGAATGGGAAATGAGTAGATGACTTCATTTTCCCTTTTCAGTTGCTTCTATGAAGTAATGAGTGCATGGAAATTTCACTATTATTCTTTTGTGAAATTGACACTGCTCATCTTAAATGCAGCTTTAAAAAATCCATCAGAGTTTGCATAAATTACAGAGTCCTACTGTTTGAAGATATGAAATTAGAACTCAGGAATTCCTTGAATTTAATTTTAAACTCAGTGCTCCCAGATGCACATCTTTCTGAACAGTCCATTAATCAGAAAAGCTAGAAACTATTCATCATACTTCAGTGTAACAATCCTTTCATATGTTCCTATCTTTGTTGGGCTATACATTTTGAAAATTGCTTACTCTTGGGCATTTTCTCCATTTGAAGATAAAATATCATGCCATCAACCTAAAATCTCCTCTATAATGATCTGAAAATGTGCTGTTCATTTTTTAAAACATTCTAGCAAACTGACAAGATCAAATAGTCAGCATTTGAATCATCACTGGCTTGAAAGATTTGATTATTAAAACAGGCTTTCATCATTAGAAAAATCATTCTGATACACATAAAAGAAAAGACAACATTTTTTATAATAGAAGAATAAAAATGATATGGCAAAAGATTGCATGTGATGTTTCTAATTGCTCTGCCCCTTTAGGCTTCAAAGGTAATATGTGAGAGGCAGAAACCATTAGGCAATCAGAAAGGCAGAAACTGATATTTGCTGACTCTGTAACTTCTACTGTACTAAGGGAGAAATCTTCATTGCATTATATCTTCTGTTTCCAATTGTGTCTGCTATCTTTCTCCTCTTTACAACTCAGACTTCAGTAAAAAAGGAAACAAAAAAGGAAACTAATGGCCAAATCACTAGTTTTATAGCTTACAACAAATTTCTTCATAAAAGCAAGACTGCTTTCTTTTTTAGGTGATAATTCTGTGTCCCCATTGACCCTACTGAGACAGGACACCAGACAATGCAAATACAAGTCTTGACTATGGAAAATATATGTGGTTGCTACATCTTTGCATCCCTCCTTTCTGACTGTCTGTCAGAAGTCTCCAGTTCCCCTTCAGACGTTTCTGAGTTATCTAAGTCTCATTTCATTGCTATAGCTGCAAGGGAGCCTTGGTAACCAATATTCACTATGTGGGATGAAGTTTGATTTTTGCTTTAAATTTGGGGGAATACAAAGAGAGACAATTCAGACATGATCCAGACAACAGGATATTAGTCCTAAGCCATTTAAAAGTTTTTCTTTTTTATGTACATATTTATTTTTGCAAGCAGTGACATTATGAATATAAACACTTGGCTGGAAGAATGATTTTGATTGTTTTGTCTTTGATTTTAATTTTTCATATGTTATATGCATAGGAATAATGTAATTCCTTTTAATCTTTTTTATATAATGGGATATATAGTAAATAAAAGTAATGTTATGGCATGCTATAGTATTCTGCCAAGACTGAATATTGCTACTCTAGATTCAGCCCAGATTTCCCAGTGCATGAAGATGAAGAACTCTAGGCCCACCTGTCATCTATTCACACTATCTTATTTGGGGAATTTTATTTATTTTATGAGAATCACTTAATATCTAGGATTTTCTATACTTGTATATATAATAGGAATAAAATACATAAGCACATTGATTATTTTAAGGAAATATATATTTTAGTATCATTATAAGTAGATATTCAAAATGGTAATTCATTATTAAGACAAAAAATAGCACTATAGTAATTCAATATTGCTGCACTGTTATTTTAATATTATGAAGTATAATTTATTTTGATAATCTTTTGAAAAAGACAGAAATAAGGCTTTATCTTTAAACTTTTAATAACATTTTATATCAAAGTAGATACATAAAAAAGTTGCAAATATGTTCTGTATGCCCCCCTTATCTTGTTTTCCTGCTACTACTATCTTAAATAAGTATGGTACATTTGCTCATAGTTGATGAAATTATATTAATGCATTATTTTAAATAAATTTCAGACCTTATTCAGATTTCCTTAGATTTTACCTACTATCCTTTTTCAGTTCCAGAATCTCTTTGGGGATAAGATACATTTAGTGAATCTATCTTTTTAGTGTCTTTTTTTAATAACAGTGTGTAATATTTTTTCATATCTATATGAATTACTATAAAATGTGCAGTATTTTGAATAAGTGTATTAATTGTATAAATTATAATTTGATAAAAATTTGTTTTTCCTTTTATTCTTGAGAAAATTTAACATATTCCCTTGTTTTATTTTATTTCTTCTAACTCTTATATTCATATACAATTTATCCACCTATTTCCTCTGTGATGGGTAAAAATATATAGTTGTTAACGTCCTGCTACCATAAACAAAGTAAACATCATTGTTTATATGATGGATATTTGTGAGGATTTATCTAAAATATATAAAAAGAAGTGGGATTTCTAGTTTTATAAATTTCCTTTTGTTTCCATTGTCTGAGGTCTTCCAGTTTGCTGGCTGGAATTGCTTAATTATAGTACAACACAACCAGGACTATTTATATTTCAGGTAACAACTGGAATTATTTATTTTACAAATGAGTAAAATTTTCTTTTATTAAAATTTATCAAATACTGCCAGGTTTAGGGGCATACCCCTTCATTTTCAACAACTCTTGATGTGGATGATAGAAAATTCAAGTCCAGCCTCAGCAATTTAGCAAGACTAAGCAACTTACTCAGAACTTTTCTCAAAATGAGAAAATTAAAATTCTTAAAAATTAAAGAAAAAATTTTATGATTTTTTTCCTTCTTTGGGTTAAAAGTAGAGTTGATTACAATGATAAGTTCTCTAACACTGAACAATCTTGGCATCCTGTGTAGATGGGATATTCAAATGACACTTTAGATTCCTGTTCCCTTCGAATGTGCTCTTTATTACTTCCCTCTGTTTGAACGTGGGTATGATATGATAGAATTTACTTCTGTGATGTGGTTGTATGAGCAAAGGAGAATGATTTTGATGTAATTAAATTCTCTAATTAGTTAACTTTGAGTAAGGGCATTATCCTGGGAGTGTTCAACTGAATCATTTGGGAGATTATTTTTGGCAAACATTGCTAAATCAGTTGAAAATCTTTATAAGAGGGTTTGGGTTTTCCTAGAACGCATTAGATTTCTCTTATTCCTGTGTGGTTGCCAACTGCTCATAATCATCTCTTACACAAGTCCTGCCCTGTATACTTGGGACTTGTTTAGCCACCCAATGCCCTCTTTTGTACAAGCCAATTTCTTAATAATAATAATAAACAATGAATAATTCTTAAAATAAGTAAATAAGTATTACTTGGTTATATATATATATGATTGCCCAAATGTTCTCAAACTAATGCAAACTCTAGTAAGATATTTTATATATTTACTTTCAAGAATGTTAAAAATTAAAAAATCTCTGATTTAGTACTTTCTTAAATAAATATATCCTCTTTGGATCCTGTTTCATATTTTGCATTCAAAATTTCTACTACATGAACAAATATAAATTTTAAGCAAATAGTTCATTTGAAAGTTTTATTTTTTTCCAAATTAGAGAATAGTGAATATTGCATCACTCCCAACTAAATTAATTAAACGTCTTTTTTATTTTAATTAAAAGTAGATAATCCATTTTGAAATGATATCCACTATTTTCCTAGAGAATATTTTATAGTATGTAGAATAGATTGCCATGGGATATGATGTATAACTGGACAATGTGATTGATTTAAATACTTACAAAAGAATTTATCATTCATCAGTAAAGTCATGTGAGGATATACTATGAAGTTTTTCAATCAATATTCTGTCTTTCTTCCCTATTCTCCATCAACATTACATTCCAATCTATTTCAGTGTTTCAAACAAGAAGCATACAAATACAGATACAAAAGAATTTTGATTGATAGTAATATTTCTAAATTTTTATACAAACGCTGTACGGCATAGAAAAAATTGATTTAACTTGCTGTCCTCTGCTTATATTCTATACTTATGTTCTTATACTCTATAACATTATAAACATTTTATAAACATAAAATCAAAAATTTCTTTTTTCACAAATCCTTATACAGAAATATCAGGTTGGATTTTTTCAGCCAAATTATTCAATTTATTTTATTTTCATCCCTTTCAATTATTAATATTATATGATAATTCCTAGGTTTAATAGTATAAACTCTGGTGATATGTTTCTGGATTTTATTTATAGCTCTACCACTTACACCTTCAAGACCTTCTGCAAATTGTCTATACAATGAAATATTAGTAACTAACTAAGGCGTGTGATCTTTGAAAAAAAAAAGGAGTAAAGCAAAACACTCTCCCTAAAATGCCCCACTCCATTCACAAGAACCTCACCATGTTAGGGGAACAATGAGAGTATGTCTGGACCAGAATGCCCAGATAAATAATAGCTCAGGGGACAAGGCTTACTCTTATGTATGCCAGGAATTGGGGCAAGTTTGTACTATCTGTAGAAAGCTTTATTTTTTTTTTTTGTATGCATTTTAAGTTCCTTGGGATTCTGGTCATAGAGAAGGACAAAGCAAGCTAAGCTAGTGACATCACTGCATCTGTAGCCCGATTTATAAAAGCTATATCCTGTGGTAGTTGGTACAGAATTAAGGGCACTGTGAAGGTTATAATCACCTCCCATCCAGTTGGTTGTCACTGAACCAGTATCATGAAGGATGGAAAAGCCATTTTCTGGAGTAATATTGTAAGGAACAGAGGTTTTAACTTGGTGAAGCACTGGGGTGCATGGAAGTGTTCTCTGTCCAGACTGTCACGGCTAGGCCTTTTACATAGCGTTTTTTAGTAAACCTTCTCTATTGTTGTGCTGTCTTTAGGTACATTTTGGTCTCATGGAATCTATCCAAGTGCCCTAGCACAAGTAGGCTGTGGACAGTATAAGAGTTTAAGGAAATAAAATAATGCATACAAGAATAATGTCCTTATGTAATTTTAAGAGTTTAGTGATAGAAATATATTATTTTCTATCTTTACCTTCTTACTTCCAAAATGTGTTCACTCTCTGATTAACACACATGAACTGAAAATAGCATATTTTTTATCATCTTTCAAAAAAAATTCTATTCACATGGCTCCTAGTCCAACAGTTATTTAAAAGCCCTCTTTTAAAAAAAATGTAGTAACATAAAAAAGGATCCTATTTGTAAATTACCTTTGCATATTCATAAGATACTAATTTAAAATGTACTTATTTTGTTTAACATTTTTGGTTCTTTTATTTTGTATCTTTGGAAAAAGTGTACTAAGAAATAATTTAGAAAAACATAGTCAGGGATAAGGTAATATTTCAAAAAAAATCACTAAAATGTATTCCATAGTATCATTCTTTCCCAGATATAGTTTTCATCACATACCTTTATACTTGTTTATTTCTTTAAAACAAATTGTTCTCTAAGAAAGTATAAAATCATCAGTTCTCTGTGTTCAGAAGCTTATTTAATGTGCTATGCACTCTCATATAGCCTTCCCCTAGGCTATTTATTATCGCACCAGCAGATGAATTTTAGAAGTCAGTTAATGATGCAAGATGGGTCACAGTGATGATTTTTATTGGAAAATGGGATAGCCTAAGAAAATGAAAATCTATGCAATTTATATGGAATACTTAAATGTCTTATTAAACTTTGTTCAAATGTTAAAGACTGCAGCAATTTCCAACTTTAATGAATAATTTATTGTGAGATTCCCGAATATTCTCTCACATGTGTGCATTCATGCATATTTGCCTGTATTTTCTGCTTCCATCAATATTCATGTGTTGAATGGTATAACTCTTTGAGAGACATCTTGATATACAATTCTAAGACATAAACATGAACTTGTTTAAAGTAATGAATGAGTAAGTAGAAGCTAGTTATCATTAGCCAACAAAATCTCTGCCATGAACCAATGTACAGAATGCTGGATATCAAGTAATCTCTTGGGAGTCAAGACTCATCCAACCTACTTGAAAACAAAACAGCAAATAAATAATTCAAAGGTTGGACCATTTTGGTACTATAGTTTTAGCATGGGTAAATATTAAAATATACTAATTAAAGCATAATTTATACCTAATTGAGAAATATTATTTTGATTGAGAAAAATTCCCAATGTCATCAATAGAAAATCAACATCATGCCAATCATCATATAGAATCAAAACGTATATCACAGAAGGATAACGAGACTCATTCCTAAAAACAGTGTATATGAAAGATATTCTACATGAAATTGTTATTCACAGTCAATCTGAGGTATAACCATCATTGCTTATTTTGGTGGTGAGATAATAAAGACTCAGAGATGAGATTAACTGTCAAATAAGGAAAGTCTGGAGCCCTGCGAATATATGACTTCAAGGCCTTGCCTCTTTTAGTATGCTACAGGCCTTCCCAAGTTTGTTGACTCAAGGTCAAATTTGTCTACATTTTTTTCATTTCTAGACTCACTTTATTGATACATACATCGCATATAATAAAATGTACCCTTCGTGAATGACTTTATCTTCATTTTAGTTTGAAAAAATGGATGTACTCATTTAATTACTAGCATGAAATGATTTCCATATTCTCAGTGATTTAAGGAAACCAGTGCATCAATCTTCTAAATGTGTGAAACAGAAGAGCAGTCAGAAAAGGTGAGGAAGAGCAAAGACAGAAGCTAAGAGGGACTATAAAAAACAGGGAAGCATTCCTGCCCCCCAAAATATGTTTATCACCAAGCTAAATATATGTAAAAAATAGTTATGTAGAAAATAATTTCTGATTCAAGAATTGATTGGTTTGTCTACTCACTTAAAAATGATTTCTGATATTAATTAATTCTCCTTTAATAAATAATTATCAATTCATATTTTATGTTTTTCAATTTTGCTGCATAATTATCTTAATACAAAAATTAAATGTTTGTTAAATAATTATGACTTAAAAGTTTATTTGACATGACTGATATTCTTTTCATTAGTCTGTAAGTAAATATCATGGATTTGCATGTGTCAATGTGTTTGATAATTTATTTCTGTAGTGATTACACAAATAGAAACATTTTTTGCATTTTGAATTTTTAATAACATTTATGTTTGTTAAAAACCACAATACATGCAACTTCAGAATTTATATTGTGCTATACTGTATCATGAAAATTACTTAGAAAATGTTTGCTAAAACATTTAAAATATGGTATACAATAACTTATTAAATGTGACACAGAAATATCCACATCAACATTTACTGTTGAGCTCTACACAGATTTTAAAGTGAAGAACTAAAAAACAGTTCATTATTGATATGTTCCAAAGGTATTGATGACAATAACTAAGATAAAACAAATATATAGCCCTGAGTAAGTAAACCAAGATTTCTTCATTTTATAAGAATATATAGATGCATTTATATTGATGATTTCAATGGAGAACATTTTTAATTTGTTTACACTGACCATCAAATAATAAAGTGGAATTTTTGTACTTTTTACATACATGACAGTGGAATGTATTTTGACATATTATACATATTTGGAGTTTCACTGAACAATAGAAAAGAATATCCTATTCATTCTACTGTGTTTCCTATCTACATCCTCATCTGTTCCCTTCATTCTCTTTTTTCTAATCCAATTAACTTATTTCTTCTCCATGACATTCACTTATTCTATGTTAATATCCACATACTCACTCCACCAGCCTTTTATTTTGGGGGATTGGCTTATTTCACTTATCATGAGTGTCTGTAATTCCATTCATTTATTGGCAAATAACATATTTCATTCTTCATTATGGCTGACTAATATTCCATTGTGCAGATATACCACATTTCCTTTATCCATTTATCTGTCAAATGGCACCTAAGTTGTTCCTATAGTTTAGTTATTCTGAATTCAGATGCTATAAACATTGATGTGGCTGTGTCACTGTAGTATGCTGATTTTAACTCCTTTTTTTTTTGTTAGTTTAAAATATGTGTTAACTTACTCACTTAAAATAACAACAAAAGTACTACATATTAACACAGGTAAAATTTGCATAAAAATAAGTACATTTTCCAAAACAATAAATATCTTTACTATTTGGCTTAATATAAGACAGGTGGATTTTCAATCTCCTGCTTTCTGTCATAATAAATAGGTAGTTATAGCAGAAGTGTACGAAGAACATTTGACATTATATGAAGTGAGAAAAGAGGAACATTTCAATAGTAGTTGAAGATAATTGTGTCTGTTCTGTAGTATTATTTTATTTTATTTTTTTTTATTGGTTGTTCACAACATTACAAAGCTCTTGACATATCATATTTCATACATTAGATTGAAGTGGGTTATGAACCCCCAATTTTACCCCAAATGCAGACTGCAGAATCACGTCGGTTACACATCCACAATTTTACATAATGCCCTATTAGTAATTGTTGTATTCTGCTACCTTTCCTATCCCCTACTATCCCCCTTCCCCTCCCCTCCCTTCTTCTCTCTCTACCCCATCTACTGTAATTCATTTCTCTCCTTGTTTATTTTCCCATTCCCCTCACAACCTCTTATATGTAAGTTTGTATAGCAATGAGGGTCTCCCTTCATTTCCATGCAATTTTCCTCATCTCTCTCTTTCCCTCCCATCTCATGTCACTGATTAATGTTACTCTTTTCTTCCCACTCTTCCTCCCTGTTCTGTTCATATTTGCTCTCATTATATCAAAGAAGTAATTTGGTATTTGTTTTTTAGGGATTGGCTAGCTTCACTAAGCATAATCTGCTCTAGTGCCATCCATTTCCCTGCAAATTCTATGATTTTGTCATTTTTTATTGTTGCATAGTACTCCAGGATGAAATTGAAGAAGCCATCAAAAGACTACCAACCAAGAAAAGCCCAGGACTGGATGGGTATACAGCGGAGTTTTACAAAACCTTTAAAGAAGAATTAATACCAATACTTTTCAAGTTATTTCAGGAAATAGAAAAAGAGGGAGCTCTTCCAAATTCATTCTATGAGGCCAACAGCACCCTGATTCCGAAACCAGACAAAGACACCTCAAAAAAAGAAAACTACAGACCAATATCTCTAATGAACCTAGATGCAAAAATCCTCAATAAAATTCTGGCGAATCGAATACAAAAACACATCAAAAAAATAGTGCACCATGATCAAGTAGGATTCATCCCTGGGATGCAAGGATGGTTCAACATACAGAAATCAATAAATGTTATTCACCACATCAATAGACTTAAAGATAAGAACCATATGATCATCTCGATAGATGCAGAGAAAGCATTTGACAAAGTACAGCATCCCTTTATGTTCAAAACATTAGAAAAATTAGAAATAACAGGAACTTACCTTGACATTGTAAAAGCTATCTATGCTAAGCCTCAGGCTAGCATCATTCTGAATGGACAAAAGTTGAAGGCATTCCCTCTAAAATCCGGAACAAGACAGGGATGCCCTCTATCTCCACTTCTATTCAATATAGTTCTCGAAACACTGGCCAGAGCAATTAGACAGACGAGAGAAATTAAAGGCATAAAAATTGGAAAAGAAGAACTTAAATTATCACTATTTGCAGATGACATGATTCTATACCTAGAAGACCCAAAAGTGTCTACAAAGAAACTACTAGAACTAATAAATGAATTCAGCAAAGTGGCAGGATATAAAATCAACACACATAAATCAAAGGCATTTCTGTATATCAGGGAATAAACTTCTGAAACGGAAATGAGGAAAAACACTCCATTCACAATATCCTCAAAAAAAATAAAATACTTGGGAATTAACCTAACAAAAGAGGTGAAAGATTTATATAATGAAAACTACAGAACCCTAAAGAGAGAAGTTGATGAAGATCTTAGAAGATGGAAAAATATACCTTGTTCATGGATAGGCAGAACTAACATCATCAAAATGGCCATATTACCAAAAGTTCTCTATAGGTTTAATGCAATGCCAATCAAAATCCCAATGGCATTTCTTGTAGAAATAGATAAAGCAATCATGAAATTCATATGGAAAAATAAAATACCCAGAATAGCAAAAGCAATTCTAAACAGGAAGTGTGAATCAGGTGGTATAGCTATACCAGATTTCAAACTATATTACAGAGCAATAGTGACAAAAACAGCATGGTACTGGTACCAAAACAGGCGGGTGGACCAATGGTTTAGAATTGAGGACATAGAGACTAATCCACAAAGTTACAACTACCTTATATTTGATAAAGGGGCTAAAAGCATGCAATGGAGGAAGGATAGCATCTTCAACAAATGGTGTTGGGAAAACTGGAAATCCATATGCAACAAAATGAAACTGAATCCCTTTCTCTCGCCATGCACAAAAGTTAACTCAAAATGGATCAAGGAGCTTGATATCAAACCAGTGACTCTGCGTCTGATAGAAGAAAAATTTGGCTCCGATCTACAGATTGTGGGGTTGGGCTCCAAATTCCTTAACTCCTTTTTTAATAAATAGAGGAGTGGGATAACTGGGTCAAATGGTGGTTTCATTCCAGGTTTCCTAAGGAATCTCCATACTGCTTTCCAAAGTGGTTGCATCAAGTTTCAGTTCCACTAGTAATGTATGGGAGTACCTTTTCCCCACAGACTCACCAGTATTTATTGTTCCTTGTATTGTTGATAATTCCCATTCTGACAAGAGTGAGAAGAAATCATAGTGTAATTTTAATTAGCATTTCTTTAATTGCTACAGATGTTGAACATGTTTTCATATATGGGTTTCAAATATTTGTACTTCCGTTTCGGTGGAGTACCTGTTTAGTTCCTGTGCCCATTTATTGATTGGGTTATTTGGGGTTTTTTTGGTGTTGTTTTTGAAGTTTTTTTTTTTTTTTTATATATCCTAGAGATTAATGCTCTATTTGAGGAACAAAGATTTTTTCTCCCATTCTGTAGGCTCTTCTTTCACATTCTTGATTGTTTCATTTCCTGTGAAGAAGATTTTTAGTTTGATACCAACCCATTTATTGATTCTTGATTTTACTTCTTGCCCTTTATGAGTCATGTTGAAGAAGTCAGTTCCTGAGACAACATGATGGAGATTTAGGCCTACATATTCTTTTAGTAAACCCAGGTGTCAGGTCTAATGTCTAGGTCCTGATCCACTTTGAGTTTTGTGCAGGGTGAGAGAAAGAGGCTAAATTTTATTCTAGTACATATGGATTTCCATTTTTCCAAGCACTATTTATTGAAGAGTCTATCTTTTCTCTTTTGACTTTTTGTCTATCTTTTCGACTCTTTGATAACTTTCAAAATCACTTCTTATTCTTCTAATCTTTTGAGATTATATGACATATATCACTTGAGGGAAGAAGGGGAACTGAGAGTTTGGATGGTCAGGAGTAAAGCTTAATAATGCACGTACACATGTATTGAATTATCACATAAAATACCATTATTTTTACAATTAATAATATTCTTAAATATAGGAGAAACTAAAAGAATCAATTACTTCAAATTTTTCTTTTGTCCTTTACCAGTTTCCCAACTAGCAGCTCTAGATACCTATAATCTGTTTTTTATTACATTAAATAAATTTTGCTTCTTTTAGAAATGCATGCAGAGGGTCATATGGTATATAAAACTTGTGTCCAATATCTAATCAAAACTTGGTATATTTAAAAAATTAAGAGGATATGACTCATAACCAGTAAAACAAAAAGAAAAATAAATAACAAATTAAAACAGATCCAGAAATAATACACATGACTGATTTATGGAAATAGCAAAAATAATTTTTACTCTATAAAATTTATAGTGCAACTCCTATCTTACAGCTCTAAAAGGATTTCACATTACCAAATCTGAAAACTAGTCAATTCTGTATATATGGCTATGGTTAGTTTCTCACTCTTTCTAAAATATAATTTAAATAAATAAGAAAAAAGCTATAATTTGATAAATGCAAATAAAGAACCATATCCAGTTATAATATTTACATATTTATAACTTCCCTGTAAGTTGTTAGCTCCTATTCAATGTATTTGCTTTGCCCACAAAAATGTCTATCACTAAACTAAAAGCAAATTTATTTACATAGTATTTTATGTAATAGAGGTGTAATAATAGATACAAAATTTGATATTTGTAGATCATTAAACAAATTAACAATTATGGTAATTCTTTCTCTTGCACTGAGTTGCATATATGCTCTTTATTTTCTACAAAAAAGAAATCCTAATTCAAAGTAATGGTTTGGGTCTCTTAGTTTTAAAAATTGTTTCTGTGATTAATTCACACTCCTTCAGTGTAAAAGACATCAATCTAATGTTTCATGTTCTTAAACTTTGCTGTGGCTGTGTCACTGTAGTATGCTGATTTTAAGTCCTTTGTGTATAAACAGAGGAGTGGGATAACTAGGTCAAATGGTGGTTTCATTCCAGGTTTCCTGAGGAATCTCCATACTGCTTTCCAAAGAGATTGTACCAGTTTTCAATTTTCAATTCCAATTTGTTTATTTGCAATATGCTCATAGTTTTGGTAGCTTATATCTCTATTGAATGGATACATACACAACATATATGTGCATGAGTGCATATTTTTTTTTTCCTTTTTGATAACCTACAAACTCACCTCCTGTGATTCTAATCCTATAGATACTGAAGGCCAGCTTCACTCATTTCTCATGTTTCCTTTAAGGTATTTAAAACAATGATTTTTAAATAAGAACTTATTTTTTATATTACAGCTTTTATTTAAATGGCCAAGCACAGAAGAGCCTAGCAAATATATTGTGAGTCAATATTTATTTTGTCATGATTTTTCCCATATATTTTACTTGAAGCAGTTATATATGTAACAGAATCTCCTCTAAATCCTGATTTAAAGGTGTTTTGAAACATTCTCCTTCTTACCATAAAACAAATTTGCAACAAGATCCTATCACATGATGATACTGTTTTCCCATCAAGCTCTTTATGGTCCTTTCAGTCCACAAAACTTTAGTGTCCTTTCCTGAGAGAAAGCCTTCAGCAAAGTAGGGACACTTCGGAGAACAGAAGAGAAGAATTATAAAACTGTCATAGATGTCAGAATATATTGCAATGAGCAGCAGAGTAGCATTGCCTGGAAAACAGCCATTTCATCTAAGGAGTTCTTTATGGTCTGGTAAATTGCATTACATTTAAACAAAATAGAAATGACATTTTTACACAAAATAGTTTAATCACTCAATACATGGTTAATTTTTCTGACATACCCTTTTTCTTCATTTTATGATTTTTAAAATTTACTTCGAATTCAAGCAAGTTGAATGAATCCATGGAAATAAGCATTATTTTACCAAAGGTGGTGTGAACATGTCAAGACAAGAAATGAAATAAAAAAGTCCATCCTATCTAAAAAAAAACTTGAGATAGACTTTAATGGAGAGTTTGTGAAAAAAATTTACATAATATTAAATATAAATAGTAAGTGTGTATGTGTGTGTGTGTGTGTGTGTGTGTGTATGCACACATGTGAGCCAGAAAAAGAAAGACAGAAGATGAAAGCAGGAACTAGTGAAGTTGAAACATTACTAAATAAAGTTGTTAATTGAAATGTGTCTTGCTAATTTAAAAGTCCATATTCTGAATAGGGCACATATTAAAGAGACATCTATGATAGTCAATGTTTTTCTTGTTAGAATGATTTTTTCCCACTTACATTATTATACTTTCTTTCTTCTATTTTGTAACCTATTTGAAACCACTGGACTCATTTGGTCATATCATTAAGAAATGCTGGATATAATATTTTATTATTTGATTATTGAATGTTTTGCATACTCTGAAGCAAATTAGTATTCCAGCTTTGCTGCTCACTGCTAGACACTGAACGCAGATAGAACACATTATGTGTTAGACCAGTTAAGAGGTTTTAAATTAGATTTGTGACTTGAAAGTTTGAATAAGGAAGCTAATAGAACACAAAATGAAGCAGAGGGAAAATTAGATTAATTATCTACATCATTCAGTGTGAACCGTTGTTGATTTACTGTGTGTTGAATGCTATTTTCTATTAAAATCTCTTAATTTCGCCTACATTAAGTTGCCATCATTGTGTGTGTGTGTGTGTGTGCACACGCGTGTGTGTGTGTGTGTACATACACACATATATTTACAGGTTTGGAATATTTCAAAAATAAATTTAAATGGGTCAATCATATTCTTCTTCTTCTCTCTCTTTTTAATCTCTCTCTCTCTTTCCTTTCTAATTAGATGTATCTGCACTTATGATTACACCCAAATATTTATTTTGTATATTTTCCCATTAAAATTTGTTTTAACTCTTTAATTCCAGATACCATACAATAAAGACATTCCCATTGATTTTTATTCACCAAGTCCCTTAAGACCGCATGTTATCTTCCATTGACCCAGAGAAATGGCAAAGAGTAATGGCAAATGGCACCTTCAAAATAACAGATTTCATAGCAAGCTCATAGATCAGACTCTTTTGATCTATTTAAAAGTTACTTTCTGCTTCCTTTGGTTGTCCAGACAAATTAAGCCAATTCTGCAAATCTGGCTCATTTGAGATACTTTAGATTTCTGTCATCATTGCATGCATTTAAGTATTATATGAGTATTTAAGTGTGTGTGTGTGTGTGTGTGTGTGTGTGTGTGTGTGTTTTGCTCTTGTTTCATTCTACTCTAATGGCAATGACATTGATATTTAATTGAAGTAATTCCTGCTGGTACATCAAACATGCCTGAATAAACATCCACCTGTTCCTCAGAAATGGCATCAGGTGCTCATTCTATTTGACAAGCTGTATTTTAATTTTAAATATTCATTGCTTTAGCACTCTGAGCCTCAGTAGGGTAAGATTGCCATAATGCCCTCTGGTTGATAAAGAAGAGAGGGAATCCATAAAGAAGGCTTGCCACTTTTGTTTAATGATGAATGAGGCATGACAATTATTATTAAAGTAAGTAAGCACGATTAACTTAGTTGAGATTTTATTTAAAAATTTATGGGTTAATAGTATAAAGCCAAAATTAGTAACACTCTGTTTATACCTCTAGAGAATCATTAAATGAATTTAAAACTATCATTCTCCTAAAATATATCTGAATTTTGATATAAATATTTAGTATAACTATATTATTTTGCAACTCATTAATAATAAATTTCAACTCATTAATAATAAAATTACAAAGCCCTGTTTATCAGAGAAAATTATATAAATAAATAGCAGATTATTTTAGGTAAAATATAGTATTTGAATATAAAATAATATAAATACTATATCAAAAATCAAAGTAATAGAATGCAAGTTTTTCTGAGGATCAAATCTTACTTTAACTTTTTTTTTCAGTTCTCATTATTTACTCATATTCAAGATTTGTAGTTATAGCTGAGTGAGGTGACACACACCTTCAATCCCAGCCGCTCTGGAAGCTAAGACAGGAGAATTGAGAGTTCAAATCCAGTCTCAACAATGTCTAGGCACTAAGCAACTCAGTGAGCCCCTGTCTCTAAATAAAATGCAAAATAGGGCTGTGAATGTGGTGCAGTGATGGAGTGCCCCTGCCTTCTGTCCCTGGTACCCACCCCCCAAAAAATAGATTTGCATTTATTATATCTGTGATCTGCAGTAATAAGATTTGGGAAAGCAAAATGTTACATACTAAGATAATCCCTTCATTCTGAATGTAATCCCTTCATTCTGAATTATGCTTTTTTAAAATTGTGAACTTTATTTTTTTATTTATTCTAATTAGTTATACATGATAGTAGAATGTACTCTGACATATTATACATATATGGAGTATAACTTCTCATTCTTCTGGTTGTACATGATGTAGAATTACATTGGTTTTGTAATCATATGCACATAAGTTAGTAACTTTCAATTATCTCTCCTATATTTCCTACTGCCTTTCCCCTCCCATTCCCTTCATTCCCATTTGTCTAATCCAAAGATAGGCAAGAGAAGAAAAGCTAGGTCTTGGAATGGTTTTAACTTCCTAGGTTTTTCCTGTTTATCAGGATGCACTAAGGCCAAGAGTAGCACCCTTAAAATCTAAGTTCATATGTATCTTCAAATCAAGGAGAGAAGTTCAGTCCTCAAATATTTTGTATTTTAGTCAATTCATAGTTTGTACTTTGTTATTTGCATCATTTATGTGATCTTTTTCCTAAAGCATCCTTCAATATTCCATGATTTCATGTTTACTTATACATTAAAAATTCTACAGAAAATACACATACTCTGGTGAGAACTTTTAAATATACAAATGTAATTTGTCAAGTCAACTATTAGTATCCCAAAAGGTCCATTTTCTTAGAAAAATATTATTCTTATTTACTTCTTAAAAATGCAATTGAGTTTATTTACAGCATAGTCAGCTATGGGCTATCAATCTATTTAGAGGGAAAACTATATTACTTTTTGTTCTAATAATGGATATTTTATGACCACGAAGAAATGCTTAATGATTTGTACAAATAAGACTTGCAACAAATGTCAAGTGGAGGTAAAAAAAAAAAAAATGTCTGCTCATCACATTTGAGGATAGGCTCATGGCCTATGAAAAAAGAGTATCAAAAAGTATTGGGGCTGGGGATGTGGCTCAAGCGGTAGCGCGCTCGCCTGGCATGCGTGCGGCCCGGGTTCGATCCTCAGCACCACATACCAACAAAGATGTTGTGTCCGCCGAGAACTAAAAAATAAATATTAAAAAAAAATTCTCTCTCTCTCTCTCTCTCTCTCTCTCTCTCACTCTCCTCTCTCACTCTCTCTTTAAAAAAAAAGTATATAAATACAAGTTAATTCCATCCTACTTTGAGCATACACACAAAAATGGTGAATGAGGAAAGCAAAGAAGATAATTATATTATTCACATTGAACTTCATACTGAATTCTTAGTGTGTCACCCAATATTGTCTTTTTCCTATGTTGGTATTGCCATAAATTCAAAAAACTGAGGGTAGGCAGTGTAATTATTATTCTAATCATTCACTGCCAGTGCATTTTAACATTGCTAACAAAGTGACTTTATCTTAATTGTGATAAAGTGCTAGTTAATAGTCCTCATTAATATAAAGTAACAAATATACTTAACATAAATGTTACAGAAAACAAATATAAGTAGTATTACACACACACATATATATACACATATATACACACAATTGTGTATGTGTTTTGAAATGAAACTTTATTCTTGTGTACACAAACAGACACAAACCTGTATGTGCTTCCAAAAAAATTTTATTGCATATTTTTTAAAAAGGTTTGTCCAAATCCAACCATAAGTTTATTAAGCTATACTTCAACATTTCCATAGTTACACACATGTTTCCAAGGGCAGAAATCCTTACCTTACACACATGATTCTGTCCTACCTCATCTTTGTAAAAGCTGATTGGAATGATAGTACATTACCCAACATCTACTTTAATCTTTAAAAAGTGTTTTTTAATTATTTGTGAAATAAAAGCAACTATTAGGAAAATAAAATATATGAAAAGTGCTGAAACCATAAAAAAGAAAAACAGTTCACTACAGCCACTCCCAATGAGAAAAATCACACTGTAATTATTTTCTGGCCAGAATAAAAAAAATGTCTAAATATGTACAATGCTGGCTGAAACTTTCTTTTAGAGTTGGAGGAAGTAGTAAATTTAATAGGAATGAATTCATTTTTATTAAATCAGAAAACAATAAGAATGCAAACCTTAAGCAATGCATAAAGATAATAGAATATTATTGGTGGGATTTTTTTCACTTTGTAGAATAGCAGGCCTTTGAAGAAAATATTTTTTGAGTAATTAAATATTTCTAAGTTAAATTCTCTTGAGAGTGACATAAAAATGATTATGTTTCATAATGACATCCGATGTTGACATTTGATTAGTGCATATTAAGTTGATAATATAAACACACCATAAAGCAATATTTTCATGTTACCTTTAAATATACTTTTACTGTACAATTCTAATAATTCATTATACATTATATACTGCTTTAAAAGCCCAAAATGTCTTGAAAATTTTGAAGTTTATTCTTGATGATCACACAGAATGACCACAGAAAACACACATGTGTATACTTACATATGTATGTATATTCTAAGAGGACAATTATTACAAAGAAATAATATTGTTCTATCAATAGTCTTCCATTATTATTACCATAAGTATACATTTTAAAAAAAACTTTATGATCATGATCATATATTACATAATATATGATCATGATCATATATTATGTCACAGGGCAACTCTTAGACAATATAAAGGAGTAGAGATAATACCATGCATCCTATCTGACCATAATGGAATGAAACTGAAAATCAACGATAAAAGAAGGAAGGAAAAATCATGCATCACTTGGAGAATGAACAATAGGTTACTGAATGATCAATGGGTTATAGAAGACACTAAGGAGGAAATTAAAAAATTCTTAGAGATAAATGAAAACACAGACACAACATATCAGAATCTATGGGACACATTGAAAGCAGTTCTAAGAGGAAAATTCATTGCATGGAGTTCATTCCTTAAAAAAAGAAAAAACCAACAAATAAATGATCTCATACTTCATCTCAAAATCCTAGAAAAAGAAGAGCAAAATAATAGCAAAAGAAGTAGAAGGCAAGAAATAATTAAAATCAGAGCTGAAATTAATGAAATCGAAACAAAAGAAACAATTGAAAAAATTGATAAAACTAAAAGTTGGTTCTTTGAAAAAATAAATAAGATCGACAGACCCTTAGCCATGCTAATGAAGAGAAGAAGAGAGAGAACTCAAATTACTAGCATACAGGATAAAAAAGGCAATATCACAACAGACACTTCAGAAATACAGAAGATAATCAGAAATTATTTTGAATCCTTATACTCCAATAAAATAGAAGATAGTGAAGGCATCAATAAATTTCTTAAGTCATATGATCTGCCCAGATTGAGACAGGAGGATATAGACAACCTAAACAGACCAATATCAATTGAGGAAATAGAAGAAACCATCAAAAGATTACCAACTAAGAAAAGCGCAGGACCGGATGGGTATACAGCAGAGTTTTACAAAACCTTTAAAGAGGAACTAATACCAATACTTTTCAAGCTATTTCAGGAAATAGAAAAAGAGGGAGAACTTCCAAATTCATTCTACGAGGCCAACATCACCCTGATTCCTAAACCAGGCAAAGACACTTCAAAGAAAGAAAACTACAGACCTATATCTCTAATGAACCTAGATGCAAAAATCCTCAATAAAATTCTGGCAAATCGGATACAAAATCATATCAAAAAATTTGTACACCATGATCAAGTAGGATTCATCCCTGGGATGCAAGGCTGGTTCAATATACAGAAATCAATAAATGTTATTCACCACATCAATAGACTTAAAAATAAGAATCATATGATCATCTCGATAGATGCGGGAAAAGCATTCGACAAAGTACAGCATTCCTTTTTGTTCAAAACTCTCGAAAAAATAGGGATAACAGGAACATACCTCAACATTGTAAAAGCAATCTACACTAAGCCCCAGGCTAGCATCATTCTGAATGGAGAAAAATTGAAGGCATTCCCTCTAAAATCTGGAACAAGACAGGGATGCCCTCTCTCACCACTTCTGTTCAACATAGTTCTCAAACAACTGGCCAGAGCAAATAGACAGACGAAAGAAATTAAAGGCATAAAAAGAGGAAAAGAAGAACTTAAATTATCACTATTTGCAGATGACATGATTCTATACCTAGCAGACCCAAAAGGGTCTACAAAGAAACTATTAGAGCTAATAAAGGAATTCAGCAAAGTGGCAGGATATAAAATCAACACACATAAATCAAAGGCATTTCTGTATATCAGCAACAAACCCTCTGAAATGGAAATGAGGACAACCACTCCATTCACAATATTCTCAAAAATAATAGAATACTTGGGAATCAACCTAACAAAAGAGGTAAAAAACTTATACAATGAAAACTACAGAACCCTAAAGAGAGAAATTGAAGAAGATCTTAGAAGATGGAAAAATATACCCTGTTCATGGATAGGCAGAACTAACATCATCAAAATGGCCATATTACCAAAAGTTCTCTATAGGTTTAATGCAATGCCAATCAAAATCCCAACGGCATTTCTTGTAGAAATAGAGAAAGCAATCATGAAATTCATATGGAAAAATAAAAGACCCAGAATAGCAAAAACAATGCTAAGCAGGAAGTGTGAATCAGGTGGTATAGTGATACCAGACTTCAAACTATACTACAGAGCAATAGTAACAAAAACAGCATGGTACTGGTAACAAAACAGGCGGGTGGACCAATGGTACAGAATAGAGGACACAGAGACTAATCCACAAAGTTACAACTATCTTATATTTGATAAAGGGGCTAAAAGCATGCAATGGAGGAAGGATAGCATCTTCAACAAATGGTGCTGGGAAAACTGGAAATCCATATGCAACAAAATGAAACTGAATCCCTTTCTCTCGCCATACACAAAAGTTAACTCAAAATGGATCAAGGAGCTTGATATCAAACCAGAGACAAGGCATCTGATAGAAGAAAAAGTTGGCTACGACCTACATACTGTGGGGTCGGGCTCCAAATTCCTCAATAGGACACCCATAGCACAAGAATTAATATCTAGAATCAACAAAGGGGACTTTCTCAAACTAAAAAGTTTTTTCTCAGCAAAAGAAACAATAAGAGAGGTAAATAAGGAGCCTACATCATGGGAATAAATCTTTACTCCTCACACTTCAGATAGAGCCCTAATATCCAGAGTATATAAAGAACTCAAAAAATTAGACACTAAGATAACAAATAACCCAATCAACAAATGGGCCAAGGACCTAAACAGACACTTCTCAGAGGAGGAAATACAATCAATCAACAAGTACATGAAAAAATGCTCACCATCGCTAGCAGTCAGAGAAATGCAAATCAAAACCACCCTAAGATATCATCTCACTCCAGTAAGATTGGCAGCCATTATGAAGTCAAACAACAACAAGTGCTGGCGAGGATGTGGGGAAAAGGGTACACTTGTACATTGTTGGTGGGACTGCAAATTGGTGCAACCAATTTGGAAAGCAGTATGGAGATTTCTTGGAAAGCTGGGAATGGAACCACCATTTGATCCAGCTATTCCCCTTCTGGGTCTATTCCCTAAAGACCTAAAAACAGCATGCTACAGGGACACTGCTACATCGATGTCCACAGCAGTACAATTCACAATAGCAAGACTGTGGAAGCAACCTAGATGCCCTTCAATAGACGAATGGATAAAAAAAATGTGGCATTTATACACAATGGAGTATTACTCTGCATTAAAAAATGACAAAATTATAGAATTTGGAGGGAAATGGATGGCATTAGAGCAGATTATGCTAAGTGAAGCTAGCCAATCCCTAAAAGGCAAATGCCAAATGTCTTCTTTGATATAAGGAGAGTAACTAAGAACAGAGTAGGGAAGAAGAGCATGAGAAGATGACTAACATTAAACAGGGATGAGAGGTGGGAGGGACAGGGAGAGAGAAGGGAAATTGCTTGGAAATGGAAGGAGACCCTTAGGGTTATACAAAATTACATACAAGAGGAAGTGAGCGGAAAGGGAAAAATAATACAAGGGGGAGAAATGAATTACAGTAGAGGGGGTAGAGAGAGAAGAGGGGAGGGAAGGGGAGGGGAGGGGAGATAGTAGAGGATAGGAAAGGCAGCAGAATACAACAGACATGAGTATGTCAATATGTAAATCAGTGGAAGTGTAACTGATGTGACTCTGCAATCTGTATACGGGGTAAAAATGGGAGTTCATAACCCACTTGAATCAAAGTGTGAAATATGATATATCAAGAACTATGTAATGTTTTGAACAACCAATAAAAAAAATTTAATGAAAAAACAAAACCAAAAAAAAAAAACTTCATGATCATGTTATGTGATAAAAATCAATCCATTAATGTTATTAATGATCATATATTGCAAAGGACTACAAATAATAAATCAAATAGATTAAATATATTCCATTTATTTTTAAGTTATTTTATCTCTCTACCCATATGTCTATTAGTTTACAAATATGTCTATATTTTTCCAAACATTTTCCATTAACTAAGTTTGGAAAGAAAAACACTCCAGAGGCCATAAATATATGCAACTTTCAACTCTTGATTCAGAAAATCATTTTGTATTAAAAATATTCAGTGTGCTTAGAACAAATGTTTTGGACCAGTTTTGAGTTATGAAAGGTCCAAGTAAGACTTCAATATCTTGGTGTCCAAAGAAAATGGAAGTACATAGACTAGACTAAAGGAGATTTGAAAACAATGCAGAGTCAATTTTCTTGATATTCACAATAACAACATTTAAGTGTGGCTATTTTTTAAATCATTCTCTTATTATAAAACCTTCAAAATTTAAAAAAAGGTAATAATAAAGAATTCATTTTACACTATTAAACCCATTATATCAAATGTTTATTTGTAAAATTTATCAATTTAAACTCTACATGAAAATTTTATTTGCTTAATTAAATCCCTTGATTAAGTGAATATAATAGAGTCCCCATTTTTTTTACTTCTTTGTATGATAAAGCTACTTCTTTGTGACAGAAATCAAGAAAATAAAGATGTTTTTAGTTTTAAATACTGATGTACACAGGATTGTTTTATACCCCATGTCAAGTCTCTTTTTATTTTATTTTTATTACCCAGAAATACCTTGTTAGAGAATAACTTAGTTCCAGATATTACATCTCAACATGATTAAGATTACATCAGTATTGAATGTTATAAAAATTATATGCTAATAATTGGAAACTGGGAAATTTATTTTACTACTATTATTATGAAAAATTTAAAAATAATTATTTGCTTTTGCATTATGGTAAACTACTATGTATCTTTCTAGTTTTCCAAATATCCTGTTTCCAATGAAGGAATTCTCTGTATTTCCATCTATAATCCTATCTACTCCATACCTTTCTGATAGACCTTGGTATATGTAAATATATATTTAATAGAATGTTCACTCTGTGTGATTGCCAAGGATATACTTCAAAATTTTCAAGAATATTTGACTTTGCAAACAGTATCTGGTGTATAATAAATATTTAGCACACATTTGCTGAAATATGTTTTTCTAGAAATGGAAAGTACCTAGGAAATGTCTATTTTAAGCTGCTGTGAAGATGCATGGTTGTACAGAGACCTGTGTTCTGCCTCTGACCATGATTTCAAGATATATATGATAGAGTAGATTCCAAATATTGGTCTATTTCTGTATCAGTTATAAAAGAGAATAGTGAAAAGACACTGTTTCAGATAAAATATCTGAAATAAACTCTGAAATAGTCATAGGCATTACTTTCTTTAATCCCTTTATATTTTTATCATTATTATCTTGGAATCTTCAAGTACATCTGGGTTTAAAAAGGGTGGATTGTGTTCTCCTGATGTTCATCTAAAAAGAAATAGGAAGGAAAGAATGAGGGGATAAAGAAAATGAAGAAAGGAGAAAGGAATTCAAAATAAAATGAAGCAAAATTGATAGTTTCACTCGTAAATAAGTGTTTAGAGAAAATATACACATTATAATATGTTCATTCAGAGAACACAATTATGTAGTCTGCACCAAGCATACCACTTCTAGTGCTTATACATATATAAGGTAGCATTTAATAAAATAATCATTATATAGAATCATAAAATTGGTAAATGCTCATACTGAGAAAAAGAAAGAAATAGAAGGATTGAGGATCATTTTCCTTATGACCAAGAAAAACTCTTCTCAAAATATGTTAAACTGATTTTTCTTCAAGGCATATGAAACAAAGCATGGAGCTCTTTCATAAAATCTAAGTAATTACTTCATATAAAACTATAATAATATTTTATATTGTCATTGTTTG
The DNA here is from genome assembly GCF_964194105.1 of Spermophilus citellus. Taxonomy (NCBI): domain Eukaryota; kingdom Metazoa; phylum Chordata; class Mammalia; order Rodentia; family Sciuridae; genus Spermophilus; species Spermophilus citellus. Next base: position 50,101,730 of record NC_138182.1, on the reverse strand, counting down.
TAACTAATTTACTATCCCAAATATAAGGTTTATATATAGCATAATGTGTGTGTAATACATATATGTGTGTGTGTGTGTGTGTGTGTGTGTGTGTGTATATGTATATATATACATATATATATATATAGTATTTCCTGACAAGAGGAATAATTCTCTTCATTATAGGAAATCTCCAGACCAGAGAAATCAGACAGCAGAAATTTTGAAGAAAAGACAATCTTTGAATAGCAAGGTCTATATGTGCCTGCACACAGCACTATTTCAAGATTTCAAGGATATGAGCTAATTAAGTTCCATTTTCTTTTACCTATCTGGAGAAGAATTGTATTCACTGATACCAGCAGTATCCTTACTATGAATATGGAACAGTACAGATTTTACTGAAAATTTGCAGGAGAAGCAGATTCAAAGGACAAATAGGGTGTTATCAATTATTTGGAAAGACTAGGTTTTAAAAGATTTAAGAGAGAGATGGAAGAGCTTGTTACCAAAAAACATATTTTGGAGTATGTTTGGGGAAAAAGAGAATGATTTAATCTAATATTTTAATTTAAATTTTGCATTATCGGTTGTGATATAATCCTATTATCTGATACCTACATTTCACAAAATGTCAAGATTGGGTTTATTGGCAAAATAGGGGAGTAATCTCTTACCTTGAAGAAATAATTACTGATAAGAAACATAGTGCTTGAATCATTTGGTGGGAATACTTTAAACTCCATTACATCATTATTTTTAAAATTACAGAACACAAACAGAAAGGGAGAGGGATTCAAAAACATTTTATGATGGTCATTCTTCTGTTTAAACAAAAGAGGAACCTAGAATATATATTTCAATGACTATGAATAAAAAGCTTTTTAAAGCAGAGATATTCCCTACTTGAAAAAGCCCATTTGACAAAACTCAAAATCAAAAACATTCACTGTGAAGGTTAATGCATTATATATTACTTATTCAACTGCATTTAGCCATTGTAAAAGATTTTGGAGTTGTATTAGATATTTCATGCACAGGAGAATACTGTATTTTGAAATACCCTTTAACTGCAGAAAAGATAATAGCAGGTAAGAATTTCTTTATATTATTTGTTGTTCTGCACTAGGAGCATGAAGGGCTTTGCATATTCATATAACTCTGTTCATTAATATTAAACAAGACTTTTACATTGATATCTTATTACCTCCAGCAAAGTCAAAAAGAAAATATGAAAATAGTTAATATTAAGATTGTATGTTGATCACTAGCAGAGAAGGTTATAATTATCTGACATTGAACCAGGATATGCCTTTTTAACATTCCGATCCATTGTCATAGCCAGTTAAAAACACAAAAGAACAAAAGTGTAAAAATAGATAAAAAAGAAAATGTGTGTAGAAAAGGGTAAAAGTACTGTGTCTTATGTTCGATTTAATGTCTTATACATTCCCTCCTAACCTATATTAAAGCTAGTAATTAACATGAATCATACTCAGGAGGAAATCAGAAAGAGTACATGGAGTAAGGTTTTTCTGAATCTAATATGAAGGATATGGTACACTGAATATTTAAACAGGCTAATCTTTCACCTACAGGATATATAGCTATAGCTGAATATATGTGCTAAAATTTCAGCAATCTGAGACTTCTTAATGTTTTCTTTTTCTATTAAAAACGTATTTAAATCACAATGAATGATTACAGCCTATCTGTCTCTTATACTACCACAAAAAAACAATTCGTTTTGGTAAAGCAATTTGAACAACTTTCTATTTGGGACGATTTGTTGCACTGTCACTAAAAATGCTGATATATTGCAGCTTAGAAGGTGAAATTTGTCTTAGATAGTACTGATAAAGCAGCAGAAAATGACATTACCTTAAACTTGCTTCACTGGTTCCCATCAAAAGAGTCTTAAGGGGATTTAACGTTACTCTCAATCTTCCCATCCTTTCTAGAAGAAAATCTGTCAGAACTCTGTTGTGACTTAGATACATGTTCCCCTTTCTAAGGAAAGTTTCCTGACTGCCCAGTAATGCAAGTCCCAAGTGGAGTCATAAATCTTATTTGGAGGGTGATATTGTAGTCTGAACCAACTAGAAGATTTAGAATTTGTGTCCCTTTGACAATAAAGTAATGTTTGGATACGCAGTTTACATTTTCTATTGTGTTTGAATACATACAATGTTTTCCCCAAAGAACAACTTCAAGAAAATCAGGATCCTCTCATATTTATGAAATAATTCAAAAGTATTAATTTCTAATATCATAGTTAACATAATGTAAGGCTCAAAACTTTAATATAAAATGCTGATACCAAGAAACACTAAGTGGAAAACTGACCTTTTAAAATAGGCTAGACACTTTGTGCTCACCAAAAGGCACTGGATCTTCATAAAAGCTGCAGGATAAGTGTTCAAAGATGTTAGTTGGCACTAAATGACCATAGGCTTCTTAGAACAATCTCTCTGGAAGAGTTGGTGTTTATAGCCCCTAAGTGCTATTTAGTTTTTCAGGACAAAAACAAAAAACAACAATAAAAAAAAACATGCACACTCAACACAATGTACAGCATCCCTCCCCTAAACAACGTAGAATATTTCTGCTGATAGGAATGTGTTTGTCAGGAGAAGGGATGCTGATGGCTAACAAGTATCTGGGCTGAATCAAACAACTACATAAGACAGTCCAAGGGGAAGGCAGGGGATGTGGGGATAAGAAAGATAGTAGAATGAAACAGACATTATCACTTTATGTATGTATGTGACTGTATGACCAATGTGATTCTATAATATGTATACTCAGAAAAATGAGGAATTATAATCCCATCTATATATTATATATATCTAAGTATATAAGTGCATTCTATTGTCATGTATAACTAATTAAAAAAATTAAAAAATTTAAAAAAAGATAGTCCAGTTCTCCTTGTGAATCTGAAAAGGCTGATGCTTTGGGTTCTTTGACCCTGCTAGACTCCATGTGTAGCTGCAGTCCAGGTTTGTGAGATTCGCTGTTAAGAGTGGGTTTGCCAATCAGGAATTGTCTGAAGAAGGTATTGGTATTATGTTGTGCTCAGTTTCAATGGCTCTAGTTAATGGCCTTTCTAGCTTGCCAATTTCCAGAGGTTCACCAGTTCTGCCTGAGACTGGATACTAAAGAAACACCAAATAGATAAATATACATCATATTACACTGTGCACTAGATTACAATTCAGAATTCAATTATCTATAACTAAAATGGCATGTATTATTGAACAGAAGGGAGATGAATTGGAACAGGAAAAACAATAGAATGAATTGGACATAACTTTCCTATGTCATATATTAATATACCACCAGTGAAACTCCACATCATATATAACCACAAGAATGCGATCCTAATTAAAATAAGCTATACTACATGTATGCATAATATCAGAATATATTCTACTATTATATATATTTTTAAAAGAATGAATAAAAAGTGTGTTTTATCATAGTGATAGTGTGATTTTGTCTTTTGTAATTGGTTCCTTGCTGTATTTTCTGTTAAGGACTGAAGGTTTTTTCTTGATATAGTACCTTTTTTCACATGTATCTCTGAAATATATTTAACTTATGACACTAACTTATCCTATCCTTGGATTGAAAAACAAAGCATGCTATTACAATGGTTATCTCACTTCCAAGAATTCTGGCAACATAGAAACCAATGTATTTGGAAGTTTAGAGTTGTTTGTTAAGTAAGATACAATGAAAAAGGTATTGGCTTAGACAGCAAAGATGACTAGTTGTTCACTCTTAGCTTCTCTTAGGTTTTCAGGTTTATCACAGTGATAGATATTCTGGGTTATTCTTCTATGTTATGCCATGAAGAGCTAGTAGGTATATTTATTACTGATATAATTTTTCATATAATTTTACACTCAACAGATAATCCTTTGGCTCTCTCATTTCATTTTATCTAGATAAATGATTTTTTAAAATAATAATAGTATAGTGGCTTGAGATCTGTAAATGCTTGAGATCTATCAAATCCAAAATTTGAGGTGAAGAACTATGAGCAAGTTATTTGTAGAGATAGTGAACTTTGGCAAAACCTGTGAGAACAGATAAGGAGAAAAGGCCACATGCATTTACTGTTTGTCCTGAAGTTAAAATTATTAGCTTAAACATATTAATTATAATATAAAGTTGTCCCACTTTGATAGTTTGCACCCTACTATCGTTCAGTAATTGACAGTGAATAACTTAAGATGATAGGAAACACAATCCTTCTAGGCATGTCTGCCTTCCCAGGTATATTCTCCTGAGAGGGTTGCATCTGGGAGACTTTAGCAGCTAACACACTCAGAACCTGGAGCTTGGGAAAACAGGTGGGAAAAAATAATCTGGATGCATTGCCTATTTTTCCATTTCACATGGATTCCGGTATTTCATCTCATGTAATTTTAATACAGAAGAATCTTTATTTCTGATATTGGCAGCACTCAGGATAATGACCATCCAGAATTCATCCACAAGCCCCATTACTGACACTTTTCTACTGGCATTCACAATGGGGATCAAATAAGAATACAATATAAGATTTGGGTCTTTGTGAAAACAACATGTGCTCATGTGTATTGGCGCCTCAGCAAGAGATTATTCTAGGGACCCAGAGCAGATGGTAGAGTTGCCAATTGACCTTTAGGAACATTGTGCACTGCTTGGCCCTACTGAAATAAAAAGACAGGAAAAAAAACATCAGCTTTGGCATTCTCAAGAATCTATTGAATCTACCTAAGTATTTGTTCAGCATTCATACATAAATGTTAAACCAATTCATATTTTCCTCAAAATGATGTTTTATGAAAATAAAATCCAGTTATATAATATTAGCAGTGCCAGATAAAATATAGCATTCAATAGCTAAATTTGAATTTGAAATATACAAAAAATATTTGTTAAGTATAAGTTGCCCGATGCAATTGTTGGGACAGGCATAAACTCAAGCTTATTCATTGTTTATCTGAAATTAAAAAAAGAACTAATGATGTACATTTCTATATGCTAAATCTGGCAATCCAAGACAATAGCCAGATTACTTGAAATTTCAAATACTTGTGATGTAATAGCATTTCATAATTTAAAATAAAGATTTTAAAATATTTTTGTGAATATTTCATCATAAGTCTGGACTTTAAAATAAAAATATTTGCAAAGAAATAAGAAATACAGCATCAAAATATAATATATTCAAGTGCTTGAATTATTGTTCCTGTCAACTTCCCAGAAACATAAATTGTTAAGCATATGCTTAAGCTCTCTCACAGACACATACATGTGAACATACACACAATTTTTCATCCTCATTAAGTTTTAAAAGACTACTGTTTGATGGAGTTACAGCATCAATTTATAAATGATATATAAAAAGAAAAATCTCAGCTTTCCTACAGTGCCAGTTGAAAACACATTGCATTGCCTTCACTGCTGAGCAGAGCGGTGCTGAGCTACTAGCTATAATATTGTCTGGAATTGGAGACATCCATCACACTGAGGAACCCCACTAGTTAGAGCGAAAGAAAAGTTTCTTTATGTGTGATCTCCCTCTAGGAAAGGAAGAAAAGAATCAGTTTTTGTAGTCGACCCTTTCTTCTCCTTCTTGTTTTTGTATTACTGTTCAAGTTTATCTCACAGCAGTTATTCTCTTATCTACTCACACATACCATTAGCAAGCTAAAGTGTTTGCATGTATTTTTTTAAATATACAACACCAGTTTCTTTATACTTAATGAAGATTTCCTAAAGAAAAAGTGCAGAGAAAAGCAAAATAAAAATTATCTTTAACAATGTAGAATTAACAAGAATGCAATTTGTATCTAGAAAAATATAGAATTCTCTCATGTTGAGAAAAAAAATGCTTTTGATCTGTTTTCAAAAGACTTTCCTTGGATAAATTCTATTAAGTCATCCAGTTTGAAGTTGATTTCACAATAATTTAAATAAATCGATTGTTTAGGAATCTTGAGATTTGGGGTAACAAAATAGACATTTAAAAAAGCTAAAAAAAAAGTTCAAGAATTTATTCACATCACTGGACATTAACTAGGATCTCACTAAAAATTTCCCATTGTTCTTAGTTTGCTTTCTTGCTAATTGTTTTTTTTTTTTAATTTTATCCTCCTGTATTTCACTTTTACCAGTAGGTTGAAGGATTTGTAACAAAGATATTTCAAGTGGTGAAAATATAATCCTATTCTAATAAGGGTCGTTTAAAATAGAAAATAAAAGAAAGACATTGTATACTTTGTTTCCATGTGGGACAGAGCAATTAGACAGACAAAAGAAATTAAAGGGATATGGATAGGTAAAGAAGAACTCAAAGTAGTACTATTCACTGCCAATATTATTCTATACCTAGAAGACCCCAAAATTCCACCAGAAAACTTCTAGAACTAGTAAATGAATTCAGCAAAGTAGCAGAATACAAAATCAACACCCATAAATCAACGGCATTTCTATATATCCGAGACAAATCCTCTGAAAGGGAAATGAGGAAAAATACCCATTTACAATAGCCTCAATAAAATAAAATAAAATCCTTGGGAATAAATTAATGAAAGAGGTGAAAGACCTCTACAATGAAAACTACAGAACACTAAAGAAATAAATTAAAGTAGACCTTATAAGATGGAAAGATCTCCTTTGTTCTTAGATAGGCAGAATTAATATTGTCAAAATGACCATACTACCAAAAGCACTATACAGATTGAATGCAATTGCAATTAAAATCCCAATGGCATTTCTCATAGAAATAGAAAAAGCAGTCATGAAATTCATCTGGAAAAATAAGAGACCCTGATTAGCTAAAGAAATCCTTAGCAAAAGGAGTGAAGCAGATGGCATCACTATACTAGACCTTAAACTATACTACAGAGCAATAGTGACACAAACTGCATGATATTGGCACTAACATAGATTTTTAGGCCAATGGTACAGAATAGAAGACTCAGAGACTAACCCACATAATTACAGTTATCTCATATTAGACAAAGGTGCTAAAAATGTACACTGGTGAACAGATAGCTTCTTCAACAATTGGTGCTGGGAAAACTTGAAATCCATATGCAACAAAATGAAATTAAACTCCTATCTCTCTCCATTCATAAAACTCAACTCAAAGTGGATCAAGGACCTAGGAATTAAACCAGAGACACTCTTTTTATTACAATAAAACATGTTTTAAGAGATAGTGACACCACAACATTGTGCAGCTTGGTGGGAGTTGAAACAATGGCCAACAACTGATGGAGTCATATCCATTTGTAATGTCTCCCTTTCCAACCTTGCTTAGGACCATCACTTTGGGGGGAAAACTAACAATTGTTAGAGTAGTGGTAGAGAGAATTTCCAAATGCTGGAGGGATGGATTTAGTTAGGGCTTTGAAAAGTAAAAAATAGTGAAGTGCTGACTTTAACATTTAGTGACTCTTTACTTTGAATATATCTATTCTTAAATCACACATACACACATACACACACACCCACACACACACACACACACACACACACAAACACATATGTGTCTTGCTCTTTCTCTCTCCCTCCTAATCGAGGAATGCACAGATTATGAACTGGGATATTGCACCTTTGACAAATAGCATTGAATCAAATTAACTGATGACCCCAGTGGAAAATAATGAAGAGAATCAGTAAAAAATGAGTCTAAGTGTTACAAAATAATGCAAGCATAGAATACTAGCATGATAAAAATAGAGAGAGAAGTAAATGGTATAGAACAATAATTTTAATACACATAATAAATAATATTACAGGGGAAAAAGGGAATGTAAAGATGGAATATACAAATTACAGGAAAAAAGAAAATACAAAATTTAATACTTAAGTAGTTTAGTAACAGTATCTATAACAGGAACAACAAATCACCAATCTGTGTTCAGTAGGGAAGTGAATTCTCCTAAAGAATAAATTGCTGAGCTAAAGAAAGATGGTTAATTTTTTTAAAATAAGCTGGTGCATGGATCACAGCAGCACAGAGCTATAGTCCCTGCTAATTGGGAGACTAAGAAGAGGGAATACCTTGAGCCCAGAATATCAAGTTCAGCCTGGGCAATGCAATGAGACTCTGCCTCACAAAGTAAAATAAAAATAAAATTACAAGGAAATAAGTTATCAGGTTGGCAATGTAGTGTAAAAATGCCCAAATCAAATAAATTATCAGAGTCAGGGGAGACAATAAAGTAGAATTACAGAAGAACTTGCAGGTGTAAAGCTTTAAATTTTCAAAAATAAAAATGTAAGATTCTATAGTTAAAAGCAAACATCAAGCAACCAAAACATACTGGGGACAGGGGATTTAAGCACATAGAGAACTTAAATTACATTATAATTAAAAATAATTTGTATAATTTCCTTAGTCTCTATCTACAAAGCAGTAAAAAAAATTAATGATCTCAAATTTATTAAGCAATATTCAAAATCTGAGAAAACTAATTAATATTTCCAAAACATTGATAAAAGACCTGTATACCATGGTTTTATGCCCAACAAAATTAAAAAAAAGATAATTCTTAAGCATTCAAATCTTCATAATGTAAATACCATACAAAAATCATCTTTTGAAAGAAAATATTCTTGAATTTTATACCTGAAAAAAAATAGTGAATTATTTTATCTTATTGCCACACTTGTCCTTTTATATCCTTTAGTATATTTCTGGGGTTAGAAGTTAGCAAACTACATTTTCCAGCTCCTTTGTCAGGCTTCTGGGTTATTGTTGACTCAGGAGGCTTAATTATAAATACATTGATAACCTGATAACCTTGAGTGTTTCAGCAGCTTCGAAAGCATAGGTATTTAAGAAAGTCCATATTGTTATTTTCTGGGGATAACCAATGATTCCTATAATTACTTCAGATAGTTATTACATTTTTCTTTACCAGTACTCCAGCCACATCTGTACATATTTTCCAATTTTAAATGAATTTTCTTAGACTGCCTCATAGATATTTTTGATTGGGCATTAAGTATTGAAACAGAACTTAAACAGACCTGGGGGTATTTAAAGAGGAAAACTAACTACTTTTTATATTAAAAAATAAAATCATTTCAGTGTTGAAATTTCAGTTTAATATTCCTGTACAAGAATATTAAAATGGAAGAGAAATGAAAGACTACAGGCGGCCCCCAAAAACTTAAATGTGAGACAATGTAAGAATTTTCAAATGTGATGTGATTGAGTTATTAACCCTTATTAGCCTTAACCTAATCACTGGATTAATTCACTGATATGGGTTAATTGGGTGGTAACTGGAGGCAGGTAGTGTGTGGCTGGAAGAAGTAAATCACTTGGGGTACAACTTTGTGGTTACATTTTGGTCCTGGTGAACAGAGGACTCTCTTCTTTTTTGTTGCTATGTCATGAGTTGCTTTCCTCTGCCTGCCCTTACACCATAATTTTCTGCCTCCTCTTGAACCCCCAGCTATGCAGTTTATCTTCTATGGTTAAGCCCTCTGAAACCGTTAGCCCCAAATAAACTTTTTGTCCTCTGTGGTTTTCTGTGTCTTTTGGTCATAGTGATGAAATAGCTGACTAAACAAAAGGCCATGGTTGTAAAGACATACTTCCTCCATCCATGCCCCATCCACTTACAATTCCCATTCAGTAGACCATTCAGATTACTAATTCATCAAATGGATTAATCCACCAAAGAGGTTTTAACTGTCATAATCCAAACTTTTTACTTCCTAACATTGCTACATTGGGGATTATTTATCCAACATATGAGGTTTTTATATCCAAACCATAAGATTTTGCCCCAGGCACCCAAAAGTTTATGCCCATCTAATAATTCAAAATGTGTTCCGTCCATTTTCAAGAGTTCAGCATTGCCCTAAATTCCAAGTCCAAAGTCTCCTAGGAGACTTAAGCCATACTCTTGACCTTAAAAATCAAAAGCAATTTTACACATCCAATATACAATGGCACAAAGTAAATTTTGCATTCCAAAAGGGAGGAATAGGAATATAGAAAGAATAAATAGGACCAAAGCATGTCTGAAATCCAGCCAGGCAAATATTAAGTCCTATAACTTCTTGTCCAGCATCTGTGGCACATGGTGTTGAGATGAGAGCTCCAAAGGAATTGGGCAGCTCAATTTCTTTGACCTCACTGGCTTCAGCCCATACGGCCTCTCTCTCAGCCTGACTCTGCTCACTGCTTACAGCTTTTCTTGGAAGATGTTCCACATTCCTGGAAGCTACTAGTTCCTGGGATTTCCATTGCTACTCAGGCTTTAGTTTCACAAATTTATGCATTTCCCTCTAAACAGCTGCCCACAGGGATTCGCACACTGCTTCACATTGTCTGTCCTCCCAGGCCTCCCTTTAAAATCTTTTTTTTTTCATGTTACTTTCTTTTTATTTATTCTAATTTGTTATGTATGACAGCAGAATGCATTACAATTCATATTACACATATATAGCACAATTTTTCATATCTCTGGTTGTACACAAAGTAGACTTACATAATTCATGTCTTTATATATGTATTTAGGGTAATGATGTCCATCTCTTTCCACTTTCTTTCCTACCTCCATGCCTCCTACTTTCCCCTCCAACCCCTTTGCCTATCTAGTGTTCATCTAATCCTCCAATGCTCCCACCACAACACCATCGTGAATCAGCCTCCTTATATCAGAGAAAACATTTGGCATTTGGTTTTTTGAGATTGGCTAACTTCACTTACCATTATATTCTCCAACTCCATCTATTTACCTGAAAATGCCATGATTTTATTCTCTTTTAATGCTGAATAATATTCCATTGTGTATATATGCCACATTTTCTTTATCCATCAATGTATTTTTTCCTTTTTTTTATTGGTTGTTCAAAACATTACAAAACTCTTGACATAACATATTTCATACATTAGATTCAAGTTGGTTATGAACTCCCAATTTTACCCCAAATACAGATTGCAGAATCACATCGGTTACACATCCACATTTTTACATAATGCCTTATTAGTAACTGTTGTATTCTGCTACCTTTCCTATCCTCTACTATCCCCCTCCACTCCCCTCCCATCTTCTCTCTCTACCCCATCTACTGTACTTCATTTCTCTCCTTGTTTATTTTCCCATTCCCTTCACAACCTCTTATGTGTAATTTTGTATAACAATGAGGGTCTCCCTCCATTACCATGCAATTTCCCTTTTCTCTCTCTTTCCCTCCCACCTAATGTATCTGTTTAATGTTGATCTTTTCTTCCTGCTCTTCCTCCCTGCTCTGTCTCCCTTTAAAATCTTATTGGAATCTTCAGTTATCTTCTAACTCCAAAATTCTGTATTCCTGCAGAACTAGCACCTCAGGCTAATGTCTGTTGTCAGCTCTACCAGTAGTTGGATTCCCTTAAACCATTGCTGCAGTGTCACCTGAGCATCAATGTAGCTGAATACAGTAAAATAAATCGTATAGAAACAGCTTCCTAGGCATCTCTGTGTGAGCAGAATGTCCCCCATGAGCCCAAGAAGGAACTTTCACCTTTGTTTTTTTTTTCTTTTAATTTCTCCCCCTACCCCTAGTTGTAGTTGGACACAATACCTTAATTTTATTTATTTATTTATTTTTATGTGGTGCTGAGGATCTAACCCAGTGCCTTGTGCATAGTAGGTGAACGCTCTACTCTCAGCCACTACCCCAGCTCTCACTTTTATACCCTTGAGCCTGCCATGGGGATGGATGAGGTCTTGATGATTCCTGAGATAGCTTCATGGGTCTTTCCTATTGTACCTTTCAAAGTACTTAGTTTCTACTTGGCGACTCTAATGTCTTTAACAATCAGAATTTCTTGGGCCCAGATTTTATACTTTTTTTTTTTTTTTTTTGGTGAAACTGCAAGTATTTCAAAGTTTTCCTCTGTGTTTTCTACTCTCAGTTCTCACAATAGGCCTAATTAAAAGCTATCAAATGTATGAAATATGATATGTCAAGAGCTTTGTAATGTTTTGAACAACCAATAAAAAAAAGGAAAAAAAAAAAGCTACCATGAAATATCCTGAATTCCACACCACCTTTACCTTTTCTTCGCCAGATCAATTGATGGAGAATTTTAAATTTAGAATTTTAAATTTTAATTTCAGCCTTACACAAATTCTCAGGAAAATGAAAAAATAAACATTAACATGTTCTTTGCTTCAATATACCATGAATGGCCTCAAATCCAATTCCTAATAGAGTTGTCATTCATGCTCTGAAACCTCAGGAGCACAGTCTTTACTGTCTACATAATTGTCCTCATTCTGGTGTTCTGAGTTCCCACCAGAATCAAACATTAACCCTGCTTACAGTATACAAGGATCCCCCAGCTTTCATCTCTAAAATTCCCAAACTGCTCCTTCAGACCAGTTCCAAAGACTTCTGAATCCCATGGTCAGATATATTACAGCAACAATTCCACCTCTGGATATCAAATTATGCCAAAAATAGTTGGAAAGGACAGTTTAGAAAAGGAAATTTCTATTTGGGGGCTAGGTTTCCAGAGAGGTTCAGTGCATGATTGGCTGGCTCCAAGGCAGAAACATTGTAACAGAAGGGTGTGATAGAGGAAACCTGTTCAGCTCATGGATTTCAGGAATTAGAGAGACAAGAAGGAGCAAGGAACAAGATATAGTGCAATTCCATGTCTTCAGTGACCCACCTTCTCCATTCATGCTCTACCTGCTACGGTTATCATCAGTACTTCATTCACATTACTAATCCATCTAATGAATTTCTCTATTGGTGAGTATATAACTCTCATAATCTAATATTTTCACCTCTAAACATTGCTACATTAGGGATCATTTTATCAATACATGAACTGTTCAGGAAATACTTTATTTCCACACCACAACATACACAAATTATGTCATGATATAGAGTATTTCAATAACATAATTTATGACTTGAACTTACTTTTATTGATAGGGGGAGACAGAAATAGAAAATTTCAATGTGTTATCCTTTTCACTTAAAGGTAATCTTCTGAATATGTAATTGTTCAAATATGAGTGTCTTTTTAAAGGTAAATTTATCTTTTTGAAGATACATTTAAAATGTGGTTAAAAAGTAAATGTAGTATACATATATACATCTAGTATTCTCATTTTTTATAATGAATAAACATATTAAAGATGCAACTCTTCTCAGTAATCTGGAAATACGGTTACAATTTTCAGTCCATTAATTTTAGTTAAAGAAATTCACACTTAGAATTCAAGAAAAAAGTTTGCAGTTTGTGTCAATTTATAATTTTTAAAAATGAGGAAAGAAAGTTGGCCATATATATGATAAAATAGATTAAAACCAATAGTAATGAAAATAAATGAACACACACATATACACACATGCATACATAATAGATATACATGAATAAGCACATTGAAAAACAGGTGATACTAGGAAAGGAATAGATAAATGAATGTTAGAATACAGGGGAGAGGGGATGGGGAGGACAGCAAAATACACAGACACTAGTATTGCTGTATGTATATACTTGGCTGTGGCTGTATAACCAATGTGATCCTGCAATCTGTACATGTGGAAAAATGAGAATTAATACCCCATTTGAATCAAAAGTATGATATGTCAAGATCAATGTATTGTCTTGATCAACTAATAAAAAAAGAATGGGATGTTATACTCCATGTAAGTATAAGATGTCAAAATACATTCTATTGTCATGTATAACTAAAAGAACAAACAATTTGTTTTAAATAAATGAAAATAAATCTGAAAAAAAAATTAAAAAAAGAATACAGTTCAGCAAACAATATAGTCACTTATGACAACCAAATATGAGATCAATGAAACATTACAAGTCAGAGGTCACTTTATTGCTTTAAAACTGGTCTACTATATAGAATTAAATAAATGTATTTATGCCATGTAAAAACATGTCCTTCAGGTGAATATGATATCTAAATAGGAAAGACAAAGTTAAAATGTAATAGAAAACTCTTTCTGTCATCTTAAGGAGAATCATATTAGAAAAGCCCAAACCATAAGTTAAAATTCTATGGGTTTGAATTCATTCAAAGCTACCATAACTGCTCAACATAAAATAATATAGATGGAGTTAACAAACAAACAACATAGATTATAGAAAAGATATACATGTAACCTGAAATCCACATAGCATCATATGTAATTTTACACATTACTAAGAGAAGTACAGAAAAATAATGCCAAAAACAAAATCTGGTTGACTTTTTAAAAATAGATGAATGGATGAAAAACATGTGGCATTTATACACAATGGAATATTACTCAGCACTAAAAAATTACAAAATCATGGCATTTGCAGGGGAATGATTTCATTAGAGCAGATTATGCTAAGTGAAGTTAGCCAATCCCTAAAAAACAAATGCTGAATGTCTTCTTTGATATAAGGGGGGGTGACTCAAAACAGAGCTGGCAGGAAGAGCATGAGAAGAAGATTATCATTAAACAGGGACGAGAGGTGAGAGGGAATGGGAGAGAGAAGGGGAATTGCATGGAATATGTAGGAGACCCTCATTGTTATACAAAATTACATATAAGATGGTGTGAGGGGGGAAAGAGAGAGAGAAATGTGTTACAATAGATGGGGTAGAGAGATGTGATGGGAGGAAAGGGGAGGGGAGGGGGGATAGGAAAGGCAGCAGAATACTACAGACACTAGTATTGCTGTATGTATAAACATGGCTGTATAACCAATGTGATGCTGCAATCTGTACACGTGGAAAAATAAGAATTCAAACCCCATTTGAATCAAATGTATGATATGTCAAGATCATTGTAATGTTTTGAGCAACTAATAAAAAAATTTACATTGACTAATGCACATATGTGTCTAAGCCTACACACATTAAATACATACAACAAACACAAATATTAATTTTGTCACTTAGTCTCAGTACCATTAAGGGAAATATAATTCTAACTAACTAAAAGATCTATTTAATCTGTTATAGTTGCCTAAACATAAAAGTAAAATAATATCAAAGTCTGTAAATATACAGTTGGCTATGGCCTCATCAAGCTTGTACAGCCAATCTGGAGATCAAACTGGCAATACTTAGACAATTTTACAATGTTTCTTACCTATAAAAAATCAGTTCTTCCATTTGGTATCTACTTTAGCAAAACTTTACACAAGTTCCCATATGGATATATACTTGGTCTTCATTATGACCTTAATTATGACCAGGGAAATCATGACACCTCCGCCATTCACTCTGAAGCAAATTCATAGCAATGAGTTGGGCACCTGTGATGGCAAAATGTGATATACACGTAGGTCCTGAATAAGACTCTTGGCAATATGATTGATCTTAGAAAACTGTGTGGAGTAAAATAAAGCACAAATTGAATGCAATTTCTAATATGATAACATGAATAAGAATTAAAACATGCATATATAACTCACACTTTTATTTTAGATTTCTTATTTTTAAGTCTGAATATGTTTGCTTCATTTTCAATTACATTTAAAAAAGATAATTACAATAATTTAAAAATTGAAGAATTAAGATGAAGATTATCAACAACTCTTTATCATACATATGCCTAATATGGCATTATTCTTTCATTAACTGATCATGGAAGCAGGCATATATCACTATGGACAAACATGGAATCATTATGATTCCAATGATATCTCCCTTAAAATCTTGTTTTATGTTATAGAAAAGGAATTTATTTCACTCTTCCATAAACAACCATTAACCTCTCTCACCGATAATAACATTTAACAGTTTATATGTCAAACAAGGTTCTAATGTGACTCAACACAGCATACTTCTTCTGTTTTATCTCCCAACATTCTGCTCCTTAAGTACTGCATGTTTGTGTCTGACTGGCTTCACCACACATTATAATGTATTCGTGCTTTTACTTATGCAAGCCTCACAGACTGGAATTCCTTTTCCACTTATCTCTGCTTTGATAACACTTAGTTTTCTCTCTAAAATATTAATTTGTCACTGTACATAGGTGAAAATCTTTTCTATTCCCATTATTTAGACTTTCAAGTCCCAATTTTTGAGCTTCCTAAATTTTATGTTTGACTTCATTCTCATGTTATTAAATTTCCATTTTCAACTAATACATCAATCTCCCCCATTAGGTGGTGATAATCTGAAAAACAAGGCCTTATCAATCTGAATATTGCTAATACTAACATCTTGCCTAAAGATGATCTTGAGTAACATTATCATTTCTCTTTGAATTGTTAATCAAATGTCAGAAATTGGCATGACAAATAGAGACAATAAACCCAAATAATCCTGCAAACTAGTCCAAACTAATTGAATAGATATTCCAGCTTACAGGTTGATTTTCAAATACAGCATGCAATCATCTAAAGAAAATATATGCAATTAAGTTGACTACACCCATTACTAAGCAAGTATTCTTAATTATGTCATCGTTTAGAAATGATTTGTATATCCTTTAAATGATTTTTATTAAGAGCTAACTACAAGATCCATTTAATCTGTTATAGTTACCTAAACATAAAAGTAAGATATTTATGAAATATGAAAAGATATTATGAAATATGAAAAGATATTAATGTACTAAAAGATGTTAAAGTACTTTAGCCACAACAATGAATATAGGCATTATAATAGTTTGCTGGTTTATTTTGGACATTTTCAACAAAATTGTTTTCTGTACCATAAAATTTCATGGTAAAAATATAAGTTCTTTTGGCAATACTGAGCCATCTGTTTTGTTAAGATCTTATCATTGTTTTGCTCTATGCAATAATAATCAAGTATGTTGGCAGTAAGAGAAGTAACAGTTGGATTTCTTTAGAAGATTAACAGTATGAACAGTACAGCTAAGAAGAGAATTTTCTTGCATATTCCAAAAATATACCACCTTTACAACTTCAGTGTAGAGAAACCTGGAGAGCCGCCCACTCGCTCCTACCTACCACCAAATGGCCACAGAATCTTCAAAGTATGCAGCATTTTCCAGAGGTTTATTTTTTTTTTTTTTTTAGTTCTGAAAGAAGATTGTTTATTACTGTCACATTACTGCTAACCCGCAGCTCTCTTTTTACTCTTTTTTTCACTAATTTCTATCTTTGAAATTACTATTAAATTCTCTTTATCTTCCTTTTCAATTTTGTTTAAAGTTGCTATCTATTTTAAGGTGGGTCTATTTAAAATAACAAATTTGACACATATCATGCAATTGAATCTTCAAAATATTTTTGAGGATTATCCTCACTTTGATTAGAGAAACAATAATGTTAAAGAAAACATTTGTCCACATATCTGAAGGATTCCTCCAATAACAGATGTGAACTTTAACTGTAAATTACAGAGGATTACACATGAATTTTTAAATTTATTATGGCAGCATCATTGTCTATTTTGACTTCTTTTTTTGGAGGGTGGAATGTACCAGGGAATGAACTCAGGGGCACTGGATCACTGAGCCACATCCCAAGCCCTATTTTGTATTTTCTTAGAGACAGGGTCTTGCTGAGTTGCTTAGTGCCTCACTAAATTGCTGAGGCTGGCTTTGAATTCTCCATCCTCCTAGCTCTGCCTCCAGACCCAATGGGATTACAGGAGCATGCCACCAGGCCTGGTTAATTTTGACTTCTTGAAGTCTGAAATTTGAATTATATATGTATTTGTAAATCTAGATGAGAGTAAAAATTTAACTTAAAGTTCTGAGTTTCCATGTTTCAAATTAAGGTGTGAAGAGTTTCAGTTGAAATTTTGGGGAAATAATATGTTTGGCTTGATATAAATGATGATAGTATGCTTGTCATTCTTATGGATCTTGTTTTCTTAATTTGGGTGTGTGTGTATGTGTGTGTGTGTGTGTGTGTGTGTGTGTGTGTGTGTGTGTTTGATCTTGAAGCCTGCCACACACAAAAGTATTGCAAATATAGAATTGCAAATATATATTACCATATTTCTGAAAATAAGTCATCTTGTATCTCTAATTGCCATATCTTTAAGTATTACATTTTATTTGTAATATCTACTGTAATAAAAGCCATGACTAAAATCTTGTTTAAACTCCTTAAAGCTTGTTTAAACATAATTGACTTAGTTACTGTACAACATATTACTTTAAAATTACCATGTCTAACTTATATGTACAACATTTAAAATCAACTCATTTTATATAAATTTTACTTATTCAATGGACAACGTGTTAAGTTACAAGCCAATTTAAAAATTCTATCCAAGATCTTCTATTTATTGTTCTGAAGATCTATTAAAATTAGCTTTGAACCACACAATATCATTTACTAACACATACTGGTGATTTAATTAATAACATGATAAAAATAATAATTTAAATTAGATTAAATTCTCAATACAGCAATCTTTTGGTAATCCTTCATATAACATGTTATTACTCTAGAATAAAATCTATGATAGTTTATAATTGGAAAGCCAGACTACAAAAAAAATTCAAGGTAAGTAATTGCATCTTTTTGGAGACTTAACTCTGCTACATCTGTAATGTGTCTCTACATCCCTACTAATTTTCTTTGTTCTGAAGTCTTTTTGTCTGAAATCAAAATAGTTATTCCAGAACATTTTAATTAGCATTAGCACAGTAAATTATAATGGTATCAAAAACTACATAAGTATATCTCTCACAGAATATTTGCAAGATCTATATGTGAATACAGTATTAATTCTGATGAAATAAAGCAAAGAAAATCTAAATAAATAAAACTAGTCATTTATTCTGTGTTCATAGATAGAAGAATAAGAATTCAATATTCATAGGATGAATGTTATTCCAAAATTACTTTATAGATTTAAGATAATTCCTATGAAAATCTAAACAAACTGTTTTGTGGATACTAACACACTGATTCAAAGGTCTGTATGGAAAAGCAAGAAGAAGGTAACACTGAAGAACTGAAATTACCTGACTACTAGGTTAACTATATAAATTTACTATTACTAAGCTTTCATGGTATTAATGAAAGAATAGACACACAGCTTAATGGAGCAAAATACCAAGTTCATAAGTAGAATTACACAAATATAGTAAACTGATCTTTGGCAAAAAAAAATAGGCAGATACTTGGATGGAAAAATGACAGTTTTTCCAACAAATCAGACAGAAAATTAGATATCATATGTCAAAAAAAATCAACCCAGAGAGAAATGATATAGCTTATACCTTTCATGAGAATTAATTGCAAATTTATCATTGTGTTAGTCAGCTTTCCATCAATGTGATCAAAATACCTGACAGGAAAACTTCATAGCATGAAGAGTTTATTTTGGGCTCACAGTTTTGGAAGTCTTATTCCATGGCTAGCTGCTTCTAATGATATAGGCCTTAGATGAGGTAGAACATCATGGTGGAAGGACATAGCTCATTGGAAGCAAGAAGCACGCACACACACACACACACACACACACACACACACAGAGAGAGAGAGAGAGAGAGAGAGAGAGAGAGAGAGAGAGAGAGAGGATTCAGAGACAAATTATAGTTCCCAAGCCCAGGTCTCAGGTGATCTCCTTCCACCAGTCATGCCCCATCTGCCTGTAGTTACCATCTTGTAGTCCATTCCAATCATTAATCTGTCAAATGGATTAATCCATGATTCTCAGAATCCAGAACATTTAGCTACATTGTGTGATGCATGAGCTTCTTTGCGAGACATTAAAGATGAAAAATATAGCAAGTATTTCACTAACAAAATGTTGTATTTATTTCTAGTTATGTCTTCTTCTAGAAGATTTATAGTATTTGTTTGGTGATATGATTTTAGATATAAAATCAAAGTCATAATGTGTGAAAATTAATTATGTAAGAATTTTTAAAAATCTGAATGGTCACAGCCTTGGAGGAAAATTTTGTTTTCTTAATTTGTGTGTTTGTGTGTGTGTGTGTGTGTGTGTGTTTGATCTTGAAGCCTGCCATACACAAAAGTATTTCAAATATAGAATTGCAAATACATATTACCAGATTTCTGAAAATAAGTCATATATATAAATAATAATACAAATTAATGCAATATATTGTTCTAACTCAGCAATAAATTAAAAATAATCAAATCAATTTAAAAATATGTAAAACATCTGGCCAGGTACTTCTCAGAAAAAGACCTGGAGATGGTCAAGAAGTATATAAAAAGATGCTCTATATCATGTGTTGTTATGGAACTGTACATTATAACCACAAGATGTGACTATATACCTATTAGAATGAATATAATTAAAAGACCTGGAAATGGCAAAATCTTGCAAGAAATTAGAGCAAGAGCAACTGTTTTTCATTACTGATAGGAATGCAAAATGATACCTATATTTTGAAATACATGGACATTTTATATTTTGTGAATGAAAATGCCTTCAACTATTATTTTGTTCTTGGGTTACCATTGTAGTTTTTGTTATATCTTAAGAACATTTCACTTGTTTCTTCTATTCTGTGGGTTCATAGATATGGAAAAATCATGCCTGAGGAAGGGCTGCAGTCAGACTTTCCACTACACCTGAATTAGATGATGATATTTAGGATTTTCTGGATGATGAACTTTCTGTTAAGATTTGGGGATTGGAGTCAAGACTTTTGGTGATGTTTAGATGTGGTTAATGTTTTCTTACGTGTGAAATGGACATAAATATTGTGGTTCAGAATTGAGAGTAAAACTGGGTATGCACAATAAACTCCCAAAAGTGTCCAAGTATTAATCCCAGGAATCTGTGAATACATTACTCAGCAAAAGGGACTTAGTTGATGTGATAAATTAAGGATTATGAGATGAATGAATTATCCTGGATTATTTGGGTGGATTTACCATAAATATAGGTACTTTATAAGACAATGAAATGTCAGGAAAGGATATGTGCTAACAGAAAGAGTTTGGAATTTGAAGTTGAAGGAAGAGAACACAGTAAACAAAATTCAGGAAGTCTAAAGAAGCTTGAAAAGTTAAGTGAAGGTTTCTCTTCTACAACCTTCCAAAGGAAAGTAATTGTTATGATTTGGAGATGAGATGTCCCCTAAAATATCCCATGTCGATACAGGACTATTCAGAGTGAGATTTATTAGATTAGGAGACATATAACCTAATTAGTCCATCCTATTTTGAATGTGCTAAATGGGTGGTAACTGTAAGCAGGTGGGTCATGGCTACAGGAGGTAGATCATTGGGAGTATATTCTGGAAGTGTTCCTCTATTCTGTGGTCCCTTCCTCTTTCTCTCTCACTCTAACTCCCTGCTTCTTTTCCACCACATGTGGAACACTGTTCTTGAATCACACCCTTCTGCCATGTTGTTCTGCCTCACTTGGGCTCAGAACAATGTAGTCAACCAACCAGGAACTGAAAACTTAAATGTGAAGTTAAAATATATGTTTCTTCTTCTAAATTGTTCTTGTCAGATATTTGGTCACAGCCATTAAAAAAAAAAAAAGTCAACTAACACAGAAGTTCAGGCAACACCTTAAAAAAATCTGACTTCCAGAAAAATTTTGTTTAAGCCACTAAATGCATGGCTCTGTGTTATAGCAGCAATATGAAACTAGATGGAGGAGAGAAATTTCAGAATTAAAGAGACCTCCCATGCTAGGTATTTGCTGTGGTACAATCTCACACACTTATTTTCACATCCAGTCCCTGTCATTCTAAAGGGATGAGAAGCACTTTCTTGGTGGGAGCTTGTTGTGTTGTTATCCTCTCCAGAAATGCTTCTTGCCCATCCTGGATGCCCTGGATTGTGGATGGATCTTCAGATCCATGGAAGCAAGGACCAATTATTATGGAGTAGCAGTCTTGCCACTGTCAGCTGGCTACTGCCTTCTTTTTTAGTCAGGTAAGGTGGTTTGAGAACCAGCAGACAAGAAAAGCATTTTACCTAGCTTTATATATTTCGTAAGGCCAGTTGTGTCACACTTACCTATTGCTAGGAAAACTCCCATTTGGTCCAGAAGATAAATGACCTTATCCAGATGGCCTTTGCTTTCTGGGCTGTTGTCTGCAAGAACACTGACCAAGTACTTAGAGGTGTAAGTGGCCCTACTGAGAATTTTCCTGTTTTATGTTGCTAAACCAAGTTGACTTCCTCACCCTAGCCTGAAATTTATCCACTCATTTCTTCTATTATTTTCTAGGTTTAGATAAACGTGGCATAGAGGAAGAAAGGGAAAATAATTTTGACTCTATCAAAGTCCTTATGCATTTTTATTCTTCTTAATAAATTCCTATAGGTTTTAATAAATTATTTCAAACATTTATTTTAATTAAATATATTTAGCTATATGTATTTAATTAAAATGTATAAATAAAATATATTTTGTTAAAACACATATGCATATTCTTTTGAATAATATAAATGTGGGACAGACAATGATAAATACAGTACTGCAGCATATCTGTTCAGGATGATTCTGTTTGAAAGAAAAAATAAATAAATGTAAGAGAATTTTCAGAGAAGCCTCTCTTCCCACACATTTGGAAAATCCCATCCACCAGCAAATCATGTTCCATGTCTTCTAATGTGTTACATTAGAAGTTCCACAATGTGAGTAATGACAACCTCAAAACATGTTCTCTTTTCTCATCCCACTTACCTCAGTAACTGGAGCATGACCTTTTTTTAATAACAAGAATATATTTCAATTCAGTTTAAATATCAGCACTGCATCTTTATTCTGGTAGCCTTCTGCCTACATTAACACATTCAAAATAATTCATATTACCCATTAAATATATTTATATTCTGCAGCTTTTTTCCTTTATAATACTAGGGAAATATTTCATGCAGTGACTACAAATTATTTTCAGTGTTTTGAGAGTATATTCAACAAATATTGTGGGAAAATGTTTTTTTATTTTCACGGATTTAAGAAGAATTAGGATATTTCCAGTTTAAGGTGGAACACTGAAACACAATTTCATTCCTATACCTGTGATCACCCTCTAAATTGGAAGCTTATAACCAGGGAACCTGACCTCGAAGAGATTTTTAACTCACATTTATGTATATGTTTTCCTAGAAGCTCTAAATCAAAATTATCTTTCCTTCAATTATATACACAGGAAAGAAACTCTACTCATATTAGAAATATTGGCTTATATTGCATGAAAATTCACACGTAGATTCACATAACATTTTATTCTATATGTGGATACACACACACACACACACACACACACACACACATATATATATATATACATAAATTCATGTTATATTGATCACAACATTGAAATTATGATATTAGATCTGCCAGTCAATGTTTTTATTCAATGCATGAGTGGAGACACACATTTATTCTTATATAAAATACTATTTTAAGTATTTTTATAACTGTTTAATGCAGTGGCTTTCTGTCTTAATCCTCTGTTTTAGTTCATAAGTTAAAACATTATTTTAAAAAGTCCATAGTTTGAGCTGTGGATATGGCTCAGTTTATAGAGTGCCTGCTTTGCATGCACAATGCCCTGGGTTCAAACTGTAGCCCTACCAAAAAAAAAAGTCCATAGGTTTAACTAGCCTATCATTGAGTCTTACAGAACAAATAAGTGCATGAGGATTAATGACTCAAAATAGTAAAGGTTTTCTTCCAACATAATTTGAAACTCAAAAAAAAGTGAGAAAAGTAAAAATATATCCAGAACAGAATCTTGGAAACTAGAAAGCTAGTGGACAAATACAGAAGACTTTAGCAAGCCAAATGGTGAACCAGCAGAATAAAAAGCAAAGAAAAAAAAACTAAATTTGTGTAGCAAATTCTCCGCACAGTTTCAGGAATTGATCATGTTGCTGGCTCCTAAAAGTGGAGTGATTATGCAACTAAACAGAAAAAAAACAACTGTTAACATTTAAGAAGAGGTTGAGCCAGCTTCTCTCTTCTGCTGCTCCATGGAACCTGTGACTATTTCACAGCAACCCTGAATGAAGCTATGTCTTTCTTTTCTTAAGAAGGAAAAAGAAAGGAACATTGGAATAATGTCACAAAGTTCAAGATGGAGGGTGACAGTGCATTATCATACCATAAATGAGAGGACTAGATGAAAGTTCCTATCCAGCAATGTTCAC
This sequence comes from Spermophilus citellus, assembly GCF_964194105.1. Classification (NCBI taxonomy): domain Eukaryota; kingdom Metazoa; phylum Chordata; class Mammalia; order Rodentia; family Sciuridae; genus Spermophilus; species Spermophilus citellus. The sequence continues at coordinate 50,077,684 of NC_138182.1, read as the reverse complement.
ACTGCCTTAACAGCAGGGTCTCTGTATTTGAATTCACAAACTCCTGAGATTAAAAGGTCTTGCCAAAACAGTGTTTTACTAATGAGCAAGGATACAGGACACGCAGTCATACCACATGCATGCAAGGCATGGTAGAACCCTTGTGCCACCCAGATCTGTCTCCCAAAATCTTCATCACACTGTACTGGAAACCACATGAGAGACTAGGCACAAGAGTGTACTTTGGGTGGCAGCACATAGCACTAGGATTCCTTCAGTTTTTTTAGCCTGCTAGTCATGTGCTCCCTAAATGGTATGCAATAAAACTCCCATTCTCAGACAGAGCTACATATGAAACTCATCACTTAATTATTACTGTTCCTTAATAAGCATTATCTCTAACCTGGCAAAATTCATTGGATTGGTGCTTAACTACAGCAGAATCCTCATTTATTTTAGATTTAATAAAATTAAACAATCCTTGAGTGAATGTTGCAGGAAGGTTCAACTAAGAGCTAAATCCTCAGACATTCCTAATGTCAGAAGAAAGTTAGATCTGCTAACAAAATTTAACTCAAAATATTAAATACAGAAACTTCTACTTTCCATCTCACATGGAAGCTAGTGCAGTAGGTGATATTAAATTCAATTCAGTTGAAACAAAAGTGAAGGGTGGGAGGGTAAGCATTAGGGTGAGCTAGTGAAAAATAGTGGAGGATTTAGGAGGAAGTTGGTTAATCAAGGAGATGTGTCAAATGCATTGAATAATTGCTGATTTTGTAAATGTTCTCTGTGATTCATCCATCTGTATTTGCCAAGGGGTCCCCATATTAACTGAGAGATATTGGTGTTATCTCTAGATTGCTATGTTTCAAAGTCATGGTTTCCAGGTATGTGAGAAACACATTTCTTGGATTGAAAATCTAGAAAGATGATGAGAAAAGATTTATGTACATTTCAAAGAGACAGATGTAAATATGATGTAACTTTTCTAAAGTAAATGCTCTAAGAAAGAGGTTAAGGGTCCAGAAGTCAGAAAAAGGTCTGCCTGAAGTTTAGTCCATTGCCATCCTAAAAAGCTAACAATTTGGAATTTAATCTGTATCTTTTTCATGGGTTTGGGATATGGAGAACTGCAGACAACTTCATTTCAATTTTAAAATCTTAGAAGTTTGCTTGTAAAAAGTTATGCAGAGACACATTCTTTGAAAGCAAATAGAAATGAATAAAATATTGCCCTAAAATGTTCCACAAAGGATCCTTGAGCATCAGCTTGTCTATTTTTTTTTCTTCACATGTCCAAACTAAGTTTTAAGCTTAAGATATTGATGGCAAGTCACAATTATAATTACAGCTAAATTCAGATGAGAATGTAAGGCTCCTAGAGCTCATAAGAGAAAGGATCCAACAGGGATGACTTTGTATTTGCAGTTTCACATGGTCATGGTTATGGGAGAGAGATAAAGAAGCCCAAGAAATGAAGACAATAATTAATCCTTTGCACCATGTGATTCAAAGGGCTCAACATTTCATTGTTTTTAATTTACTCTTATAGCAGAACATAGTAGGATGTAAAATTCTGAAGTCATTAACTGTCTTATTACTGGTTGCTTTTCTACTGGCAGAGCAAAATATCCATGGAGTTTTCTCTCTGGATTTTCTTTAAAATATACATGAAAACGATAAGTCATGTAAAACTGGATTTTAACCACTGGTGTTAACTGATAAGTACTGTGGATCAAAGAATTCTATAGGCTTCAGTAACAGAGTCTGAAAATAACTGAGAAAGACTGCTCTTTATACATGCTCCAGATGATCCCTCCTGCCAGTCTGAGTTCTTTTTTTTTTTTTTGGGTCCTTTGTTTGGACTACAACTTGGTCAGTTTGTTTCAATTCATGCCCCTAACAGACAAAACAAACAGCTGGCAAAACATCATCCAGGTCACATCAAAAGCAGTGTAGGCTGAGTGTCAACATACTAAGGGGACTAATCCTTGCAAATGTTCCTCTGCTGTGGATCGGCTGAATTCAAGCTCCCATCCACCTGCTTCCCGCAGACAAACAGCTGTGACTCAGCACTAATCCATCCAGCTGAAACAACTGGTCAGCCCTTCTCATCCTACGGAGGTAAATGCCTACTGAGACTTCATAGGTAGTGGCCACAGGTTTGAAATGGGGCTTGGGGGAGACAGTAAGGACCCACCCGTTGCATTGGTCGCCCGGCAAAGGGAAACGAACTGTCGCCATTTGCAAGAGATACCACCATGGCAGAGAACGGATGTCATCAGACTGCGGCGGAGGAGATAACTTCATTGAAACCTGCGGTTACAGGTGTGTAATTCCCTAGCCTTCCCTCTCCACACATTGGGGAAACCTTAAGGGCTCCTCCCAGCTCTCCCATAAGGGCCCCTCCCAGCTCTCCCGTGAGCACGATAGCCAGACCCAGGGAATCAGAGGTGGCGTGGGACCCGCGGCACTGAACTACTGCTCCCAACAGTGCTGACAGCTGAGGTCTCTTGCACCAGCTACCGGGGGCGTGGCTACCGGAGGGCAAGTAAAATTCGCTGAGGAATCTCAGCCCCAAGCTCTACAAACTTAGGGTCTGAGGGAATGGCAAACTGGAAGAGTGTGCCCAGTCGTTCATGAAAACAGGGCTCCCGGGAGCAGCAGACCTGGCGTGTAGCCAGTATTGTGGTGAGCGTCACCCTTGAGAGGGGCCTGGCTACAGGAAAAGTGGGAAGTGACTAGACACAAGAGGAGGCCCTAGGCACTCAGGATTGGAGACTCGCCCAGTCTGGGAGGAGCTGCTGCACAGTGATTGGTTCCCGCGTATTGACAGGAGAAACTTGACCTGGTGGGCACAGCGCCATCTACTGGAAGAGAAGTTAATCAAACTCTAAGACTGCATTTATTAGTTTTTTTTTCTTTTTTTCTTTTCTCTTTTTTTTTTGATTTGGGTTTTTCTTTCATTTTCATTTTTCTTTCTTGTTGTATTTTTAAATTTTTTTTACAATTTTTTAAAATTTTTTTCTTCTAATTTTAATTTTATTTTTTTAATTATTTTTTTTAATTTTTTTTTTTTTACATTTTTTTTATTGGTTGTTCACAACATTACAAAGCTCTTGACATATTATATTTCATACATTAGATTGACATGGGTTATGAACTCCCAATTTTACCCCAAAAGCAGATTGCAGAATCACGTCAGTTACACATCCACAATTTTACATAATGCCATATTAGTGACTGTTGTATTCTGCTACCTTTCCTATCCCCTACTATCCCCCCTCCCCTCCCCTCCCATCTTCTCTCTCTACCCCATCTACTGTAATTCATTTCTCTCTTTGTTTATTTTCCCATTCCCCTCACAACCTCTTATAATTTTCTTTAGCAATGAGTGTCTCCCTTCATTTCCATGCAATTTCCCTTTTCTCTCCCTTTCCCTCCCATCTCAAGTCTCTGTTTAATGTTACTCTTTTCTTCCTACTCTTCCTCCCTGCTCTGTTCATACTTGCTCTCATTATATCAAAGAAGACATTTGGTATCTGTTTTTTAGGGTTTGGCTAGCTTCACTAAGCATAATCTGCTCTAATGCCATCCATTTCCCTGAAAATTCTATAATTTTGTCATTTTTTATTGCTGCATAGTACTCCATTGTGTATAGATGCCACATTTTTTTTATCCATTCGTCTATTGAAGGGCATCTGGGTTGGTTCCACAGTCTAGCTATTGTGAATTGTGCTGCTATGAACATCGATGTGGCAGTGTCCCTGTAGCATGCTCTTTTAAGGTCTTCAGGGAATAGTCCGAGAAGGGCAATAGCAGGGTCAAATGGTGGTTCCATTCCCAGCTTTCCCAGGAATCTCCAAACTGCTTTCCAAATTGGCCGCACCAATTTGCAGTCCCACCAGCAATGTACAAGTGTACCCTTTTCTCCACATCCTCGCCAGCACTTGTTGTTGTTTGAATTCATAGTGGCTGCCAATCTTACTGGAGTGAGATGGTATCTTAGGGTGGTTTTGATTTGCATTTCTCTGACTGCTAGAGATGGAGAGCATTTTTTCATGTACTTGTTGATTGATTGTATATCCTCCTCTGATAAGTGTCTGTTCAGGTCCTTGGCCCATTTGTTGATTGGGTTATTTGTTATCTTATTGTCTAGTTTCTTGAGTTCTTTGTATACTCTGGATATTAGGGCTCTATCTGAAGTGTGAGGAGTAAAAATTCGTTCCCAGGATGTAGGCTCCCTATTTACCTCTCTTATTGTTTCTTTTGCTGAAAAAAAACTTTTAAGTTTAATTAAGTCCCATTTGTTGATTCTAGTTGTTAACTCTTGTGCTATGGGTGTCCTATTAAGGAATTTGGAGCCCGACCCCACAATCTGTAGATCTGAGCCAACTTTATCTTCTATCAGACGCAGAGTTTCTGATTTGATATCAAGCTCCTTGATCCATTTTGAGTTAACTTTTGTGCATGGCGAGAGAAAGGGATTCAGTTTCATTTTGTTGCATATGGATTTCCAGTTTTCCCAACACCATTTGTTGAAGATGCTATCCTTCCTCCATTGCATGCTTTTAGCCCCTTTATCAAATATAAGATAGTTGTAACTTTGTGGGTTAGTCTCTGTGTCCTCTATTTTATACCATTGGTCCACCCGCCTGTTTTGGTACCAGTACCATGCTGTTTTTGTCACTATTATTCTGTAATATAGTTTGAAATCTAGTATCGCTATACCGCCTGATTCACTCTTTCTGCTTAGAATTGCTTTTGCTATTCTGGGTCTTTTGTTTTTCCATATGAATTTCATGATTGCTTTATCTATTTCTACAAGAAATGCCGTTGGGATTTTGATTGGCATTGCATTAAATCTATAAAGAACTTTTGGTAATATCGCCATTTTGATGATGTTAGTTCTGCCTATCCATGAACAGGGTATATTTTTCCATCTTCTAAGATCTTCTTCTACTTCTCTCTTTAGGGTTCTGTAGTTTCCATTGTATAAATCTTTCACCTCTTTTGTTAGGTTGATTCCCAAGTATCTTATTTTTTTTGAGGATATTGTGAATGGAGTGTTTTTCCTCATTTCCATTTCAGAAGTTTTGTTGCTGATATACAGAAATGCCTTTGATTTATGCGTGTTGATTTTATATCCTGCCACTTTGCTGAATTCATTTATTAGTTCTAGTAGTTTCTTTGTAGACCCTTTTGGGTCTTCTAGGTATAGAATCATGTCATCTGCAAATAGTGATAATTTAAGTTCTTCTTTTCCAATTTTTATGCCTTTAATTTCTTTCGTCTGTCTAATTGCTCTGGCCAGTGTTTCAAGAACTATATTGAATAGAAGTGGAGATAGAGGGCATCCCTGTCTTGTTCCGGATTTTAGAGGGAATGCCTTCAACTTTTGTCCATTCAGAATGATGCTAGCCTGAGGCTTAGCATAGATAGCTTTTACAATGTCAAGGTAAGTTCCTGTTATCCCTAGTTTTTCTAATGTTTTGAACATAAAGGCATGCTGTACTTTGTCGAATGCTTTCTCTGCATCTATCGAGATGATCATATGGTTCTTATCTTTAAGTCTATTGATGTGGTGAATAACATTTATTGATTTCCGTATGTTGAACCATCCTTGCATCCCAGGGATGAATCCTACTTGATCATGGTGCACTATTTTTTTGATGTGTTTTTGTATTCGATTCGCCAGAATTTTATTGAGGATTTTTGCATCTAGGTTCATTAGAGATATTGGTCTGTAGTTTTCTTTCTTTGAGGTGTCTTTGTCTGGTTTCGGGATCAGGGTGATGTTGGCCTCATAGAATGAATTTGGAAGAGCTCCCTCTTTTTCTATTTCCTGAAATAACTTGAAAAGTATTGGTATTAATTCTTCTTTAAAGGTTTTGTAAAACTCCCCTGTATACACATCCGGTCCTGGGCTTTTCTTGGTTGGTAGTCTTTTGACGGCTTCTTCAATTTCTTCCATTGATATTGGTCTGTTCAAATTGTGTGTATCCTCCTGACTCAGTCTGGGCAGCTCATATGACTTAAGAAATTTATCGATGTCTTCACTATCTTCTATTTTATTGGAATATAGGTTTTCAAAATAATTTCTAATTGTCTTCTGTATTTCTGTAGCATCTGTTGTGATATTGCCTTTTTCATTCCGTATGTTAGTAATTTGAGTTCTCTCTCTTCTTCTCTTCGTTAGCATGGCTAAAGGTCTGTCGATCTTATTTATTTTTTCGAAGAACCAATTTTTAGTTTTGTTAATTTTTTCAATAGTTTCTTTTGTTTCAATTTCATTAATTTCCGCTCTGATTTTAATTATTTCTTGCCTTCTGCTACATTTGCTGTTGTTTTGCTCTTCCTTTTCTAGGGCTTTGAGTTGGAGTGTGAGCTCATTTATTTGTTGGTTTCTTCTTTTTTTGTGGAATGACCACCAGGCGATGAACTTTCCTCTTAAAACTGCTTTCATTGTGTCCCATAGATTCCGATATGTTGTGTCTGTATTTTCGTTTATCTCTAAGAATTTTTTGATTTCCTCCTTTATGTCTTCTGTAACCCATTGATCATTCAGTAACATATTGTTCATTTTCCATGTGATGTAGGATTTTTCCTTCCTTCTTTTATCATTGATTTCCAGTTTCATTCCATTATGATCAGATAAAATGCATAGTATTATCCCCACCCCTTTATATTTACTGAGGTTTGCCCTATGGCATAATATATGGTCTATTTTTGAGAAGGATCCATGTGCTGCTGAGAAGAAAGTATATCCATTTGATGATGGTTGATATATTCTATATAAGTCAGTTAAGTCTAGGTTATTGATTGTGGTATTGAGTTCTATAGTTTCTTTATTTAACTTTTGTTTGGAGGATCTGTCCAATGGTGAGAGAGGTGTGTTGAAGTCTCCCATAATTATTGTGTTGTGGTCTATTTGATTCTTGAATTTGAGGAGAATTTGTTTTGTGAATGTCGCAGCACCATTGTTTGGTGCGTAAATATTGATAATTGTTATGTCTTGTTGGTGAATGGTTCCTTTTAACAGTATATAATGACCTTCTTTATCCCTTTTGATTAAATTAGTCTTGAAGTCGATTTTATTCGATATGAGGATGGCCACCCCTGCTTGCTTACGAGGACCATGTGCGTGGTATATTTTTTCCCATCCTTTCACCTTCAGCCTGTGTATGTCTTTTCCCATCAGATGTGTCTCCTGGAGGCAGCATATTGTTGGATTTGTTTTTTTAATCCATGATACCAGCCTATGTCGCTTTATTGGAGAGTTTAAGCCATTAACATTCAGAGTTACTATTGATATGTGGTTTGAACTTCCATCCATGTTTGATTGTTTATCCTTTTTTTAAAAAAAAAAAAAATTTAGTTGGTCTCTCCATGATTGTCTTTCCCCTTGCCCTCTGTCTTTACTGCGGCACTTCCCACTGATGGTTTTGGTTATTGTTTTTCATTTCTTCCTCGTGTAGTGTTTTGCTCAAAATGCTTTGCAATGCTGGTTTTCTGGCTGCAAATTCTTTTAACTTTTGTTTATCATGAAAGATTTTTATTTCGTTGTCATACCTGAAGCTTAATTTTGCTGGATACAGAATTCTTGGTTGGCATCCATTGTCTTTCAGTGTTTGAAATACATTGTTCCATGACCTTCTTGCTTTCAGTGTCTGTGATGAAAAATCCGTGGTTAACCGTATTGGTTTACCCCTAAATGTAATCTGTCTCCTTTCTCTTGTAGCTTTTAATATTTTCTCTTTGTTCTGTATATTGGATATCTTCATAACAATGTGTCTTGGCGTTGGTCTACTGTGATTTTGTGTGCTCGGTGTCCTGTATGCATCTTCAATTTGTATATCTGTTTCCTTTTTTATTTCTGGAAAGTTTTCTGTAATTATTTCCTTCAGCAAGTTTCTCATTCCCTTGGTTTGAATCTCTGTACCTTCTTCTATCCCGATGACTCGCAAGTTCGGTTTCTTAATGTTATCCCATAATTCTTGGATGTTTTTCTCGTGATTTTTTACCAGCCTTTCTGAGTTGGCTAGACTCTTTTCAAGATGGTGTATTTTGTCTTCATTATCTGATGTTCTGGTTTCTACTTGCTCCACTCTGTTAGTGATACTCTCAATTGAGTTTTTAATTTGGTTTATCATTTCCTTCTTTTCTAGAATTATTGTTTGATTATTTTTTATACTCTCTATCTCCTGATAAAGATGCTTAACTTCTTCTTTTATCTGTTTGTGAAATGCATTCTCAATGTGTTCTTTCGCTGCTTGAATTTGCTGTCTTGTATCCTCTTTAAGGTTCCATTCCATCTGTCTTAGGTGTTCCTTGAGTTCTTTATATGACCATTTTTCTGATGACTCTAGGTCCTCCTGAATATTTAGGCTGTCCTGCGTTGTTTGTACTCCTTTTCTTCCTTGTTTTTTGAAGCTGCTCATGTTGTTTCTTGTTCTGTTTGACTGCTGAGTTACTGTTTACTCCTATAAATTAGTTTGATGCTTGGGAGGAAAGGTATTTGAAGGGAAGGGAAGAAGTCTCTAAAGAGAATGAGAGTAGGCAGGTAGAATTCAAGAAAAAAGGGGGGATAAGAAAAATGAGAAGACTAAAGAAGAAAAAGAATAGGAACTAAAAAAGAAAAAGATTAAAAAAAATAATAATAATTAAAAAAATTTAAGTTAAAATTAGTAGAAAAAAAATTTAAAAAATATTTTGTAAAAAAAAATTAATAAAACAACAAGAAAGAAAAAAATGAAAATGAAAGAAAAACCTAAATCAAAAAAAAAAAAAAAAAAGGAGAAAAGAAAAAGAAAAAAAAACCTAATAAATGCAGTCTTAGAGTTTGATTAACTTCTCTTCCAGTAGATGGCGCTGTGCCCACCAGGTCAAGTTTCTCCTGTCAATACGCGGGAACCAATCACTGTGCAGCAGCTCCTCCCAGACTGGGCGAGTCTCCAATCCTGAGTGTCTAGGGCCTCCTCTTGTGTCTAGTCACTTCCCACTTTTTCTCTAGCCAGGCCCCTCTCACCACAATACTGGCTACACGCCAAGTCTGCTGCTCCCGGGAGCCCTGTTTTCATGAACGACTGGGCACACTCTTCCAGTTTGCCATTCCCTCAGACCCTAAGCTTGTAGAGTTTGGGGCTGAGAATCCTCAGCGGCTTTTACTTGCCCTCTGGTATCCACTTCCTGTAGGTGGTGCAAGAGGCCTCAGCAGTCAGCCCTGGTGGGAGCGGTATTTCCGCTTGCGAGACCCGCACCACCTCTGATTCCCTCGGGCTGGCTGAAGCACTCACAAGAGAGCTGGGAGGTGCCCTTAGGGGAGAGCTGGGAGGGGCTCTTAGAGTTTTCCCGATGTGTGGAGAGGCAAGGCTATGGGATCACACACCTTTTTCAACAAAGTTATCTCCGCAGCAGTCTGATGACACGGTTTCCCTTTGCCGGGAGACTAATTCAACGGGTGGGTCCTTCTCTCCCAAGCCCCGTTTCAAACCTGTGGCCACTACTTATGAAGGCTCGGTAGGCATTTACCTTCGTATGATGAGAAGGGCTGACCAGTTGTTTCAGCCGGATGGATTAATGCCGAGTCATAGCTGTTTGTCTGCGGGAAGCAGGTGACCGGGAGTTTGAATTCAGCGGGCCAGAGCTCAGTGCGTGTTCTCAGATCACTTGGATTTTAAATTGTCGCTCATCTTATCAGCTGTTTCATATACTTTGGCAGCTCATTCGCGCGGTGAAGAGTCTGCTCTGTGGTGCTCTGTGGGAGGCGGCGGCAGCGGCCTTTTTAATTTTTTTTCTTTTTTTATTTCCTATTTTTTTCTTCTTTTCTCTTTTAATTTCTTTTCAATTATCTTATCCCCTTTTCCTTGAATTCTACCTGCTTACTCTCATTCTCTTTAGTGACTTCTTCCCTTCCCTTCTAATACCTTTCCTCCAAGCATCTAATAAATTTATAGGAGTAAACAGTAACACATCAGTCAAACAGAACAAGAAATAACATGAGCAGCTTCAAAAAGCAAGGAAGAATAGGAGTACAAACAATGCAGGACAGCCTAAATATTCAGGAGGACCTAGAGTCATCAGAAAAATGGTCATATAAAGAATTCAAGGAACACCTTAGACAGATGGAATGGAACCTTAAAGAGGATACAAGACAGCAAATTCAAGCAGTGAAAGAACACATTGAGAATGAATTACATAAACAGATAAAAGAAGAACTTAAGCATCTTTATGAGGAGATAGAGATTATAAAAAATAATCAAACAATAATTCTAGAAATGAAGGAAATGATAAACCAAATTAAAAACACAATTGAGAGTATCACTAACAGAGTGGAGCAAGTAGAAGCCAGAACGTCAGATAATGAAGACAAAATATATCATCTTGAAAAGAGTCTAGCCAACTCAGAAAGGTTGGTAAAAAATCACGAGAAAAACATCCAAGAGTTATGGGATAACATAAAAAAAACAAACTTACGAGTCATTGGGATAGAAGAAGGTACAGAGATTCAAACCAAGGGAATGAGTAACCTGCTGAATGAAATAATTACAGAAAACTTTCCAGAAATAAAAAAGGAAACAGATGTACAAATTGAAGATGCATACAGGACACCGAGCACACAAAATCACAGTAGACCAATGCCAAGACACATTGATATGAAGATATCCAATATACAGAACAAAGAGAAAATATTAAAAGCTACAAGACAAAGGAGACAGATTACATTCAGGGGTAAACCAATAAGGTTAACATCGGATTTTTTATCAAAGACACTGAAAGCAAGAAGGTCATGGAACAATGTATTTCAAACACTGAAAGACAATGGATGCCAACCAAGAATTCTGTATCCAGCAAAATTAAGCTTCAGGTATGACAACGAAATAAAAATTTTTCATGATAAACAAAAGTTAAAAGAATTTGCAGCCAGAAAACCAGCATTGCAAAGCATTTTGAGCAAAACACTACACGAGGAAGAAATGAAAAACAATAACGAAAACCATCAGTAGGAAGTGCCTTGGTAAAGACAGAGGGTGAGGGGAAAGATAATCATGGAGAAAAAAACTAAATTTTTTTTAAAAAAGGATAAATAATCAAACATGGATGGAAGTACAAACCATATATCAATAGTAACTCTGAATGTTAATGGCTTAAACTCTCCAATAAAGCGACATAGGCTGGTATCATGGATTAAAAAAACAAATCCAACAATATGCTGCCTCCAGGAGACACATCTGATTGAAAAAGACATACACAGGCTGAAGGTGAAAGGATGGGAAAAAATATATCACGCACACGGTCCTCGTAAGCAAGCAGGGGGGGCCATCCTCATATCGAATAAAATCGACTTCAAGACTAAGTTAATCAAAAGGGATAAAGAAGGACATTATATACTGTTAAAAGGAACCATTCACCAAGAAGACATAACAATCAATATTTTTGAACCAAATAATTGTGCTGCGACATTCATAAAACAAATTCTCCTCAAGTTCAAGAATCAAATAGACCACAACACAATAATTATGGGTGACTTCAACACACCTCTCTCACCATTGGACAGATCCTCCAAATAAAAGTTGAATAAAGAAACTATAGAACTCAATATCACAATTAATAACCTAGACTTAACTGACATATATAGAATATATCAACCATCTTCAAGTGGATATACTTTTTCCTCAGCAGCACATGGATCCTTCTAAAAAATAGACCATATATTATGCCATAGGGCAACCCTCAGTAAATATAAAGGGGTGGAGATAATACCTTGCATTTTATCTCATCATAATGGAATGAAACTGGAAATCAATGATAAAAGATGGAAGTAAAAATCCTACATCACATGTGTCGCGACCCCTTGCCCGCAAGGAAGACGCAACAACAGGAATCTTCTTTCAGCCGTTTATTCAGGCCCCTGATGTTTCTTCTTCTACCCCTCGGACGCCCCTCCCAGCCTTAATAAAGCATCCCAAGCCCCAATGCGAAGCTGCTACGTGGAGCTTTCTCATAGGGTGTTAAAACATCACGTGCCAACTCTCCCAAATAAGGAGTTGTTTGTCACAAACCACAGCGGAGCCAGCGCCATCTTGTAATGGTGACCACAGTCCGAAGAAACGGCTCACCACAGTTCCCCCTTTTGTTTTCTAAGAACAACACAGGAGAGAGTAGAGGTCCTATCCCACTGTGCAGAAGTGGCTGCATAGTATGGCTCAGCCCCAAGGAGGCGCCTTCCCCAGATCTGAGGCCATATCAGCCGACGCTTTTCTCCGTGGGACGGGGCGTGGACGCGTCTAACCCGCATACAATAGGACATGCTCTCCTTGAGGTCCACTTCAAGGATCACTCAAGTGCAGTGCCTTGCCTCGCATCCTGTATCGTGACGATGGTGGACGAAGGGGGATAGGTAAGGCTGAACTGTGGCTGTATAGAAATACAACGACAAACAAGTTGGTAACACCCTAAAAGAAAGGCACGGGTCTTAAGGCGATAGAAAAGCACTAGTGTGGAAACCCATCTGCGTGCAATGGTAGGAAAGCCGGCAGAGTGCAAGGGCTTTCCAACACTAAGAGAATAACAAGGAAAGACATGTCGATCCCAGTGCAATGTCCGTAAGACTTGGGGTGCGACGACCATGTCAAAGATTTACTGTTTAATTTGCGCAAGCCAAACTTGAGGTGAGTTGCCATTTTCTAAAGCTGCAAGAGCTTGTATGATCATAGCTTTATCGTGAGCATTGCGGGCCTTGAGGCGACAGAGAAACCACAAGCAGAGAACCATACCGAAGCAACACATTGCACCAAAAATGCCTACCCCCACCCACTCTTTAAAAAAGGAAAAGGCAGAGGATATCCAATCGGTGAATTGACCCAAAGTTACGGGATCGACATGGGTACTGTTCAAGACAGCTATCTGGGTCAGTTGAGACTGGATCATGTCTTCTGCTGCCATGGACCAATTTCCGGCCAAGTATTCGCCAATGATACGGGAGGCATTCCTGGAATCATTAAATCTGACAGAGGTTATACATAAATGTGCACGTTGGTCAACACAGCCCAAAAGCACCAAATCAGCCAATTCTTCTACCTGAGCTTGGAGTAAATCTATTCTTTGGTTGGCAGCTAAGATCCCTGACAAAATATGTTGATTAATTGTATTCTGGGATTCAAGTATGGTGGAAGTTTGTTGAACAACTTGATTAATGGTGGCAGCAGTCTGTACTTGACTGGCCATGGCCACTCCGGCCGTGACCGCTGCAGCAGCAGATACCGCCACGGCTGTCACTATAGCAGCTGTGATTCCAAAATCCCTGCAGACTCTAAGTAGCTCAACAATGGGGAATTCGTCAGGGTCCGCAGTGACTGGGATTGGGACAAAATTGGAATCTTCATAACCACCGCTACAGTCCAAGAACCATTCCAACACTCAGATAAGAAACAGGTAACACTAGAACAATCCAGCACCCCTGACGAGGTGTCATTAGCCAAAAGGAGTAAGAACGGGGATTGGACACAGACCATTGCAGGGGGCAATGTGGCATTATGTAACAGAGAGTTGAACGAAACAGATGTGAGTCTTTTACCTCGTTCACTCTCCCTAACAGTGCCAGAAACATTAGCCAGCCAACTTTTGGCTCCCAGCAATTGAGCCAGTGCAGAAATATCAGCTGAAGCCCCCTTTTCATTGGAGATCAGCCATTGAAACCAGGACCAACCCACTCCTGTAGAGGAGTTGACACTGTTGTTAAAGTTATAAACATACCTCTTAAGAGAGGGGGAAAGGGAGAAACCTTTAGCAACTTGACGTTGCTCCCAAGAATGATCCTGACAAGGCGTAAATGTTGGGGGGAAACCAAGATTAGGGGTACAGTAAGGAGAGGCCTTAAAATGGGTGGCATTATAAAGACTATTAGAAGAAGGAGGCACTGGGATTAGTACCTCGGAGATAATAGCCAAGGTAGTTGTGTTTAAAGCAGAGCTATTTGCGGGGGTTCCTGAGCCTGTTTGTTCCCCTGAGACTACTTGGCTCAACACAGCACTGAGAATGCTCCCTGAAACCTGACTGGACCGCAATGGGTCCTCCCAGTTAGTCAAATTCTTGGTCTTAAGACTAATACAATGAGTGTTCCCAAGGCTGAAACAAAAAACTCCTGTGAGATTAACTTGAGATTGATTAAAAATGCTATCCACGTCCCCTCTAGGAGAGGCACAGGGAGCAGACATCTCACATGAGGTAGAGAAAAGAGTGGGGAGGACTCTAGAATTACCATGAACCGGCATTGGCATTGGCCAAGCCCGTGCCACTGCCCACCACTGCATTGGTGTCATCTGTGTCATCGGCATCAGCACCAGAGCCAGAGCACTTAGCAGAATGAAGATCCTCATCACGGGATTGCTGTGGTATTTCCTGTTGCTGGTTAGCCGACGTCAAGACTCTTCTTGTCAGGCGTTCAGGGACCCACAACGGTTCCGTGCGATCCTGGGGAAAAACACATACAGATCCTCGTGCCCATGTCAGCACGGGGTCGGGGCCGTTCCATTGGCCCGTAAGAACATCTTTCCACTTAACATAGCCAATCACAGAGGGCTGAGGGGACACATGTCTATCGGCCGCAGAGCGATCATGAATATCCAAATTCAAAAAATTAATGGTAAAGAGAGCTAAGGACAGGCGTTCTTTAGGAGTATGTTCAGCACCTATTCCCCCCTTTTGTTTATGTAAAGTTTCCTTTAAGGTGCGATGAGCACGCTCAACAATGCCTTGCCCTTGAGGATTGTAAGGCAAACCATGAGTAAGTTGCACTCCCATAGTAGAACAAAAAGATGTAAATTGTCTTCCAGTATAAGCAGGTCCATTATCAGTCTTAAGGGACGTAGGTGCACCCCACGCCGCCCAGGCCTCCAGGCAATGAGTAATGACATTACGTGCCTTTTCTCCCGATAAAGCAGAAGCATGAATAATTCCAGAGTACGTATCAACAGAAACATGGACATACTTGAGGCTACCAAAGTCAGGTATGTGCGTCACATCCATTTGCCAGACAACTAATGGCTTCAATCCCCGTGGGTTCACTCCATAAGTAGGGGGATGAAGAAATGTGACACAATGGGGACAGTGTAATACTATCTGCCGAGCATCTGCTCTTGAAATAGAAAAACGCCTGCGCAGTGTTAAAGCATTAACATGAAAATTTTGGTGAAACAATTTAGCCTCCTCTAAGGAGGAAGCCAAACAGATCAACTGACCTCTAGTGGCTGAGTCCGCACAGGCATTACCCTGCGATAACGGACCAGGAAGAGAGGTGTGAGCCCGGATGTGCACTGGATAAAAAGGAGCAGTGCGGCCACGGATAAGCTGTTGAAGCTGATTAAAGTAAGCAGATACATTACGGGCATCACTAATAGCTCCCACAGCCTCCAGGATTTGTAGTGCTTGCACCACATAGATGGAGTCCGAAATGAGATTAAAAGGAAAAGAACACTGTTTAAAAACCTCAATAACAATTTGTAGTTCTACCCATTGTGGATTTCCAGGAGCAAATTGATGCTGGACAGGGGGAGAATCATTAATTACATAAGCTCCCATTCCAGACTTGGAACCATCAGTAAAAATGTTAACAGCCCCCGGAATGGGACTGGATGAAGTTACTTTAGGGAAAATGATAGGATGTTCTTTAACAAAATGGAGTAACGGATGAGAAGGGTAATGATTATCAATATCCCCTTGAAACGAGCAACATAGAATAGCCCAGTTATCTAGAGTAGCACACAAGACACTAAGTTGAGCTTTAGTGTAGGGTATAATAAGAGAAGAAGGTGATTGTCCGAAAAATTGAATGCTTTGTTGAATACCTTTAAGTGCTAATGCTGCAACAGCATCAGGATAATATTCTAAGGATTTTCCTGGGGATACATGTGGGTGAATCCATAGCAAAGGTCCATCTTGCCACAGTACTCCAGTAGGCTGCCGCATAGTGGCAAGCACACATAACTGGAAAGGTTTATCACTCTGGAGCCTGCATAAAGTAGCATGTTGTATAGCTTCTTCTACTGTCATAAGGGCCGCTCTAGCCTCTTTGGTGAGGCTACGAGGGGAAGTAAGATCTGGATCACCCCTAAGAGTAGCATACAAAGGCTGTAGCACAACATTAGAAATATGTAAATATCCTCGTATCCAATTAATATCTCCCAGCAGTTTTTGAAAATCATTTAGAGTTTGGAGATCCTGAGCTCGTATGGTGATTTTCTGTGGTCGTAATTTGTCACACCCAATTGTTGCTCCCAAATACTTAATAGAATCCCCTGTTTGAATCTTTTCAGGTGCGATATGCAGTCCATATTGAGCTAACAACTTCACTAGGTCTTTATAGGCCTCATGAACTGTCTGCTCTGATTTAGCAGCCAATAATACATCATCCATATAATGAATGATCTTGATGGAGGAATACTTTTGTCTGAGAGGTGCGAGTGTCTTCCCCACATACATCTGACACATCGTGGGACTATTAGCCATTCCCTGCGGCAACACTACCCACTCAAACCTTTGATCTGGTTCCTCGTGGTTACACGAGGGAAGGGTGAAGGCAAAACGCTGCGAGTCTTTAGGATGCAAAGGAATAGAAAAGAAACAGTCTTTAATGTCAATAACAATAATGTGCCAACCCTGAGGAACCGAGGAGAGCAGAGGCAGCCCTCTTTGAATGGGCCCCATAAGTTGCATTTGAGCATTAACTGCTCGTAGATCATGCAGTAGGCGCCACTTCCCTGATTTTTTCTTAATGACAAATATGGGAGTATTCCATGGAGAAGTAGAAGGCTGGATGTGACCCAAGTCAAGTTGTTCTTTAACTAGAGCATGGGCTGCTGCCAATTTAACCGAGGGAAGAGGCCACTGAGGCACCCAAACAGGCTCCTCAGTGAGCCATGTTATGGGTATTTGAGCCCCAGTGGCCCCTAGGAAAAACCCAGACCAAATCTGTCAAGCTTTTGATGACCTTGTACAGGATGCTTATGTCCCTGTAAATGTTTTCCTAGTCCTAGACCTGGCCTATACCCCATATTTTGCATAATCTGTTGAGACACTGGGGAATAGTCATTACTAAGAGTGAACCCCATGTCTTTCATCAGATCACGGCCCCATAGAGAGATAGGTAAATCAAGTACATAAGGCTGAAAGGTACCATTATGTCCTTCTGGATCCTTCCAGACTAGATGTCTACAGCTGATCTGAGGGGCCTGGGCATATCCAAGTCCTCTCAAGGATTGATCAGAAGTCTGCACTGGCCATCCCTTAGACCAGTCCCTAAGTGCTATAATACTACGGTCTGCTCCGGTATCCAGTAATCCTACAATAGATTTACCTTCTATGCTTAATTCCAAAGTGGGGCGATTGCTCATATCTAGTGACAAATAGGCACAATTCCCTCCGGTGGTACCAATCTCATTCCCTGTCCGTGACCTTGAATCAGCAGGGAAGTGATTATGTAAGCTAGGCAAAATTAGCAATTGAGCAATCCGATCCCCTGGGGAGATAGACACAATGCCCCTTGGAGCTTCCACCATAACCTTTATTATCCCTACAGTATCAGGACTTATGACTCCGGGGAAAACATGAAGACCTTGTAAAATAGAGGATGCACGTCCAATTAGCAAACCTACAGTGCCAGGTGGTAGAGGCCCTGTAAACTCAGTTTCCACCAATTGGACTCCCATCTTAGGTGTTAATACGAGTCTGGAGGTGGAACAGAGGTCCAATCCCGCGGCACCTGTAGTGGCTCTCCGCGTTTCATGGGATGGCGTAGAGATGGCCATGTCTCGGGTTCGGGTGTGACATTCTCCACTGCCCCATATATTTGTGGGCCCTGGGGTCGAGGGCCCCGTCGGCCGTTTTTTGGCCCAGCTGAAATAGGCTGTCCATGGATGTCCCTCACTGATCTACACTCTCTTGCCCAATGCTTCCCCTTTTTGCATCTTGGACACAACCCCGGTAGACGAAGGCCATTGGAAAGGCCACCGTGAGAAGGTCCAGTAAAATTGTCTTTTTTGGAATTGTCTTTTTTGGGACATTCACGTCTAACATGACCGGGTTGACCACAATGGAAGCATGTTCCGGCGGCAGGACCGCCCCCTTTTGTAATCCGAAGGACAGCAGCTGCAAGACCTGCATTAGTTAAAGGTCCTCCAATCTCTCTACACACCTTCATCCATGCTTCTATGCCTTTGTTCTTATAAGGAGTGATTGCTGCTTTACATTCCTTGGTGCATTGCTCAAAGACCAATTGCTTGACAAGGGGCATGGCTCTATCAGGATCCCCAAAAATCTTTCCAGCGGCGTCCACCATCCTTGCTACAAAGTCTGAAAAGGGTTCTGTAGGGCCTTGTATAATCTTAGTCAAATTACCAGATACCTCTCCTCTATTTGGAAGTGACTTCCATGCCCGAATGCAAATGTTATTAATTTGATCATATACCTCAAGAGGGAATCCCGTCTGTTGATTAGCAAATCTACCTTGCCCCAAAAGCATGTCCTTATCCCAATGAGGGTGTCCCGCCGCATGGTTTTGGGCGGCCTGCTCTATTGCGCCCTCTAGCACAAATGCTCTCCAGTCCAAATATTTACCTGGGGAAACACAAGCCCGAACAAGGCTAGCCCAATCAGAGGGAGTCATACAGTATCTAGACAGACTCTCCACCTGAGTTAGTGTGAAGGCGGCATCCACCCCATAAGTGCGCACAGACTCCGCCAGAGTCTTCACAATTTTGAAATCTAAAGGCTCATGGAATCTTCCCCTATTATCATCCTGAAAAATTGGATAAGCAAGACCCATCTCAGCGTTAACAGCCCTCCATGTTTGAGCATGGAAAGCTCTCCCCGAAACTCCCCCGCCATACGGCGGTGGATCCGGAGGATCACATTTCTTGAGCTCCTGTTTATTTTTGTTCCCTTCTCCCACAGCTAAACTCCCTAGCTGGCGAGACAGCCTCCCAAGCTCCTCCTCCTCATCCTCCTCTTCCTCTGACCCACTTTCACATGGGGGTGTGCGCAGCGCACTGAGATCTGGATACAATCGTCTCTTCCTCTGTTTCACGCTCCGCACACTTCCATCCTCCCGAGATACCTCACTTCCTGCATCTGGATACAATCGTCTCTTCCCCTGTTTCACGCTCCGCACACTTCCATCCCCCCGAGATACCTCACTTCCTGCCGTCTCCGATTTCTCCTCATGTAATTGTTCTAGAACTTCCTGTCCTTTAGTAAGTGCTTCCTGACATCTGCCATCTGTGAGGCAACTACGGACCATTTTCCAAAGGGGTATCACCCCGCCCTCTAATATGCCCTGCTCAGAAGCAAAGTCAAGATCTTTGCCTAATTTATCCCAACTAGGTATAGTAAGACTGCCCGAAAATGCAAACCACGGTGCAGCAATATCCAACTTCTGTAAAAATCTTTGTAAAGTTCTATGTTTCACTTCCAGGCCCTTGGAACGTAACAGGCCGTCTAGGGCCAGAAGAAGCGGACTTGAAGATGCGGCACCCATGACACAGCAACAAAAGAAACACAGAAAACAAAAGTGAAAGTACACAGTGCAGCTGCAATAAAATATAAAGCTCTCTCTTTCTTTGTAGAGGAGCTGACCCCGCTTTGATCGCGGATCCCACTTACTGGGACTATCCCCGCTTTGGTCGCGGATCCCACTTACCTGGGACTAACCGGTGCACCACCCCTGACGGCTGAAAGTTCTGGATCCCGGGTTTCGGCACCACTTGTCGCGACCCCTTGCCCGCAAGGAAGACGCAACAACAGGAATCTTCTTTCAGCCGTTTATTCAGGCCCCTGATGTTTCTTCTTCTACCCCTCGGACGCCCCTCCCAGCCTTAATAAAGCATCCCAAGCCCCAATGCGAAGCTGCTACGTGGAGCTTTCTCATAGGGTGTTAAAACATCACGTGCCAACTCTCCCAAATAAGGAGTTGTTTGTCACAAACCACAGCGGAGCCAGCGCCATCTTGTAATGGCGACCACAGTCCGAAGAAACGGCTCACCACACACATGGAAAATGAACAATATGTTACTGAATGATCAATGGGTTACAGAAGACATAAAGGAGGAAATCAAAAAATTCTTAGAGATAAATGAAAACACAGACACAACATATCAGAATCTATGGGACACAATGAAAGCAGTTTTAAGAGGAAAATTCATCGCCTGGTGGTCATTCCTCAAAAAAAGAAAAAAACCAACAAATAAATGAGCTCACACTTCATCTCAAAGCCCTAGAAAAGAAAGAGCAAAACAACAGCAAATGTAGCAGAAGGCAAGAAATAATTAAAATCAGAGTGGAAATCAATGAAATTGAAACAAAAGAAACTATTGAAAAAATTAACAAAACTAAAAGTTGGTTCTTCGAAAAAATAAATAAGATCGACAGACCTTTAGCCATGCTAACGAAGAGAAGAAGAGAGAGAACTCAAATTACTAACATACGGAATGAAAAAGGCAATATCACAACAGATGCTACAGAAATACAGAAGACAATTAGAAATTATTTTGAAAACCTATATTCCAATAAAATAGAAGATAGTGAAGACATCGATAAATTTCTTAAGTCATATGAGCTGCCCAGACTGAGTCAGGAGGATACACACAATTTGAACAGACCAATATCAATGGAAGAAATTGAAGAAGCCGTCAAAAGACTACCAACCAAGAAAAGCCCAGGACCGGATGTGTATACAGGGGAGTTTTACAAAACCTTTAAAGAAGAATTAATACCAATACTTTTCAAGTTATTTCAGGAAATAGAAAAAGAGGGAGCTCTTCCAAATTCATTCTATGAGGTCATCATCACCCTGATTCCGAAACCAGACAAAGACACCTCAAAGAAAGAAAACTACAGTCCAATATCTCTAATGAACCTAGATGCAAAAATCCTCAATAAAATTCTGGCAAATCGAATATAAAAACACATCAAAAAAATTGTGCACCATGATCAAGTAGGATTCATCCCTGTGATGCAAGCATGGTTCAATATATGGAAATCAATAAATGTTATTCACCACATCAATAGACTTAAAGATAAGAACCATATGATCATCTCTATAGATGCAGAGAAAGCATTCGACAAAGTACAGCATCCCTTTATGTTCAAAACATTAGAAAAACTAGGGATAACAGGAACTTACCTTGACATTGTAAAAGCTATCTATGCTAAGCCTCAGGCTAGCATCATTCTGAATGGACAAAAGTTAAAGGCATTCCCTCTAAAATCTGGAACAAGACAGGGATGCCCTCTCTCACCACTTCTGTTCAACATAGTTCTCGAAACACTGGCCAGAGCAATTAGACAGAGGAAAGAAATTAAAGGCATAAAAATAGGAAAAGAAGAACTTAAATTATCACTATTTGCAGATGACATGATTCTATACCTAGAAGACCCAAAAGGGTCTACAAAGAAACTACTAGAACTAATAAATGAATTCAGCAAAGTGGCAGGATATAAAATCAACATGCACAAATCAAAGGCATTTCTGTATATCAGCGACAAAACTTCTGAAATGGAAATGAGGAAAAACACACCATTCACAATATCCTCAAAAAAAAAAAATAAAATACTTGGGAATCAACCTAACAAAAGAGGTGAAAGATTTATACAATGAAAACTACAGAACCCTAAAGAGAGAAGTAGAAGAAGATCTTAGAAGATGGAAAAATATACCCTGTTCATGGATAGGCAGAACTAACATCATCAAAATGGCGACATTACCAAAAGTTCTCTATAGGTTTAATGCAATGCCAATCAAAATCCCAATGGTATTTCTTGTAGAAATAGATAAAGCAATCATGAAATTCATATGGAAAAATAAAAGACCCAGAATAGCAAAAGCAATTCTAAACAGGAAGTGTGAATCAGGTGGTATAGCTATACCAGATATCAAACTATATTACAGAGCAATATTGACAAAAACAGCATGGTACTGGTACCAAAACAGGCGGGTGGACCAATGGTATAGAATAGAGGACACAGAGACTAATCCACAAAGTTACAACTATCTTATATTTGATAAAGGGGCTAAAAGCATGCAATGGAGGAAGGATAGCATCTTCAACAAATGGTGTTGGGAAAACTGGAAATCCATATGCAACAAAATGAAACTGAATCCCTTTCTCTTGCCATGCACAAAAGTTAACTCAAAATGGATCAAGGAGCTTGATATCAAATCAGAGACTCTGCGTCTGATAGAAGAAAAAGTTGACTCTGATCTACATATTGTGGGGTCGGGCTCCAAATTTCTTAATAGGACACCCATATCACAAGTGTTAATAACAAGCATCAACAAATGGGACTTACTTAAACTAAAAAGTTTTTTCTCAGCAAGAGAAATAATAAGAGAGGTAAATAGGGAGCCTACATCCTGGGAACAAATTTTTACTCCTCACACTTCAAATAGAGCCCTAATATCCAGAGTATACAAAGAACTAAAAAAATTAGACAATAAGATAACAAATAACCCAGTCAACAAATGGGCCAAGGACCTGAACAGACAGTTCTCAGAGGAGGATATACAATCAATCAACAAGTACATGAAAAAATGCTCACCATCTCTAGCAGTCAGAGAAATGCAAATCAAAACCACCCTAAGATACCATCTCACTCCAGTAAGATTGGCAGCCATTATGAAGTCAAACAACAACAAGTGCTGGCGAGGATACAGGGGAAAAAGGTACACTCATACATTGTTGGTGGGACTGCAAATTGGTGTAGCAATTTGGAAAGCAGTGTGGAGATTCCTTGGAAAACTGGGAATGGAACCACCATTTGACCCTATTTCCCTTCTCGGACTATACTCAAAAGACCAAAAAATGGCATTCTACAGGGACACAGCCACATCTATGTTCATAGCAGCACAATTCACAATAGCTAGACTGTGGAACCAACCCAGATGCCCTTCAATAGATGAATGGATAAAAAAAAAATGTGGCATCTATACACAATGGAGTACTATGCAGCAATAAAAAATGACAAAATCATAGAATTTGCAGGGAAATGGATGGCACTAGAGCAGATTATGCTTAGTGAAGCTAGCCAATCCCTAAAAAACAAATACCAAATGTCTTCTTTGATATAATGAGAGCAACTATGAACAGAGCAGGGAGGAAGAGCAGGAAGAAAAGATTAACATTAAACAGAGACATGAGATGGGAGGGAAAGGGAGAGAAAAGGGAAATTGCATGGAAATGAAGGGAGACCCTCATTGCTATACAAAATTTCATATAAGAGGTAGTGAGGGGAATGGGAAAATAAACAAGGAGAGAAATGAATTACAGTAGATGGGGTAGAGAGAGAAGATGGGAGGGGAGGGGAGGGGGGATAGTAGCGGACAGGAAAGGTAGCAGAATACAACAATTACTAATAGGGCATTATGTAAAATTGTGGATGTGTAACCAACGTGATTCTGCAATCTGCATTTGGGGTAAAATTGGGGGTTCATAACCCACTTCAATCTAATGTATGAAATATGATATGTCAAGAGCTTTGTAATGTTGTGAACAACCAATAAAAAAAATAAAAAAAATAGGAAATGTTAGTCAGAAACTGAGGCACAGTCTACAAATTAATTGGTCTATATTCTTTAACAGTATCAAAGTTATAAAAATCAAACAAAGACTGGGGAACTCTTCCATACTGGAAATTATTAAACAGCTATGACAAATAAAAAAAATGTTCCTCTGCTAACTAGATGACAAAAATATCAAATAGTCTGATTTTCTTTTCTTTTTTTTTAACCTGTAAAATCATGTGAAGATTTTCAATAGTAAAATTTCAGAACAGATGTTATAAACAGGCAAGTACCTTAAAAACAAAGGGTTTTGTGACAAATTCTTCTATTTTTACGTTTAATCTTTAGCTAAAAAGATTCATGATTTTTCATGTTTGTATACAAAAATGTGCATGTGTGTGTGTATGTTTTGTGTGCAGTAGCTAAAGTTTATTGAAAGAACACCATCATGTCAATTGATACCTTTTAATATATAGCACAGATTAATATACTTTGGTTTACCTATTAAATACATCATGGCTAAATCCCCCCCCCAAAAAAAAAAGCTGAATGTTTTCTTTGATATAAGGAGGCTGATTCAGATTCATACTGGGATAGGGAGCATGGGAGGAATAGATGAATTCTAGACAGGGCAGAGGGGTTGGAGGGGAAGGGAGGGGGCATGAGGTAATTAATGATGGTGGAATGTGATGATCATTATTATCCAAAGTACCGGTATGAAGACATGAATTGGTGTGAATATACTATGTAAACAACCAGAGATATGAAAAAATGTGCTCTATATATGAAATAAGAATTTTAATGCATTCTGCTGTCATTTATAAATAAAAAATATACAAACCTAAAACTATACAAAAAAATACATCATGGCTAAAAAAATTGATAAACAATAAAGCATAAGCTTAAAATTTGGAAAATTCAAGGAACATCACAAGTTTATTGTTTCTAGCAAATATTTAATAATATTTTTGAAATAGGTGCTTGTATAATATTTCAATTTTTGGAAATACTTGAAATATTTCACATTTCTCCCAGACATCTCATTTGTATGAATTAGCCTTCCTAATACTTCCCAAAACATGTTCTTCCTAAACTGAAGCATTGTGTCATCTACCTACATATCTGTCAGTGCAAAAATACATACTTACATGCATGTGTGCATTTACATATAGATGGAGAGTAAGAATATGAGAGGAAAATAGTCTCAATTAATAGTAAATGTATTGTTTTTTAATATGATGATACCAAAAGATTTGTGTCATTAGTAATGGATACATATACCATTAACATATGAAATATTTCCCACCAATTCTCAGTTTAATAGAAGAATCTCAAGTATCTTTTGTTATACATGTATCTGCTTGAAAATCTCCCATAGAAATTGAAAAAGATTATGATATTCCATTCCACAGTAAAATTTCTATTTTTCAGCTCATTATAAACATTGTCCGCAGGACTAAGACAAGCTGCCTGCTTTTCTCTTTGTGTTACATTTTCCAGACTTAAAAAAAAAGGCATTTCCATGCAAATTACCCTCTTGCAACATTCATTAAACCCTTTTACTGAAAACCTAACTGGTTCTCAAACCTCTCCATTCTTTCTGAGGAATCTTGGAAGGGTCAAAACAGCAGAACAATGGTACTCTGATTTAATATGAAGTATAAAAACACAAAATATTGTTCAAAGTTGTATTTTTGTGATGTGAACATTTACAGAGACATGTTACTGAAAAAAATATGTCCTTATGTGTTAGGTAGAATAATTAATATGAGAACTGGTACAAATGATTTTTTATTACAGAGTCCATGTAACAATTTTGTTCCTCTCTTGTGCATCTGTACTTCCAAAGAGAAGTCTGTTTCCAGTCTCATCAGTGAACATGCTAGTAAGTGCAGTGGTTCTATTTCTCATAATCTCTGTCTTTCTAATGGTAGGGAAAACATTGTATGAATTGACAGTAAATCCTCAACAATGGAAAACATAACTATTTACACAGAAAATACCCAGGTAATGTTTTGTTACCATAATTGTCATATCTATAGCTTTCCTGACCATTTTTGACCCTTTTCACAGAAATGTATAATTTCCTGAACCACTTAAAGGCTATTTAATCATGTTTGTATGGAATAGTACCAATAAAAGGCCACTATAAATATAAAAATAATTTTAGCAGCATATTATTAAATACATCATTATACAATTCCTTTAAACATTGTACTTGGTTATAGTAATTGCATGCAAAGACCCATTTTGTTTTAATCCATTTCATGATTTTATGTGTGAAAATATATGATTTGTGTGAAAGTAGACATAATATGTCATATTTCATTTGGGAGCTACTATTTACTTATAAAATTGTAGCATCAGAAATACAAATGAACTGCATACAGGGCCTACTATTTATAATACCAGAATGCTGCATTTTTAACAAGTCCCCTGTGTCACTTCATAATTTCTATGTTTTATGTTTAAAAGTTTGTGATAACTGAAATGATTCAGGCTTCCATTTATTACCATTTCTCTGTAAACAGCACATAATAGGTAAATATAGTTTTGCTTCTCAAATAAAAAAATTGTAAAATGGAAAAGTCATCACTGTATTTGATCATTTTAATATTTGTTTTGCTGGGAAAATTACTTTTCAGCATTAAAATTACTTTTAATAAATAATTCTGAAAGCTTTGTAAAATAATTGTAAGTCTCAGAATGAGCAAAAATCACCTTGAGGAACATTGAAAGAAATATCAATATTTTTATGTCAGTTGTTAACCTACATTTTAATACCAGTATTCATTTTCTTTTTTTACTAACC
Organism: Spermophilus citellus; assembly: GCF_964194105.1. Classification (NCBI taxonomy): domain Eukaryota; kingdom Metazoa; phylum Chordata; class Mammalia; order Rodentia; family Sciuridae; genus Spermophilus; species Spermophilus citellus. The sequence continues at coordinate 50,051,339 of NC_138182.1, read as the reverse complement.
AGTGGTGCATCTATAAAACAATAAAATGCATCTGCTGAATGTTAGACTTTGTTATTGCCTCATGATGATTTTATTTTTTCTTCACTAACTGCTCATTTGTTACTTTTTTATTTATTTAAATTATTTTAGTTGACAAATAAAAGTTGTATGTGTTTATTCTGTACAATATGTTTATATATATATATGTATATATACATATATATATATATATATATATATATATATATATAGTGCAATGGCTAAATTAAGTAAATTAATAGATATAATACATCACATACTGTCTTTGTCCATTTTATGTTGCTGTATCTGCATACCCGAGGCTGAGTAATTTAAAAGGAAAGAGGTTTATTTTGGCTTACATTTCTACAGGCAGGGCTGTCCAAGAGCATTGCCCAACATCTGCTCAGCTTCTGTTAATTGCCTGGTGCTGGGACTTATCATCAGTGAAGCATATATAGGAAGTAATGATTCATTAAGGGAGCCTAGCTTATTTATAACAATCAATTTTTATGGTAACCAAGCCATTCCCAACAGAAGAAACCTCACCACCACTAGAAAAGCATTAATCTCTCTTACACAGTTTATCTTCTTAAAGGCAGCTGTACCTTTCAACACCAAGTCTCAAATTTAAGTTTTGGTGGGAACACAGTCCATAATTGTCATGTGTTTGTGTGTGTTTGTGTGAGAGAGAGAGAGAGAGAGAGAGAGAGAGAGAGAGAGAGAGAGAGAGATGAGAGATGAGGTTATTTAAAAACTACTTTATACACAATTTTCAAGCGTGCAATACATTAAAATATGCTATAGTCACCATGTGGTATATAGTAGGTCTTCTGAAATTATCCCTTCTAAAATTTTGTTTTACCTTCTTGAACTTACCTACTCATTTGTTTCTCAATGCATTCAAATATACTCTTTAAAGTTTCATTTTGAGAGAATGTACTTCAATAATTATTTTATCAGTCAATTTAAAATAGCATTTCCCTTTTTGCATATATCTATTTTATGATATGACTTCTTGGAAAAACTTCAAAATTTCATGAATAGTGCTCAAGCAAAGGCAAGTGTCTGGCTATCTTCCTATAGGATAGAAGAATGTGGACACTAACAGAAACACATTGAAAGAAAAAATAATATAAGACAAAATGGAATTAGTTAATCAAAATTAATGAATTTTTCTTACAAAATAATCAAGGTATAGAGACCATTCTCCTTGAGTTAAAAGGACTGCATCTGCCGCAATCCTGGGTGTTTCCTTGAGTGTAGTTGATGTTTCCACCGTTAGCAAAACTGTTTTAAAACACTTTAAGATTAGGTGGCATTAAGTCCAGAGCAGAGTGGATAATAAATAATACCACATTGCTTTCCTGGCCTGGTAAATCAATTTTTTATAGAGTTCCATTCTTGTAAATGTGAAAAGAGAGTGTAGAGTAAATATTGATGGTACTCTTACAAACTCAAGGTAATAATCTGTCTAATATAACTAAGTTTTCTTAATTGGTTATAAATCAGCTAGAATAAATGAATATTTAGAATTTTGTTTAACGAACAGTATACAACTTTAAAATTCAGATCCTCTGAGCCAGTCTACAGTAAAGATTCATAGTCCGTTAAACACTTGAATGGTTGAATACTTTGTGCCCCGTCCTGACTCTTTTACTCATTTAGAAAAATTTGACCCTGATGTTCACAAAAGCAAGATAACTAATGAGAATAGCAAGTCACATCAGTTTTTAGTTAGGATAAACATTTATAAAATTATCACGAAAATAAACTATACTATTTTTAACCCCAGTGTTTCCTCAAGAAGTCTCATCTACAAAGGCAAGAGATCTCTCTTTCTTCTCCTTTTCATCCTCTATATACACATCTCTCATAGATTCCTTACACATAATTCAGTGTCTCTCGCTACTTCTAACATAGCATTCAAATACTCTTAAGCATGGCCTAACTGTAATGATTATCTTTATACAATCTGTATATTGATATGGTTATCTGATCATATTTTTCCTTTCTAGAACTTTCTAAAATTCTCTTCTGAACTACTACAAGGGTCACACTTGAGACATAGGATAAAAACTTCTTCCAGTGAAAAATAAAGGCAATTATTATTTAAAGATGCAGAGCCTCTAGCCACTGAGGTGATAATGAAAGGTGAAGAGTGATATTTAATTATGGAGAATATGCAATATGGGAAACAGTAGAGTAATATAGTATTTCTAGTCTAGAAAAGACAGACTAGAAGAGTATTTCTCAAAATATGGCTTTTGCTAACTTGCACCAAATTCCAAGGGAAACTCTTAAAAACACCAGTTTTAAATTCCATCAGAAACCAGATAAATCTGAATGTAGGGGGTGAAGCTCAGACTATTAACAAAATTATCAGATTATGATACTCAAGTATGGGAAATATGGTAGAGATTACATGTAAAAATTGATAAGTAAGTAGAAAATATATAACAATACACTTTTTTCCTTTGATTAGATCTTTAAAATTATGAAAATGAATAAAGTAAAAGCTAGAAGAGGCTGATGACTTTGGTATAAATTAATTACGTTTTCTGAGTCTAATGATGAAGACTTCATTAACATTTGATAATAGATATTATTTAAATGTTTTTTCTTATAGTAAAATGTTCAAAATGGATTTAATAGATTCCCAAACATACCTCAAATTAAGTTTTCTTGGAAAAATTGTAAAAATACCATTAACTGGAACAAAAATTTTGCATGTACACTATTGGGAATAATGTATTTTTATAGAGTTCAGTATCTATTTCTCTAAAAGATTAGGTGGCATTAAGTCCAGAACAGAGTGGATAATAAATTTGAATTTTAGTGAATGAGAGAAATATGAGATTTTTTTCATCTTTATGTACTTTTCTTACTGGTAATATAGACAACTGAAATATACTGAGTCTAAACTTTGAAAGTCTTGTTATTGGTTGCACATTTAAGATTATAATATATGGAGCATTTTCATGTCATGATATGGCCTTTATCTCTTTTAATGGTGTTTGTTTTTGATGATATGGCCTTTATCTCTTTTAATGGTGTTTGATTTTGCATCACATAAATATTAGAAACAATTTTCAAATCATTCACTTTTACATTGTATACATTTTGTTGTCATATTTGCACTCATTGTGTTTGCCTGTAGGTACAAAAGTGGTTTCTATTCAAGATCATATAGCTAGTTTTAACTTATATGCTTTTCAGTTGGTGTGTAGAATAGAATTGCATTTAATATCTTTATAGAAGCACATGGGCTTAACTTTACGTTACTTTAATTTAATATTCTCATATGCTCTTTCTTTCTTTCTTTTCATGCCCTTTCTTCTTTTTGATGAAGTAATCATTTGTTTAATTTATCCATTTTTCTCTTTTCACTTAGTTATGCCTAAATCTGTATTTTTGTTTATTGTTTTTCAATATCACAGTATGCATCTTCCCCATTCACTCCCCTCACCCAGGACCAAAGATTGAACCCAGGGCTTAGTGAGTGATTGGCAAATGCTGCCCATGAGTTAAATCCCCAGCACCACAATATGTGGTGCTACCTTCAGAAATGTTCTACCACCTTACACATAATATAAGAACTTTATAGATACACTTTCAGTTATCTCTAACATTCATTGGCCTCTGTTTTCCACTATTTTACTTTCATATATTGATTGAAATAGAAACTACAATGCATTATTATTTTTACCTCATAAATCAATACTCCTTTATAGAGCTGTGACATCTCAATCTTATAAAGACCTTTATATTTACTCATATAACACCCTTTCTGATTTTTCTGATTCCCATGGTTTTCTCTCTGGATAGTTTTGCTTCATTCCAAGAATTATTTTTGAACACCTCTTGAAGGCATTCAAATTTATCAACAATGAATTCTTTGATCTGTCTGAAATGTCATTATGTCATACTTATTTTTGATGATACTATTGCTTGACATAGAGGATGAGGTGAACAATTTATAGTTAATGAGAGAAACAGCACCTTTGCCTCACTTCTCCTGTCCTGCCATCAGCCTATCACAGCCTGACACAGCTACATTACAGGATGTGGCTCTTTCTCAACATTCAATCACACATTCATCCATATCTCAACACACCTTGGCTCAAAGGACTTGAATCCTATTTTAATATGAAAAAATAGTGGTTGCTAAAATATATTATGCTTGTGAATTGACTGTTATATTTAAAAAAGCATATTCACTTTGTTCATATTTTACTAATATGCAATGATATATATAATTTTACCATTTTAAAAATTAAAAAATGATAAAATTTTGAATCTTTTGATATACATACACACAAAGAATTGTCATTTTAAAGTACATTATATTAAAATTATTTTATATACAGTATTTTTCTATTATAATACAACCAAGAAACTAGATTTATGATTCTTATACAACTGATATTCTTATCATTTATTTATGGTTCATATATATGCATTCAAATATCCATGAGCACATTTGGAGATACTATTTAAAAATTCATTTTTGGTGTGGGTACTTAAACATTCTGGTTACTTTTTCTTTTTTAAAAACATTTTCATACAAATTATTTAATTTTAAAATATATTAAAATTAGCTAAATACAATAGTTAGTGATGAGATGTCAATAAAAAAAATTAGTTTGGAGTACCTATGGAAAAAGTTCATACATAGTGTGTCCAAGAGAAGAAAATTTCTGTGGGATCCTACATACATTGTAGCATTCATTTTTTAAGCCTCAAAGATATTCATATGGGGTATAGTTTGGCTATATAGTATATATATTTTAAAAGGAACATTTTAGCCTACCAGGGATGAGATCCTGTGTTTGAATCCCAATACAAAATATTTTTTTTTAAAAGGGAAATTTTTGAATAGTTCCCAAACCTTTGAAAATTGCTATATAAAAGATAACTCTTTGCTATGAACATTTTTTCATATTCCATTGTAGTAAACAAAAATAACAACAACAAAACAACATGATGGTATATAATAACATTAATATATTCCAAGTAATATGTACGTTTAATAGAATTTAATAGATATTAGTTAGTAAATGGTATTTATCTTGACCATTCCATTGTGATGTAGGTTTTCCTTATTTCTACCATGTGACTCTTTACACATGTTAGACTAGGATCCACCAGACATTATACTGAGTTTGATTTCATACACTGAAACAAATTAATTCTACACATATGGTCATTCTAGAGTACTAATTACTATGTAACCTAGGTGAGGCCAGAACAGAGTTTTCTGGAGATTTTGTCAATTTAATATTCTACAATGCAGGCTTCTTTTCTTTCCACAACTGTTAAAATTAAATTCTAATTGACCATGCTCTGTTTTACTAGATAAAACTTTTCTCTAGTAGTATTAGTGAAGAAATTCAGGAAAGAAATAAAAATAAGTGGGAAAGAAAGTAAAAAAAAAGTAGAAGGGAATGCTGAAGTTGACTAATGGCTGAATTCAACTTCATGCATTCAGTTTTCTGATACAGCTCTAACATTTTATCGATTTGAAAACTTTAGGCTGGGCATGGTGGCTCAGCCCAGTAATCCCACTTAACAATACCCCGACTCAAAAATAAAATAAAATAAAATAAAATAAAAAATAAATCAGAAGGTCTGGGATGTAGCTCAATGGTAAAGCTACCTTATATTCAATCTCCAGTAAAAAATATAAAATTAAATTAATAAACAAAACCTTATACTAAATATAATGATGAGAAATAATAATTTATAAACAATGGTGCAGAGCAAATTTTTTCTTTGATTTGGGAAACTCTTTAAAAATACAGTAGAGCATAGTTTTCATAAGAGAAAGTCAATTTCTGTATTGCTGTGTGGTGCTGGTAATGATCCTGTCCACTTTCATTGATCTCTATTAACCAAAAATCTTCCTGGGATTCCAGAGTGTTTGAAGTAGGACTAGGTAACAGGCATTCTTTTTTTTTTTTTCTTTTTTTTAATTTTAACTTCATTAGGTAGTACAGTGTACCATGTAGTACAGTGGGTTATTCTCTACTTCTAAATAATAGATTAGTCATCATATACACATGGGTTTTAGAGGCATTAATATTCTTTGCCAAGAACTTCATGCTCCCTTCACTTTCATTTTGGAACAAGATGGAAAAACAGAAACTAGATTTATTTCCCACTTGAAGTAATTGGAAAACAGAGAAAATACATAAAACAATGAAGTGCAAGACATTGGACAAGAGGGAATGGAAGACAATACTTCCTTAAAGAAGGGGAACAGATGAGATAAGCCATACTCCTGCCCCTGTTGACTGCCTTGAATTTCCAGGCTGCAGTGCAGAGTCAGAGAGTGGTGAGGTGATGAATAGAGCTGTTTTTCAGGAGTGCCCAAAGCAGCTAGAGCTCTCACACACAGAATGAGAGGCAGCATGGGAGAATGAATAGCACCACAAAAAATCAGTTGGCAAAGATAATATATATATTTCTATTTGAAACATGGGTGAGTAAATGGAATAGGAGACTATCAGCAATTTCCAGTGACATTAAGTGTCCATTTGGGCCTAGTGATTAAGAATTAAAAGTTAGCCAAGTCAATATAGCTGTATGTGTTTATCTAGAAATATTCAGATCGAGGGAAGCCACAAAACAAGTAGAGAAGTTTAGTGTCGCCAAGAGAGTACTAAGAAGTAAGAAATGGGCAAGGAAATTGAAGCCATAACCTGGAGATGTTTACTGTTTTTTAGATCCTACTTGTCTTTTCCTTCATTTTTTTTTTTAATGCGCCAACTTATTTTGTGACTTTTACACATATTGGCCATACTTTATTTCTTTCTAATCACTATTTCCACTGTTCATTTCACTGCACCTGCTGATCACATGGTCATTAGTTAATTTCATGTTGTTTAAATGGGAAGTAATGTTTCTGACCTATGCAACAAAGGAGTACCACTCCACATTGCCAGTCATTTTCTCTCTTGATTCTCCAAGTTAGACGAAAACACTCCCACTTTAATTTCCCCGAGCCCTCAGTTCCTGACCTTTTATTTTATTTTATTTCTTCTCTTTCAGTTATTCTATGTTGCTTTTACTTATCATTTGTGAAAATATGAGTCCCAGATTGATTTTTTTTTAGTTTGAAATTCTCCTCTGAGCTTCAGATTTATGTGCATAATCATACTATTTTAAAAATCCATTTTTATATCAGAGTTTGCTGCCTGAGAGAAGCATCCTTTAAATATAATGATTTGAAGGGTTGAAAGTAAATATGAGGAAAATGCATAGTTAAAAATTTAAGCAAAAAATTTTATTAATATCACATAAAACTGGCTTCCAGTCAAAGTATATCATAAGTAAAGATGGATATTTCATTATGATAAAAGGGACATTTCATCAAGTCTTAACAATGTATACATCTCAATTACTTTTTTTTTAAAATTTATTTAGATCTGATGATACATTTGATTTGATTTTATAAGATATGGGTTAATGTGCATAGTTTTTACTATTTTAGTTTCATTAATATTCAAGGAAAATATGAATTTTACTTCTTTTTGAGTTTTTTAAGTTTTATATTTTATAAAATATTTTATTTAAATATTGAAATTTTCAACATAATTGAATATATGACTTTCTTAGTATAACTATTACTTTTATTTTATCCAATAAGTGAATACTACTATACTACTGTCACTTGGTGTCATTTCATTCCTTTTCTTTCTCCATTAAAATTCCAAATATTTATTTTTTAAAGAATAAGTAATTCTTTCATCTTTTTATCATGGGTTTGTGATTTCCTTCGACAATTTCTCCCAATTATTATTATTATTTTACTATTTATTTAATCTTTCTTTACTCTTCTAGCTGGACTCTGCAGTATGTTTAAAAGTTAGGTTTTTCTCTTTTTTGTATTTACATCCACATTTCTACAGTACATAGACTGTTTCTAAAATTTATATAGGGTTTTATTATTGTTAATTCCAATGAGTTTTAATTTTCATTGTAGCCTCTTTTTGTCAAGATCATTATTTATTAAAATTTCTACATTTCAGGAGAGTTTGAATTATTTTCTAGGAATTATGTTTTATGTTTTTGTGCTCAGAACTGTTCGGCTGTATAAATTGGTATTTGAAATTTTGAAAGGCCTTAGTGTTTGAGCTAAGATGATTTCTTTTTTCATAAGTATTTCAGATATAATTAAAAATAACATATCCTTTTTAAGAATATAATTCACAAGTATTCTAGATGTGATCTAAAGAGTTACATTTTTAAAAATTGCATATAGTATTCTATGAATGACCATTGTATGAATGACTATTAAATCACATTTTGTTTGAATCACATTGTATGATTCAAACCATCAATTCTTATTATTTTTATTTGATATATTAATTATTTATTATTTTAAGAATAGTTACAGGGAAAGGAAGAGAGAGAGTGATTGAAATTGGTGCTACACATCTCTTTTAAAAATAATTACCATGTAGTAATCAATATATACTCTACATAATACTGCTATTTATCTCAAATTTATTTTTCTTTGCAGTCTATCTGGATTAGTTTTGTTTGTGGCTTGGCTTTTCCAGTTAAAACATATCTGACATATTTCTTCCATTAGTTATTTTCATTTTTTATACTTTTTATGATTTTGTTATTATCTTTTATTTATAATATTACTAAAATTTAAGAAATGAAATTTAACTACCAGCTATTTTATTTATTAATTTATTTGATTTACATTTTGCTATTCTATTGTTATATTTAGATTGTTTTCCTTACATGTTTTATATTTGCCCATATGTTTAAAACAATTCTCATGCACTTTTTGTCTTTATTAAAGTGTTTGTCTTTACTTTTATGTTTACCTCCTTTACAATTAATTTTGAGAATTCTTTTGTAAGTTGTCTTTTTATCAATATCTCATCTCCACTCCACATTGGCTGAATAAGGCTATGAACAATCAGCAATTATACACTTTGCTATGATTCATTTCTGGTTAAGAATAAACAAGAAAAATAGACATTTTTTGTAGATTAAATCCAAATGTAAATTCCATATACTTTTGCCTCTTGCATTGCACTTGTGCTTAGGAGAAAACAAGTATATTTGTATGTATGTGAAATGTCTGATACACACTGAGGAGATCTCTTTGAACATATACAAAGCACAGTTTGATCATGTACTAAAGATAAATAACGCCAACCACAAACATTTTTGAAAGTTTTCCATTAAGAAAGGTCAACACTCAAGAGTTATGTGACTCAGCATATGAATCATGCTTTTTTTTCATGCTTTTTTTAATACCTGCATTACTGAACTTAAGTTCACCAGCAATTTCAAGTTATTATTGATTTTATGTTTGGGATTCGTTAAAAAATATAAATTAAAGCTATATGGATATTATAATTTGGATCTGTAAAGTACCCACAAAAGCTCACAGTATTAGACAATTCAGCCATGTTCCAAAGTGAAATTAATGCTTCATGAGACCTGCCAACCTCTTCAGTGGATTAATTCATTTAATAGATTAAAAATTTGAATGAACTACTTGGTGGTAACTGTAAGCAGGTAGGGCATGACTGAAGAAAACACACAACTGGGACCTAGCCTTGGGAATTCTATCTGTCCCTGGTCCTTTCTCTCTTTCTCTTTCTTTCTCTCTCTGTCCTTCTTTCTGCTTCCTGACTTCTCCATTGCCATAAGCTGAGTAGCTTTCCTTCATCACATCCTTCCTCTATGATGTGTTGTTTCACTTCAGGCCTAGGGTCATAGAGTTGGATAACCATAAATTGAAAACTCTGAAACTGTGAGCCAAAATAAACCTTCCCTTCTCCACATTGTTCTTCTCAGGTGTTTGGGTTACAATGATTAAAAAAATAACATAACAAAATAACCGAAATATTTCTGGAAATAAAACTTAATATACAGTTCTTTTATCATTAATGTTAGCACACGTCATCAAGAGACAGTAACTGCAATTTTTAATTGAACTCCAAATTAGTAAACAGAGATGGTCTATCATGCTGCCATTCCAATTTTTAAAAACTTTGCTACCCTAACTTTCAGTAGAACTTTTGAACTTAGTTCTGGCCTTTCCTTATTGAAAAAGCACAAATAAATTCTTCTTTGAATGCTCTACTATATTCTGTAAGTTTTGTTGTGATTGTATCTTGCCAAAATAAACGCTTCAAACTTGTATATTAAAGAAGACAAGAAAGGCAAATCACATGATTATATTTTATGATGGTGTTGCTAAGTGGAGTTAAGAAAAAATAACTTCATTTTTAATTGAAATTTCTCCAGAACATATTTTTTTTGTTTCCTTATTCCAAATTTGAGGTGTACCATTTCAAACTAAATAAATAAAGAGTTTTTTGACAAAATGATGGTAAGTAATGAATTAAATATACAGGTTAATAGTGTATTCTCAATTGAAAGTATTAGCAAAACTTGAAAAACTGTCCCATAATTTATTTTGCCATAATATTTTAGATGTGAAATTTCAGAGATTTGTTACACTTAGTTCAATTTATAAATAAAAGAATTAAATATTAGCTTCAGTGTTATCTGAATGAACAGTAGAAATCATGTCATTCCTCTTTCTCATTAAGCTTAGTTTTAGAACACTTTTGTTAACAAGGTAATATCAATACTCAAACTCATATTTATTCATATCTTGTAACCTCTACCTATCTTGATCTTAGTTCATATTAAAGGTTGTATAATTGAAAAACTAATTGGAATAAACTAAATATGACTGATAGGATAAAAACATTGTGGGATAAAAATAGATACAAATCACCCACTGTATTATTATACATAGCATATACTTGACATACATAAATAGTCAAATAATTAACTGTTTATTAAAAAGATCTAAACAATAAACTTTAACCTTTCACAAAGGTCATCTGAGTATATGATGAGCCAGAACAAATAAAACCATTTTGGTTGTGACTATTTAAGAAAGTTTCTAGAATTTGGATAGAGGTCATTTTATTATCTGCAGTTTATTCTCATTGTAAAATTTGTGATGTTTAGGCTGAAATTAATTTCACTATATATTTACACAAATATATAGAACACATTTATGTTATTGATGTTATTTCAGTAACAAAAATACACCTCAAAGGAAAATAAGACAAGGAACATGAAAAGATTGATTTATTACTGTATTTTCTGAAAATTTCAATTCCATCAAGATAATTAATTAAATTTAAATTCTGGGATGATATACAGAAAGTTACACACAACTGATATCATTTGGAAAAGTCAACCAAATATTAAAACATCTGTGGAAGTATCCCTGATGTATAATCAGGTACAAAGTATAATTTTAATGTATAATATAATATATTTTATCTATTGCTAATATTTCTCAATTTTCATGAAAATCAACCAAAAATAGTCATCATTAATCATAGGCGTTATATTACTTTGGATTATAACTAGAGAAGTCTATATAATCGTGACTTTTTAAATATAGATTCTAGTAATCATGGTTCTAATCATGCATTTTTAAAGAATTATTTAAAATACACTGAAATGTGCACACTTAACCATAGTGTGGGTAAATTATTTGATATGCTCATCGATATGCTCTAATATATTCAATATGCTTTAAAATATCCAATTTGGATGAGATCAGTATGTAAATACCAATATTGCATTTTTTTTCTTACCATGCCCAAGGAAAATTTTAAAAGACTTTCTCTTGTACTATAATATATAATATATAATAATTTTATGGGAATGTATTTTTGTTCTAAAGCCTTGGAATTACTACCAGGAATCCATGATTACCAACATCATTCTGATGTGATAGACACTAGTAATTCATCAATACCCACTATTTCTCCCCTTCTAGTCTTATGGCACACTGAATTTCTCAGTCCCTTTACCTTCAGGCAAGAATCTGTGATTATTTCTGCCCAAGGGTATCAGTAGAAGTTATGTGTGTCACTTTAGGGCCACATCAATTAACTTTGTGTGAAAGACCTTCCAGTCTCCTCTTTCTCCCTGCACAGTGAAACTAGAGAAGGCCTTGGTTAGAAGATGGTATTTCCAAGAAGATCAGTTGCAGCTTAGACAAATGAATTGCTGTGTGGAAGACAGGAGCCTTTCCGAGAATCAGTCAGCCCTGCAGTGGTGTTAACATGTGAGAAGAAAAAATGCAGAAAACCAAAAGTTCTCATTATGTTAAGTACCATAAAACCCTAAACAATTTGGAGGATTATGTGTTCCCATGTTTCCTTGTACTTTCTCAACTTGCTATTTTTTGAAGACCACATTCCAGTCATCTCTAACTTACAAATGACATTCATTTTTATAAAGGTTATTGAGAGATTAAGAAAAGGAATTGTTAAAAAAAATGTATCCTTATTGTTTCCTATGCTATAACTCTGTGTTCTCCATCCTGCAAGAGACTAATGGGTTCACTGTGTGTGATAGTGGCAAACAAACTATCAACCACACATTAGTTTGTTCATGAACTTGTTTTTAAAAATATTTAAAATGCACATTTTTAAATGGTTAAAAAGCATGTTTTTCCAAAGTTGTTTAAAGTTATTGGCATATTTACCTTGTAATGATAAGCATATGCTATTCCCCCTGTGATTGACATGCTTGTGAGAAAATGTGATACTCCCAGCGATTGATCAATCCTCTGAATCTCCTCTTATGCATTAAGTTATTTTGGAAACTGTCACACATAAAACATAGGCAGCTCCAACTTTATGTAAGTTGGGAGACTTTGGGAAAATGATGGAACACGTAAGTGCTCGATGCATCCACTGGAGTGAAGGAAGAGAGAAATTACTACCCTGCTTTCCCTGTTGATTACTCACAGTTGCCACTTGCCTTGTTGAGAAGAATAAATAAACGAAAGCTGTTAAAACTGAGTCATGTTTGTGTCTCATTTTGGCCCATTCTTTCCAACATGAACACAGCTCATTGTTTTGATTTTTGAGGCATGATTCTTAGATTTAAAAATATAAATACATGTGTTCTATTTAGTTTATAATGCAAACTTCCACAAATGTGATGAAATCTTACTTTATCAGTCAAGCACTATTTCAGAATTCTCATAAAATTCAGTAACTTTGAAAAATGACCTACAATATTAATTTTGTGTTTTCATCATTAATTTGAAAAAAGATATAAAACTCAATTTCTCTTTCTGGAAAGAGAAGTAGATGAGATAAAACAAAGAGAGGATGAGTTTTAAGATAGGATCTCAGTTTCCCTCACCTTTTTCTCATTGATGTCCATTCAAGGTCATCAACTGATCAGATCAATTGCATAGTTAAATGTGCATCTGAATAAAGTAGCTGAGAAAGATATTAGTGCATTGAAGTTTTTATAATCATGCTATAATTAAAGTTCCAATGTATGTTCAAATGAGCACATCTCAACTTTGTTTTAACCTATGATCCATTTTGGTAAACATCAAAGTCTTATATTCCCCATTAATGTCATTTGAGTTTCAAAATAAATTAGGTATTGTCACCAAGAGCATGTCAAATCAATGATAATATTAGTAAAAAAAATTATAATGTGAAAGATAAGATCATTCTGTGTTTAAGGTCTGCTTCTTTGGCACAAAGTTCACTGTCCTAGGAAGTGAAGTTTAAACACAATATAGGTCATTCTCAATGTCAAGTTTGTTTTACTCTTTAGTTTCCAAGCTGAATTATTATTGTACGTTGTTTTGTTTGTTTTTTGGGTTTTTTTTTTTTTACTTTCACTGTTTACTTCTTTAATATTTAAAAAATCCTTAATTTCATTTTTGCTAATTTGTCCTTAGAAGTTGTCCTCAGAAGAAGTTTCTCCCTATAACCTCAATATATCCCAATTTAACATTTCTTTTTCTATAAGGTTTACATGTATATCAGATACTAAATTTTTGCAATTCACCATAGACCGGAAATTAATATGTAAGTACAGGTAAAGGACAGTGCAACCAAGTGCATAGACCCTAAGAAAAACACAGCTCATATATATCCCGGGAGTTTTATTTTACTTTGTTTTCAAGATGCTTGACTATTTTTAAGTCTTCATGTGAAGGAAATGGGTATATATTTACACCCATTACACATATTGTCAGTATGCATTACAATATTTTTCTCAAAGATAATTAAACATTTTATTCAATTTTACACTTACAATACTCTCATGATCCATTATTAATTATTAATATTGGAACATTCCTATTGTAACATTCCTAGTTATTTTTTTTAAAGATTTATTACAAATAATGGTGACTCTTTAAAAGTAAATCTATTTAAATAAAATAAGGCCATAATTTCTTTCTCACACTTAATAATTCACACAGTAATTTTAGGAAATAATGAATTTGCTGAGGGAAAAATGCGATAAAAATTAAAAATTTTGAAAACTTGGTACATTTATTAGCAGCATGACTTTATCTATATGCCATCTCATAAAGACTGGTTCTTACTGACCAAATGAAAGTGCTGGTTCCTAATTTATAAATCTACACTGAGATTTAAGAGGAAATAGAGTATGAAACTACTGTATACTTTGATGACCCCATATTTACTTTGTTAGACCTAATTAATCTCCCTACCATTGGGGGTCTACAGAATATCCCCAACTGAACACTACGACTTGGTTATTGCAGTTATTTTAAATAACTTTTCTAAAATTTAACTCTTTGTTCTCCCTTACATTTTTATATCTTATGTAACTGGTTTAAGTAAATAGTACTATCCACATTTTAGTAGTTCCCATCAGCTAAAAAAATATCTTCCATTATTAATTGTTGCCTACCTTGCTTCTTTTATTTTCTGAATCTTGTAATAGGGATTTTTCCACCCACAGTATTTTTAATAAATCTTAAAAAAAACTAACTAGGAAAGAATAAAAATCAGAATTTAAGGACATTATATCCAGACAATAGGAGACATGAAGCAGACAATAGGAGGAAAAGACATATAAGAAAAATATACATACATAACAAAAAGGAAAAATTGTACCTCAGCAATTATAAGGAAACAGCAAGCAAAGGCTTTATAATTTAAAAATAATAATAAGGCAAGAGAGGTGGAGGGAGCCAAGGGGAGGTTAAAGTAAGACCATATTTCATAAAATTAATATATATGTATATATAAACATAATGTTGGAATCTTAAGAATCTAAGAAAAGAGAAGCATAATTTATTTCTTTTTGAAATGCATATTGATTTAAATACTAAGTTAAAGGTGGGCCAAAAATCAAACTTTGATTTTATTTTTATAAACCAGAAACCTAACCTCTTATTTTACATATCTGCAGAAAATAGGCTTAAGTTCTTAATTTATTGCAACATATATTTCTTGAATAACAACTATTTGTGAAGCAATGTATTCAGCAATGAAGACACAAAAATTAATTAGTCGTATTCTTCCCACAGTTAAAAGCTAACATCTATTAAAAGAAGCAAATATATAGAGATATTTTAATATGATATATACTAAAGCAAAGTTTTTCAGAATAATTCAATGTATTCAGATGATGAACAGCAATGATAGAATGAGTGAAATTAAATAGATTAGAAATTGATTAAGGTGGGCAGTAATCCTAGCTTTCAGTTTTATGGAAATATCATGCTAGTAAGTCAAAAAACAAAATTCAACATATTTAAATTATGGTAACACACACACACACACACACACACACACACAAATAACATAGTATTCCTACATAGTATTTTCTATCTAGGTGGTAAATATACCACAGACAGAAAAAAATTAAGACCATATCAAATCCTGAACAATTGTATGCTCAATATTAACTCATATTTAATAACTGGATAATATATTAAACAATATTGAACAATTAAGTATATATTCAGGGTTTTTATCCTCTATTAACATGAGTTTCTCATGAAAGTTAGGATCACTGACCATCTTCATCAATTTAAGGATTTAGTATGTTCCTATATATAATTGTTTCATTAAATTCTGGCTTCTTTGTATGAGCACACTTATTACTGAACACATTTAAGAAATGTATTTACTTCAAGAATATTCTATTCCCTGCTGAATTCCCTATTCATTTACTGAATATTTCTACCTAAAATTTCCAAAATCACTATTTTATTATTTGATACCTTCAAACTCAATACTCCCCTTACCTTATTTTTCCAATTCAACCAGCTGTAGTATCCTGTTGAAGTTCTGCTCTGCTCAGAGCTGTTCAGGTTTAGGTAGGAGTTCTGCATTTACTAATGTAAAAACATGCTTGGTGCTGACTTCATAATTCTAACAAGGCTAGGGGCTCTTTAGTCCTTTGTCTCTACTCCCTTTATAACACTGGTTCTGCTGCTATCAGTAATGTTACCTGTGCTTTCAAATAATTTGGAGTTTTCAAATACCTCAGTTTTCTTTGCAAAAGAGGTAGATTGGGGAATTTTTCATTTACTTTCCTCTTACCATGTATGATCTCTAAGAGAGAAACAAGGATTTGAACATATGCTGCCATCTTATTCCTACCTTTCCTGTTTGTGAAACATACTTTCTTAAACAATTCATTCAAATATCAATATTTAATTGATAATGAAAACCACACCTGATATACAGGGGTTAAGATGGATTCATCAGGTTGAAATAGTTTTTAAGACATTAAAAAACTTGATTTTATAATGCTTTCCAAGATCTGTCCTTTTTAAAAATTTAATGCCAGTTTACTTAGTTTTCTAATTTTTTACATTGCTTTATAAAGTATACAAACTTAAGATACTATTGAATGCTAATTCACAGAATCATATTTCTGAAAGTGGTAACCTCTTATGACCATGGGTTTCTTATGCAGCAATTTATATAGGACCCATACAAAGAACAGATAGAAAAGGAATGTATCTTGGGAAACAAAAAAAATATATTTTCCCAGGTTTCAAAGTTACTGTTTATGGACCAAATTATTATGAAACTCCCATATGTATTCAAAATCTAGTAGAAATATTTATTACAGGTAGATTTTTTAGGTAAAAAACTTAAATGTAGCAAAAATATCAATCAATGGCAAAGGTTTTAGCAGTTCTCTGATATGTTGCTGTTATTTTGCTAAACAAGATAAATTATTAAAATAACCAGAATAGAAATTAATTCACAATAACTGCATACTATGTTAAGTATTGTGTTGTATTGTTTAGTATGAACTTTATTATATTGGATAATTTAATTTCTTAATTTTTCTTGAAACAGTATCTTATTGCTTTGTTATTTCCCCAAGTACCCACATGAGAAAGAAATCTATTCCTTAAATTTATAAATACAGAATTAAAATTTATTCAATGTGATGATAAACACATTCAATCTGAATCATTTATGTAATTAGAACTCAATAAAGTTTGATCATCATCACTTGATATTTCAGTTTTCAAATGATTTTGTTCATTGTAAATGCATATTATATCCTTTTTCCAATAGTTGAAATTGTGCTTCTGAAAATATTTTCATCTGTAATTTATCTTGGAATAAAAAAAGAAAAAATAATAATATTAAATTCACATAATCTATGTGGCACCTTTTAAAAGCTCTTATTTTCATACTAATCTTTAATAACTTTCAGATGAATGTAAAATACAGACTATTAATTTTTCTTCAAACATTATCTTATTGCTTTGTTATTTCCCCAAGTACTCACATGAATATGTACTGATGTTGATCTCTATTCCTAATAGCATAAAATAAAGAAATAAAAAATAACCAAATTGAATATTTTATAAGACTTAAGAAATTCAAGTACCTATACACTAATACATTATTTTACAATCAGAAAAATATATATGTTAATGAAAACATATTTATAGGTAGTAGTGAAAGACTTCTAATGTTTCATAAAAATTAAATGCTTTGACAAAGTATATTATTAAGACCTTTATCAATACTAAGATATAATAAAGCTCTTTGGAGAATTTTTTAGACATCTACCTGTATCTTGATAGATAAATGAGATCTATGATAGATAGATGGAACTGCTCAATTGGCTAGATTTCCAAGTATTCAAAATCAGAAAAATGGCAGACCAGTTTTAAAATCATTGTAAAATTTAAATTGTTAATTACTGTTACTTTCAGACTCCTGTTCTATAATTTTTCTCTTGGAAAATGAATGAAATTTGGCTGGATTAAACAAAGCTTTGAAAGTAGTATGGCCTAAAATGTAAAAATTTTATAATTATTTTTAAAATTATTTTGCTAAAAATAAATATAATAAAATATATTAGATATCACAATGATATAAACAAACTAATCAAAATATCATGTAAAATTTTTTGGTTAAAAATAAGACATCAGGGCTGGTGATATAGCTCTGTTGGTAGAGTGTTTGCCTCACATGTATAGGCCCTGGTTCAATCCTCAGCACCAAAAAAAAAAAAAAAAAGTCATCACTTTTCAGGAGTACATAAAGCATATCAGAGGTTGTCAAAAATCCATATTACTACAAATAAATCCTTTATTTACATAAAGAAGTTAGCTTTCCAAATGCAGATTCCCTTTCAACTTCAGATAATGTAAACATGAATATATATAAAATTGAAAATATCTTACAAAATATGAATTAGCTCATTCATACAGACCAAAATGTATTTGTTCTGCATAGATGTACCTCATGGAACAAAGTGACATGTAGATGATGTTCTAGCATATATCTAATTTGAAAAGTTTTTCCTAAATTTTAATTATTAAAGTTAAGATTTAAATACTTGCATTGAAACATATCTTAAGGTTATCCTGTAGGTTAATAAAACAAGTTGAGAGCATTATAAATCCTTACAATGAGAAGTTTTATAATAGAAGTTTCTAAATTACTGGGCAGTATATGCATATACACACATACTATTTCTTTGTTACAATTATAAAATTAAATACATGAAAGTGGAATTTACAGAGTGAATTCTGATTTATATGATAAAGAAGTAAATTAAAAGGTAAAACCACAACCAATACATTATAATTTCCTTAAATATTGAATTTAAGATTGTCATTTTTATTCAATTTAAGAAATGTCATTACTATAATTATAATTACAATGATGATTTTATGTGAGATTTAAATAAGTGCTCAGAAAAGTCTACATTAAAAAAAACTTTATAAAGTCATTTTTTAAGACTGTAAGGGTGCTTTAAGTGATATTTATTCAGTTCTTAGGAATTGTAGTAATACAATAAGTAAAATTTGACTATACTTTAAAAACTAATATATTTATTTTGTTTGGAAGAAATATTGTCAACACTTCTTTATATAATTTACATATAAATGTAAATAGATGGGATAAAAATCCATACCTATGATAGCAACTTAAGCATTGGGGTAAATTCTCCTTCAGTCTCAATTGTTGCAACTAATTTTTTTCATTTTTTTCCTCTCTCTCAAGAAGGCATATTGAAGTCAAGGGAGAGAAACTGACTCTGTAAAAAGAAATATTCTCTGATTTATGTTTATAAGCAAATATTCACAAACCCTAATTTATTTTAGTATCCTCTACCCCATGATTGATTTGGGTTATGTCTCACTTTTCAATGGCCTTAAATCTCTGATCAAAGTGAGGCAATAAAATTGATACAGCAGACTATAGGATGATGACATTTAATAGTTTTTCCCCCATCTCTCTCATTTAGAACAATGGATGGAGATTTAAAGTCTAGCTAACTGTCCTCCCAGGTTTAAGCACTGAATTTAAGTCCAAGTATATGGTAAAACTATTATCAATACTATTAAAATACTATTAAAATTCTGATTTTAAAATAACAGTAGTATTATGGGTTAACACATATTGTGCTTTGCAATATACTTAAAGCATTGTTTTAAAGACTATATAAATGTCATTTAATTATCATATTAATTCTAGAAATTATCTAACTTGCCCAAGAACTCCAGCTAGAAACTGAAAAAGGCCAGGATTCAAACTCAGGAAGTCTCATACAATAATCTTGTTTTTAACATGAAAACACCATTGAAATGTACAGTTATTAGATATTGCATGGTATATGTTTTATTGAACATATGTTATTTTAGGCACACCACAAGGAAAATTTAACAATGGTTGAGTGTTCTTAGGAAAATCGTCAATTACTGTGTTATTTTTTTCTTTATAGCTGTTCAATCAGATTCCATAATTATGTTCATCTTTACAGAAAACCAAAAACATAAATCTCTAGAATTTTCCTAGTGTGTGAGGAACTTGGCCAAGGCTATAAATTAGGTAAAAAGCAAAGTGGCTTAAGACTCTAGAATACGTGTTTCTACTCATTGTTATGTTACTCATGACAGATAACCTGGATAATTGATATGTTAGAAGTGACACCTTTTAAGTTAACAACAATCTCAAGCTATAATATGGGGATCATTATTAAAAAATAAGACAAAATGTGCTTGTGTTCAAATTAATGTTAATTAATCAATAGGTGATCCAATGCCTATTACCTATATTTTAATGACTATGCTCAATGATGTAACATGAAACATTAAGTCAGGTTAGAACTGTATGATATGATGGAACCAGTAAACAGATGAAGAAAACCTTACTGGGAAACAAACATCAGGAACAGAAGCTGGTTGCTTTGCCAATTTTTTTTTTTTTTACAAAATCTGCTCATTTCATTCAAAGACATAAAATTGTCCCTCATCAAATGCTTCCTCAAACATCATTCATTATATGTTTTACTCTAAATTAATATGAGTCTCTCACACTTAGTATTACATGAAAAGTTTAGAATCATATGAAATACATTTTTAAAATGCCTAATGTAGAGAAGTTCTACTTAAAAGATGATATGTGCTACTTAGTATGTCTCTCATCATTTTAATTAATTTCATAATTTACTGTCATATTTAATTTTATAAACTATCATCTTATGATAATTTTAATTTTCCTAAAATAACAAAGGAATTATTCTCAATCCATAGTCTATTTATAATTTGTATTTTGCATATCACTTAAAAAGACACTAAAAATAAGAATTAAGAAATGTACTTGGCTTCTTTAAGAGAGCTATACTGTTCAATTTCTCTTTCTTTCCTTATTTTGTCTTCCAATAGAAAAATGTTTTTTTTAAAAAAAGAAAAATGTTTAAACTTCAAGGAAAAGGAAGCGTCTACTGGCATGATGTTTTCTTTCTATTTAAAGATACTTAAGTTATTTTCACCCAGAGCTTTCATGGCATTTTCACACTATCTCATCAGCTAGTCAATAAAGAATTATGCACAGAGCTATAATTCCTTTAAAAAAAACTTTTGCCTTTTTTTTCTAAATTGAGCCATGACTCACACTTTTGTAATGCAAGCCTTGATTTATCAAACTCAAAGCCAGATGTTTGATATTTTCCATGTAGTTTTGCCAGTATTGCATGAAATTTATACCTTGGATTAGGAGTATAGAATCAATGGACACTTGGGTTAGTCATATCTGCAATTATCTTTCTAAGGTTTCTCATGTAGAATGAGAAAATGCTTTTGTTTTATATGTTTACTCAAGTGAAATATAAATAAAATTTTGTATTTTGGTAAAGTATATTTTGGTAAAATTTTACCAAAAGTAGTGGCTATGCTAGTTGTCATAATTAATCTTTCTTTAATTAACTGGAAAATTTCACTAATAATATCACTAATATTTTTAATTATTATGATTTTTGGATAAACATATTCAATGATATTCAATATTTCTATCTCAAAATGCTATAAAATTAAAATTGATCAAAAAGAGTAAGTGAAGATAAAAGAAGAAATCAGTGCATAAGAAAACAAAAATACAATGGAGACAGAAAAGGACAATGCTAATAATCAAACTGATATACTCTTATAAAATCTAATCAAAAAGAGAATGAACATGTCATTTTTACCAAAGATCTTATGCAAGAAAAACATAAAATTATTTATAAATTATTTTGCCAATAAGTTTGCTATATACACAAATTCCTCATAAGCCCTAAATTTTATTGAAAGAGAATAGAAACCTGAATTCTGTGTATCTTACACAAATAAACCCATTATTAAAAAATAGAAAATTCCAGGACTACATGTTTTTCTCACTAATTTCTTCTATATTTTTAGGAAAGAAATAATGGTAAACTTGTACATGGTACAGCTTTACAAATAGCTTATTTTATGAAGCCAACATAAACTTCATACCAGAAATGGACTAGCTTATTTTGAAACTCATAAAGAAAATTTCTTTATCAAAATCTTTCATGAATGTGGATGCAAAAATCCTTTGCAATATATAAACAAATCAAATTTTAAAATGTATCAAAAGACAACATATGATAAATAGAAGCTTGTACCACTAACAAAAGAATAATCTATCATTGCAATATGTGTTATATAATTCATAACATTAGCAGAATAAAGAAGAAAATTATGTATGATCCACAACAGAAAATCTTTATATTCAAATCCGTCCCTATCATTGAGTGGAAGAGATCCAAGCAACACAAGATAATTTACATTATCTGATAAAGTATATGGAGAACATTGAGAATTTCACAACTTTCTCTTTGAAACCAATGCACTTCTAAGGTATGATAACTGAAACTGTAGACAGTCCAATACAGCAAGGTAATAAGAGATAAAAGTGATAAGGATCAGAAATAAAACAATTTTCCTTCATTCTTAAAAAAAAAATTCTGCCCAGACACACAACCATACACTTCTCCAAAGTCAAGCATCGATTCTTAGGCAAATGCATCACAGTAATTTCAAAGATATTAATAAAATGTTTTAACCCCATTTAGTTTGTCAAACATGTCTGCAAGTAAGAGAAACAATTATTAGACTACTTTCTTTGTTAGTAAGTGCTCTTGACAAAAACTATTTTAAAAAATCAGTACTTGATAAGTAGATGCATTTAGTGACGGATAAAACATATATGCTTAATACCAGACATAACAATTCTTGAAGACTCTCAAAATGCATCTATGGACTTTAAAAAAAAAAACTTAATACTACAGCTGACTTCAACATGCTTTAAGAGCAGATATTTATTTTTCTTGTTTAGGTTTATTTCACAGAAAAGATTCATGGTTATACAAATTTCTGTTTTATATACTGGCTTTTTCAAATGTTTCATTAAGAGGATTATGATGTATTTTTGTGATGAAAAGCTGTAAGGCACTTATTAAACATTGTTATTCTCATGTTTCTACCATAGAAAAATAACTCAAGGTTGACAGAGCAGTTGATTTTGACAAATAACACATTGGTTGAATATTGAGGATACTTTACATTAAAGATAAATAAAAAGGTCCATGAATGTGTAATCTATGAGGAGTATCAATAATACATATAATTCAGTGAAACTTGACACACTTAAACCTCCTGTTTTAAAATTATCTCTGGCTATATGTAAGTCAATTCTGAGTAAATATCTATGAAAAAAACTGAAAATTTTTGGACTAAATAATGGCTAAAATTCCTTCCAGTTTCCAAATCCATTTATTCTGAGACTCAATAAAATGTTGTGTGATGTGTTCAGGTTTTTTTCTTTTATAACAATTGTAATGGCTCTCACTCAATCAACTGAATTCCCACAAGGTTGGTCTGAAGCAACTGAAAAATAATATATTATCATAACTTAGTCCAGTGATTTCTGCTATTCAAATGATCAAATAGTTTGGCAATAAACTTACGTAATTTTTTTGCAAGCCAATTGGCTATTTCTATGTCCAGAATTATCTAAATATGTGATAAATTGAGAATTTTTATCTTGACATTTAGATGTGGCCTTACTACAGATGGAATATGACTTCAAATGATGTGAACTATCATCACAAAATACAGTGTTTAAAATAGACACTAACATTTGGCAAAAATGGGATCTGACCTTTGGAGACAATTAAGGTTTTTGTGCTTAGACTTCATCAGTCTATCATGAATACATATTATTTTACTTGTGCATAGTAAGGGAAAAAAAACTGACTATTTTGCCTATTTATATTGTGCTTATTAAATTAAATGTACCTGAATCTAAATAGACCTACATTGTAAATTAATAATTTTGATAATTATTAATTTATATTAAAAACAAGAACTTAATACTGTCACTCTCAATGAAGAATAAGTTTATCCTCCAGCATATAACTGGCAATTTCTGGAGACATTTTTGTTTTTAACAAAATGTAATACTGAAAACTGTGATTTGCAGCTAACAATTACAGGAGCCTCATGCATAGGAATAGTCTTGCCCCATATGCCAGTGATTTAAGGAATTTAGAACCCCTTAGTTGATATGTGAAAAAAAAAATCATATGGTTTGTTAATGTATTCAGTTTATTCTATTTGTAAAAGTATTTTCAAAAGAAAAAAATTAGTTAATATTGAAAGAATGCAAAGAAAGAATGCAACAGAGAAGATGAACTTAGCTCACTTGTAGATAATTTTAAATTTGGGGGAGTGAGGACGTCTCTTGTATACACATGTACAGATAAAACAGAAAAAAAGTTAGTAGAAATGAACTCTGCTCAAGGAAGGGAGGATGACAAGATGTAACTTCTCAGAGAAGACTATGGTTTCACTAATACAAGTGGGTTAAGAAATTACTGAACAGTTGGTATAACACTAATATTGACCAGATAAGCTGCTTCTTCTCCAGTTGTAATGTAACCATTGCTCAGCATGCCAGTGGGTAAATTCACAGTCATCCATGGTGAATCCCAATCCTCAAATGATTTCTTAAGGTTTTCAGATTTGTGTTTGTTCTGGTTGTTTCCGTTATCAGTATTTTGTCACCTAAGTACTAGAACATTGAATGGAAAACCAAATCTCTTTTCCCAGCTTCCCTGAGATTTTTTTCACATTTTCAATGTCACGAAACCAGAGCTGCTTTTCCACAACCCTGCTCTTCACAGGAGAAAATCTTGTGAGTTAGGATCAGTTGCTTTAAAAACTGAATATTGCCGCAGCCCGGCTGGCTGGGCAAAATAACCGGGGGGTGACGAACAACTTGTGTAGATTGATACAGCAGGAGTAGGAGCCATTTATTGTAGAACAGGAGGGGTATATATACATTCCACACAGCTTATCTAATTAACATAAACTAGATACAGCAGTCAACCAATAAGAAATCTCCACACTTAATGGCTCCCTGGCTTTACTTCACAAACCACTCCCTCAGGCATTTTGCCAGGCGCCATCCTGACTTGTTTACAGACTCTGACATTCCCCTGGCAAAATGCCAGGGGCCATACAGACTTGGCCATGGCTCTCAGCAATATTATTTAAATATATAAAACCCATGTATTATTGATATGATTTGTGGATCAGTAAAATAATCTGAAACAATATAATACAAATTTCTCACAGTTCTTCAATAACCCAAATAAACTGATGAAAAATGCAAAAGATCAAGTAAAACTTAAATTTTCACAGAAAATTAGCATGATAATTTTTTTTTTAAACACAAAGTATCAGACTACTTGATCTACCATGACAAAATACCATAAGCTGATAGCTAAAACATGCAACTTAAGAGATACAAAAAGTGGGCTTGGGATGTGGCTCAAGTGGTAGCGCGCTCGCCTGGCATGCGTGTGGCCCGGGTTCGATCCTCAGCACCACATACCAACGAAGATGTTGTGTCCGCCGAGAACTAAAAAAAAATAAATATTAAAAATTCTCTCTCTCCTCTCTCACTCTCTCTTAAAAAAAAAAAAAGAGATACAAAAAGTGAAATTATTCACCAGAATCATTTTAAAAAATCAGGCAGAATTTTGCTAAAGGGTGATCAAACAAAGATTTAGGAAGAAGTTAGGGTTTTTAACTGAATAAAAGAAAACTGGAGCACTTTCACTAAGCACAATAGGGATGAAGAAGAAGAGGTATGAAAGCATTCAGGATATCTGAATTAATGATTATATTTAATGACATTATTTCTGAAGAAAAATACATATTGTAATTGTACACATCAGTAAATAAGAAATTAGAGATCAAAATCCTTGGTGCCAAGATAGAATAAATAAATTAATAATTCCTAGGTGCCAAAAACCCAGAGGCATGATTATGCACAGATCATCCCTCACCATCAAGGGTGACAGGAAAGTTATCAGGATATGATGTCACTGATATATTCAAGTCATTAATGAGTTCAAGGGCAAGGTGTGGCTAATCAGAGTTTCATGATAAAGTGATCAAAACTTATTGCAATGATCTTGGATAATATCTACCTTTTCTGTTCACCTCCATGTGGCCAATTTTTTCTTTGATATCATGGTACTAAGACTCAAAAGCCATTATCCTAGCCCATTTTGGTTGCTATAACATAACCGTTTGGGTAATTTATAAAAAAAAAAAACCAGAAAGATGCTGCTCATTGCCATGACCTGCATAGTCAAACCCTAGAAACTGACTAGGGACAACAGGGGGATTAAGAAAGACACAGAAACACCTATAGAGATAAAGTTGTGGTCAGGTGGGACACTGACCTCTGATGTAGGATCAGTGACCAAGAACTAGCTCAGCACAATTATTATATAGGGCCTCACAATCAGCAAGTATCTATACAATGTTTTGCACTAAAAAGTTACAGAATTAGAAGCATTTTTGTAGCTATTCTGTTGCAATGCTAGGAACATCTTATTATTCTGCTATATCCAGAAAACACATTGTCCATTGTTTCTGCAAAACCCACAGGTTTTAAGGTTACAGGTCTTGCAAGATATTATAGCTATCTGGTTATGCTCAGAATTCTGTATCCCCACAGCTGGTGTCTGGACTCAATATGCTGTTCTGTAGCTTTGCTCATAACTTCCTCGGGCAGGGCTTTACCATAGCTCCTGGTCAATCTCATCCAGCACTTTTGCATATAAAGTTCCAAGGGCAAATTCAAGCCACAGCTCCGGGATCCAAGTAACAGTGCTGAAGAAAATGCCCATTTGGGGCAGATTCCATGCACAGTGTGGAATGCATGGGTTGGATAGCTTTGAATTCAACCACCTACTGCCCTGGGCTGGATGAAATATGGGGTGGGCTCAATAGTCTTGAGGTAGAGAAGGAGATAGGCCAGGATTAGTCTGCTCCAGTTCTACCTTGCTTTTGCTTAGTTTGAAGAAGTTTTTCTCACAATAAATCCCTTTGATGCTTTTTGCCTATAAAGTAAAGCAGGCAGAGA
This sequence comes from Spermophilus citellus, assembly GCF_964194105.1. NCBI lineage: Eukaryota > Metazoa > Chordata > Mammalia > Rodentia > Sciuridae > Spermophilus > Spermophilus citellus. The sequence continues at coordinate 50,024,256 of NC_138182.1, read as the reverse complement.
AAGACTCATCCTTTGTTAGAACCAGTCTCCATCCAAGCTGCCTAACCATTGGTGCTATTCCCCTGTAATTGAGTCTTTTGTCTTTATTTATTAATTATTTCATGCACTTTGTAATTTTCCCAAGCCGACCCACCACCTCATCAGAGAAAGGTTCACTTGCTCCAGTGGAGGACACAGTAAGAGAAATCAGCAGATTTAGCGTCTGATTAGGACTTTCTCTCTGTTTCATAGCTAGCATCTTGCTGGATCCTCACAAGACAGAAGTGGGTAAGGGACTGAAAAGGGGCCTCTTTTTCTAAGGGCCCTAACAACATTTATCAGGATGGAACCCTTATGGCTTAATCACTTCCATACCATCCCTCTTAATACCAGAGCATTGGATATCCAATATATGATGTTTGGGAGGGACACATTCAGCTCATAGGAGTCATTGTTAAGGTTCTGTTTTAAAAATCCCAAATAAAATTCTGGGTCTTTTTGAAGCAAAAGACGAAGGATTTATTTCTGGTTGGGGTCAAAAGCACAGAGAGCAAACTGTTCTGCAATGCTTAATTACAGTTGAGGGTAGGAGTCGATTTTTAAAGACAAAATCACAAATATGGGGAAAAGAGGCAATTATAATCACAAGGTAGATTTCATACAAATAGAAAGTTACAAAACTACAAAAAAGAAAGATCATATAATAATATTCTCAGAAATTACAGTACATTCTCAGAATAACAAGCTTGAATTAGTTCCATAGTTCAAGGATATTGTGGTCAGGGTGCAAGTGTGTGACGGTGGAGGTGTTAGCTTCTATTTGTGTGGGCGCACATAAGGGGGCAATTTCACACAGGGTGAGCTGTCTGAACAAAATGGAGTAAGTCTAGCCTAATTTTCAAATTAGCCCATAACATCATGAATGAATGTTCAAATAAATTTCTCTCAATTTTGCTGAAAGTTCTTTCACAGGAAACAGATATGGTTGCAAATATGGGAACAAGTTTTAAAATTGTAAATAGTCGATTATGGTATTTTTAAGTGATTTTTCTGTCTCTACACATTCTGTTAGTTAAATTGTGTTGTCTGTACAAAAGTACTTTGTAGATTAAATTTGCAGTGATTAAATAGTACCTCTTATATGTGAAGTTTCCTCACAGTAAAAACCCTGACTCAGATTTCTTCTGATCCATTATCATACCTGGAAAAAAATGTTAAATCTTGAAAATATTTGATAAATGGTTTACATGTTAGGAAAATTCTGATAACAGCAGACTCAAGGATGAAGAAAATCACTGGAATAGAAAACAGGTGCAAGGCCACACTAAATGCAATTATGGAGATTATTCCATTTGATTATAATCATGATGGCTAATGTTTAGTTATATCCATATAATTTGACTAAATGGAGTTGATCACCATATGGCAGAATTTGACTTACTGACTGTGAGAGAACACATATACACACACATATACACAAATATTCCTGTGACCATGATGTCTTTGCTTAATATACAGATGTGTCCTTCTAAAAGGACAGCATTTATAACTGTAAATATAACTCAATATACATGAATATTTGAAATGGTAAACCAATTTAAGTGATTACTTACATAGGAAAAAAAGATATTCTTATCTTCAACACATTACAAAATGATTTATCACGGCACACATAAATAGAGCCATACCCGATTACGCTTAATTGTTTTATGGATCATTAACTACTTGTCCAATGGGATTAATGTTAATAGTCATTAACAATAGGGGATCAACGTGAACGATTAAAAAATTTATTCAGAATATATTGTGTGTTTCACTTATAGATACTTTGCTTATGAGTATTTTACTTATAAGAATTTCATATGTATCTTTGTACATATGTACATCTATATGTTTCTTAAAACAACTTAGGTATATCATCATGTACTGGAAGAATTTTTAAGGCCTTAATTTTAAGATTATTTAACATTTAAACAGTAGATAATTGGGTTTGGGTATACTTAAATGACAGGGAATGTACTTAGCATTTATGAGGCCCTGGGTTCAATCCATGGTACATCCCCTCCTCAGTCCCAAGCCCCAAAAAAGGTTGAGAATGATTTGTACTCATTCTCTTTCATTTATTCAGGTCCTCAGAGAAGTGTGGTGTTATATTACATCCTAATATTGGAAAGCATCTTTAATCTAAAGATAGTGGAGTTAAATTTGGTATGAGTACAAACATTTTCTACATAATTGTAACGTAATTGTAACACATGAAAAACTATGAATTATTTTTCTTTCTGTTAAGGTACTATTCCCAAATTCCCAAGTAATTCTCGAATCTTTTAGAAGTGAAGATAAAAGGCTTTATTGCTGGCAAAGAAGGTTGCAGAGACGAAGCAGCTCCACAAAGCTTGACCCTGTTTGTGGGAATAGTTGAGGCTTTTAAAGCCTAAACTCGCAGGCATCTAAAACCACAAGTTGGTTACAGATTCATATAGGATATTTTCCGAGGTAATGGGCAAGCAGAAAGAACATTCTCAGAAAAGCAGAACTTATGTTCTATTTCTCAGTAAAGCAGAACTTACATTCTCAGAAAAACAATCTTGCATTAGTTACATAGAAGGATATTGTGGTCAAGGTGCAAGTGGATGGGTATGGAGGTGTTAACTTTCTATGTCAGTGGGCTTGGCTAGCACAAAAGAACATGAGTTTCAAACCTAAGATGAGGTGAGTCTGGTTATGGCTACCTAGGTTGGGCCATAACATTTCTTTTTATGATTATAGGCACTACCTACCAATTATTGAGATTTCTGGAAATTATATGAAAATTTAATTAAAACTTTTGGAAAAATGAAATTTATTTATTTTTTTCATGAATAATTGAAGTTCCCAATATTTCATTCATTTATGAATTATCTTCTTGGCTTAAACCTTTCACTTATATTTCCTGTTTTATTGATACATTTTAATAAATTGAAGATTATTTTAAGTTAACTTCAATATTTTTTAAAAAGGCAAACTTTACTTTGCATTTGGTATGTATCCTAGTGTGTAATCCACAGGATTAGATAAATACCATATTTAATGTTACAGAAGATAAAGTTTAAATGAGGAAATTAAGATGGAATTCACAGAATACCAGGTCTGTGACAAACCACCTTCTACTTCAATCCTAAGGGTGAGCTAGCTCTCCTTCATTCCTTCCCTTTGACATAATAGGAAGGATCAACATTTTGAACTCAAAATAAATAAGTCAAACATGAAAACTCAGCACAGATCAGTTGAGATGAGTTTCTTTCTCAAATGATCTAAATTTCTCAGTATATTCCAGAGCCAGTCTTGCCCTTGAATATCCAATCTTAAAAACCAGAGAATCAGCTTTTAAGAAAGACTCAAGCAAATTAGCTTGTATTATTTAACTATAAACTGCCAGAAAGAGACAAATTTGATAAGATAGAAGACAGACCTACATGCTCCTAAGTCTCAGGGTCATTTAGTGTTATCCTCCACCTTGATCTATGATATTGAATGTTAGCTGGAAAGATCTGGAGCTAGAAACCATATCCAGGTAATGGGCAAAATCTAGCTAGTCTTGATGACTCATGAAAGTAGTGAAGTCATTACAACCCAAGAAATAACACAGCACACAGATTCTTATTCTTTATTATAAATTATTAGCAAAGAGGAACATGAAGTTTCACACCTCCCAATTGACAGCCTCAACAGTACTAATATGCAGAGATGGCAAATAGATTTATGAGAAAGAAGTCTATAATCAGATTAAATTGTATCTTCTAAATCCCATTGTATCCTACGTTAGGCATCACTTGCAAGATGAGAATTTGAGGTCCTGTGGTCATTTCTGTCCTTTCCTATGTATCCATAAATGATGGGAGTACTGCCATAAAAATTATTAGTCCTCATCTTGCTAGGTGAAGGAAAGGCTTCAATTCAAATGATCTGAGAGGCATTTTACTGTGACATTGGGTACCTTAAGTATTAAAGGTCAGTATCATGAGGCTAAATGAACAGGGCCACTAAATGCCTCCTTATGTCTCCCTCTACTGCAGTTTATAAAGCAAATGGGGGTTAATTCCACTAGGTTTCTGAACTCCTTAGTTTTCAAGCCACCTTACATTGTCCTGAATTCCACTTGCAATTTCAAAGAGGTTCTGAAATAGATTTAGGATACATTTGTAATTAAAAAAAAAGACATGAATATTAAATTGGTTATTCTTAGCTTGGAATTTTCATAGTAACTTCTATGGTTAGGGATTATAGTTCCTATTTTACAAATATAGAAATGGGCTGGAATGTTTAAAGGTATGTTTGTGACCACAGGACTAAACATTGACAGATTATGAAAACAAGTTGGGACCTATATGCCTCCAGTAACTGTGAGACATTTATTCACTCCATGAAGAATGAAGTCATATGAATATGCAAGGCAGCAGGAAACAGATCTCATTGGAAGGAACCCTTACTTTTTGCTGTAGGGAGTTGCTGTGATCTAATTTCTTATTTTTTTACATTTTCAGAATATTTAGAAAATAGGAAAGGCACAAAAGCACAAAACCTTTTGTCACCCTGTTCCACCCCATCACAACTTCATTCTCTTTTCTCATTCGTGGCTTCCTTAATTCCAAAGTCTTATCACCTTCCTTAATTCCAAAGTCAAACACCCTGATTATGATTTAGGAAATTTGCTAAAACTAAGCAGCTTTCTCTTAAATTATATATTGGTATAATGGCAATTTTACTTAAAGAAAGTCAAATTGGTAGAAAGCCATTCACATTTAGGATGAAGGAGATATGTATTATGTTAAATGATCAATAGTTGTAAAAAGGTAACAAATAAGTAGCAAGGAGATAATGTTAAACAATCCTCCCTATTATTAACTAATAAATTTTCACATTTATTAACTTGAAACTACTCTGGTATCTGTTACTTGGTAACTAAATGCTAAGCAATTTTCTTAGAAATGAGCATATGTGGGAATACCTCTAAGAAAATTCTGAGATAGAAATAACAACAAATAATTGATGTTCTTAATTCCTAGTAAGTAATTATAAAATATAACCTGATTTGTGAAAAAAATAGATATCAAGTAAAAATATACAACTTCAGAGAGTTATTTGGTAAAAATGAAAAGAAAGGTTCAACATCTGTTGAAAAATTCTACCTGGTAATCTCTGATTTTTAACATATTTACCCTGAAAAACATTTCTGTAAAATTTGATAACAATTTTGCGATATTTTACCAATATATTTTGAACTCATATTTTGACCATGGAAATCAACAGCACCTTTAAATAAGGAAAGCTTTTATTTGAACCTCCACTATTTTAATAAAAAGTCCAACTCATAGGAAAAAAATAATTACACACTGTAAATTTATTCACTAACTTAATGATTAAGATTTTATTTTCATTAGATTTGTATTTTCCCTCTTGAGCACATCTATTAATTTTGCTTTTTAAAAAAATCCCTGAAACAAAGAAAAATTAAACAACATCAAATTCTTCAAAGACAATAAAATTAGGATTAGAGCTTTTCTGCAATGAATGATATAAATCAATAGTAAAAAAAAAAAAAAAGCCTCTCTAGGGAGGAGAGGTAGCTTCTTTCAGTTTCATCTTGGTTGGAAGGCTGCATAAAAATGATTTGGGTAGAATAATAGGCATTAAAACTGAGATCTTGATGCAGCTCCATTTTTAGACCAAGTTGTTTGAAGCAAATCACAGTTCTTTGTGGAGCGTTATTAACTTACCTTAGAATGCTCAAAGAGAACAGGTGAAGGGAAAGACATTACATATGAAATTGAGTTTTGCTTATTTCTCAGGTTACATAATACTTAGCACAAAATGCAATATCAACCATTAATACTTCTATGTAAGCAAACATTTGATAACATCAACAACTTATCAAATATAAAACAAGAATGACACAAAAATTTCAATATTTACCTCTTCCAGGCAAAATCATCTTAGTGGGGCATTTATTTCTGACTCCCTGTCATTTTTAATCTCTTTCTGAAAATGTTTGTAATTATAAATTTGGTCCTAGAAACTTAGTGGATAGTAATGGTCTCCTTTTAATGGATAAGCCAGTGTTTATCTTTAGACAGTGAGTAATTAGTCATTCCAGATTCTATATGCTCTATGTAGAAATCTGAATTAACTAAACAGTGGATTGCTCATAATAGTCTTACAAATGAAAACTAACATAGATAACATTCACAGGAACCTCTGTGTCAAGTGAGAATTCAAATTACAAAATCAATTAGGATTCATTTTTAAAGCGTATTTACTTGGAAGTTCTGGGTTTGAGGTTTACAAATGGAAAATAACATGAATAATGTCTATTTTGAATTCATTTCAAGGAGTTTAGCTCTGTGGGTAAAATACTATATGGGATCTGATCCCAGGCAATGGCAAGTATTATCTGCAGACTACACAAGGGAAATCTGCCCTTTCCACTGCCACCTTGGTCCACAGTCAGTGTATGTTAATTCCTGAAAGAAGTTGCAGGTAAGAACTCAGTACCTTCAGGTAAGTCATGCTCTTTGCATATTTGCATTGCCAGACCCACACCTTCATCCCTGTGTGTGAGCATCTGTCTTGGGCCGTGGTCCTTTTCCCATACATTGGCTGAAACAGTCTTACAGATGTTAGGGATAGAAGAAAAAATAGAACTATCTCAGTACTTGGTACTTCCCAACTTCCAGCCCTTTCTTATACTTCTCCAACCCCAGAGTCCATAAAATTGTCTGATCCTTTGATTTCAGTCTCCTTGATCAGCAAGATGTCTCAACCCCTATGTACATGGTGGTCCTCAACCCCCATGTATGTGGTGGTCTTTATAACCCATGACCAGTGCAGGTCTCCTTGTGGGGAAATATAACACAGGTGTAGTCAAGCTTTTGATCAGCGTTAAGTTTCTAGCTTAAACCATCCTGTAAGCAATTAAAGACTTGACTCTTTCATTTTTTTGGTTTGTTACCTTAATCGTTTTCTCTAACACCTAGAATCTCAGCTCTGTCTTCCAGCTCAGCTGAGCTTCTGACAAAATAGATAGAAACAGCCTACCCCATTAAGCAGAATGTCATTCCAGAAGAGCAAAAAGCTTGAGATCCTGCAGGATATCTTTGGGAGGTACAAATAGAGTCCCCCCAAAGCATTCTAGAAGGGAGGCAACAGGTCCTTTGCAGAAGTCTCTGAGTATGATGGGACAGGGGTCTTGGAACAACTATTTAGTTATTCATGCCAAGGTGTCTAAGGAAGTACTTGCACAAGCTCTGAGTCATTTTTAGGGATGACAGCAGATTGTTCCTTGAAGGATTTCCTTTCCAGGGAGACTTTTGTCTCCCTGATTCTAACCCTCCACTCCCCTGCTGAGCTTGGACTCCCCCTAACACAATTTCAGTTGGATTAAAGATCCCACTGTGGAGCTCAGAAAAAAAAGTGAAGAAAACAATTCCCTAGACACTGTTTGTGTCTCTCCAGTGTGGGGCTAGAGAAGGCCAAGGAGTTTGCAAGAGTAACTGAGTAACTGAGAAGGTTTCTGGCCTAGATAAAAGCCTTGCAGTGCAAGAAGTTGTTGATTATTCAGAAGAAAAAGAAAGGGGTTGTGGTTATGGAGTTCTTCTGGTTCAAATCTACTCCTAGAGTCCCTGGAGACATAATTAAATCTGCCTAAATGTAATCCTGCTAAAGCTAGCTAGGGAGAGTGGCACAGGTTGAGTCATGTTACCACTAGCTCTCCTACTGACTGTACCCACAAAAGCTGCTGCCAGGATAACAGAACACAAGCAGCAAAACCCACCACTGATTTCTGTGGCCACCTCTCTCCAGGGATTCCCTGGGCTCCTCTCCAACCAGTGGACCCATCACAGCTCCTGGGAGTTCTGGACAGAAGGGAACAGCTGTATGACAGCCCCTTCCACCTGACTCTGGAAATTCTATCCTCTGCCTTTAGAAATAATCACAACTAGTGGAAAAGCTGATGTCCCCTAGAGGTACAGAAGACCTCATGCTAATATCAGGGCATGATGGCAAGATTTTGAAAAATGTACTTCTTGAGCATTTTGGATACTAGGGCATAGATGACTGTGATTCCCACATCCTTGACTCAAAATGAAGGAAAAATACATAATGTTCTTTGGTTTGGGGTCTGAGGTTGCCATCACCAAATCCTTGTCCTAGTTTAACTTTAGATGGGTCCCTTCAGGGTCATATAAACTTCCATCATTATGCTCACCAGTCCCCACTATTCCCCACTAGTAGATGTGTATTGATAATGTCTGTGGATACCTCTGCTAGCTTCGCCCTTCTGTAGTTGGTGATATTATAAAAAGACATGAGAGAATGCAAATGTATCTGACCAGGGATTTAGCTAAGATCCTGGTCATTTGGTCCACTGAGAAGCCTTAGACTAATCTAAAATAAACCTCCCATATAGGGACAAAACTATTTAGTGAAAATCAATTTGTTTCTAGTTTGTTTTTTTCCTCCCATGTGGAATATCACCAAAAAGGGCCTTAGACTGGACAGGGAAATCTTACAAATGTGTTTTATAAACACATTTCAGAAAATAAAGTGTCCTTAGCCCCAGATCAAGCAGCTATGTTACCTGTCACCTCAGGGTTCCACAAGAGGCTTGTCTGTGAGAGTTCAAACTTCATCCTGAACTGGGTTTTTCTTGTGAACTACCACTGTAGTCCAAAGATGTCAAAATAGCATGCAAAACTGTCCCATTTATCCTCACCCAAGGCTTAGAAACTTGAGCCAATGGGCCAGGAGTCTTCACAGATAAATGATATTGGGCCTCTCTAATGAATTGCTGTATCTTTTGCCTAAAGATTCAATAATCTTTTATTTTTCAATTATTGTGTGTGGGAGGGGGCAAAAACACATGAGCTTAAAATTCACCAACTTAAGCAATTTTAAGTGCTCAGTTCAGTGGCAGGAAATGCATTCTTAATGTTGTGTAGCCATCACCACTATCCATTCTGTAAATCCTCTGACAATGCTGAAACTCTACCCATCAAACAATAGCTTCCCATTTTCCCCACTCTTACAACCCTGGAAACACCATTTTTATTTTCTCTATTTACACTTTAACTATTTTAACTATCTCAAAACAGAGTCACACAGTATTTGTCCTTTTGTGAATGATGTATTTTATTTATCGTAATTTCTTTAAAGCTCATCCCTGTTGAAGTACATTGGTTAATTTTATTTCTTTTTAAACTGAATATTAATCTGCTGTATATATGTACCACTTTTTTGTTTTTCAATTCATTTGTTAATGAGCAGATAGGTTACTTACACTTTTATTATTGCCATGAATAAATTTATTTTAAAAAATCCCTTTGAGACGCTACTTTCAGTATATACCTTGGATTATATACCTAAATGGAAATTATTGGGTCAAATGGTTATTCCATTTTTAATATTTTAACAAAAGTTTATATTATTTTTCATAATGATATCATTTCTCATTCCTACCAACAGTGTACCAGGGTTATAGTTTTGCCACATTCTCATCAACATTCACTATTTTCTGGTTTGTTTCATTAGTTTTGATAGTAGCTATATAAATGAGTTTGAAGCAGAATATCATGTAACTGTGCCCAATTTTTTCCCTTTATTAGTTACTTTGAGCCATTTGAATATGATGGGCCTTAGTTTGGTTTTCTCCATGAATACTTGTAGGAGATTATTGAGCTTCTGTATACTATATAACTTCTAAAAATCTTATAATTAGAATAGCTATATATTTGGAATAATAATGAGTACATCAAAAATTGTAAGAACTCAAATTTGCTCATAGTGTATATTTTAATACTTTATTATGGGGTCTTCAAAGCTTAAAGAAGTTGAGAAAATTTATCAGTGATCCTGAATGTGCAACTCACTCAGCTTAATGACAAACATATGGGCAATTTTATCTTTACATCTACCAATATCCGCCTTTCACCTTATTATTTTAAAGGAAATTCTACACACCATGTAGTTTTAGCAAAAATATACAGGAATATTTACAGCACATTATAATGATGTTTTTCTTACAAAAGATGAATAATAATTACTGAGTTCAAAGTCATCAGAGTTCAAGTTCCTATAATTTATTCAAATACTTAAAATATATTTTATGTAATTTAGAATTTAAATATGCCCCCATGTGTTTCAATCTCTTTCTATGTACCTACAGTTTATAGATTTTTTCTCCCTGTTTCTTATTTTAGGAAACTGGATTATTTGTACCATAGACTTACTAACAGTCTGAGCTTTCATGATTTCATTTCAATTTGTCATTCAATATGTGCTCATGTATCCTGTATTTCCTGAATTTTGATAATTAGAGAAGTTACTAATCAGATTTAGGTTTGATTTTCTGGCAAGACAGTTTCTTAGGTTGGCTTGTGATAGTCTCTTGTGATCTTAGTAACCACTGAATCGCATTGTCTATATATAAATCATGATACAATGAATAGATTTGTGTGGACTTTTAGTATACTTACTGTAGAATTCTGCATGTGGAGTCACTGTGAAATATCTTTTCAAATTTTCTTTCACATAGGTTGTATATTTGGTTCACATCAGTAATCTATGACACTGTTGATTTTCCAGCTCGAAGTTTGTGAAATGTGTTGTATATCTTTTCAAATCTGATACATAAGAACGTTAATGTGATGGACCTTTATTTATTGTTATGTGGTGCTAATAATTGAACCCAGTGCTTCACGCATGCCAGGAAAGCGCTCTACACCTGAGCCCCAGCCCCAGTCCCTAAACATATATTTTTAATTTGCATTTCTTTATGAAAAATTTAAGTATTTCTCAGGACACTTAAACATCTCTCTTTATAAATAAAGCAATATGTTGTTGAGTGGTTGCAATGTTTTTTAATTTCAGAACTGCTTTTCACATTGAGAATATGAATACTTAAGCTCTGATATAAGTTGAAATCATTTCCCTCTATTAACTATTTAATATTGATTTCCCCTTAAGATTTTTTAAATTTTTAAATACTTTCATCATGTTCAAATCTATTTTTCAATTTTAATAATCATTAATATGCCTTGGTTAGTTGATTTTGAGCCACTTAGTTTGATTTCCAGAACTTTTTCTGATAATATATTTATAGATATTTTATTTATTTTATAAATTAATTTATATAAGATAATCACCTTTATGATGGGTTGTAATTCTATCCCATAATATCAGATCTGTTTCCATTTGCTTAATTGTAATGACATATATATTCCAAGTAAGTTGAGGTTTTTCTAAAATTGATTTGATGTATTTCTTAAAACATTTCATATATTTATCTGAATTTTATATTTTTTGGTACTTATATTATATTTTGTTTTTTATATTGCTTCTCTAAATGAAGGCTTACTTATCTTTAGATTTTTTTTTTTGTACCAGGGATTGAACCCAGGGGTGCTTAACCATGAGCCACATCCCTAGTCCTTTTTCATATTTTATTTTGAGACAGGATCTCACTGTGTTGCTGAGAGTCTTGCTACGTTTCTGGGGCTGATTTGAACTTGTGATCCTCCTACCTCAGCCTCCTGAGACACTGGGATTACAGGAATGGTCCAATGCACCTACCTATCTTTAGATTTTGTAACTTGCTATTTTGTATATTTATAACACAAGTTTGTTAATGTTAATTTTATAACCTGATAGATTCTTTCTGCTTATTTTAGTAATTTTATATATTATGCCTTTTGAATTTTTCAAATATAAGTTTATATATTATTTAAGAGATAATTCAAACTACTGCTCCATTACTTTCCCTTATTTAATTAAATTAGTAATTTATTTATCATAATATTAAAAAAGAAGTTGACCAGCATGGTATTGGCATCCAAACAGACATGAAGATTGATGGTGCAGAATAGAAGACCAAGAGACAAACCCTCAGAAATATAGTTATATTATACTAGATAAAGGCACCATAAACATACATTGGAGAAACAATAGCATTTTCAACAAATGATGCTGGAAAAACTGGAAATACATATGTAGCAAAATGAAATTAAACCCCTGTCTCTTACCTAGCAGAAAAAGCAACTCAAAATGGATCAAGAACCTAGACAATAAACCAGAGACCCTGCACCTAATCGGAGAAAAAAATGGGACCAAATCTACAAGATGAAGGGCTAGGAACTGACTTCCTTAACAAGATTCCTAAAGCACCAGAAGTAAAATCAGGAATCAATAATGGGATGGATTCAAATTGAATGCTTTTCCTTTTCAGCAAAAGAAACAATCGATAACATGAAGAGCAAGCCCTACAGAATGGGAGAAAATCTTTACCACATGCACCTCAGATAGAGAATTAATCTCCAGAATTTATAAATAATTCAAAAAACTTAACACCAAAAAAAAAGTAGCCCATTCAATAAATGGGCTAAGTAACTGAACAGATATTTCCAGAAGAAGAAATACAGAACATCAACAAATATATAAAAAAAAATATTCAACATCTCTAGCAATTAGAGAAATGCAAACCAAAACTACTCTAAGATTTTATCTCACTTCAGTCAGAATGACAATTATCAAGAATACTAGCAACAATAAATGTTGGGTAAAAAGGTACACTCACACATTGTTGGTGGGACTGCAAATTGGTGCAACCATTATGAAAAGCAGTATGGAGATTCCTCAGAAAACTTGGAATTGAACAATAATTTGACACAGTTATTCAACCTCTTGGCTTATAAAGGACTTAAATTAGAATACTACAGTGACACAGCCACATTAATGTTTATAGCAGGTCAATTCATAATAGCTAAACTTTGGAACCAATCTATATTCCCTTCAGCAGAAGAATGGATAAAGAAAATGTGGTATATATACACAATGGACTATTACTCATCCTTAAAGAAGAATAAAATTATGGCATTTTCCAGTAAATGTATGGAGCTGGAAAATATCATGCCAAGCAAAATAAGCCAGTCCCCCAAAACTGTGAAAGTTTTAATATGTCAAGACTATTTATAATATTTCAGAGTCATACTACTATATAGATAGATACATAGACAGTTATTTTAGTCTTTACCTTAAAACCTCATTCTTAAGTAAATCTACTATGCTTCATTGTTAAAAAATAAATCTCTAGAATTTCCTTTGAATGTGAAATATAGTAAACATCTAAATAACTGTGTTTGGAATATAGTAAATGATTTAATATGCCTTTCACCAATGTTCTTGTTACACAAATTTTTATTGTGATAAAATGACAATATTTTTAAAAGCCTTGTTATCTAATTTTGTGTCTGTTAAGCAATGGTATCCAGAAAGTCCCTGATGCCCAGAGCACAATATCTCTGTGTGAGTATGTGGAATGTGATATCATTGTGATAAGGAAGAGTGCGTAGGGCAAGGTGTGAGAGTACACACAGGATATAACTTTGACTTTCAGAATAAAACACTTTGTGTAATTTATTTTACTCAATTTCTCCTTCCCCTTTTCCCATTCCAATTATCTCTCTTATTCAACTCCTATTACAGCTCTCAGCCGCAGGCAAAGTGGCACACAAGAATGATTCCTCGGAGGCAGACATTCACTCTCATCCCTGGATTGCCCAATAGCCCCTCTAAATTTTGTGGCTTGAATTCCCAGAACACCTCACCCTTACAATAGCAGATGGCGACCCTGAAATGATAAGTAGAAGCAAAATGTCCCAATTGCTTATGGTAACTTTAGTTGCTCAAGGTCAGAACAACCCGGTTATCTATTTAGAAATCCCCTGTGAGGAATTGTACCAATTTTCCCTTTCTTGTGAATGATTCTGAAACTCCAAATGCCTTGTGAAACCAGTCATGTAAATTTGAAAATACAAATCTTCTTCATGGCAGCAGTGTCTTTATTCTTAAGGATGAGACTGAGCATTCTGAAGACTATAAGGTAAGCAACCACTTGCTTGAGTAAAAGTAGCTAAACGGAAGATGCATCGCAGTTCCTCTGGGGTTCGACCTCAGTTCTATTTAAAAATAAATAAATAAATAAACCCAAGTAAAGGACATTTTGAGGGGAAGTCCATAAATAGAGAAAAACTTTTCTGGACCTCATTTGGATTACAAAAGTAACCCAGGAGTAGCTATTGTACTTATCAAGGTAATGTGTGAATTATTTTATCATTCCTGTAATGGCAGCCTCTCCCTCAGAATAGTCATAATCACCTAGAATTTCATCCTCATTCATCAAATATCAGTGACTATGCAATTAGTAAATAGTTGTACTGCTGCTATGCTTAATTAGTGACTCTGGCATATTTCTCTGCGGATTAAAACTTTTGATTTTTTAGGATTGATATTGAACAGTCATCAGCTAATACATACCAGGCTTCCCCAACCATACCTCTTACTTGAACCAAGTGGCCTATGGTGTTCTCCCAATTGTTGTGTAGTCCAAATTGATTGCAAGCAAAGTATGAGACGTGTGTTCTACATGCATTCACTCAATTCTCTAAAATTCACAGTTAATTATTATTTTGTGATTATATTTTTGGTAGGGAATGGAAGAAACTGAAGTTTAAAAATTTCACATGATTTTGCTAATATCTAACTAATAATAAATTGAAGTGGATATTTGACCAAGGGTACCAGACTCAAAAACCCTATGACTCTCCAGTATAAAATCATGATTCTTTCTAGTTAATTATTAACTGAAATTTGTGGGTAAGTAGGCATTATAATAAAAAAGGAATTAAGGTATTGTATTGCTAGGTTAAAATTGTTAGGCCTTAGGTAGGGGAAATAATTGACTTTTGAATTATCACAAAATTCTCACTATTTAAAAAGTTATAAACTAAGTTAAAAAATAAGGGATCTAAGTGTGTAAATTTTCAATGTAATTTGCGGAAGAAAAAAGTAGGAGGAATGTGAAATACCCAGTTGACACATTGAATCACACATGTGCACACACTTATCCCACACCTCCCCAACAGAAACAAGCATATACACATACCCTGACATATGTGTACATGTTCATATACACTTTTATGTAGTGATTCAATATTTTCCCATTTGGCTACCATAAAATTTGGTAATAAGGGACTGGGGTTGTGGCTCAGTTGTGGAGCACTTGCCTAGCATTCATGAGGCACTGAGTTCAATTCTTAGCACCACATAAAAATAAAAGGTCCATAAAAACTAAGGAAAAAAATTAGAAATTTGATAATCAGGAGCATAATTACTAAGTTAATTAATGATTTACATTGCAATACACAGCACCCAAGTCGATAATTAAAATATAAAAGTAGATGAATTAACAGATTATTTATAGTAACATACAACATATTAAAAGATCTCTACTTTCTATTCCTTCATGTTATCCAGTTGGTCAGTAGAAGTATTTGCTGAAAACAAGATGTTTTGTTTTGAATTTATTATATACTATTTTTGAGGAAAACATGTTGAGTTTTTTAAAAAAAACATAGGATATTGCTATTTAAGATTATAATAAACTAATTTGGTTAAAAAACTACTGTATCTTCTTTTTGTTCATGTTAAGACACTAGTATTTTACTAGAAATCATTGCCAATATTTTGGGGTAATCAATATCCTTACATTTTTATTTTAAAGGCCTTATCATTGGTCCTTCTATTATGGGACATTGATATGTATTATATTATAAAACATAAATTTGTAAGAAATTGTATCTCATATCAACCAAGAATATTTAGGGTGAACAGTTTGGGGGTTTTTTATTGTTGTTTTTTACATCTGCTTCTGTATCTTTCTGAAAGGTTCCTTCTCTTTATGTTTCTCAGATCAACTGCTATTCTCGCCTTAAATTAAAACAATATATAAAATTAAAAAATACAAATTTTAAGTTTAAAAAAAAACACTGTATAATGCACCTAAAGCATTACCCTGAAAGAAAATGTAAAGCTTTTTCTTAAGGAAAAAAATTACATGATATGTTACAGCATATTTCAATATACTTAAAATATTTCAGTATCTTTTGTTAAAAAACTAATTATTACATATAAAATAAATTTCATCACTAATTTAAATTTTTGAAAGTCATTCATACATTTTGCCTTAAGACTATCTACCAAAAATCTCTTGAGACCAGTACACACAGAACTCTAAATTAAAATAGTAAACATACAGTGGCTCACAATGCTTCATTGAATGAATCACATAATGTTCTTTAAAATAATTATTGACTTGAAAAAGAAAATATTATTTTGTTATATCTTACCATTTTTATGGGTCAACAATCCAAGCAGGCAGAATAGACACTTAGTGTGTAGGGTCTCATGTGGAGGATTTAGAATCGGATGACTTGTAGCACATAAAGGCTCACTCACTCTATGAGACAGCTGGTGTTGGCTCCACGTGAAAACTTAGGGGAGCATTTGGCTAGTAATTATTATACAGGACCTTTGAACGTGGAATGGGCTTCCTGATAACTAGTTCACTAGGCTTTAAGTACATATGTCCTAAGTAAGAGAAAGAGTCCCAGTAAAAGTAATATTTTCTTTTTCTTTTCAAGCTTTGTCAAACAGTGTCACTTGTATTGCTTTCTACATGGCCACTGTACAGGTCTGCTCAAGTTCAGTGAGAGGAGTATAAAGATCTTACCTCCTGACATAGACTTTTCAATATCAGATGATAGTGTGATTTTTTAGGCCGAAATGCATTATGTTACCATAGTTTGAATTTAGGTACACAAAACTCGAATAATTCCAATTCCTTTTCTTGCATAAGCCCTAATGCTTCTTCTCACTAGAGTATTAGCTGATTGTCTAGAATGTCACCATGTAGATAAAGCTCAGGTGCATATGGATCTCCTTTGTTGGAGTTCCCAGAGTACAGCTGCTTACATACAATTCCTAGCATTTTGAAGATTTGTAAAATAAAAAAAAAGTGAATATGCTCCCCATATCCAATACACAATTGTTATGCAGACATGGTATAATAGCTACAGACACCGCTATTCAATGAGGGAGAAATTTGAAAGAACGCAGGAGACACTGGTCCACCAAAATTATGAAACTCAACTAAGCACATGATGCTTGCTGATTACTTGATTAGGATTCAGTTTTATTTCCTGGGAATGATTTTCCACAGCTGTTTGATGTACACTCTGGTTTCTTGGATACCTTCTGAGTCATCATTTCTTCTTCAAAATAGCTAACACTTGCAGCTTCAGTATTTTTCCTGCCTGTTTCGGTTGGTTATTTGAAGTCCAAAAAATTCTTTGTTTTATATTATTCACACCTTTTTTATTCATATCTAGTTGTGTTTCTATATAATTCTCTTAAAAACATTGTGGGTTTTCTATGGAACTCACAATGATATGCTCCTTTTATACAGAGAGAACCATTGTAGGATAATATTAATAAGATTCTTACAGAAATTTTTGTTAAGATATTGACTTGTAACTTTCATAAATCTTAACAAGGACTTTTACAATCATACCCCAAGTTTGATTTTTAGTTCATATTTTCCAATAATGCCCTTGGTATAAGATTAACTTAGAAGTAATTTAATAATTTTAACACCATTCACTATCTGGAGAGGCTAAAAGCTAGAAAAAACCCACAAATTTTAACCTAAAGAAAACCATAGCTTCTTGATGTTTTTTTCACTCATTCTTTAGATTTTATCTGTGTTTTCATATCTTACTAAATGCATTTAGAATATGCAAAACAACATGTATGGTGCTTTACCTGGAAATCAGGATAACCATCTCGTTTATATTCTTCCCATAGGTGAATTTTCTTAAAATTTTCACCAATATGTAATAATACTTATGGTGTCGTCAAGGGTCATCATATTTTTGACCGATCTCTTCAGTATCATTTTACCTTGATCTTCAAGTCATTAACTCAAATTTCAGTATTTGAAAATGAATGTGTATGTGATGTGTTCATGTGTGTGTAAGAACTAAACTTTTAACTGTTTAATAATAAATAATCTTTTAATTATCTTTCAATAGCATTAACTTTGATCTTAGTCAATTAAATAGTAATAATTTCACAATTTCTGTGGAACACGGATTTAGGAGTAACAGAGTGAATATTACTTTTTTTTTTTTGGTCTGTTTCACAATGTGGAGTACCTCATTTAGGAGACTTTAAGATTCAAGAATAAAATTGTCTGAATATCAGTGTGCTTAGAAATTTGGAGATTGATTGCTATTGTTGGTTGAAACACCCATCAGAGCTATTATCTTGAGTTCTGACAAGAACCACCAGAAGGGTTATGCTTCCTGCAATATGGTGTCAGTTAGTTATTATGCTCCATCAGTTTTCAAGTAGAGTGAGAAGCATGACTTCACCTTTTGATAGAAGCAGATCAATATCAAAATCCAAGGAGAACCTATGGGATTGGATCTATATCCATGTGATCATCTTCAAAAAATTCAATCTTCAGTATTAGCAATTTGACTTGGTTCAAAAAACACCCAGAAACTATAATTGCAGAACTCACGAGTAGGTACTTAGATGAATGACAAATTATGCACTGTGCTTTTTAAAAGTACAATCACAGCACCAATATTTCAGAATACATTGAATTTTAAGTCAACATTCTGTAACAATTATATAAATGACAATTATGTAAGGTTAAGGATAGATGTATGAAATAATACATATTTTTTAAATTAATCACAATATTTTTTTATTTTGCTGAGTGATTCCTGGCTACTATATAAATAGGAAAATGAATTCTATCATAATGATGGTAAAATTTCATAGTTATGTAGGTAGTATATCTGATTAAATAGTAATTGATCACAAATTATGTCAGGACATATCAATAATAAAACTGACAAAATTAAATTATTTGATTGAAACATTTTTCCTGTAACATATCAACATTAATTATCATAATTTACTTGATATATTTGCCAGCATTAGTCTCCACTTTGCACAAATGGGGTCACAATCTTTAGAAAATGTACAAGAAAGTAAGGTTAAATTAAGTATAAAAATAATGCATACTCAAGGTTTAAAGCTGTACAGGGACTTCATTTTTTATTCATTTCTTTCTAAAAATTCCTGTGTATTTCCTTGTAGCTAAAAAAAAAAAGACACTGAAATTATAGTCAGCAAAAAGTTTCAGAAGACAGAATGTGAACCAATCTTCTGGTCTTTTTACCAGAAAATTTGGATGGTATATGGTCAATTTTCTATTCTTGTGGGAAATGTGGGCAGTAAAATAATTTCTTATGAAGTCTGTCCACTTGTATGTAAACATAATTAAAGATATACTCCCTTTTCCCCACCTCCCAGAACAGTAATAAGGACTAAAGGCAACAGATTTACACTTGAGGTGAACTGCAGAGAGAAAGTGTTTTCCCAGTGAGAAGGCTTCATTTTTCTTACAAGAAGCTTTAACAATACCTATCATTTATTGCATCCTTGGCACTTAAGATAGGTGAATAGCAGGCAGGACAGAAATCAAGTAGCCATTATCATTACCATCATTCTCATTCATCAACAGCATATCAGTGCTTTGTGCATATGTTGAATAAAAAAAATCCACTATTAAGAGTGGATTGATGGATAATTTTAACTATCTCACAACTTTGCCAGTGAATGACCTAGTAGAAGCGATTAGAACTCAGCATAATCTCTGTCATTAGTGTAATCAGTAAATTCCATTACATTGCTGCTTATTTGTCAAATATGATCCAATTGAAAGTTGGAAGAAAGAAACCTCATGTGCTTTGTCTCCCATAGGAGTCATGTGCTTTGTCTCAATAAGCCATCAGTCACAACATGAATGACAGACCAGTGAGGATAAGGTAGACAAATGTCTGGTCTATAAACATTCCAGGTTCTTCAGAAGAGTGAGCAGACTTCTACAAGAATTACTTGGGCTTTTTTTTGTGTGTGTGCATGTGTGTGTGTTTATTGTATGAGCACACGCATGTGTTCAAATGCTGTAACATGTTCAAAATTTTCACAGTGCAATGAGAGAAATATATTCATAATACATGCCTGAAAAGGTATTGGTAAAGCTAGGGATTTTTAAAAATATTTGTTTTCCTACCTGATGACTTGCTGAGAAGACTCCAAATACCTTTTTCTAATTTTTCCATGATCTATGTAGGAGTATAAATGAGAACTGTGATTTTATGGAGTTTGCTTAAGACCTGCTGTGTACTATGGTATGAGTGTGTGTGTGTGTGTGTGTGTGTGTGTGTGTGTGTGTGTGAATGTGTGTTTCAAATTCCAGCATTAATAAACATTCAACTCCATTTCCTAATAATGGTAGCTCTTTAACCTTCACAACAGGTCCCAGGAATGTAAAAGAAAAATTCAGTGCTGCTGACTTTGAATTTGAACAGAGGACATTAAAATTTCAAGCTAAACTCTGTGAGGGCAAATTTATTTCCATGTGATAGTAAAACAGCACATTAAGGAAGATTTTCCTGCTGTTATTTTTCCCCTTTGCTTATTATTATCTTCCCAGCATTGCTATACACATTGATAGTACAATATGCATGCAGATGTGGGCCATTCAAAAGTAATATCTGTAGAGGTCAGAGCCTTGAACAGGTCATCATCCTTACTACACCCTCATGAGTGTAAGAAGGGGAAAAGCCAGGGGACTTGCTAGGGAGATTATGAAACTGACTAAAAACCCATGAATCACAGATGATTATTTTTATTTGTAATGAATTTTCAAAAATGAGTACATTTCATATCTTGATATTTTAGAAAGGAAATTTACCGTTAAAAGTATATAGAAAACAACATTAATCATGACATACCATGTTATTCAGATATAGAGAAGCATAAGGAAAAGAGACACTGATATTTGCTGATGACTATATGGATTAGTCATCAATTCAGTTGAATCAATAATTTCATCAAACGTGTGTGGAAAATGTAAAAGCAAAGACAGTATGAAATGCCTCAGCATCAACTGAATACAAATAAGAAATCTTGAGTACATTTATATATTTAATATCAAAGTGACATTAAGAAACTCTTTCCTTTCAAAACATGTAAAACAACAAGACTCCCCTTAATATGATTGTCATGCTTTGCTTAAGCACAGGTTTTGAGAAATAGATCTTCAGGCAGGTTTTTTGTGTGAACATCAATAAGCCTGAGTGTGCTTACACAAACCCAGATAATGCAGGCCAAACCTAAACTTGACCAAGTGATACAATTGAGATGTAAATGTAAGATATGTAATGCCACTGCTGGTGTAACATAGCATAATGTTTTACAGTACACATTATTTAAAATAGGAGCATCCTGTATAATAATGGCAAAAATTATAGCATATTAAACACAGAAAACAGGAACGTGGTCATTTTCATCATTCTTAAGTATCATGTGGTATACATCATTGTTTATGCTCTACATTTTTATGAGAAACTTCTGTAGGTTTGATAACAGCTTCACTACAACCACATGATGATGCATTTGATGTCATGATAGCTATGACATAATGGAGAGTAGAAAACTTCATTACAATATTATGAGATCACCATCCTATATGCAGATAATGGTTGGCCAAGACATAAATATGCAGCACACGATTATGTTTAAATGAACTCAGTTAAGGCTATAAATAATGTTATCACACAATTGATGCTATTTTCTCAAGCTCTACTTGACTCGTGTATAAAGTGTGACTTTTTAGTTTCCGTCTGGGAACAACTTCGTGGTTTTCACAGAATGATGGGTAATTAACTAGCTCAGTGTTAATTAGCTCACTAGCCATAAATTTAAAAATCTAATCTGCTATTTTCATTCAGTTTGAGGCATCCAACAATATGGTTCTTAAACTCTTGATGAGGATAAATATTTAATCTTTAATACAACTGAACACAGTTACTCAAATTTATTTCCAAGCAATTTCTGCTTTATTCCACAAAAACTCTCTACCTTTACTCTCCAACTTGGGAAACTTCCATCTAATGGCTCTACTGTCTTGTAAAAGAAGGGTCTATGGAGGTCACTAAATCGTAAATTCCTCCTGTAGTCATGCCAGACATTGAAAAATCAGAAAAAATGCTTTTGTTTTGTTGTTATCAACATAAGAGTTCTTCATGTTTTTCTTAAAATATTGAACTAGCCCAAGTCATATTATTTTAATTAAAAAATAAATATTAGAAATCTAGAAAAAAAATTAAAACTGATGGAAATTTGAAAGTTTTAGGCATGAAAAAAAAAGTGTCATGAAATATATTGGTCCAAAAAAAAAAGAAGAAGCACTACTGACAACTATTTTAGACAAACTTATTGTGAACTTCTCTTTTTGTTTTTAGTATTATGTTTGAACTTATCACAATATGGCTTTCAAAATTAATTTTTTTCATAAAAGGTCAACTGAACAACTGAGAAAATTTTGTAACTGGTGAAATAGCTAAAAAGTACTTTATCATTGAGTACCACAGATCAAAAAACTAAAATTATATGCAAGCCATTATGAGAACTCTTTTTTGTAAAATATATATATATATATGATATAAAATGAGTCTCCAAAAACTAAACATTCTGCCAAACTAGATCATATACTCAATGCACATTTATTGATTTAACATAAAACAATATGTGTGAATTGTGCATTTATCACTATTTGTAATTCTATGCTTTGATGGACAAAAAGACCAAGTACTTCATATAACGTTGAAGATGAAGATGTACTTTAACATAATTTACCAAATTAAGTTAGGACAATTTCCTTCTATGTATTAATATCATGCAACAAATACTAATCTTGAACACCTACCACATTCAACATAATATATTAAGTGCAAATGAAGAGATGAGCAAAGAACATTAATAATATCGGAAATAAATTGTTTTATAACATAGATCTCCATGATCCAAGTTTCCCAGTTGATGCCTGTGTTCACCTGTCCTTCAGTTTTCCCTTTGGCTACTATCTCTGTCTGTCCTCTGTGCTTTCTTTTTAACTGGCACCCCATGCTTTGCCAAATTCTGTGTGTGTTCAACACAGGCAGAATGGGTCTCACCTGTGGATTCTACTGGGTTAGACTGTGAGAATGTATACAATTGAGAATGTATACACTTTAGTATGCTACCTACCACAGGGTAGAATAAAAGAAAGGTAGTTGGCACCTAGATTGGCTAAATCCTAAAGTGTGCCTCTCTAAAGGAAACAAGAAGAGAGGAATGATGACATTCAGAGAAGTCTAACTAACTCTAAGAATCTCTACCAAGACTGACTGGTTAAGAATTGTAAATATTAGAAAATGTCCTCAGAAATGTGAAGACACAATGTTTTCAGAAATGTGAACTTCAGAGAGTTTTTGAGCACCCATATTTTCCTTCTCTGCTCTTATTTTTCTGCTTACAATCTAGAAAAATAATGAATCAAGCTCACAAAGAGAAGTCTAGGCTTAGGATGATGGGGCATACAGAATGTAAGATATTTTACCCTGTAACCAATCAGTGAATAAATAAGATCTGGAATGCTGACTCCTAAAATTCTTTCATATAACTTATAAATAGTTTGTATATTTTAAATTCCTGTGTTTTTTTCTTTTTTCATTCTGATTGTTTTTTCTAGAAAGTAAATTCAATTGCTATTAGCTATACAGGCTAACTTGATTAGGAAATCAATTTTAATTTCAAAATATTAAAGCTTTCTTTCAAATTTTAGTTATAAGTTTTTCCAACACTAAGTGGATTTTCTTCCAATGTTCACCCAGGTAAAACTTTTTAAGTTATTTTGGGTCTTGCTAGAGTGTAAAAATATAAAACCTTACTAGATTATATTTGTTCACTCCAAGGCATATTGATGATAAACTCCTCTACTTTCCTTTCCTGAATTTCTATCACTTACAACTATAAATTGATTAGTTTTGGCCTATGAGAGTTTTAAAGAATGTAAATCCCATTACTTATTTTGTATATTTAACCATAGAACACACACAACTTCATAATATCCATAAAAGGAAAATAAAATATTTGAACTAAAAAATAAATAGTAAATTTTAATGTAAAACATCATCATCTAAATAAACATGCTTAGAGTGAGTGCAAGCAATATTGAAGGTATATTGTATATTAAATATATATAAAGCATACATATATTAAGAATGCATACATAACTTTACACACAGAAACAATATCATAGTAATGGTCTCTGAAAGGGAACAAAATAATAATAAAGTGAAATAATAATACCTAATCATGGCTTATTCACTTTCAATCATTCCTAAATTTGAACCCAATAAATTTAAAGTGGTAATTCCCTACCTAGACTGTTCATGTGGTTAACCATTTCAATTTAAAAATGACATTTAATCAAGGGAAAATGAGAAATAAAAATAACAGTTGAATGTATTGCTTTCCAGTACTTATAATTTTGCATGATAAGTTACTTAGGGAACTTAATATGTGAATTACTTTACACACTATTTGCCAAAATGTAGTTAATGAACATTTCTCCTTGAAACTCATCCGATGATTTCACCAATCTGAACCAAACTTACCACCTTACTCCCTCAAACTAGCTTATCTTCTATTGCTTTAGTTTCTGTGCATCACTGCTTTCATGTTCCCACATCATAACATGATAAACAATAACTTTTCTTTGTTGCCTAAATCAAATTTGTTCACACTATTTGCCATCCATTTCCCTTAATGTCCATTTCCATTGCTTCCACACTGGTCCCTGGCTTCAATTTTTGCACCGTAAGAATTTAATATTACTAACTTTGTGCCATATTACCTAACCTAGAATTGACAATATTTCAGTACTGCATGAAGATAAAAATTCCTCTGGCTTAAAGAGCCTCCATAATTTCTATCATAAAGTTTGTCAAACATGTGCCATCTGTTTCAATCAGGTAATAATCTCTCTGAAACATTCCTGTCGACTTTTTTTATCCCCCCAAAATGTATGTTGCTGTATATTGTGGTTTATAGCCTCAGAAGCTTTCCCTTAGGTCTGTCTTTATGTTGATGGTCTCAAATCTTTGTGTTTTCTAAAATGCTTCATATTATTTAGCCCCTTTTAAATATTGAAGTTTATTTTTCATCTTTATTAGCACTTCCTCATTGCTTCTTATCAGTCACCTCTTTCTGCAAATAATAACTGTGCTAGCAATTAGGTACCTCACTATTGGAAATTAACCTGTGACTTTTATAAGCATCTCATTTAGAGGGATTTCTTTTTTAAGGCTGGTTGGTTGCTTTGCTATGCGGTTCGCTTGCCTGTTTGGTAGCTATCAGATGTACACACACTTGTTTAGAAGAGGGCAGAAAAGACAAGAGGAAAAATTATATTACTTAAGAATAGGAATAACCAATATCAATGGATGAAATTGAAGAAGCCATCAAAAGACTACCAACCAAGAAAAGCCCAGGACCGGATGGGTATACAGCAGAGTTTTACAAAACCTTTAAAGAAGAATTAATACCAATACTTTTCAAGTTATTTCAGGAAATACAAAAAGAGGGAGCTCTTCCAAATTCATTCTATGAGGCCAACATCACCCTGATTCCGAAACCAGACAAAGACACCTCAAAGAAAGAAAACTACAGACCAATATCTCTAATGAACCTAGATGCAAAAATCCTCAATAAAATTCTGGCGAATCGAATACAAAAACACATCAAAAAAATTGTGCACCATGATCAAGTAGGGTTCATCCCTGGGATGCAAGGATGGTTCAACATACGGAAATCAATAAATGTTATTCACCACATCAATAGGCTTAAAGATAAGAACCATATGATCATCTCGATAGATGCAGAGTACAGCATCCCTTTATGTTCAAAACATTAGAAAAACTAGGGATAACAGGAACTTACCTTGACATTGTAAAAGCTATCTATGCTAAGCCTCAGGCTAGCATCATTCTGAATAGACAAAAGTTGAAGGCATTCCCTCTAAAATCCGGAACAAGACAGGGATGCCCTCTATCTCCACTTCTATTCAATATAGTTCTCGAAACACTGGCCAGAGCAATTAGACAGACGAAAGAAATTAAAGGCATAAAAATTGGAAAAGAAGAACTTAAATTATCACTATTTGCAGATGACATGATTCTATACCTAGAAGACCCAAAAGGGTCTACAAAGAAACTACTAGAACTAATAAATGAATTCAGCAAAGTGGCAGGATATAAAATCAACACCCATAAATCAAAGGCATTTCTGTATATCAGCGACAAAACTTCTGAAATGGAAATGAGGAAAAACACTCCATTCACAATATCCTCAAAAAAAAAAAATAAAATACTTGGGAATCAACCTAACAAAAGAGGTGAAAGATTTATACAATGAAAACTACAGAACCCTAAAGAGAGAAGTAGAAGAAGATCTTAGAAGATGGAAAAATATACCCTGTTCATGGATAGGCAGAACTAACATCATCAAAATGGTGATATTACCAAAAGCTCTCTATAGATTTAATGCAATGCCAATCAAAATCCCAATGGCATTTCTTGTAGAAATAGATAAAGCAATCATGAAATTCATATGGAAAAATAAAAGACCCAGAATAGCAAAAGCAATTCTAAGCAGAAAGTGTGAATCAGGCGGTATAGCGATACCAGATTTCAAACTATATTACAGAGCAATATTGACAAAAACAGCATGGTACTGGTACCAAAACAGGCTGGTGGACCAATGGTATAAAAGAGAGGACACAGAGACTAATCCACAAAGTTACAACTATCTTATATTTGATAAAGGGGCTATAAGCATGCAATGGAGGAAGGATAGCATCTTCAACAAATGGTGTTGGGAAAACTGGAAATCCATATGCAAGAAAATGAAACTGAATCCCTTTCTCTCGCCATGCACAAAAGTTAACTCAAAATGGATCAAGGAGCTTGATATCAAATCAGAAACTCTGCGTCTGATAGAAGAAAAAGTTGGCTCCGATCTACAGATTGTGGGGTTGGGCTCCAAATTCCTTAATAGGACACCCATAGCACAAGAGTTAACAACTAGAATCGACAAATGGGACTTAATTAAACTTAAAAGTTTTTCTCAGCAAAAGAAACAATAAGAGAGGTAAATTGGGAGCCTACATCCTGGGAACAAATTTTTACTCCTCACACTTCAGATAGAGCCCTAATATCCAGAGTATACAAAGAACTCAAAAAGTTAGACAATAAGATAACAAATAACCCAATCAACAAATGGGCCAAGGACCTGAACAGACACTTCTCAGAGGAGGATATACAACCAATCAACAAGTACATGAAAAAATGCTCTCCATCTCTAGCAGTCAGAGAAATGCAAATCAAAACCACCCTAAGATACCATCTCACTCCAGTAAGATTGGCAGCCACTATGAAGTCAAACAACAACAAGTGCTGGCGAGGATGTGGGGAAAAGGGTACACTTGTACATTGCTGGTGGGACTGCAAATTGGTGCGGCCAATTTGGAAAGCAGTTTGGAGATTCCTGGGAAAACTGGGAATGGAACCACCATTTGACCCGGCTATTGCCCTTCTCGGACTATTCCCTGAAGACCTTAAAAGAGCATGCTACAGGGATACTGCCACATCGATGTTCATAGCAGCACAACTCACAATAGCTAGACTGTGGAACCAATCCAGATGCCCCTCAATAGATGAATAGATGAATGGATAAAAAAAAATGTGGCATCTATACACAATGGAGTACTATGCAGCAATAAAAAATGACAAAATCATAGAATTTTCAGGGAAATGGATGGCACTAGAGCAGATTATGCTTAGTGAAGCTAGCCAATCCCTAAAAAACAAATACCAAATGTCGTCTTTGATATAATGAGAGCAACTATGAACAGAGTAGGGAGGAAGAGCAGGAAGAAAAGATTAACTTTAAACAGAGACATGAGGTGGGAGGGAAAGGGAGAGAAAAGGGAAATTGCATGGAAATGGAGGGAGACCCTCATTGTTATACAAAATTACATATAAGAGGTTGTGAGGGGAATGAGAAAATAAACAAGGAGAGAAATGAATTATAGTAGATGGGGTAGAGAGAGAAGTTGGGAGGGGAGTGGAGGGGGATAGTAGGGGATAGGAAAGGTAGCAGAATATAACAATTACTATTAGTGCATTATGTAAAATTGTGGATGTGTAACCGACATGATTCTGCAATCTGCATTTGGGGTAAAATTGGGGGTTCATAACCCACTTCAATCTAATGTATGAAATATGATATGTCAAGAGCTTTGTAATGTTGTGAACGACCAATAAAAAATTAAAAAAAAAGAATAGGAATAAAAGTGATATTAAATTTATAGACTTGAATTGGGCATGTGTTTGGTGGTAATAATATTTCTAAGAATCTGTAATAATATTCAATAAATATTCATGGTTATGTTTAAAAATAAATACCATAATTCCATATTTTAAAAAGAATCTAAAACTGAGAGGTCATTGTTTGCCATAAGTTATCCACTCAGTAAATGGTACTGCAGAATTATATACTAAAATCTGTTTGACCTGAAAACCTATTTTGTTTTGAAAATGAAGCTGAGTCTTCATATCAGCAGTAAGTAAAAGCTTTAGTTTGAAAATAAGATAAATCATTTGAAAGTCATGTGGATGACATGTTTTCTCATATCACTATGGTAGCAGAGAACCTGGAAAACCTAGAAAAGAGAAACATAAGATTCTCTACATTTAATATAACAAATAGATGAAAAAGAAGCATTAGCCCTCTTTGCACCAGGATTTTCGAGACCTGCAGTTTTCTCCCTCACTTCCTGAAGCAACAGCAGAGCATAGTAGGTGAATGTGGACAGGACAGCCACTTATTTGAAGAATAGAAATTTCTCAATTGTTTCAAAAGTAAGAGCCTAACAATGTCCTTGAATTTTTAATGTATGATTTAAAAACATGATGAAAGTAGGTTCGGTGGAGAATTAATTTTTTGTGACTAATAGACACAGATTGATTGCATGTACAAAGTCAATCCCAAATTAACAAGATAACCCTTATATAATTAACTCAGTACAAATACAAGGATTGATCAGTCCTTCCCTTCACTGACAGCCATGTTTGTTTAACAAAAATACTGCATGAGCTCACATATAAGTGGAATGTAAAAACTTTGAACTCAGAGAGTAGGACAGTGTTTAACAGGGGATGAAGGTGGGAAAGTAAAGAGAATGTCAGACAAAGGATGTAAATTTTCAGTCATAAGATTAATAAATTTTAGAAAGCTAATGCACAGCAACAGGTCTATAGTTAATAATAATGTATTGGGGCTGGGGTTGTGACTCAGTGGTAGAACGCACACCTAGCATGTTTAAGGAACGGGGTTAGATCCTTAGCACCACATAAAATAGAAAAATAAAAATAATAGCTGATGGAGTGAAAAATATTTTAAAAATAACAATATATTATATGCTTCTATTACTTTTCTAAGTGATCTTTAAATAACATATAGCAGACAGTATAAATATGAATATTTTAAATTTTTTGTGATGTCTATTATTGGTATCAGTATTGTGCTGGGAATATTGGATCCTTACAAAAATATTAACAGAATTTTATATAATAAAATAGGAGTGAGCTATTCATTGGATTTGTAATATAAATTCCAGTTATGCTCCAGGGCTTTATAAATCATTTACCTGTGTGTGTAAGGTCAGAAAAAAAGTTGCAATGTATACTAATAATAAAATATGATCTCATATTGAATCAGGAATAGTATCTATTCTGCATAGCTATTGAAAATTTTAATTGATTTGTGAAAACACCTGACACTATATATATATATATATATATATATATATATATATATATATATATATCCACTTTTCATTTATTAAACACATAACCTGAATTAAAGATAGTTTGACTTTTTTTTTACTTTATAATGGTGCAAAAATAAATGCTTATTCAATAGTATTTTAACTTTGATTTTTGAGTTTTGATCCTTTCCCTGATGGAGAGCTTAAATTCATGACTTGAGTCTGGCTGCCTATACATTCAGCATTATTGATGAGCCTTTCACAAACGAATACTTCCTATGTGAGTGAAAATAGACACCAATTTAGTTTGGTGAGCTAAATATAATTCAAAATTCAAAGTAAATCACCACCGGAAAATAACCAAAAAACAAACTTATAGAAATATGTTCTTATTGATCAAGTTTACCACCTTAATTTAATTTTGATATATTTATAAAATTTTCCTTGCACTTATTTAAACCTAATAGATTTACCCGACATTGCAACTAACTTTATCTAACATCTGTGTTGACAATTCAGTTTGGCATGTCCAGGCTTATTTAGAACATACAAACCTTAATTAGTAACCATGTGTCACTCTCAACCCATTATGACAAGACAACATTCCAGAAAAGTTAGTTTGGTCAATGTCAAATAAAAATTGAATTGGCCTAAACTAGCACATTTTTCTTTTCTCTCTCACTCTCTCTCTCTCTCTTTTGTTGTTTCAATAGCTTCACACAGCCTACTAAAGTTATTTGTTATTCGATATAAGAAATTTCAGCTTTCAGTTGATTGTAATATTTTAATTAAGAAACTGTTTTGATTTACAAAGTCATAAACAGAAGCAATTATTCCATTTTCTAGCAACATACATCTGCATATCTGAAGGCATGGTCAGGTCCTGAGGGTGCTACCTCATTATAGAGCATGTTAGAGTAATAATTATTCAGAACATGAGGAAAAAAGAAAGCTGTAAAGTTCAATATATTTTTACATAATGTGTTAATTTTGTTAAATGCATTTGGTGATTAACACTGAATTTTAAGTCATTTCATTTTTAGTTTTTCATAATATGTTTTAAAGAGCACACAGTAAATTCATTGATATCAACTAAGGGACATTACCAACTGTCATGATCACCAGACTCTGATATCATTTTCATGATATTAGATTATAAGGATGTTTTTTTCTTATACAACAAAATTAATTCAGTTACATCTACAAGTTCAAATCTACTATTACTTACAGAATATTCATATATATTATATACATGCATACATATATATATATTATATATACATATATATATATATATATATAATTTGTATAAATAAGATAAAATTCAAACGAGAAAAAAAATATTTAATTTTCTAATAAAATAGAATGTTTTACCTGGAAATGTATACATGATCACTTATTAGAAAGATTTCTAATTTATTTAAAATCTTCTTGTTAACATACAGAAGAGTTAATAATAGAGTTAAATAATAAAATATGGTCTCATATTGAATGAGGAATAGTATCTATTCTCCATAGCTATTGTGGGTACAAAATAATACATCTCAAATAAACCTAATCCAAAATGAATATTTTATTTGTGGGGAAACAGAATGTTTGAGTAGTTAACAAGTTGCTCTGGAACTCCTGTAACAGGGTATATTCAAATAATTACATCAGCAAATACACTTTAAATAGAACATGCAAATTTAACAGCAAGGAATGCAATAAAATATTATTTGATAAAAAATTTTAGGCATTAGACATGTATGAAATAAAAAGTAAATAGATTTTGCATCATTAAATTCAATACCATTTCTAATGGAAATGACTTCAGTTTTTATCATGATAGCTACAGTAGGGGGCAAATATATGCTAACTTTTATATAATTAAAATTTTACTTATTAATACTCTCAACATTTTCTGCATGTGTACATTTTATTGAAGTCGATATAAAAACTAAGTTTTGTCACACTGTCATTTTTTTTGTAACAAGTGTAATTACTATAATAGTTTTGAAATACTCCAAAACATTAACAGAGCTATTTGTTGAAACGTGTATAAAATATTTTCCCGGACAAACTGGTATAAACCTTATTATAATATATGATTATTATCACTGATATGTTTAGTGTGTTATATCAGTTTCTCAAAATATCATGGCTTCTATGATTTATTCACTAATATTAAAAGATCATCTATATAAAATATAAATTTTGCAAATAAGTTAAAGAGTATAAGAAAAGTTAATTTTTAAAATAGTCATTTTTTTTCTGTACTTAATGAATTATGTGATCAAAGTAAGTTTTATTTTAATCTTACATGAATAACAGCAACAAAAACAGATTAAATATTAACATTAAATTCATGGAAGTCCAAACTAGGGTAGAAGAAAAAAGTTATTTTTCTTAATATTTTTTTAATTTTTTTATTAGTTGCTCAAGACAATACAGTGATCTTGACATATCATACATTTGATTCAAATAGGATATGAATTCTCATTTTTCCACATGTACAGATTGCAGGATCACATTGGTTATATATCCATGTATATACTATAAATAAAATATTGTATGTGAAAGAGACTGTATTTTGAGACTCAAACATTGAATAATGTCATGACTTTCAATTTCTCTTCATGATATTCCCCTTTGCATACTCATGTACTAAAAAAACTGAAACAATCTTTACAGAAATAAAATTTGCTTAGACCTAACAACAAGAACCCCAGGAAAAATATTGCATTTAAAAAAAAAATTCTTAGAATATGTTTATATCATCAAAAAAGCCATTAAAATGTTCAAATTAAATGGAATTGAATTGAAGTTATAATTTTTCTGCTTATAACTGCTTTATAACTGTTATCTTATTAAATAAAAATATATAAAGTTGAAATATAATGGGATATGAAACAAATGTACAAATAAGGTATAAGTTTTTTTAAGTTTAGATAAATTCAATGATTCAGAATGAGTATGAAGATATGTGTACTGGGCAGTATATGGGAATTTAATAAAAAAAACAGATAAATTAGAACCAGATTAGGACAGAAATTACATGCTGGACTAAGGAGTTTGGACTATATCACCAAAACTTCAAGAAAATACTAATAATTCTAAGCACCAAACTAAAACATTAACATCATCTCATCAAGTTCTGGTTTTGTTTTGTGTTAATTCTATCTTAAGTTACTTTTTTAGTTTTCCTTTCATATCTTTTCACTTTTAAAACAATATAAAGGAAAGAAAAACTGAAATAATGTATAACTTGCTTATGAGTTGAGTTTGATTTTGCTGGATTTGAATTTGTTAGAGAAGGAAATAAATCACATGGAGCAACTGATATCAAAGAACACAGATTTTAATAGACTTCAGGAGGCCTATAAGCATCTTCTTTTATAAATTTTTCTAATTGGTTATATATGACAGTAGAATATACTTCGATACATCATCTATATTATTTCTCATTCTTCTCATTGTACATGATGTAGAATCTCTCCAGATGTATAGTTTTATATGTATACAGAGTAATAAAGCCTAATTTATTCTACTATCCTTCCTATCCCCATACCCACTCCCCTCTACCTAATTTAAAGAAATTCTATTCTTCCCTAGCCTCCCTGCCAATTTATTGTGAATTAGCATCTGTATATTAGAGAAAATATTACAGCTTTGGTTGTTGGGGATTGGCTTATTTCATTTAGCATGATATTGTCCTGCCGAAGTCCGGCTGCAGCAAAATAACGGGGGGGGGGGGGGGGGGTGACGAACAACTTGTGTTGTGTACATTGATATAGCAGGAGTGGGAGCCGTTTATTGTAGGACCGGAGGGGTATATATACATTCCATACATCCTATCTTAATTAACATAAACTAGATATAGCAGTCAACCAATAAGGAATCTCCACACTTAATGGCTCCCTGGCGTTACTTCACAAACCACTCCCTCTGGCAAAATGCCAGGCGCCATCCTGACTTGTTTACAGACCCTAACATTGTTCAGCTCCTCCATCCACTTACCAGCAATGCAATAATTGCATTCTTCTTTAAGGCTGACTAATGTTCCATCATTCATATATATATATATATATATATATATATATATATCACATTTTCTTTATCCATTCATCTCTTGAAGGGCATCTAGGTTGGTTCCACATTGGAGCTATTGTGAGTGAGCTATTATAAACATTGATGTGGCTGTGTCATTGCTGTAGTATGCTGATTTTAAGACCTTTGGTTATAAACATAAGAGTTGGATAGCTGGGTCAACTGGTGGTTTCGTTCCAAGTTTTCTGAGAAATCTCCTTATAGCTTTCCGTAATGGTTGCAGCAATCTGCATTCCTACCAGGAATGTATGAGTGTATCTTATCCCCCACATTCTCACCAACATTTATTATTGCTTGTGTTCTTGATAATTGCCATTCTGACTGGGATAAGATGAAATCTTAGTTCTGATTTGCATTTCTCTAATTGCTAGAGGTGTTGATCATTTTTTTCATATATTTGTTGATGGATTGTATTTCTTCTTCTGGAAGTGTCTGTTCAGTTACTTAGCTCGTTTATTGATTGGGCTATATATTTTGTTGGTGTTGAATTTCTTGAGGTCTTTATCTATGCTGGAGATTAATGCTTTATCTGAGGTGCATATGGTGAAGATTTTCTCCCATTCTGTATGCTTTCTTTTCATGTTATTTACTGTTTCCTATTCTGAGAACAAGCTTTTTACTTTGAATCCATCCCATGTGTTGATTCTTGATTTTATTTCTTGCACTTTGGGAATCTTGTTAAGGAAGTCAGATACAAGGCCAACATGGTGAAGATTTGGGCCCAATTTTTCTTTTATTAGGTGCATGGTCTCTGTTTTAGTGCTTAACTATTTGATCCACTTTGCGTTGAGTTTCATGCAGGGTGAGAGATAGGGTTTTAATTTCATTTTCTTACATATGGCTTTCCAATTTTCCCAGCACCATTTGTTGAATAAGCTATCTTTCTCCAGTGAATATTTTTTGGCCTTTGTTTAGTTTGAGATAACTTTGTTTTTGTGGATTTGTCTCTGTGTCTTCCATTCTGTACCTTTGGTCTTCATGTCTGTTTTAGGGTCAGTACCCTGCCTTTTTTGTTAGTATGGCTCTGTATTACAGTTTAAGGTCTGATATTGGGATGTCTCCCCTTTCACTCTTCTTGCTAAGAATTGCTTTAGCTATTCTGGGTCTCTAATTTTCCCAAATGAATTTCATGATTGCTTTTTATAGATTTTTGATAGATTGATTCTCAAGTTTGTTTGTTTTTTTTTTTTTTAGGCTTCTGTGAATGCGGCAGTTTTTCTAATTTCTTTTATAATGGATGCATCATTGATGTAGAGGAATGTGTTTGATTTATGGGTGTTGAATTTCTATCCTGTCCCTTTTCTGAATTCATTTATAAGTTCTAGAAAGTTTTCTGGTGGAATTTTTTTTTTGATCTTCCAAATATAGAATCATGTCATCAGTAAATAGTGACAGTTTGAGTTCTTCTTTCCCTATTCTTAACCCTTTAATTTCTTTCTTTTGTCTAATTGTTCTGGCTAGAATTTCAAGGACGATGTTGAATAGAAGTGATGAAAGAGAAAATCCTTGTCTGTTCCAGTTTTTAGAGGAAATGCTTTCAATTTTTCTCCATTTAAAATTTTGTTGGATTTGGGTTTAGCATATATAGCTTTTAGGATATTGAGGATTGTTCCTACCTGCCTCAGTTTTTTTTTTTTTTTTGAACATGAAAGTTGCTGTACTTTGTCAAATGCTGTTTCTGCATCTATTGAGATGATTATATGATTCTTATTTTTAATTCTATGGATGTGATGAATTATATTTATTGATTTGCATACTGTGAACCAGTCTTGCATCCCTTTGATGAACCCTACTTGACCGTGGTGCATTATTTTTTAAATATGTTTTTGTATGAAACTTGCCAGAATTTTATTGAGAATTTTTGCATCTATGTTCATCAGAGATGTTGGTCTGAAGTGTTCTTTCTTTGATATGTCTTTGGTTTTGTTACTTTGGGAAGCCTGCACCATTCTTGTTAACTATTCCTTTTACAATACAATGTAAGGTTTTACAAAAAGGTTCTGTAGACACACATATATTATTAGGAACAACTAAAATTATAAGGATAACAAATATCATTGTTTATTCATTTAATACCTTCCAGGCACCATGTTAACTTCTTTATATCAGTTTATATTTGTTTAATACTTAAGAAAGAGGCCTAACAAGTTCATCCAACCTCTTACAGAGATGAGATGAAAGCACAGTTAACCTTTTCTCAAGATTACTAGATTGGTGTGTAATTGGACATTCTGTAATTGGTGTGTAATTGGACATAATTGCTGATTTAAACTTAGTGGGCCATTATGTCATCTTTCTAATATTATGACATAACCTGCTAGGAAATTCAAGAGTTTAGGGAAGACACACCCACAAAAAAACATCAGTTTCACTAATACTAGCATGAAAAAGAGAGGGCAGGAGACAAGTTGGATTCTTTACTCTTCAAGGGACAATATTAAAATGTCGTGTTCTTTTGTTCCTGGATCAAGAATCTGCTAATACCTGGAGCTTTCTGTCATCTTTTGATTCTCACTTAATTTAATTTAGTAGTAGTGTATTAATTCAATATTTAATAACATTTCAAATTGTCATTAAATGCTAGGAGCCACAAGCATATATACGATGTATGGCACCTTTGGTTGTAAAGTGACGCCAGCTAGCCACTGAGATGATTATGTTAAAATTTACATTCATATGCAAACTGGACTCCCGCTGTTCACCTTGGCCTGCTACCGGACTCAAGTTACGGGACTTTACGGGATTGCTGGAGAGTTCCCATTGGTTGGGGAAGGATAGTAGGAGGGAATTCCGGAGGAGGTGGGAGGAGACGGGGGGGTTCCGGTCGGCGCGCGGTTCCGGTCGGACACCCTCGTGGGAGGACCGGTTTTTGACTTGCTGGCGCTGAGAGTGTTAGCGGCTTTTTCAAAATAAAGTTTTGTTCCTGCTTGATTGGCTCGTGATTCTGTGCCCAGCCAAGACTGCGGCATTTGGCGGCCCGTGCGGGGAACGCCTGAAGCTTAGAGGTGAGTAAATTGCTCGCCCCTGAGGGAAGGCGACAGGATGGATGACCTTCTCAGAAAACAATGTGTTCTTGTTTTGATTTATTTTGTTTTCATTTCGAGCTCCCTAGCCCTAGAATTTTCTCAGGCGAACTGGAAAAAATGGTTGGCTCAAGGTTTGAAGTTATTCAGCCCTGAGAAAGAGAAAATTGATACAACCATTGTCTGCTCCGTCTTTGTTTCATTCTGCTTCGGCTTTGTTTTATCCTACCTTATTGGGTTAGGTTATAGTAGATTAGAATCCAATAAAAAACAAACCGAAAAACTGTTAAGTAAATTGTTAGAGGTCCAGACTATGGTAGAAAAAACGCTAGGTCAAGCAAAAGAGAAGGTCTCTCAAGCTAGTCAGACAGAGGAGAATTTAAAGAAAGCAAGCTTAGAGGACAAGCAGCCATCAGGTGGAGAATTACAACAGGAGGTTGCTACCAACTCCGTTCTATCACCAGAGGGCGTAACTCAGCCAACAGCTCCATCTACCGCTGAGCGGCCCTCAACTACCGTAGTTGATGGACGGAATTCTGAGGCAGGACCCCAAAGATTAGCATGCCCTGTACTTGAGCAGGCAGGAGGGCAACGAATTCACCGTGCTTTAGATTTCAAAACAATAAAGCAATTAAAGGAGGCTGTAACGACCTATGGGCCGCAAGCTCCCTTCACAATAAGCATGGTTGAATCTGTTACCAACTTGGACATGACACCAGCAGATTGGGCTAACATGTGTCGATCTGTGCTAAACGGAGGACAATATTTGTTATGGAAGGTTGCCAATGAGGAATTTTGCATGGAGACAGCTAGGCGAAATGCAGAAGCTGGGTACCCTCAAAGAAATATGGACATGCTATTGGGAAAGGGACCATATGAAGGTCAAAGACAGCAAATTGAATATGACCCTGGCGTATACGCACAAATTGCTGTAGATGCAGTTAGGGCATGGAAAACTTTACAGGGGCATGGAGACTTACAAGGTCAATTATCTAAGGTAATACAAGGAACTAATGAACCTTATGCTGAATTTGTAGATAGACTTATTCAGTCAGCCTCTAGGATATTTGGAAATACAGAACAGGTAATGCCATTTATAAAACAACTGGCTTATGACCAAGCAAATCGTTGCTGCAGAGAGGTCATTAGACCATGGAGACATGAGGATTTAAACACATATATTAAATTATGTAGAGACATTAATGAACAGGGGCAAGTCTTAGCAGCAGTACAACAGGCTTTAGATGCCAGGCCAAGAACATGCTATAATTGTAATCAAACAGGACATTTTAAAAGGAGTTGCCCCATAAGAGGAGGGTTTAACAAAGCTGGATATCAAAGGAATAGAATACCAGGTATTTGCCCACGATGCCGTAGAGGGAGACATTGGGCTAATGAATGCCGTTCTCAAACCACCATAGAGGGTATTCCGTTATCAAAAAACGGACAAGGACCAAGTGTTTACCCACGATATCGTGGAGAAAGGTATCAAGCTCCATTGCCAAAAAACGGACTAGAGGGCCCAATGCCCCGGGGCCCCAAACCACAAATATATGGGGCAATGGAGGAACCCAACAGCCCCATCAAGGTAGTGCCCAGGACGCATTATCCATTAAATCCCTCATCAGACAAACTAGAGGGAGCGCAGGGCTGGACATCTGCGCCTCTGCCAGAGCAGTACTAACCCCAGAGATGGGAATTCAAATCATTCCCACAGGAGTAAAAGGACCTCTTCCCCAGGGAACAGTAGGCTTATTATTGGGACGCAGTTCTTCTACACTAAAAGGACTTATGATAAGTCCTGGGGTAATTGATCCCGATTATGAAGGTGAAATAAAAATTATAGCTAGTTCTCCAAGAGGTATATCAGTAATTTCACCAGGAGATAGAATAGCACAGTTATTAATAATACCCAGCCTGCATGATAAATTTTCCAGTTGTAATGTAGAAAGAGGTTCCAAGGGATTAGGCTCCACAGGTGTAGATTGGGCTATGCTGTCTTTAAATTTAGATTCTCGCCCAATGCTAAAATTAAAAATTCAAGGACATGACTTTAATGGGCTGCTGGACACAGGAGCTGACCTCAGCATCATATCTCGTCAAGAATGGCCAAAACATTGGCCATTACAACAAGCCACTCAAACGCTTCGAGGCCTAGGAGTGGCAACAAATCCCCATAGAAGTGCTATGGTATTAGATTGGAGGGATCCTGAAGGATGTGAAGGAACTATACAGCCCTATGTATTGGATCATCTTCCTGTAAATTTATGGGGACGAGATGTCCTAGATCAATTAGGATTGACATTAACAAATAACATCAATCCTAACGCGCCCACTACTAGGGCTAAACAAGGCTTTAGGAAAGAAAAAAGATTAAGAGAACAAGAACAAGGTATGACAGCACCTATTCAAATAGATCAAGAAATAAATAGACATGAATTGGGTTTTCAGAAAGGGCCACTGAGACAATCAAAATTACTTGGAAATCAGAAAGACCAGTGTGGGTTCCTCAGTGGCCCTTGACTAAAGAAAAGATACAAGTAGCCCATGACTTGGTCAGACAACAGTTAGCGGAAGGACATATACAACCTTCCGTATCCCCCTATAATACT
The DNA here is from genome assembly GCF_964194105.1 of Spermophilus citellus. Taxonomy (NCBI): domain Eukaryota; kingdom Metazoa; phylum Chordata; class Mammalia; order Rodentia; family Sciuridae; genus Spermophilus; species Spermophilus citellus. Next base: position 49,984,888 of record NC_138182.1, on the reverse strand, counting down.
CCCATTTTTGTCATTAAAAAGAAATCTGGTAAATGGAGATTATTACAAGATTTAAGAGCCATTAATAATGAGATGGTTATTATGGGACCTGCTCAATCAGGGATTCCTCAATTGTCTGCTTTACCAAAAACCTGGCATGTTTTAGTTATAGATATTAAAGATTGTTTCTTTTCAATTCCAATTCATCCCGAGGATAGTCCACATTTTGCATTTACTATCCCTGCACTGAATCATGAAGGTCCTGATCAGAGATATGAATGGAAAGTACTCCCTCAAGGGATGGCTAACAGCCCAACTATGTGTCAAATTTATGTTAATAAAGCAATCCAGCCACTTAGAAACCAAAATCCTGAACTACAAATATTTCACTATATGGATGATGTGTTACTGGCACATAAAGATAAAAACACATTACTAGAATGTTATGCCACACTTACAAATTTATTGAAAAATTATAATCTAGAGATAGCAATAGATAAAGTACAATTAAATCTTCCAATTAATTATTTAGGAGTTCTATTATCCTCAACCATGGTCCGTCCACCAAAAATTCAAATACGAGTAGATCAACTCAAATCACTTAATGACTTTCAAAAGTTATTGGGAGACATAAATTGGATAAGGCCTTATCTAGGCATACCAACAGGAGAGTTAGGACCTTTATTTGATATTCTAAAAGGTCCATCAGATCCAAATTCACCCCGCATGTTAACGCCTGAAGCAAGAAAAGTATTAAAAATCATTGAAACATATATGGAAAATATGCATTTGGATAGAATTGATATAAGTTTGCCTTTATTATTTATTGTACTACCAACAAAAAATATTCCTACAGGAGTATTTTGGCAAGAAGGTCCATTATTGTGGATACATTTATCTTATTCCCCTAACACTATTCTTACTAGATATCCTGAGGCTGTAGGACAATTAATACTCAAAGGAATAAAAGCAGCTAAGGGAGTGTTTGGGATTTCTCCCAATAAAATTATTACTCCATATACTATGGATCAAATTGATGAGTTAGCTAATGAGTTAAATACTTGGGCAATAATCCTGTGTAAAACTAGTGTTTCATTTGATAATCACTTACCATCTAATCCTTTGTTGTCTTTTTGGTCTAAGCATCCTGTAGTTTTTCCAAAAATGACAAGAAAAACCCCTATCATAAATGCTCCAAATATATTCACTGATGGGTCAAACAATGGTACAGCAGCAGTAGTTACTCCTGATCAAACTTTTACATTTTTAGTACCCAAACAATCAGCTCAAAAGGTAGAGCTTAATGCAGTATTACAAGCTTTTATGATGTTTAAAGATTCTGTATTTAATTTATTTTCTGATAGTCAGTATGTAGTTAATGCTATTAATTCCCTTGAAGATGCTGGTAGGATTTCCCCTTCCTCTACTGTTTTCTCTTTGTTTTCCGATATACAAAGTCTAATCTGGGACCGAAAAGATCCATTCTTCATAGGTCATATCAGGGCACATACAGGATTGCCTGGAGCCCTTAGTATGGGCAATGAACTAGCAGATAAATCTACACATGACATACATATTTTCTCCACAATAGAAGAAGCTATAAATTTTCATAAAAGGTTCCATGTCAATGCTAATACTTTACAAAAGCGTTTTAAAATAACTAAAGAACAGGCCAGACATATAATAAAACAATGTCAAAATTGTGTGACATTTTTACCACAAGTTAATCTTGGAGTCAATCCTAGAGGACTAATACCTAACCATATTTGGCAGATGGACGTCACACACTTGCCAGAATTTGGAAAATTAAAATATTTACATGTTACAGTTGATACCTCTTCCGGATTTTTGATGGGCTCCCTTCATGCCGGAGAAAAAACTAAAGATGTTATAGCTCATTGCTTACAAAATTTTGCCACTGTGGGCGTTCCAAAACAGTTAAAAACGGACAACGGTCCTGGTTATACTTCCTCCTCTTTTAAACAATTTTGCTCATCATTTGGTATTACTCACATAACAGGAATTCCATACAATCCACAAGGACAAGGCATAGTTGAAAGAGCTCATCAAACTATTAAAATGTACTTATTAAAACAAAAGGAGGGAATTGGAAAGGGGTATATATCCCCCAAAGATAAACTTAAAATAACCCTTTTTACTCTAAACTTTTTAAATTTAGATTCATCGGGACTTAGTGCTGCGGAAAGACATTTGTACCCCAAAAATGTACATAAGCCTAAGGTACTTTGGAAAGATATTCTAACAGGACAATGGAAAGGCCCGGATCCAGTGATAGTCTGGAATCGGGGCGCTGTCTGTGTTTTCCCACAGGATGAACAGCAACCGATTTGGATTCCAGAGAGATTAACTAAAACAATTTCTACAGAAAAAGAAGATGATTTGACTCAAATCCATAACAGCTGACATCCAGAGCTCCAGCTTGGCTATTCTTACATCTGCGACAGTGATTAACCAAGGTTTTTTTTTTCAGTATCTATTTTATTATTGCATTTTTCCACATCATAAAGTTCTATTTTATTTTTGAGCTCATACAAACCTAGGTTAATGTTTTTCTGATCAGTTTTATTTTTTGACTGTGTTTTATTTTTTATTTATTTATTTATTTATTTATTTATTTATTTATTTTTTTTTTTTGACTGTGGAGTTTTTAAACATTGCAATGGAGATTTCACCTAAGTATAGTTACAAGGCCTTTATTTACTATTGTCTTATGTGTTGTATGTTGTGTGCACACTTCTGTTTTGTGTTGTATGTCTGTATGTGTGTATGTCCATATTTCTTATATGAGGAGCGCTCATGAAAAAATGGATCCGAATTTTTTCTTTATTCACGTGATTTATATGGTTTAATTTAAATTAGGTGAACAGCTGTTTATGATTGTTGTTAAAGATGGTTAACAGATCTGTTTGTTTACTAATTTAAATTTGGTAAACGGCTGTTAAGGATTGTTTTTAAAGGAGTTTAACAGATCTGTTTGTTTACTTTCACCTTTTCTTTTTATTATATTTAATAATTCTGTTCAGGATAATGTCTCTTTACCATCATTGCCAGAATTTCCATCTCCATCCCAATTCCAGTGAAGACTGAGATAAAACCAAACTACAGCTTCTATGATAGCTATCACAGTAAACTGTATAAACTGATGCATCAATGAATATAACTCAACAAGTAATGCTATCAAGGACTTGATTTACTTTGGGAGGATATGGACATATTGATAGACTCCTCCAATTTGAACTGCTTGCAGAACTTGCCTGGACTATATATCAGTTGCATACATTGTGAAATATCATCTGGTGCACCGAATTGTGGTACTGCTGGCATATTTTTGCTGATGGTGTCACCAGTGATGCAATTTCCTTGCCAGCTCACCCCATGTTTATTGTGGTAATACTGGCATATCTTTGCTGATGGTGTCACCAGTGACGCAATTTTTCCAAAGGAGCCGTCAATTGGCTTGGTGTCGTGGCATTTCTGTATCCTCCTCCCTTCTACTAGTGATGGTCTAAATTTGGGGGCCAACAGAGGTGAGGCAAAGAACTTCACCCCCCCACTGGCACCAAGGCTAAATTTGGGGGCCAACAGAGGTGAGGCAAGAACCTCACCCCCCCACTGGTGCATAGGCCTATCCACAAGCATGGCTGAATGCTGGACCGGTAGTCAGCGACGGGTTGCTCTGATTACAGTGGATTCAACCTAAGACAGGAAGCTGACGCCTAAAGGTCAGTTCTCCCATGACGGGTAAGAACCATATGTTAAATTGGACAACCTACCAGGCACGGTCCCTAGCCACATTGCTTGTTGCTTAATTAAACAGAAGGGGGCAGATGCTAGGAGCCACAAGCATATATACGATGTATGGCACCTTTGGTTGTAAAGTGACGCCAGCTAGCCACTGAGATGATTATGTTAAAATTTACATTCATATGCAAACTGGACTCCCGCTGTTCACCTTGGCCTGCTACCGGACTCAAGTTACGGGACTTTACGGGATTGCTGGAGAGTTCCCATTGGTTGGGGAAGGATAGTAGGAGGGAATTCCGGAGGAGGTGGGAGGAGACGGGGGGGTTCCGGTCGGCGCGCGGTTCCGGTCGGACACCCTCGTGGGAGGACCGGTTTTTGACTTGCTGGCGCTGAGAGTGTTAGCGGCTTTTTCAAAATAAAGTTTTGTTCCTGCTTGATTGGCTCGTGATTCTGTGCCCAGCCAAGACTGCGGCAATTAAACATCCCTTGCAATAGTACAACCATTCACAACATTTGTATTTTTATAAATACAAATGCTAACTAATCATCTTTTTTAATTCAAATTTTTTATTTGTTTTAATTAGTTACACATGACAAAACAATGATCTTGACATATCATACATTTGAATCAGATGAGATATAATTTCTCATTTTTGGGGGTGTACAAGTTGCAGAATTACATTGGTCATGCAGTCACATATATACCCACAGCAATAATAATGTCTGTTTTATTCTGCTGTCCTTCAATTCCCCCCTTCCCCTTCCCTCCCCTCCCATCACTTATATCTACCCAATCTAATGTGACCTACTTCTTTTTCTTTTTTTTCCCTCACATCTTTATACCTGTATTCTGTATAACGAAGGGGGTCTCCTTCCCTCTTCCATGCAATTCCCATTCTCCCTCCTTTTCCCTCCCACCTCTCTTCCCTGTCTAAAGGTAATTTTCTTCTCATGCTCTTCCTCCCTACCTCATTTTGAGTCACCTCCCTTATATCAGAGAAGACATTGGGCATTTGTTTTGGGGGGATTGGCTAACTTCACTTAGCATAATCTGCTCTAATGCCATCCATTTCCCTGCAAATGTGATGATCTTGTTATTTTTTAGTGCTGAGTAATATTCCATTGTGTATAAATGCCACAATTTTTTATCCATTCATCCATTGAAGGGCATCTAGGTTGGTTCCACAGTCTAGCTATTGTGAATTGTGCTGCTATAAACATTGATGTGGCTGTGTCCCTGTAGAATGCCATTTTTTGGTCTTTTGAGTATAGTCCGAGAAGAGAAATAGGGTCAAATGGTGGTTCCATTCCCAGTTTTCCAAGGAATCTCCACACAGCTTTCCAAATTGCTACACCAATTTGCAGTCCCACCAACAATGTATGAGTGTACCTTTTTCCCCTGTATCCTCGCCAGCACTTGTTGTTGTTTGACTTCATAATGGCTACCATTCTTACTGGAGTGAGATGGTATCTTAGAGTACTCTTAATTTGCATTTCTCTGATTGCTAGTGATGGTGAGCATTTTTTCATGTATTTCTAGATTGATTGTATATCTTCTTCTGAGAAGTGTCTGTTCAGGTCCTTGGCCCATTTGTTGATTGGGTTATTTGTTTTTTGTTGTTTAACTTTTTGAGTTCTTTGTATATCCTAGAGATTAGAGCTCTATCTGATGTGTGAGAGGTAAAAATCTGTTCCCCGGATGTAGGCTCCCTATTCACGTATTATTTCTCTTGAAGAAAAAAAAATTATAGTTTGAATTCATCCCATTTGTTGATTCTTGGTTTTAATTCTTGTGCTATAGGTGTCTTATTAAGGAACTTGGGGCCTAACCCCACGTGATGGAGATTAGGGCCTACTTTTTCTTCTGTTAGACATAGAGTCTCTGGTTTGATTCCTAGATCCTTGATCCATTTTGAGTTAACTTTTGTGCATGGTGAGAGATAGGGATTCAATTTCATTTTGTTGCATATGGATTTCCTTAACTAATCATCTTTAAGAGGAAACAATAGCTCCTGGAAATTTTATCCTTAAACACTGAGTATGGAAGGGGAAATCCTGAATTTAACATCATCAAAACAGATCTTTTGGTGAGTCCCAGTGCCCTTCATTTTCCCAAATTTGGTGCTCTTTTATGTTCTCCTTCTCAGTGATTTTATCTTCATTGCTGCTCTTTACTTATATCTAGCTCATACTTTCAGTTCTAGACCTCACTATCCAAATGTCTACTTTGACTTGCCTCTTGGAGGTCTTGAAGCTATTTTTAGGGAAAGAATCAGTTTCCTAATCCTGATACTTCCTTCCATGAGCACAAAGTCCCAATATTAGAAAATACCTGGTTTTGCTCCACTCCCTTATTCTAAAACAAAGAAAGAAATAGTCTTTTTTTTTTTTTTTGGACAAACTAAGGAAGAAATGATCAAACATGTATCAGCCAGATCATTTTTCTCCTATTTGAAACAAGGAACAGTCAGGGATCATGTTTTCCACTCTGGCACTTCCCTACTCCTTCACTCTGTTCTCCTTACCTGACCACACAAAGAAATACAGAAAAAAATTAGACTTGGTGTAGCAATAAAACAGAAACAGACTGTTGAGATTCAATTTACTTTAAGATCCAAGAAATCATAAGGGAGCAAAACAAATCTTGCATATAAAGTAAACACATTTTTAAATCCTGCAAACCTTAGCAATCAATGTTACAAAATGCTGCATTCTGCTTTTAAAAGGTTAATGCTTTTGTCTTCTAATAGAATAAGAACATAAATTGATTCAATGAAGATACATTACATATACATTAAAAGTCCCACCCTAGGTATAATAGTAAACCCAGCTCAACCTAACCTATCTATTCATCTCCCAATTCTATAAAATTCACTCTAAAAAGTTGGAGCTACTAAAAAGTAGAAAATAAATATTCAAAGTTAGCTCTAACAATAAGGGTCACAGTTCTATTTTAAAGACTTTTAGAGCAACAAGGGTACAAAAATATTTCAAGGGCACAACATTCCCCACAGGAGATCTAATTAGTGGCTGTGGTCATTCTGAACATTCTACTGAATACATCTGTCCTCCTAGATGTCCAGTATTCCTACATCTGCTTTGTCAGCTAAATACTTAAAGGCACAATATGAAACATTGCAATCAGCAGATTAAAAAGTTAGGTCTTCCATAGAAAAATTTAAATAGCAAAATGAAATAAGTAGAAATGATGGGAAAGATTTCTAATAAATCAGGTATTATAAAGTACATGTGTATTTGTTGAAAGTATAGAACTGGTAACAAAGAAAAAGTTGCAAAAAATGTTTTCAAGGTAGAGAAGGTCTATAAAACATCAAGGTGTGGAAAGAGTTGGTAGGTTGTCATACATTATTTTTAAAAACAATAAATTAATGTAATGGAATGGTTTATATGGATTGGGTTTGAAAACCGGAGCTACTGTCTTGCTGTTTTAATTTTATTAGGAGTTCAAGTTCTGATCCAGTGTTATATCCCATTAATAATACAAAAGAAAATACTGTGCTAAATTCTGAAACAATGCATGATATCTCTTTCCTCCGAGAGTTCGTCTGCCAACAAAACACTTATTCCAAATCAATAAGTAAATAACTCCAGAAAAATATAATTGGAGATGAATTGAAACAGAGTTAGTTAATGTCTAGAAGGGAAAAAAAATAATTTTTTTAAAATGCTGAGACCTTTCTGTGATATTTCAATCACAGAATATCCCTGTAAATAACTAACTTAAAACTGGGGCATTTGTGAATTATAGATCTGTTGTGCTCTTGTGAAATACAGGTTTAAAAAAAAAGGAGGCATATCGTTCTCCTTTTAAGAGTTCTTTAACAAATACATTGGTAGTGGCTGGACTTTCAGTTCTTCTTCTTCTTTTTTTAATCAATTAGTGTTTCATTATATCACATTATGTCAATATTTTAAGATCGAGAGAAATATGTGACTTCCTAGGTACTTTATAAAACTTGAACACATCATATCAAACACACTTGATTTGTCTACGATTTAAAATCAAGGAAAGAGCTACTAAATTCATCTGATTGAAGTTCCCACACAGGTGGACTATCCACAGGTTGTCAAATTAGGTTAGGAAATGTAAGAAGAAAGGAAATACTATTTTATTAAATAAATAAGAATATTAAAAAATTCACTGTACTAAATGACAATCTGGAATTACTAGTCGATGTTAATATAAGTCAATAGAAAAGTGTTAAAATAAATGGTAGACACCTACAAAGGAATTAGATGAATTCAATTACATACTACATGAAATTGTTGAGTAGATAATATTGAGCAGAATTTTATTACTTACAATTTCATAACTAGCTATCAACATAAGTTTAGTGATATAATTATACTTCAAATAGCTGGTCAGATTACCTAAATGAGAATGTCAGATTACATCAATTTGTAATATATTTATGGAAATCTTCATATTAACATGGATTTCATAAGGCATAATTGCTTTTGAAGAACTAAACAAAATTTTAATAGTAGATAAACTAAAATAATTCTACAAGAACTAGAAATAACCATTGATAAAGGACACCTAGAAAAGTCTCTGATTTTATTCCATGCTCTAACTCTGCTGTATGTTTTTCATTATAAGCTTCTAAGAAATGAAATTCTTTATAATTGAAAAGTATATATGTGTGTGTGTTTATGTGTGTACATACATAACATACCATAGGCAGACACAGGTATGTGTGCACATCTAGATGTGTGTGTGTGTGTGTGTATACACACACATATACTTATTCACATGAATATGTACCTGCACACCTATATACTTACACAAACACAAGGTACAAGAAACCAAATGTATAAAAGATGATGTTAAAATAGCACAGGGAAAGATGCAGAAAAACTCAATAAAGCCTAAAATTTAGATAAACTATAACTCAAGGACTTGCTACCACTCTAGTTTTGAAAGAATGTTAAAAATTGTAGGAATTTATTATTAGGCTATTCTTTCTCTTGCAGCAGTCATATCTGGTTAAAATTGACTTTCAGTGTAGCAAATGCAGATACTTGCATTTCTAATAATTTAAGGGATATTTAACTTTTACTGTGCCTCTCCTCAAATTATCATATATTAATCACAAAAATTAAATTATTGCCTTCTCCTGTAAAATATTACTGAAAAGCAAAACCAGATCACAATATAATTCAGTTGAAGTAATATCCTGATCTTCTATTTATTTCTCATCAATGTCAATTATTTTAGGTGTTGTGCTATGAAAGTTGTAGGAAAAAAATAGGTATAAGGAATGCGTGGAACAGCATCTTTGATAAGAAGTTCTGTCTCAAAAGTTAGTAGAATAAAATACAAGTCTCCATCTTGGAGGTATAAACAGAACTAGAACTCCGGAAGTAGAAAGAATCTAGAAAAGATGATGATAATATTCATATCATCCTCAAAAATGTTTTCAATAATGACCAACTCACAGCAATTTTATTTTTATCTGCTCAAGATCTCTATGAAGGATCCTGAGATTCAGTTTAGTTCAAGTCCTATTTTTTAAAGATAACATGTAAGAGTATATTGGTGAAATGCAATGCATGAAACCCAGAGACTTTGGAGAATAATCTTGGTTTCTGCTGCAATCAGTTATGTGTCTTCATATCTTTGAATTTTGGTATGTTATTGACTAAAATAAAAATGATTAATTTTCATTAAAATTAAAAGAATCATGAAAACTCCTACATTTGTCTGTCTAGGTGACACAGTCAGGGATGGCCACAGGAACAAAGGGCAGATGCATTGCTGAGGCCTCAACTATGACCTATTACACATTAACAGTACCATAAACACTGGATAAGCCCAAGCACTCAATTACATCAGGGTCTTAAGAAAGACTGCCTTTGCTACAAAACATTGATGTTTCACTTGGGCTTACTAATGACCAAGGGGTAACTAAAAGAAGGGTAAAGTCTTGGCATCTCTGCCTTAATGCAGTTTCTTGTCTTGTTGGCCTTTAACTTTGGGTCATATTCTTGTTCAACTCTACACATAGGCATTTAAGGGGTGTTCCTCTAAATCTGATAATCTATCTCATTCAAAGATAATAATATTCAGAGTAACCGAGATATTTTCCACAGATTGCAAACTGCCAGGTTTTACCACATCCTGTTCCAGACCCCTAGAGTGGTACCCAGAAGTCTTCAATTATTGTGCTCTACCTTTAAGGAATAGCAGAGACTTGTAGGCAGATCACCCCATGATCAAGAAATGCCTGATTAAGAAAAAGCAAACACTTTCATGGGAACTGAATTACACCAAGATCTCAGGTTTGATAAACATCCTGTGAAACAAATGGAGATTGTCCCCTTAGAAGCCACCTGGCAAAAGGAGAACTGAGATAATGATCAACCAGACACCAGTCTATCCAATCAAACTTGATAAATATTTGTCCCTTCCCTTATTCAGGAAATAACCCGTTCACGTTCACTCTCACTATGTTAGTGCTATCTCCATTGCCTTTGTCTAAGAAGTAACTACTTCCATTTAAAACTTTTCCTGATATTTGTATCCCTTGGCCCAGTTTCTTTCTATCAGTAATAGGTCAGAAGTTCCTATCCCCATTATCATTGGTATTTGAAGTTATCATCTATTTTGTAGATTGTTATTCTTCAAATTCACATATTGCCCTATAAAATGTGGATGATTTTCATCAGCATTATGAAAAACTGTAACACTCAATTGTATTATAGTTAATATCTGGCTTTTAACATTTTCAATCATGTAATCCAGAGCATGGAGTTGGATGGATTCTTTGTCTTTCAATTTCAAAGAATGAGATTCACAGACAGCTGTGGTGAAAGCAAGGTATAAGAATTTATTAAAGCAAAGTGATGCACAGTTCCCCAGGCTGGGAGGAGACCTGAGAGGGTCCCTTGCCAGTGGATGGCTATTGTCTAGGATTTGTATCAATCCATAGGTTTAAGGAAGTCAGCCCCCAGCCCAATTCTAGGTAAGGCACTCATTGTTTATGAGGCATTTATACAAGATTTTGTCTAATTGAAATATTTATCAGGCATTTTTTTCCTTCTTTGAAGACATTGTGGACTCCAGATCACATAGATTTCGATTTTCTATGGACTCTAAGTCATTATGTCTTTACCTAAAAATAACCCTTTTGCAAATTTCTCAACAGAAAACTGCAGCTGCTGTTTGTGCTTTGATGCTAAGTAAGTTGTCCAGGGATCCATTTTGTTATCTGTCTAGACTCATCTCTTCCTTCAGACCTCAATACCAAGCTATTAAAGCTAATATCTTTATAAGGACCAACTTTTATTTATTGTAATGCTATTCAAATATGACAAAAAATGGAACTCAGGATTTATTCCAATTTTATACTCAGATATCAAATTATCATCATTATTTTATATTTGTAAGTTCTACCTCTTATTAATTTTTACCTTTGTATTTTAATGTATTTTAAGTTTTTATTTTCATTTCCATTTTGAAAAAAAAATAATTTAAAAAATAAATAGCAACCACTGATTTCAGTTTCAAGTTCTATCTGAAAAATCATATTAAATTATCAAAGTCCTCCTGTTATGGTCAGAATACTGTTTGTCACCTCTAAATTCATACTGAATTTGATTGTCATTGTGGCTGGGTTAGGGGGTGGGCCCCTTAAGAGATGATTCAATCATTATAGGGATTAATGCCTTCATTGTAGGACTGGATCAGTATTCACAAGAGTGAATGAGTTGTCACTCTCATGGAACTAGATTAGTTACTGTGAGAGAAAGTTGTTATACTCCAGTATTGCCTCTCAAGGATTTTTTCTCTTGTGTACATGTCCACTTGTCCTTCTAACTCTCAGCATTCTCTGAAGAAGTCCGAGACCCTCAATAAATGTGGCCATCACATGGTGATGTTCTCAGCCTAAAGAATCCTGACCTGAATTCCTTTCCTTTAGAAATCACCTAGTCTCAAGAATTCAGTTATAGAAATAGAAAGTAGACTAAGACAAATCTCATAAAACAATTTTAGTGACATAAAACTTTTATCTAGTTTGTCCAGTGAATTAAGCCAAGCTATCTGATTAAGTCAAATGAACTCTTTGAAACGAACCATAAGAAATGCCTTTGTGGTGGTGTGTGTGGCCAGGTGCCAGCATGAATAAACATGTATGGGTGTTTGTAGGCTTGTGGGCCTATATGTTTGTGTATGGGTGCATGTGTTTGTGTGTGTATAGAATAAAGAATGGCAACTAGATTTCAAAATTTGCTTAAGGACATGAGTTTGAATAAATGTTTATTAAGGGTAAACTACTTCAACTGATACTTGTTTGCATAAGTTCTTCCTAAGGGGATAGGTGCTTAAAGTCTCCTTCAGGGATATTGCTTAGCATAAGCTGTTTGCATTTAGATTCCCTTTAGGAGATGTTAATTGCATGAGCTGTCATTAAAGTGTGGAGATTTAGATCCTTTTAAAGTAATACCCTGGAGTGTGACTGAATAGAGTTGCTGAGGTGAATTTGAATAAGTTTGAGTCCTGGAGGCTTGCTCTAGGATGGATAAAGGAAGAGGTGAATTGTCTCATCCACCAATAAAAGGTAAGCATCTTGCAAGCAGACATTCTGTCCCATTGCTGATTTTTCTCCATAAACTAAAGAACACATCTCACATGTGGAAAGCACTTTTTTATTATATGACCAAATGAGTGAACTAATTTTTATCAAGAACTATTCATCTGCTTAGCTGCTATCCATTTATGAAACAAAAATTTCTTGAAAAACTGAGATTTCATACTTTCAATATTCTATATCCATTTGGATTTACTCCTGTTGCCTCCATCAGTCTAGTGATGATGATTGGCGGACACATCTGTTTCTTTTCGTTGTTTAGTCCTCCATTATCCATTCCTGTTGGTTAATTTTACTTAGGTAAGCTAGGGTACCCAGTGTAGGATCAAGTAACAGGCTAGGTATTCTTTGGAGATATTTTTTTTAGATGTGATTAACATTTCAATCTGTAAACTCTAAGTAAAGTAGACAATCTTTCACTATGTTGGTAGGCTTCTTCTCAGTTGAAGAAAAGACTGAAGTCTCTTGAAGATGAAGGAATTCTGCCTTCAGACTCTTTTTGGACTCATGACTGCAGTATCAACTCCTTTGAAATTTCTCGCTTGCTTCGAGTACTGCAGATTTCAGACTTTCCAGCATCCACAATCACATGAGCCAATTCCTTAAGTAAATCACTCCAACTTGCTTTTTTTCCACCATTCTTTATTCCTTTTCTTTCTTTTCTCTCTATGCCTTTGGTTTTTCTCCAGAATCCTCACAAAATACTATAATCCTAAGTGAATTTTTGGCAGTTGGATCTCCCCATGTAGCAAGGGCAAATATATTGAAATTATTTTTTTTTCCATTTTTTTAAAATTGATCATTCATTTGCATTCTGGTCTAACTTTGAAAAGTCTCAAGGACGTGCCAAAATTCTCTTTTATTCAATACAACTTTGCCAGACCCATGTATTCTAAATTACTGGACAAGGAAGAATAACTGATGAAATTGTTGTGGGGAATCAGACTGGTTAAGAAGCAGCAAAGAGCACTTGAAGTGTGGGAGAACTCAAACTTTATTTTTACAGTAGCGAGCCCAGAGATCAGATTCCAGATTCTTACAGCATCTATAGGCTATCTGGTGCTGTAATATTTCTAGTCTCCATGATAGAAGGCCTGAGGAGGGTTTCTAGCAGGAAGCATTTTTAGAGAAGCATAGTGCAATAAGGGGAAAAACTGGCTCTTCTCACAGGCCTTGATAAATCTCTAGATTTGAGCCCTAGGCCTCCACAGGGGTGTTTACATTTCAATGGTTAGTAGTTAGATTCCTAGGGGTAGTTACTTATAATCCAAAAGATAGATTAATTAGGCCTATGGTTAATTAGGTTTCCTGATGATGCAGAGGGGACCTAACCCTTTCCCCAGGCACTAGTTTTTCAAGATAGTATTCTTGTAATTTCATTTCATAACCAGGCTTGTTTTTTCTATCCATCACACAATCAGAGTTGTTTTATTTCTACCCCTAGCTTAACTAATCTAGCTTCACCCATACTTAATTAGTCTCTTTTAAGTTCAGCACTACTTTAAAAGTGTAAAAATAGAGGAATATTTTATGAAATAATAACTAATGTAAACAGAATAATGGTTTCTAAATATATCCACACTCTAATCCCTGGAATTCGTAAATATGTTTCCTAACATGGATACATGGAATTAGGTTTGGAGATAGATTAACATGACTAATTCTCTTATTTAAATGTGGGTGGTTATTCTTGATTTTCCTGAGAGCCAATGAAAACATGAGGATCCTTAAAAGTACTAGAGAAGCTGAAGAGCAGATCAGAGTGAAAGGACCTGAGAAAGATATATCTTGCTAATGTTAACCTTGAAAATGCAGGAAGGGGCTATAACCCAAGGAATGGAGATGCCTCCAGAGCCTGGAAAAAATGGGAAATAAAATAGATTCTCCCTACTACCCACCAAACAAACAAACAAAAAGTACAGCCCTATAAACACCTAACTTTATGCTGCTGAGATCTATAACAGTCTTCATCTAAAATAGCATCCAAATAAATTTGCATTGTCTTTATCTATAAGTCTGTGTCAGTTTGTTAGAGAAACAATATAAAACTAATATAAAAATTATAACAAAAATGGTGACAAAATTAATATCAGCCACAATTTTTATTAGATACTGTACCAATTGTACTTTAATACTACTTGAAGGAGATCATGTCTTTGCAGATCTAATTTGTTTCCACAACTTACTCAATTTCCTTAGTTATTGTTTTCTTCACATAACATATATTCAATAATCTATCATTAAAGAGATTATTGCAATTTACTTGATGATTCTAATATCCTCGAATTTTTTAGACCTGTAAAGAACATCTAGAAAAGTTAACAAAGCATATATTTTGGTTATTGATTTCCTAAACTTTGGTTCTTTGATATTTCTATGGTCAAATATTCTCCAGTCATTGAATCAGACATTTTAGGGGGGTTAAGTGCCAACTACATGATATCATATTTTTTATGTAATAATGTGATTGACAGTTTCTTAATGAGCATCAATATATACATTTTGATAAGTATGGAGGAGAATGCTGATTGTTCCCTACATTTGTTTACTCTTTCCTTTTTAGTGTTAGGAACCCTAATGTTTACATTGACACATTTTGGATAGTCTTCCCCTGTTTTCTTTGTTCCTTCCATAAATTTGTGATTAATTTTTCAACAATGGGATTGAAATACAAGTGTTATGTGTGACATTCAAAATCACGCACAAAAAAAGCAAAAATTTCTTCAAGAACATTTCCTGTCTGATTGTTGGAAAGTAGTCAAGATTCCTCAAATTTCAGCAACCAATTTGGACCTTAGATTCAGAACCTTGTGTTAGACCAGGCAAAACATCAAGATCACAGGGATCTTTCTCTCTGGTGGTAATAAAGTACCCTAATAACTCTGCACTTGGTTAGTATGAAACTGATTTATATCACATGAAAGCAGTATTTAACTGATATTTCTGTAATCTTGCATCTAGAGTTTCTGTTTTATACACCTCTAATAATATCATTAGATAGATGGAGAGAACATATTGAGATTTATGGGAATTTATTCGCCAGTTTTATACTGAATAGCATTAATATGGCCTGCAAGAAGTTCAACAGACTTGGGCATTGCAGAGACCCTATTGCCAAATCAAATTTTAAAACAATTAAATTATGATAATCAATTTTTACCTTGTTATATGGTGACACAATGGACATTAAACAAGATTTGTTAGACTCTGAGAACCCATCAATGCTATAAAATTTTAGTGATTGAATTCCATGATAAAAATGACTTTGAAACTCTCTACATTATGCTCTGTATTTCACTGTCATTACAGACCTGTAACCCTTATTGAGATGCAATTTGCTCCTCTTTAACTGCCCTAGGACCTAGAATAGCCATTAGTGAATACCTCAGCACTGATAACCATCCCTGTATTGATCTGCTGTTGGCAGGTTCACTTTTCTAGCAGAACACTTCTTCAGGGTTTTATATTATGTTCATCACAAGGAAAAGCACCAATATTTGTACACACACTGCCTTAACAGAAATACTTTCCAGCATATCCAACAGCATGAATGTCAATGGTATCTCAATGATTGCGTTCGCTACTTCACTGATATTAATATCACTGAAGTAAAATAAAATTAAAAGGATAAAGAGACTGTAAATCTTCCTCACATCTCTATGAATATAAAATAATCCAAACTCTTCACTCATTCAAATACATACACATTTCATTCTCCCTCTTCTCATTTTATGGTTCCCAGGGATTTTAATTTCAAGCAATCACTGGTTATTGTGAAATGGTATTTCCATAATATAACCTTTGATATTTTCTTTTTCTGAAAGCAAGTTTTTAAAAGGAATTGGAGAGACATATTTTTTAAAAGAAATTTTTATGGAAAAGAATGCACTAATATTTAATTTGGTTTTGGATATAATGTAAGTTTGAACTGGATATCTTAGAAATTTTTCTTACCAAACATTCTTTAATTTTAAAAATCACTGCTATAAGAGAATAAATAAATAAATAAATAAATAAGTAGATACTGGTAGCAGTCAGGTGCAGTGGTGCACACCTGTAATTTCAGTGACTCGGGAAAGTGTGTCAGGAGGCTCTTAAGTTCAATACCACCCTAAGCAACTTAGCAAGTTCCTGTCTTCAAAATATAAAAAGGGCTGGGATGCATCTCAGTGTTTAAAGCACCCTTGGGTTAAATCCCCAGTACAAAAAAATACACGCACACACACACACACAGTGGCATCAATTCACCTTCCATTTTAAGAATGTTTCTCTGATATCTTTATATTTTTGTGAATGACAAATGATATATGTTACTCTCTAAAGAAGCTAGAAAATCTAATAACTCTACAAAATAATAATTTATATTAATAAAATGCCTATTATTTCCTAAGCTCTGAATTTAGCACTTTAAATACTTATGTGAATTCTATTTCAAAAGCATTATTTATTATGTACTTTTTTATCATCACAGGATAGATAGAAAATTTTGACTTAAGCAAACACCTGGGGTCCTACAGATTAAGTTGTAGTGCTGGTCTTTAGATTCAGACCGAGTCTATGTTCTTTTTTGTAAGCTGCAAGGAAGAAACAGAAACAAGCCTGGAAACTCAGCAGAATGGTTAGGAAAAAAATCTAGTTAAATAGCTTTGTAAGTTTTGTTGACTATGCAAGTAATGTACATGTTTTATAAAATATATTACCATAGAGATGTAATTAATATATATCAATGGTTAGCAAAATATGACCCTAGGGAAAAATCTGGCCTGTTGCCTGTTTTTATAAATAAAATTTTATTGGAACACAGCCACATTCATTACTTTAAGTATTGTCTATGGCTGCATTTTTGCCACTAGGGTAGAATTTAGTAGTTGCAGCAGAGACCATATGGACCACAAAGCCTAAAATATTTGCTATCTGACCCTTTACAGAAATTATGTGGAAATGTTTAATATAGATTATTATTTTTCATGGCATATAAGACCTCAAAAAGCTATTTTAGCTTTTATAATATGTTGAAAACTAAAGGGCATATTTCTAAATTAGAAATAAATAAATATTGAACATGCATATCAAAAGAAGGAGTGAATTACCTTTCTTATCATCCTATGAGAAAGAAAATTATAAATGTTGTCATTTAAAGATCTTAAAGAAGATTTAGTCAAAATGTAGAAAATATGTTACACAAATATGTAGAGAAGTTTGTCCCTAAAATGTTTCTTTTTATAACTTATGTTTGTTTATAGTATATTTTCCTCACCCATATTGAACTCAGTGAAGGCATGACTTGTTATTCTTATGTATCATTTTATGTACAGAAATTGTTGGGTATTTAACATGCAATGGATGTTGATTTTCATTTTCCATGAGTGATCATATTTATTAAATGCAACATACTCCACCATATCCAAACGTAGAATAAACAGAATGAAATATACAGAAAACATTATATATTACTAATATGCTTCCTATAAAATGAACACTCTGAATTAGTTATGAAATTAAGAAAAGGTATTTCTACTACTACATATAATTGAGGATACACAGCATTAGAAAGAGGATTTAAAAAAAAAGAGAGAGAGAGAATCCCTGTAAAGAGGCTTCTTTGGACTAATAGATTCACAAAAGAAATACAAAGGATAAGAATAATAGGTACAAGAACAAAACCAGATAAAGAAAGTCAGGAAAGATTAGAAATTTCATATAAAGTCCAAACGTAGTCCTACTCAGATTTTGCATGTAAAATGTAAAGATTGAACAGTTTTTTCAAGAATTCAAAGAACTACTCCAAATACTTATTCATAAATATCTTTACAAATAATTGTTTTCTAAACAGTAGGAGTCACAATAAGGTATCCCCCATAGGACCAGGTCTCACAGACAAACAAATCATAAAATCCTTTATTCCACTGAACTCACATGTATTAGTTATTGACTTCAGAATGATTTAAAGAATTAGTGCTGCTTTAGCTGTCACCAGGACACTTACTTAACCTACAACTTAACCAGAATGAGACTATTATGCATATGAGATATACTCAAATCCCAGCCCATTGTGGAAAGGTTAGAAAACCTGAAGAGAAATTTTTAAGGGTGAATATCTCTCCTTAAGAAAAGAGAAAAAAAAGGTAGAGAATAAAATTTATGAAGAACACAAATGTTATTCATTTGTTTTAAACCGAGGTCACCAAAGAAAAAGCCCTCCACAGCATTGAATAATAACATCATAAGCCTCAAAGAAAAGGCAACCATTTATTTGAAGTGCCAGTGAAATCCCAGAGTAATTATACTTTGTTATAAAGTTCTCTTTATTCTTATTTCACATAGCATTTTCTATACTGAAAGATTTCATATTGAACTCCTAAATTTCATCCCATAAAGGTGTACCATCAACATTCTACATTTCACATTAAGTATTTACCAAGAAGAATGTACATTGATCCAATTTTTAAGGAACATGACACTGTACGCATCTAATGCTTGATTCAGACTTAAGTGCCAGCCTTTTTGTTTCTAGAGTTGGAAATATATTTCAGTAGGCATAGATAGCTTCTATAGTAGAGAAATTATTTAAAATATTAAAACAAAATATTCAAACTTATACAGACTGTTTTTATGTATACAATTTTACCAATTCATACTTGAGAAACAGTTTTTGTTCTCTTTGTACCTAATACTTTTATTTTTAATTTGAAAACAATACCAATTCCATGTAAACCAGTTCAGGACAAATTAAAGCTTAAAACATATATTTTAGTAACACATTGTTTGTACATAGTCCCACAATCTTCAATGTCGTTCTTTTCTTTAGAAAACATCAAAGTCCCTATTCACAAGGTCAAACAAGTAGCAAAGAAAAATATGTGTGTACACTATCTCAGAAAATGATAGAATACTATTTTGAAAATTTTGGACACTTTCAAAAAAGAAAGTATTTAAAGATACTGTAGCCAGGCATGGTGGCACATACCTGTAATTCCAGCAGCTTGGGAGGCTGAAGCAGGAGGATCACGAGTTCAAAACCAGGCTCAGAAATGTATCAAGAACCTGTCTCAAAATAAAAAATAAAAAGGGCTGGGGAGGTGGCCTAGTGGGTAAGAACCCCTGGGTTCACTCCCCAGTATCAAAAAATAAACAAACATAAAAATAAATAAATAAATAAAATGTTGTAAATTACATGTAACAAAGACCATTGGGTTTGGATAAAGAAAACATAAAGTATATTTCAGCTTTTCAAAAATATTTAGATTTTGTGGTTTACCAGATATCTGGTGTCCATTATAATTTTTATTAAAGCTTGAAAATTATGGGAAAAATTGGTAGAGAGACAAACCATCCCATAATTATCATTTATTTTAAAGAATGTCATTCTGCTTTAGACAAAATTTATCCCAAGTTTCTTAGTTATCTTAAACAATTCATCTTGTCTGTCACAATTATTGATATTTGCTTTTGGGAAAAGGCAACATTTGTACACCTAGACTGTATTTTCAAGACATGTCTACATGTGTTTTTATATGCATTTTTGTAAACATGTGTCTATTTTATTTGTTTGGCTTGAAATTGTTCATTCTGTTGATTTCTATCTTTCTAAGGAAGGCTTACATGCACTATATTTCTAATTATTGCTAGTAATAAATCCTCAGTATTTATCAAGCAATACACAAATCCTCAGCCATATTATCAGATCTTTACTCCCCTTAAATATTTCAACTGTCAAAATCTGGTTATATTATCATGATATTATTCTTTGGATTTTAGGATTGTCTTAGACAATGCAAAGGGGCAGGTGTTCTAGTTTTTTATTAAAAAATTATCAAAATAACAGATTTTCCTCTTTAAGTGAATTTCTTTTTCTTAGTGACTTTTGATGGGGCCTTTGAGGACATCTTTATGTGGTTAAGAATGAATTGATGCTCCTTGCTATTCAACTGCAAGAAAGGAGGAATACAGAGGAGTGAGAAAATCCATTCTTTGGAGTTTGAAGTTAAGTTATGCTACTGATTCATGAGATTTGACATTACTCGACAGTTTTAAGCCTCACATTCCTTATCCAATAAATAAAATGAACGTATTAACTAAATAAAATTTATAAAGCTCAGTATTTTCATGATACCAATGAACAATGAATAAAACACATATCATTATTTAGAACACAAAATCTACCATCATATTTATTTAAAAGTGAAAAAAATCCAGCAATAAACCAGTTTCTAATTAGCTTTCATTTTTCTCCTAGGAATTAACTCCAAGGAAGGTGGGTTAGTACTTTCAAATTATTAATATAGTTCTAGATTTATGAGTTAATATACTCAAAAAGGGTAATTCAGCACTATGCTCTTTTGAGGGCAGGGATAATAATTCATTCACTTCCACTTTTTTTTTTTTTTTTGCTGTTGCACTGTGCTTGGTGCAATATAGGTTCTCTCTCTCTCTCTCTCTCTCTCTATATATATATATATATATATATATATATATATATATATATATATATATATACACACACATACATACACTAAACCAGTAGAGTTGGAAAATTGTTTAAATCAATGACTTGTAAATTTCATTTTTACTGAACCAGAGACAAAATAATACTGTCTTTATATGCAATATATTTGGAATCAGACTACTAGGAGTCAAATCCAGGTTCTTGTACTCACTTGTTCTGTGGATCTGACTGAAAACCTACTGTTGTATTCATCAACTTTTCCTGCTCTAACAATTACTCCAAATCTCAGTGACTCACAGACAGAATTCATGGTTCAACAGATTAGTTATGGTTATGCCTCTGCTTTGTTCAACTGATTAAACTGTGATTAACTCCAATATCTTCACTGTGTACAAGTTTGCTTCAGGCTGTTGAGTGACAAAGTTCAAGAGGATGATTGAAAAAAAAAAACAAAAACTATGAGGTTTCCCAGAGCATCTGCTTAAACAGGCACTATTCCCTCTCTATTCCACATGCTGCTGGTTAGCAACAAAATATCATATGGCTCAGCTCAAAGTCTATGGTAGATAAATATACTTTATCACCCTATTAGGAGGAACAGGAAGGCCCTAGATCAATGATATGGATACATATTCATGTTATATGGAAGAGACAGAATGAATGAATCCATCACCAACACTGACTTGGTGCATATTTTTTATGATTAGGTTGACAAAAGTACAGAATTAATGAGATTATTATGAAATTAGTAAGACATTCTTATGGTCTGAATATGATGCCCCCCCCCAAAGTTTCTGTGTTAATGCAGGAATATCAGAGGTGAAATGATTTGATTTTGAGAGCTATAAACTAATCAGTGTATCCTAGTTTGAATGGACTGACTGATGCAATTTCTTTAAATATTCTCTCTGCCTTATCAATTTTATTTCTATTTTATTTTAAAAGCTAATTGCTTACTAGTGATTTAAAATTTATATTTCCATGCTACAACTTTTCTTCATTTTCCAAACTCATGTGTTCCTTTGCCTACTTGAAATTATGCTTTCTAAATGTCTCAAATTCATCATGACCATGACAGAAAAGTTTTGTTTCCTTCTTTTTAGCTTGTTCTACATCCAGAATTCATCCTCAGAGTAAATGATGTAACCACTCATCCAGTGTCCAAAACCAGAACCAGTGGAATTCTCTATGATTTCACATATCCTCTCTGATTCACTTGATCCGTTATCAGAGGCAAAACATGTGTGATATGATATTAAGCTTAAATATTAAACCCTCTCTATTTCTATATTAAAAGCATTTAAAATGAGTTCACGCTTTTCCATCTTGTCATTTTGCTAATGCACACTATTTTCCGTTAATATTGAAACACCTTAATAATTTTACATTATTTCTTTTTACTATTCTGACTTTCCTCAATCAGCAACTAATAAGAAGAAGAAAGAGGAGGAGGAGGAAAGAAAGAAAGAAAGGAAGGAAGGAAGGAAGGAAGGAAGGAAGGAAGGAAGGAAGGAAGGAAGGAAGGAAGGAATTAAGGAAGGAAGGAAGGAAGGAAGGAAGGAAGGAAGGAAGGAAGGAAAGAAAGAAGAAAGAAAGAAAGAAAGAAAGAAAGAAAGAAAGAAAGAAAGAAAGAAAGAAAGAAAGAAAGAAAAAAACATAAAACAGATTATATTACTTTAGGTGGTCTCCATGTTTAAAAAGTTTCTTACTTGAAAAATAATACAAATTATTTAGAGGTTTGCAAGATCTTTCTGAATCTGGATTTTGTGATCTTATCTTCTTGTTCTCTTATTGCAGTTATACTATTTTTCAGCAACTGTTAGGAGAGAGAAAATTTTGGTTTCTTTTTCAGCCTATGAAATGAAATTTGCTTTTCCAAATACCATAGTTTTCCTCTCTACTTTTCATGAGACTGAAAGGACTCTTCATTCTACAAATCCCAGGATAAATATATTTTTCCTGAACATTGGTTAATGAAAACTCCATTCAAAAATAGATTCCTTATTATTTTTTCTAGATAATAACAGATTTCTAGGCACATCTAAAGCTGCAAATTATTCATAACTTTTTTCTTGATTGCCTGCAGGTAATTATAATGTCAGCTGCACTTTTGCCAGCCCATGCTTTTTTCCATTCACAGTGGAACTTTCTAGTCCCTAACTCCATATTGATCATAAATCAGGGGTCATAAAATATGTTTGTTCAAATAAACAGTGAAAATATTTCTTATAAAAATCTCTTTAACTAATTGTCTCATAGCAATAATGATTTCAACATTAATTAGAGCTTCTAACCCAGGTAAATTTTATTCATGAAAGATTTAACAAACCTTGAGAGAAGCCCTGTCTAGCATTATTTTTCCATAGTAGAACTCAAACTCAGAGAGATGCAATTACTTGCATTTAAAAAAATGGTCCAGACCTGGTCTGAATTTAAAGACCTGTGTTGTGGTAAATGATTATACACTTCAACTTTAAACCTCTACCTTATAGCAATCAATATTATTGAAAGAACTTTGTTCCTTCATTCTAACCTCACATTTTTATTCTTTCTTTTTTGAATATACCTTGATTTTCATTGGTATGTGAGGATGGTTATAAATATTTACAAAGGCTAAATTAGGGCTTTGAAAAGAATTCCATGGCAAAATCTTACATATTGCTTATATCAAAGTATTGTATAACTTGATTATCCAGCATGTTGGATGAAACTGAAATGGTATTTAATCAAATGTTCTGGATGAATTAACGTTTATTCATGTTGCTATAAATGGTTCTGTTGCCCACTGTTCTAAAGGCTTTAATATAAAAGCAACTACTTGCAATAATGTGAATAAAAGGTTTTTTTTTTTTTTACATTTCTAAGGCATTTGTTGTGTATACTTCTCTCACTTCTCAACATATATGAATATAAAGAAAAAGGTCTTTAAAGTCTAGATGTTCCATGCCTCTCTTTAAAACAATTTGCCTTTTCTCTTCTCATAGCTTCACTATGTGGTCCGCGTTTCACAGGGAAGATCTCTGCTACAATATATTACAAAATTTTCTGTAAAAATGGAGACATCATGGAATGAATAGGATCTCAAGATTTCCAATGAATTACTATCCCCAGTGAAGAATTAACTTCTGAAATGGACCTGACAAATAAGTTCAGTTTCATAAATTTTCAAACCAGATATTGTACAATTGAAAGAATATGAAATCATAACTTCATTTAGCACTGAATTTTATGATAGCACAAAAGTTACCATTTATATTGTGTCAATTCATTTTTATAATATTCTAACAAGATAAATATAATTAATTGCATTTTGAATACTAAGATGTTTATTTCCAAGCATCTTTGTTTAGGTTCTTTGGTGGAATTTAAAATCCATGCTCTGTTTTGTTTTTCAAATATGGTTAAGTAAGTTGAGATATTGTAGTACATTTAGTTTTTAATTTTTAGATACAAAATTATGACATTGTGATGACGTTATTGGTAAGTCCAGGTTCCTGAGTGACATTATTAAGGTGTTTTCTTATTTTACTAAAATATGTCTAAGAAAGAAGTTAGAAAACATCAGTAGTCTCTATTTTAAAATGTTTTTATTTTTTTCCTTCTATGAACACTCTATAAATAAAAAAAATGCAAGGACTGAAAGAATTGGGAAGTAGTTATGTCAACAAAAAACAGATTTCAACTATGGTTGATAATTAGTGACTAATGAAGGCAAAGAGTCAGCCTAAATTATAGGTCCAAGGGACTTAGGCAGATTAGAAAATATCATATCACCTCAGATCTTAGAAACTGCAAGTATACAGGAGCAGGAGTGTGAAATGGAAAAAATAAATAAAAGAAGATTCACTGACACTCCTTTTTTATTCTCACAAAAAGTACTACTCATCCAATTATTTATTACCCTAAAAAGGCTGAGTTGTTAAGAATTATGTTCTCAAAACTAAAAAAAAAAAGAAATAAAGAAAAAAAAAGAGAGAGGAAGAGAAAGGGAGGGAGGAAAGAATTAATTAGAAAACCTTGAGCAGCTAGTATGTTAGGAAAAAGTCCCATCTAGGCATTTGGATATCACAATTCTTAATTGATGGTTCTCTACCTTTCACACTGAATGATGCCATCTTCCTGTTGAAAAGTCCAAACACATAATTTAGGCTCTCAACCAGCTTTATGAATACCTAATTTCTAAATATAAATGAACATGCAATGCTCATCATATATCTTAATAAGTCCAGAATAAGAACATGGAAACCCAGATTAAAAATGCAGAAGGAAGGAATGAGGAAAGATAGGAAGGAAAAGAGATACAAAATGTGACCCTAAAGAAAACAAATCAAAATAAAAATTCAAGGAACAAAACAAACCTAACAACACATGAGAAAACCTCTTAATAGGATCCTGCAAGAGTAACACAAAAATTGAAAGCCATATAAAGGAAATTTTCAAGTATTATGAACAGGCCTTTGAAGAAGATAAAAATCAATAGAACATTTGAAACAAAAGAAAAGGAAGATATATAAAAATTGAGAAATCATAAAAAGAAGACAAAATCTGGGAGAACAATATAAACACAGAAGACTAATTCATACTTTAAAAATATGTAACAGATTACAAAAATTAACTTACAAAATAAACATAAAAAAGGTTAAGAAATAGCTGCACCAATTTGCAGTCCCACAAGCAATGTATGAGTGTGCCTTTTTTTCCCACATACTCACTGGAAAATGGAGAATGGAACCACCATTTGACTCAGCTATCCCAGTCTGTACCCAAATGACTTAAAAACAGCATACTACAGGGACACAGCCACATCAATGCTTATAGCACCACAATTCACAATAGCTAAACTCTGGAACCAATCCAAATGCCCTCCAGTAGATGAACAATAAAGAAAATGAGGTACATATACACAATGGAATATTATTCAGCATTAAAACAGAATAAAATCATGACATTTGAAGATAAATAGATGGAGCTGGAGAATATAATGTTAAGTGAAATTAGCCAATCTCAAAAAACCACATGCTGAATGATTTCTCTGATTTAAGGATGCTGATCCATAATATGCTGTGGGGGCAGGTATGGGAGGATTAAATAAACTCTAAATAGGGCAAAGGGGAAAAGGGGAGGGAAGGGAAGAGAAGGGTTATAGGGAGAGGAAAGACAGTGGAATGCTGTGGTCATCATTACCCTAAGTACATGTATGAAGACAGGAAGGATGTGACTCTACTTTGTGTACAACTAGAGATATGAAAAATTGTGCTCTATATGTGTAATATAAATCATAATGCATCCTATTGTTACAAAAAACAAATAAAAATTTTTTAAAATAAAAAAGATTAAGAACTGGATTTAAAGTTTTACTCAGCAGGTATGAAGGAAAACTCTACATCAACATATATCATTTTGACATTACAGAAATGCAAAGATAAAGAAATATTCCCCCCCAATACAGAGCTACTATATCTTCATTATTATAATAATAACAATTCCATCAATAAAAGAATAAAGACCAGGCCACTACAATTTCCCTAATGAGCTGTGATGTGTGCTAGAGGCTCTCACTGCAGCAGAATCCTCCCTAGCAAATTTCGAATATATTCTGATAAATTAAGAAGATAAGCTGGGCATGGTGGAGCATGCCTGTAATCCCAGTGGCTCAGGAGGGTGAGGTAAGAGGATCTCAAGTTCAAAGTCAGCCTCAGCAAAAGCGAGGTACTAAGCAATTCAGTGAGACCCTGTCTCTAAATAAAATACACAATAGGGACATGGATATGGCTCAGTGGTTGAGTGCCCCTGAATTCAATCTTCAATATTCCCTCACAAAAAAAAGCCTATAAAAGGGAAGACAAAGTTATTAAAAACATAAATATAACCTAAAGAATAATTCAAGAATCCTTTTTAATAGCCCCCCAAAAACAATTGGTAAGGATAACAGTAACAGGCTGCACTTACCTTGGTAAAAGTACAAGGAAATAAAGAGCAAGCCAATAGATTTGCTTGTCTCTGGGCAAATTCTCAATTCGGAGGTGGGGGCGCAGGAAATTATTGAAAACAAAATATCATGAAAAACTAAATTCTTCACAGATTATTAATTGATTTTTGAATAAAAGCCACACCTTTTCGTTTTCAACTTTTGGCTTCCCAACTAAAACTTAGTTGCCTAAGTGGAAGAAAGATTCACTTAGAGAATCTAACAGAGATATACACTGAGAGATATAGACTGTTGTCATTCATGCATTTAAAAATTTTAACGATTACAGCAATGAATGCATGAAATCTAAGGATTCTAGAGGAGACTGAGGCAGCAGGAGGTTAAATTTGAGGACAGCCTCATCCAGTTAGCCAGAGCTAGTCTCAAAATATTAAAAGGTATAGAAGTGTGACTCAGTCAGTGGTAGAGAGCCTCCATATTCAATCTCCTATAAGCCCCTCCCTACATATAAATTATTTATTGGAATATTTCATATAAAACATATTGTTTCCAAACACTCCCAGAAGAAGGAAAAGCAGAAGATATAAATTCATGAAAATTACTTTCCTCATTTCTTTAAAGTCCCCACACTATTTGTACTTTGTAAAAAATAAAATAGAATGCCATTGATATTATGGATTTATATTTTCAATGAAGCAGTTAAAATGAATTACTTTCATATCTAATTGTATTAGTTGCCATACAAATTAATACAAACTTGGCTAAAAACCATAGCCACTTCTTTCATAACTGTAGACACCCCAAAATTTCAAATCAAGGTGTCAGCAGGATCAAGCTCCCTCTAATGTCTCTAGGGAAGAATTCACCCTTGCCTCCTAAGGGTTCTGATAGCTCTAGGAGCTTCTTACACTGGGCTACTTTATTTCAATCTCTCTGCCTCCCATCTTCAATAAGTCTACTCTCTGTGCATCAGTCTCAGATTTTGCTTTTGTCTGATAAATGTGCCTACCATTGATTTAGGTCCAATACTAAATCTAAGATGATCTCATCTTGAGAACAAAAACCCTTTTGTTCCAAATAAAATCACTCATAATTTTAGCCATCAGGAGAAGGACAGATCTTTTGGCAGCCCCAAATTATGCAAGGCTACTATTTGCAAAAGAAATGACTGTTGCAGTAATATTTCCAGAGAAATGGAATAACATCATATTAGTTGCTAGAAAAGAGATAGCTTTTGCATTCTTAATTTTTAAAAGCATATATGCATTGAATGACTGCAGATTGAGTCACCTTGGAAAAAAATAAAACTCATGTACTGAAATGGAAACGTAATCAAAATTAAAAGCCTTCATAGAGAAATAACCTTACAACCATAAAGTTAGAGCTGCTGAAAGAAATTTCAAATGTCTAGTGATGGAAATTTTTTTAATAGATGATGAGTATGTAAAAGTGTATCTATGGAGTACAGAAAAAAACAATTATTTTAAATGCACATGCACATTTTTAATGGAAATTCAAATATAAATTCTCTAAATTTTGATTTTTAGTGATGAATAAAATCTTCATGCTGAAATTCTGTGGAATAGATAAAAGTAACAAGGCATTTTCTATTGCAGTTGATGATTGTAAAGATATAGCAAACAATAAATGGCTATAATATTTATTAACAATTTTTTGTAGTCAGAAACTGATCAGATTTGGGGCTTAACATACTCACTATTGTGATGTGACATATTGTACATATGTGGGAAAATGTTTAAAGCTTCTTATAATCTGATCAATAAAAATGCTAATATAGGTCAAGGTAAGCAAAAAGCCTATCATTGGATGCATGGGGTATGCCACCTGATTTTGTACTTATGGTTTTGTGGGAACATAGTCACACATATTCATTATTGTGTTGCCCATGTCTGCTTTCCCATTATATTGGCAAAAGGGAGCATCTACAACAGAAAACATAGAGCACAAGAAGCCTAAAATGTGAGCCTATACAGAAAATATTTTCTCTGCTGAGCATCAGCACCATATCATGCAACTTTATGGAAAAATATAAATATGTTATATCTCTGTTGTTTAATAAGTAGCTTACATTGCCAGGAGTGTCAGCAGACACCTATAATCCCAGGGACTCAGGAGGCTGGGGGCAGAGGATTGCAAGTTTGAGGCTAGCCTGAGCAACTACGTGAGGTTCAAAGCAACTTAGTGATACTGTATCTCAAAATAAAAAATTGACTGGGAATGTGACTTAGTGATTAAGTGTCCCTGGGTTTTTAACAACAACAATAACAACAAAACAACAAAAGGTGGCTACAATTTATAACTATTAAGCATTTGAAATATGGCTAGTGTAATAGAGGAAATGAATATTATTTTTAGTTTGATCTAATTTAATTTAACTTAATTTAATTTAATTTTAATTTCAATATCCACATGTAGCTCCTGGCAAGCTTACCAGACACTGCAGCTATATGGAGATATAATTTCAGTTGTGATAACTAGTAATATAATTTTAGGTAAAAACTTAAATAACAGTGCTGCATCATGTTTTCAAGGATCCAGGCTATAAATACACTCAATACAGTTCCCAAATAATGATTCTATGCTAGAAATTTAAAAAGTGAATTGAAATTATTTTTAATGTAATAATTAACTAGGTGTACCAGAACTTTAAGAAATCATAGAAATAACAGCTTACTAAGTATGCTATATGCACAACAGTTCATTAAAAATAAAATGTTGTTATAATGTTTTTTGAACTATTGAAAGAAATAAAGTTTTCCCTGGCATCTCCATAAGATACAAACTTTAGTTTAATGAAAAGGAGGAATCAAACTTTAGCTTTCTTATTTATTTATTTATTTATATTACACAAAACCTACTTAAATAGTTTGAACATTTCTTGGTAATCGCCTCCAGCTATGGATAATATATATATAATTCAATTTTCTCATTCTTAGTGAAATGGTTTCTTTGGGAAACTCATTTGGCAAGGAATAATCTGACCCAATTCCCTATGCAGATAGACATTTTGCTAAATGAAAGTAATAGTCTGAATTGCATCCGTATAAATTGTGAAATTAAAGAATTTTTTAAAATGTTCTCTGATTTGCTACTTTATGAAATTGAACTAACATTGTTCAATTCACTTCATTCAATGAATATTGATGGTGTGAATGAAGAGCTTCAAGTGGATGGTTTTGAATTATAATAAAATATATTATTGAAAATTAAATATGATAATATTGGCACGTTAGAACTCTATAAATACCTTGGGACATGTTACTATAAATATAAAAAAATCATTGTGAAAATATTATATTCATCTTTGGAAGCACTTACACTGGTGAACAGCTGTATTGTACTATAAAACTGAACATAATTAAATATTTTTCCATGTTGAATGATCCAAAGCTAACTTCTTAGTGCATAATAAAAAACAAAATATAAGAATGACATTGACATTTTTTGGCAAAGAAGAAAAGGAGCAGGTATCTGGAAACAAATTAAAGGAGTAATAGATTTGAAAAACATGTACATATTCTCCTTAAGAGTCTATTACCAATTTCAGATGGAAATCCATTGTGCAATATTATCCACATTATAATTTTATTATTTGCTTAAATAATGTAATAAAATTAGACATTTTAGATCTATAATATTAAATGTATCAAATAATAACATTCAACCAAACAATTTAGCTTCATTTATGATACTTAATATTTCTTATTTCTGTCTTGGTTCTCTTGTTCATGTTTCCAACAATGTCTTTGTAAGTACTTGAGTTTCTGCCTTGCACAACAGACAAAACAAAAGTGCCTTTAGTACATTTAGAGAACAAATAGAAATTATTTGCATAGGAATGCAAATATTCTCCTTTTACAAAGGATGGTGAACAGGCCGTAATATCTAGGGTTTCTAGGATAATAAATAAAAGTGAAGTCATATTATTAATATTTATAATGGTAATTAATGGAGGAACTGAAAATAGTGTTATTAAATTAGAAGGGAAAATTTTATCAGTGGGATGAGAAGTGTGATATATCCTCATCAGTCAAGGAGGAAATGAGACTATGGATCAAGAAAAAGAGAATAAATATATTATTTAGAAATATGGAGAGAAACACATAGAAAACTTATGAATATCAGGTAAGGGAGTACATACGTTCATTATAGTTATTTTGAGAAAATTTTGACTTTTTAATATAGTATGCCATGCTTTGATTAAATACCATTTAGAATGTATTTAAATTTTTGAATAAAGGACAACACTTAAATACTAAAAGACTAATCTTGTACTGTAATAAATTTGAAAAAACCTCCTCTTCCTCCAAAGAATCAAAAAAATCAAAACGAGGAAGCAACAGCTAACTGCTATCTTCTTTTTCCAAATAATAATTGTTTGCCTTACATTCTAATAATTATATACACATATTTGGAATATTTATAATAAAACACCTGCTGAAATCTTCTTCACTTAATTCTTCAATACTCTTACCACACAAGACTAACATTTTAACTGAGAACCCAATTGAAAGTATTTACAATCATGTTTGGTAAGCATTTTAAGCAAAATAAAATAGAGTGGCTTTTTCCAATAACAGTCTTGCACCAGGTTAGGCCAGGTCAGGAAATAAGAAAGTCATGTTTCATGTTAAGTGTCTTAGCAACATATTGATCAGGAATGGTGTAGGACAAAACTGTATCTAGAAAGTTGAGCAGTTCTAGAGATATAAGACCACCAAAACCTTCCTGAAAGGCATTTGGTAACTGGAATGAATTAACCCACTTGCAAATGTCCTATAAATGTTACCATTTGTACATTTGTAGGATCTTGGTTAGTACAGGTTCCTACTAAGATAATGTCTAGAAAATGAAATAAAATGTATTCATTATAAATATAATTCTAACTCAAAATTGCAGAGAAGTTAGGTAAAATACTGTTTTTCCCCCTCTGGACATTTTAACAGTAAGGTACAAACTTGATAACTATATCAACCCTTAGTTAAGAAAAGTCAAGTACAGGAACAGAGAGCCTACAAAATGGGGAATATCTTTATCACCTGCACTTCAAATAAAGCATTAATCTCCAAGATATACAAAGAACTCAAAAAACTTAACATAAAAAAGACAAATAAACAAATCAATGAATGAGCAAAAGAACTGAACAGACACTTCATAGAAGAAGAATTATAAATGGTCAAAAAATATGAATGAAGGTTCAACATCTTTAGCAATTAGAGAAATGCAAATTAAAACTACACTGAGATTTCATCTCACTTCAGTCAGAATGGCAATTATCAAGAAAAGAAGTAACAATAATATTGGTGAGTGTTGGGGGGGAAAGGTCCACTCACATTGCTGGTAGGACTGTAAATTGGTGCAACCACTCTGGAAATCACTATAGAGATTCCTTAGAAATCTCAGTTTATATCCAAAGGACTTAAAATGAACATACTACAGTGATGCAGCCACATCAATGTTTATAGAAGCTCAGCTGAGCATAGTCAAGCTATGGAATTAACCTAGATGCTCTACAACAGATGAATGGATAAAGAAAATAATATATATACACAATGGAATATTACTCTGCTGTAAAGAAGAATGAAATTATGGCATTTGCCAGTAAATGGATGGAACTGGAGAATAGCCTGTTAAGTAAAAAAATCAAAGGTCTAATGTTCTCTCTGATATGTGAATGCTAATTTGTAAAATGGTAGGAGGGGAGAGGAATTATAGAAATACTTTGGATTAGACAAAGGGGAAACAAGGCAAGGGAAGGGGGATGGGAGTAAGTAAAACAGTAGAAAGAATCAGATGTAACTTCTTTATGCTCATATATGAATACATGGCCAGTGTAACTCCACATGATGTTCAACCATAAGAATGGGGCCAAAATTGTTGTGGGTTACACCCCATGTATGAATAATATGTCAAAATACACCCTACTGTCATGTGTATCTAAAAACATCAAATTTTAAAAAAAGAACATGATAGCTTCAAATAAATACATTTCTCTTTGATTGTACAATAGAACCTTCAAAATTAGGAAATTAACATTTAATACACCACTATCATCTAATTTTTAGACATTATTAAATTTTTGTCAATGATCACATTATTTTTTATAAGAAAATAATGTAGTTCAGAATCATACACAGTAATCAGTTCTGCCTCTAATCTCTCATAGGCTAGAGTACTCTTCAGTTTTTCTCCCTTTTGACACTTTATATTCTTATTTTTATTCAGAGGTAATACCTGAACATTTTTATGGGGTGGTAGTGATAGTGAATAGTGTGATAGTGATAGTGGACAGTGATAGTAGAGAGTGTGACTGTTGTCTTTCGATTTCTGGCTTAATATAGTTAAGCTTATATATAGTTCAGTTCATATAATGACCTACAGTTCCATCATGCTCCTTCAAGGAACAGGATCTCATTTTTTTTTAATGGCTAAATAATGTTCCATTGTGTATTTCCATGTTTTCATTATCCAGTCTTCTCTTGATGGACATCTTGGTTGATTCCATAGCCTGTTTATCCTTAATTGTTCTATAGCAAACATAGGAGTGCTGGGATTTCTTTGATATAATAATTTCATCTTTTGACGTATACCCACTTGTGTACTGGATCGTATGGTAGCCCTGTCTTTAGATTTTTGTTTTGTTTTGTTTTGTTTTGTTTTGGGGGGAGGAATCACCAAACTGTTTTTCACATTGACTATAATAATTTATATTCCCAGCAACAATATATAAGAGTTTCTTCCCAGGAAATGTGGCAAATGCTTGAAGCAGTTCAGAAGGCCTAAGTAGGAGGATCACAAGTTCAAAGCCAACTTCATCAATTTAATGAGACCCTCAGCAACTTAGCAAGATCCTGTCTCAAACTAAAAGAGTAATTTATTTTTAAGAAAGAGTTCTTATTTACAAGTTTTTGTCTTTTTGATGATAGACTTTCTAACTGGGATTGGAAGTTCATTGGGTTTTGAT